>NC_044314.2:10506337-11190087 GCF_007474595.2 Lynx canadensis | reverse complement strand
CTTGCCTACATCCATGTGAAACTACAAGAGGTTGGAGTTTTCCCCCCTTCATTTAAAAATAGTCTTTCTCAATTTCCTTCCAATATCTCCGAATGCCTTTTTTTCTTTTCTATCGGAATGATAGGAAAGGTTTATGAATTGTCTTGATTTTTGTAGAAGAAAATAATCTCTCAAGAGCACTATTGGGTAAAACTGTCCACATACCCAAAATAAACTAATCTTTGTTCCAGTTTACATTCTCGAATACGAACCTCATTGATATGTGTGGTACACGTGATCTCAAGGCTGATATTTTTAATAGTCCAATGCAGGGAATGCAACTAACAGACTCTGGTAGTTAGTTTTAGAGAAAGTTCATGAGGTCACACCATTTAGATATGCCAGTTTATAGTTTTTTTACAGAGGTGGAAACTAAAAGGAAATTCATTTATAATGGAGTTTGGAGACCAGCAGGGGGACCTCTCAGCCCTACCAGTCAATTCCAATAGCAAGAAATGGACCTTGAACTTGAATACTGCTTTGATACCCCAGCAAGAGCCCAGCCATTGAGAGACAGTCACAAATCAGCCAACAAAAAGCCGATATACTTTCGGCTCCCAGATTACTCAATGGGCTGTTAGTTAATAACAGTCCCACCCACCTCCCTTCTTTTCTCTATAAAAGGACATTTCTCTCCTTTGTTCACCAAACTTGCCTTTGGTTTTTCCCTAGCTTCCTCCTACTTTGCTGTTCTCTGCTATTTCTGAATAAACCCATTTTTTTGCTGGTAAAATAATTGGCAGTTTTAGTTTTAAGGTTAGCGCATATAATTAGATATCAATTACATTTGACTCATGCAAATATGTTATCATAGAAAATGAATCATATCATAGAAAATATGTTATCATAGAAAATGAGGGGAGAAGAAAAAAGATGGCTGTTTTTGTAGTTGAAAAGATTATATCCATTATCAAGGATCAGGAAAGTTTGATGGAGATGGTATTAGAAATAGACATTCGATATATATATATATATATATATATATATATATATATATATATTTATAAAGCATTACTGAGCATTCAAGGAAAATACTATAAAGAGAATAAGGAAAACGTGTAGGTAAATTCAGAAATATTGGGGAAAAGGGGGTAATTTAGTCTGACTTGATGATTGTTCTAAAGGAGAGTAAGAGGATAGAACAGAAAAATGTTATGAGCCAGAAGGTCAAGAACACCAGTGTGAGGACTTCGCTCTTGATTTGGAAGACACAGAACAGCCATTGCTTGGGTTTGAAGAGGAATCTAACTCTATACAGTAGGAAAATTGTCCCTCCGGGCACATAATCCCAATGATTTTCTACACAATGTTCCAGTACAGGAAAGCTCATGGGGTAGAAGTGAAGCAACAATTTGGGCTAATATCTTTTTTAATTTTAACCCTATTGTGTATAGATATTTTATTGAAATCATCGGTGACAGTGGTCACAGGTGGCACACGCTCCTCTAAGGCACCCATTGCGCTTAGGAGCAAAAAATTGAAATAGGTTATAAACTGCAAACCTCCTTTGCCTCTGTGCTCTCCACATCCCTAGGCATCATCTCTCAGTGCTCTAGCAGGAAGAAAACAAAAACATGATATGCACGAGTCCTCCTTAAAAAAGTACCGAAAGACGTCATTTCAAAAGGTTACGGCAACCACGTAGGGATTTTTTACTACCCAGTTTGTTCTCCTTACAGTATTGATCACGGTTTTATTCTTATGGTGGATCACAATTCTCAGGTTCAAAAATCTATCGTGTGTTTTTCTAACATCCCATGAATCCCTCAGAAGGAAGGGTTCGGCTTGATAATTTACAAAGCTTGTTTTAAATCCAAACATGAGACAGCTAGAAAAGGCATTTCTAACCCTCTCTCTTCACGTTGTCCTGGATAAACATGTGGTGATTTGAAGTAGGCAGTCAAAAAGGTATCATCTCTGCATAATAAAGAATCAACTAAAAGAAAAAGCCATAAAACACAGCATGAAATAACTCATTGTAAATTTCTCTTACTGGAAGTATTTGACACTATATATGATGAATAAAATTATCATTTGTTTTGAAACCTATGTTGTTTCCTAAAATAGAAGATTTTTTTTCTTCAGAGCTGTGATAATGGGGACCATATCAATAAGGTAATGTGCTGTGACCTTATTTAGCACATCTCTTTGAATGGAGATGGAAGTATGCCTAACCATCTACCCATGTATATTGAAATTAGCAATAATTAATTTATGGAGCATTATTAAATTGTTTTTATGATATGCTAACATAAAAATGTTATATATTTTCCCTAACTCAATGCTCTGTCACCAAACTAAGGAAGGGAATAATATTGGCTGGTTTGCCTTCTTTTTTTTTTTTTTTTTTTTTTTTTTTTTTTTAATTTTTTTTTTCAACATTTTTATTTATTTTTGGGACAGAGAGAGACAGAGCATGAACAGGGGAGGGGCAGAGAGAGAGGGAGACACAGAATCGGAAACAGGCTCCAGGCTCCAAGCCATCAGCCCATAGCCTGACGCGGGGCTCGAACTCACGGACCGCGAGATCGTGACCTGGCTGAAGTCGGACGCTTAACCGACTGCGCCACCCAGGCGCCCCTGGTTTGCCTTCTTGATAGACTTTAGAAATCCTGTAAGAATCAAACTGAGTATTTATACAGTGGGGTGGCTTTATGTATTTACCCACCTTACCCACAATAATTCTGCTAAAACCTTCATCTATAGGGTTACAAAATGCCTTATTACCACAATGGTATTCCACTAAGATTGCATGTGACAAGAAATACATTTTACAGCAGATCAAGTATGGCAATGGGTTCATACTCTTGGAAATCACGGCTTTTATGTTACCCATAATTCTCAAGCAACTGGCTTGCTAGAACAGTGACACAGTCTTTTAAGGATTTAGTTCTTATACCAACTATATGTCCGCCCTTTGAAGTGTAGTATGATGTGCTCCAAGATACAAGTCTATTTTCTGAATCTGTGATTAATTTATGTTGTTATTTTTCCCACAGCTAGGATTAACAGGTCTGGGAACCCGTGGAGTGAAAATAATAATAGACATTTTCACTATTGCTTCTAGTGATCCACTAACGAAATATTTGTTTCCTATTTCCAGGACTTTTGCTTCTACCCATCTGGTAATCTTAATTTCCAAAGGGAAAAGGCTTCTATCAAAGGGCAAAACGATGATTCCATTAAACTGTCCGTTGAGACTGCTGCCTGGTTATTTTGGGTTTCTCATGATAGTGAATCAACAGGTAAGCAAAGGTGTTAGCACGCTGGCTAGGGTGATCAGTTCTGATTTCAAAGGGAAATTGGGTTGGTTCTGTATAGCATCAGCAAGGAGAAGAATGTCTGGAAGACAGAAGATGTGTTAATAATAGATTATAAAGACACAGATAGAAGGTCTATCAAAGGACAAGTGTGATTTTTAGCTAGGAAAAAAAAAATGCCCATTACCTAGAAAATGGATTTCCTTTGAGGGAATAGATTATTTGTGCTTTGAGTTCTACCAGGGAGGACTAAATTCCATTAGGGGCAAGCATGATTTTGTTATTATCTCTTTTGTTATTGTCTGTTTGGAAGTTAATAAAGATAGAAGAGGGTGCCATGCCGACAAGAAGTGGACTGTGATGGCCGTATTATAGGTCAATATAGTTACGCTGGAATTACTTTACCATGCATCTGATTTTCTTTATGATACATGAAAGAAATTTACATGAGATTTGAAAGAAGGAGAAACCGTTTCTTAAAGAGTTTGGAGCTGGGCACCAAGTAAAATGATACCTACAAATTATCGTGGGTTGACATGGTCACCTTGCTGGCATGAGGTCCATGTGGGCATGCCAATGCACTTTTGGCTTCTCTGAGCACTGACCAATGTGTGTGAGCAGTTCTGTGTTGAAGGGTATTATTCTCCTGTATGTCAGATGAGATGACAGGAAATATGGTTTCTACTTTTCCTCCTGGGTCCTAGCTTATTCTTGCAGGTTCTAGCTTGCCCTTATTATTCCTCCAGTTCACATTCCATTCTTCTTCCCTGCCATCAGCCTGGCTGATCAGATGGAAAGGACTTGTGACATTTCACCAGCTCCCTAAATTAAGTCTAATTTTTGTAAGAAACTTGTTTTGTATCACTTATGGATCACTCTAACCAAACTCTGACTGATACACCATTTGTAATATTTTTTAGGGGAAAATTGTCTATAAATACATCTATAAGGTCTTTAGAATATATGAATCAAAAAGACAGAAGAGCACAAGTAAGCATTTAAGACAAGAGAATCGAACAAAACTTGAAATCAAAATTGTAACATCTGCCCACCACATACATTTTCTCAGTCCACTTTTTTACTGACAATATTACTGCCAAAAGCAATCGCAGTTATAAACTGGCAGCATCTTGCTTCAGTACCTCCGATGCCACTCAGAACACCTCTGTAGGTTCTCTCTCAGCTATCACAACCTTGCACAAAATGCAAGTGGGAGTGAATTAACCCTTCTGGGGCAACTCTTGCTGAAGGGGGTTATCTAGTTATCTGATTAACAAATGGTCTTCTGTCTTTACGGTGGAGAGCTCTGAGGTGCATTCTACAAGACTCTTTAGACAGTTGTCAGCAACATACAATCATTTACCCACAGTGGCGATCAGGTCAACATTCCGTCTATTAACTGCCCCATCTTCTCTGTTTTGCTTTTCGCAATTGCTTTCCTTTGCTTGGGATTACTTCCAAAATTAAAATCCTTGTGTTCAAGGTGTTTTCATAGGCTCTGCTCTTGGGGGAAATCAGATTAAAAGAACTGGTTATAAATCTGGTTCTGGAGGGGTGCCTGGGTGGTTCACTCAGTCAAGCATCCAACTTTGGCTCAGGTCATGATCTCATGGGTTGTGAGTTCAAGCGCCGCATTGGGCTCTGTGCTGACAGTGCAGAGCCGGCTTGGATTCTCTCTTTCCTCTCTCTCTCTCTCAAAATAAATTAAAAATGCTCAAAAAATATATTTTTTTAAATCTGGCTCTAGAAAGAACATCTTCTGGAGGGGATTTTTAGTACCGGGTTCCCTGATTGATTTGTATCAGAGTCAGTAATGACCATTACTAGGGAGAGCTGGGAAGATGTAACCCCTGATGTGTAATTGTCTCCTATTTATCATTGAGTTGGTGGTGAGCTTGATAGGTGGAAAGTGAGCATTGGTTTAGTTGTCAGTGGTGGTACTTGAATGAAATGGTGAAATAGTAATTATAAGTGCCACGGAGTAGCTACCTGATAATAGCTCCCAATGTACAAAAGCACTGAAGGTTCAGCCTCAGCAGGTGCCCTTTGCTTTTGATGCCAAGAATGGGATGCAGGTGCCATTTGACTTTGATCCAAAGAATGGGATGCTGAATCTTGGGACAGAGATATTGGGGTGAATAAACCCGCATCTTCATATTATCACGAACCCTCCCCTGAGATGGGTACTTTCTAAGATCTCCTAAAATCTGTCCTTATCTTTCTCATTTTTTCATTATCACCTCCAGGTGAATAACTTGGTCTCATCTCAATAAATCCTAAGCTATTAAGTTATGTCTCTGCTATGAGAAGATACCATTTATTTACCAAAGAGCTTTGGGATCTGGAAACAGGTGATTATATGTTAACACTGAATCTTGAAGTGGCTGGACCAAACGGAGATTTCAGGGCAGATAAGGGAATATTTATTGACATGGGTATATACTCTTATGATTTCATATTGAATGTGTGGTTAATAGTACCTAGAACTATTCCTTATAGGTTACTGGGATAGTTTTGTGTTGGACACAGTGGAAGCCACAATGAATGGTAGACAGTGTAAAAGACAAAAGATGCCCCACAGATGTTGATGTGGGGATGTTAGAGTAGATTTAATATGTGAGACCAGGATACCCATCACCTGTGTTCTCCAAAAATGACACCAGCCGCTTCGTGTGCTAAAGCTGTAAGTAAAGTAGGTTATTAGGTAAGTTATCTAGCAACATCCTCGAAAAGAAGTAACTGCTTTCTCTATGCTGGAGTTGACAGTAGGCAAGGCTGCTGTGGAACTAGGCTCTCCATCTATTGCTGTGTATAATCGGATTTTAGATCACCAGAGGCCCAGGGTGGTAATTAACTGACAAAGGCAAGGTGAAGGTAATTACCATAAAGGGGCAGCAAGACTGGTGAGACAACCAGGGTGCTTTGACCTACAAGGACTTTTGCCAATAGCTAATAGATTAGTGATCTTAGAGATTAGATGGATGACGACCCAGTTTGGATATCACTTGACTTATGATCAGGAAAGAGAGACGGCAGCAAAATGTGGAGGTTAGCCCTGGCAGTTATAACATCCATGAGTCATTTCCTGACCTAAGTCAATTATCGGACCCAAATCCTTTCATTGAAGTAACCAAAGGCTGTTGGGTACCAGGTCTGAAAGGATTCTGATACAAGCAGAACCAAAGCATCATGATGGTTACAGGGAAAGTACAAGAGGGCCAGGTGATGACAGTATTCTGGCACACGTCCTTCTGATTCCAAAACGTCCAGGCACTCATTATGTCATTATTCTTTATTGTGTCACTGAAATGTATAGATTATAGGAAAAGAACTCCATGGACTTTTTACTTGTGAATTAAGAGCTAGTAAGATGGGGAAGGCCAAGTGGAATTTCCTGAAATCCTCCTCTCCCTCCATTACACAAGCAAACTCCTATGAGGATGAATTAAAGATGTGAATGCTATTATCAAGAAATTAAAGGATGTGGTGGTAGTGTGCTCTAAAAATCCACATTTAGTTCCCAGTCTGGGCACCGAAAAACTCAAATTGTGCCAGATAATTGTGGATTATCATAAACTTAAACAGACGGTTCTTCAGTTGCAGCTGGCACGTCACATATGGTATTGATATGCAAATAACACAGCCTCTGGCACTGGGTATGTGGCTATTGATCAAAGTTAAGAACTTCCACGAAAAGACATCCGTGGGAGAGTTAAAAAGTCAAGCCCCATGGAGAGGATAGTGACAATAATTACAGCCAACAAATCACATTCAAGTACACAAAGGACTGTGCATTAATAAAAATGCAGCCAACTTAATTGGAAAATGGGCAACACTAATTGGGCAAGTTCTTCACAAAATAAGGTATCCAATTGGCAATAAATATACAAATGTGTTTCAGTTCCTTAGTTATCAAGGAGATACAAGTGAAAATCACATAACATGACACCTCTAAATACCCACCAACATTACCAAAAGGGAAAAAAGACAGACAATAGTGTTGGAAGGACGTCCATCACAAGGCATGCTTCGTGCATATTAGGTATAAGTTGGGGCTACCGCAACTGAGGATGGCCTCATAATATAAACTAAAGCTCTACATTTGCAAATCTTATCACCTGATTATTGATCTAGGCCTATACAAGAGAAAAAAATCAATTATTAACAAAATATATGTACAAGCATCTTTTGGAAACACCGTAACAGCCCTAAATTGAAGATCCAAATGCGCACAAACAATTGGATAAATAAAATAATTATCTGTTTAATGGAATCCTTTAAAGCAGTGAGAGTAAATGACTTACAACTACATTCAATAACAGGGAGGATCTCACAAAGAAGGCTAAACAAAAGAAGAAAGATACAAAGAAGCCCCGAAGAAAGCAAAACTAGTCTATGGCATTCGATACCAGGATCGTGGTCATCCTCGGGGAGAAGGGTAAACCCTGGAAAAATACTGATGTCTACTTTGCCATAGTGCTAGTTATAAGCATGGCTCTACGTGGAAAATTTACCAGTGTGAACACTTCTGATTTCCTTTTCTCTGTTTTATATTTTAACAATCTTCCCGAATGTGAAAAGGGCGACAGTGCACATTTTCCGTGTTCCCTCAGAGGTGGTTACTCTTCCCTCCTCTGCTACAATATCATCTGTGGGGGGTGAAGTTGCCACCTTTTTTTTCCTACAGAACATCACATCGCTCACTATATTAATGCAGTCATGCTCACTGTATTCATGCCAATCAGGAAGTGGTATTCTGGGGACCCTAAGAAGACACGTGCATGCATTCCAGAGGGTGGGGAATACGGTCCACAAAGACTAAGGGATCTGCTACACCAAGAACCATTTTTAAGCTCTGATAGTACGCTTCACGCCGACAGATCTCTTCTAAGATACAAAGCCATTTCTTGCACATTTGTGACAACTTACTTTAAGCTTGCTGGGCCTCTTTGGATTCCGGAGGTGGCATAGGTTATGTCTAGAATGTTATTCCGATGAATTTATCAGGTGACCCAAGGTCCCTGAGCAAGAAAGTGATTTCTAATATTTCTAACTTGCCATCCAAGCTGTCGTGCCACATGATTCCCGAGGTTTGACCCTGCTAGAGGTATCTGAGCAGATGAAGTAGTGTGCAAAAGACAAAGTCTTTTCTAGTAAGCCAAAAGACAGAGTCACAGAGCAGACTTCTCAGGAACTGGTGCCAGTGTGTGCATCTTCCCGCAGAGAAATATTTATTTCAAAATAGCTCTTGGTGGGGCTTCTGGGTGGCTTAGTTGCTTAAGCATCTGACTTTGGCTCAGGTCACGATCTCACAGTTCGTGGGTTCGAGCCCCATGTCGGGCTCTGTGCTGACAGCTCAGAGCCTGGAGCCCATTTCAGATTCTGTGTCTCCCTCTCTCTCTGCCCCCACCCCGCTTGCGCTCTGTTTCTCTCTCAAAAATAAACAAACATTAAAAGTAATAATAATAAAAACAGCTGTTGGTATGGCACTGGTCCCCATTAGGGCTGAACACCTGACCATGAAGCAAGAGTTGGGGGAGGTCATCGAGAAGGTGTGACTGCTGGTTGACCTACGAGCTGGACCAGGGCAACTGGAGGTCCCCCATCCCCTCCCTCATTTTTGGAATGCGTGTTCTACTTGCCTTCCCCACTCCCAGAAGCTGCAATAGAGACGTGGTGTTGAAGCTATCAGGGCAGTATACATATTAAACCCAGTGAAGGTATCTCTATAAACTCAAGATCCTGGCAGATATGGAGGTCTCCTGGGCATAGAGCCAGCTACCCAAAACAAGCCTCTTACAGAAGTTCCCTTGCTCAGTAAGCCTGCCACCTACTGATTTGAAGTGGTCTGCCTCTTTAGTCTCTCCCTTCCCTCCACATATGGAGGCCAGTTTCAGATTACACTTGGGAAACTCCTGAGGGGTTGTGAACTGACTCTATGCAATCAGAGCAGCCCATTTCGACCTGAGTATTCCGAGTACCGTTAGGCAGGCTTGGGCAGCCACGGTAGCAATCCGCATAGAAAATAACGCACTGGAGGTCTGACCTGAGAAGATCCAGAAGGCAAAGATATGATGATTGTGTAGGTGACTTCAATTCCTTTGTCGCCATTTTCAGTTACATCAATGCTTCATTCTTAATTTATGTCTGTGGCCTTTTAGGGACTTCTCCATAATAACTTCGTAAAGGAGAGTGGCCTTGTTCACAAATTCATGGGGTTAACATGCCGCAAGACGGTGATTGTGTATCGTGTTTTTTTTCTGCTCCCCAACAGGCCTATCAAGGGTGCCTTTGAGGGAAACGGTCAAGGAAAATATTCACACTGAGCAGAGCAGTTAGCAGTGTGCTTGGTTATTTACCTTATATGGAGGGCTACTCCATGTGCAGATGGGTGTTCTGTTAGGGGCCCAGAAGAAGCAAGGTTAGAAGACTGGAGCCAAAGATGTTTGGGAAAGATGCAAAGTGCATAGATCTATGGGAACGGGCACGAAGCGTGGTGATGTTTGCATGTCATTTTCATAACAACCAGACTGTATCCACCACCAAGGAGGAAGTGCTGGATAAGAGTCTTCTAGTAGAGGTCAGCTACCCTCTCCCATCAGCCAGAAGAGTTTTTGCATAATGGACCTGCAGGCACCTCTATCCATATGCTGATAGGGTATCTGATGTACCCAGAAGACATTCCTCATGACATTGCCAAAAACAGGGGGTTCGCTTGATAGAAGGAGAGGTGCAACGTTCAACTCAAGATTACGGTATCCAGTGGTTTCACTAGGACACATAGAAGGAGAGGTGCAACGTTCAACTCAAGATTACGGTATCCAGTGGTTTCACCAGGACACATTTCTTTGAAGTCAGCTGACAGCTCCAGAAAACACCCTGAATAAAGCATCACACACACTACTCCTCGATAGAGGTATGGCCCAGTGTCCTCAGTAGCTAGAATACGGGGGCTGATCCAGGGGTTAAAGTAATATTGCTCCCTTCACCTTCGATGCCAAAGATGCTCTTGCAGAATGTTCTTCCCCACGCTCCTAACTCTACACTCCGCGGGGCCTCGTCACCACAGCTGGCCACCCCCTTTTTGACTGGGTGATGGCTGGGACTTTTTATAGGATATGAATTTCTCTGAATGGTGCTGGGAGTGGAGGTGTTATGCCCTTTTATTATATGCTTTTTGCCTAACTTTGAATTCTTTCGTCCTTAGCCCACCTCTGGGCACAGGGGGAAACAAGCGCCTCATTGTAGCTGCTTCTCTCCTAGACCTTGGCGATGGCACTCTGGCTTAGTGGAAACTCAACAGCTCTTTTGACATGAGAACCAACCTGGATGTGAAAGGACATTGACGGTTGGACAAGTGGATATGACCCATAGGGTGAGTGCTTTCTCAGGTGGCTTCAGTGGCCAGTGCACAGAGGCAATCACCTTCATAATGTACCCCATGACTGACTTTCCCTTGACTTCCTTTTCTACCGTCACTCTCAAGTCCCGTTCCCCGGTGTCAATTCCCAAAGCACGCTCCCTGCGCTGCACAGTTTTCTCAGGCTGTGTTTTGAAGAAACAAGAAACCGGCATTCAGACAAACATGCCTTGGTTGTCCTGAGGGGCTTTGGACACAGAGATATGGGGGCTCGGAGTGCCTTTACATCAAGAAGTTTCTTGGGTTGGAACCAGTTTATTCAGGCGCAGTGCTAGCGGCTAACTTTCTCGTTTCAGACGCTCTTCTACTTTTCACTCCAACAAGTCATTGCTACAATATTTCTTACACATGACTGAAAACCAGTTGCCATACGATGGTGTTGAGTGACTTAATTACATCTAGAATTGCGGATTATGACGGTGGGAGAGATCTTATATAGAGATGTGATTTTCGCAGCTCCAGCCATGTGAATGCATTTGCTCTCCCTCTTGAGAAGTAGAGCCTACGTCTTTGCCCACCACTGTATGCTTATTTGCAGACACATGAGACGCTGGCCTGCTGGAAAATCTTCAGTAAATAATTTCATATAGTTTCTTTCTTGTGCTGTTGTATATGGTACAGCACAAAACATCCAGAGAGCAAGCTGGACCTCGGATTCCGCAACAAAAACAAAGAAACTTGGCTCAGGATGATGGCTGAGCATCAGCAGGGAAAGTTACAAGGGTGTTTGTCCTCAGTAACTTAGGTGGGTACACGACTAGGATTAGGCGAGAAGAGATGACATCCGCAGAATTCAGCTCGTACTTCTGAATGCTAGTCTGGGTTCAGGCTTGCCTTTATTCTACGTTAGCACAGCCCCTACATCATAGTAGACAAGCTTACAGTTGCACTGGTCAAATTCTATGCAAGAAGCAGGAAAGGAGAAAGGAGACGATACAAAGTATTTTCAATTTTTCAATTTACATGGCCATATAGAAGTACCTTTTTTTCTTTTTTTACGATATTCATCTGCAAAGCAAGAAGTATTTTAGTAGCTTTACTTAACTAGTTGAATTTTAGATATTGATCTCCA
This sequence comes from Lynx canadensis, assembly GCF_007474595.2. Lineage (NCBI taxonomy): Eukaryota > Metazoa > Chordata > Mammalia > Carnivora > Felidae > Lynx > Lynx canadensis. The sequence goes on along the minus strand of NC_044314.2, from coordinate 11,178,296 downwards.
TAAATACCCATTTAAGAAGGAAAAAAAAATCCCACCTACCGCTTCTGTTAGCAGCAAGAATGAAAGGATGAAGTGAGGTAGACGATATGACAGCTGAATGGGAAAGAGAAGCTAATTATTGCCCACTGCTGTACCTCATGGTGTGTGATGAGCCCTGCGTGTCCCCTGAATAGAAGCAATCTCTTTCTGTTACAGGGGAAGAATGACTCATGGCCAGGATAGAGCCTCTCTTTTCTTCTTATACAAAGGAGACAATAAGATTTGGAAGGCAGGGTGAAGGATGCTATGGCCCTAGAAGCACAAATCAGCACATAGCCCTGATGGTAATGACATTCTTCATCCATCCCTTCCCTTTGTTACTGACTAGAATAGTACCGTCTTTGGCTTCTTTTGTGTTATTGTATTACACTGTGTGTACAATAATAATAGACTCATTTTAATTACTCCATTTCTTTTTTTTTTTTTTTAATTTTTTTTTTCAACGTTTATTTATTTTTGGGACAGAGAGAGACAGAGCATGAACGGAGGAGGGGCAGAGAGAGAGGGAGACACAGAATCGGAAACAGGCTCCAGGCTCCGAGCCATCAGCCCAGAGCCCTACGCGGGGCTCGAACTCACGGACCGCGAGATCGTGACCTGGCTGAAGTCGGACGCTCAACCGACTGCGCCACCCAGGCGCCCCAAATTACTCCATTTCTAATAACAGAACAATATTTTATATAGGTACTTCTTGCTTCCATGAGAGGCCACAAATATCAGAAAATAGGCAAAAGAAGAAATCATTGCTTTACAGATAATGTCCGAGATGTCTATATGGTAATTGTTTAGAACGCAATGCCTGGTATCAGAGAAACGTTGTGGATAACAGTAGTAAGTTTCAACCTGAATCAACCAAAAAGGAAAAAAGAAAAAAAGCTACTTAACTCCTAAGTTTCCTGAACTATGATATTAACAGCATTTCTCAGTTATAAAGCAAAGGGAAGAAAACAATTGATGGAGAGAAAAATATTATTTACGAACCTCCTCTACGCCAGACACTTTAGACAAAGTATCCCATCGAATCAGAACAATAAGTGCTATTCCTTCCCTATTTGATAAGTGTGAATGCTGAAACTAAGCGTTATCGATAACACGTTCAAGGCCACTTAAGGCTTGCGAATAGCTAAGCTGGTATAATAAACCCCAGTTCTGTCTGACTCAGAAAGTTTTACCTACTGGACCTTCTCCGGATGACCAAGAATTGGATGTTGCCTTAGTTCCATTACAAAATCATAAAACCAGCCCATGGAAGGAGAGATCCAAAAAGTCCACAAGCATCCCCACTTAAGCTCAGCAACGTATTTCTCTTAAATTTCACAAAACATCTTAAACCAGACATTAGGACTCAGACCTGTCCTTGAGGATTTGAAAAGGTACAGAATAGAAGGCAGATAAGAAACAGAGAGCAATTCTGAGTTTTCCTGAGTGCCTATAACAGAGCCCTGATAGGTTTTAGGTGCAAAATAAAGTCATAGAGCCATATTTTTTATGTCCCTACGACCAAATAGATGATTGAGGTCAGTTTACTTACAATCCACGTAGACAAAGTTTCACTACTTCAGTGAGACCCAAGAAAATCTTTTTCTTGGGTAATAATTCTTTAACAGTCTTCCTGTTAGAGAGGAGACCTTAGCTTTTGTCATTCATATTTGTCCATGTAGTTTAGAAACGCCCTCCCATAAAAAGAGCAATTTCTAAGGTATATTTTAAACTGGAAAAAGGCAGAGTAAATGTCTGTCCCCCGCCCCGCATTACCACATCCAGCTGTATAGCTGCGATTATCTATTGGGTGATCGAGGACTTTAGCCTCCTCATTCTGTTTCTCCATGAATGTTAACCGAAAGGAAAAGGTAATTATTCAGCCACCATAGAGAACATATGTCCTACCAAGCACAATCTCACAGTCTAGTATGTGTGACTGACATCAATGACACCAGGGATGCTATTCTTATCTTTTGGCTCCTGGGAGAGTGATGGGAATATATAACTAACTCACTTTCATGAACTGGCAGATAGTCAAAAAAAAAAAAAAAAATCTAGATGTCAGTGGCTTCTCTGAAGAAAAAGACAGCTCGCTACTCCTGTAATTTACTAAGTAATCTCTGCTGTATTTGCTGAGCCACAGGCTTGGTAAATGAAGGAAACTACCCATTTTTAAAAGCATTAGGAGATTATAGATTTTCACAATTATCTCTTGAAAGATAAAAGTTTCTTTCAGACAAAATCTAATACTAAAAATACTGTAAGAAAATGCATTCTTTTCTCCAAAGTGAATTGTAAGCACATTCCCAACTTCTCTGTGTATACTAATTTTTTTTTAAATAAATATTCTCTGCTATTTTCCTTTCAACAAAATTCTTTCTTTTTAATAGTGGGATAGCTAAGCTTCCCACTGATAACAATGGCAATGTATTTTTGTATTTTATATGCCTCGGTTTTGAACTTGTCTTAATAATTGAGGAGGAAATGAACTGTTTATTGTATATGAGAAAATCCAGGCCGTTATATTAATAGGGTTCATATGCACATACCCCTCGTATCACTCATATTTTCTTACTTTGGAGAAATATATATGCTTTGCCTCTATTGCATTCATTCATGATTTGTGTGGTTTTAAATGAAAATTTCATAATTGATTTCATTTGAGATGATTATTTACAGAGAAAATTTAAATTCATTTACACTGTCATGAAGAAAGAAAATTATGAAATAGTCCAAAATTAAGGGAGTAAAGAAAGATGATTAATTTCTGCATGAGAACAGCATTTTTAACAAAAGTCCCATAATTTCCTAGATAGATTATCTTGGTCTTTACAATCTATAGTGAGGCAGGTATGAAAAAAAGAGAATACACTTCAAATAACTTCAATTATTTAATTTCCCATTTGCATTTTAATATAAATTTTGACTGCACCACCTGAGACTTTCCGTAAGGCCAGAATTTAAATATTAATTAGATACTGAGCAAATTATGAACTTTCTCTTTCATCTATTTAATAATTGTGCTTACTGCCACCCATTGAACCCAAGTTATGTCGTGATGGAAAGAAGGAAGGTATTATCCTAAATTTTGTCCTATGGTCTCAGATCTGAATATAGGATAGTACTTTGTGTGATAGATCTCATGCTATGGGAAAAAAAAAATTAAGTTCTATTCAATGCCAAATCTTTTCCTTCCTCATAGTAGAGAGAAATTCAGAAGTTAAAGATTTTGTTCAGTAAATTCATTCTCAAAATGGTCCTTAATACATGTAAATTCCAACCTTTGATTTATTTGCCACAGCATGGATTCTCTTGCCAATGTTTATTTGTGTAGTATATATGTATTCACTGGAATTAGACTGCAATCTTGCATTGTTCTGTGTAGTTGGCCCTTTAAAATGTTTGTAAAAGAAATAGATTTATCATCAAAGATAAAGCAGTTGCATAGAAGACACATTTGGGGGCTTTTCTTTCATTGTGAAAGTCACGTGATGAAAGTCATGGCTATTTTATACCCCAAATGGCAGGACAGCCATGCCATGAGGAGAGGTACCTATTCTCATGCCACCTGAGCTCCACATTTGCAAAAATAGGCACCAAATATAGTTGTTTCCTGATTCTACTCATTGGAAAGCCAATAAGGATTACAAATATGTATGTGTTTCTAATAGCCTAATGAAAATATTACTATAAGGGAGAATTAGCTTGAATCACTTGAATATACAACAAATTGTGATTAGAAATTAGGTCCTAAATTTGTCCAAATTAATAACTTTGAAAACAAACATTGGGGCGGTGGGGAGTCATTGTGTAGGTTTGTAGAGTTTAGCACATGTTTCGCTACAAGTGTGATATTCTCACATGTTAGTTTTAATGTAATAAATTGCACTGAACTCTTCTAAGATGGCAATAAGGGCCCAGAAGTGTATTAGGTCCTAGATACTCAAAGATGAGCAAGTCATAGCTCTTTCCCAGGGGAGCCTTGAGAATAATTGAGACATCCATAGGTGCATAATGTCATTCATTCCAGGGCACAGTTTTCAGCCTCACCACCGTTGGCATTTGGGGCCAGACAGTGCTTTGTGGGAAGGTCTCTTCTGTGCACTGTTGGATGTTTAGCAGCATCACCAGCATCTATCCTTTATGTTCTGGTATCTACGCTCCCCTCCCAATGGTGACAACCAAATATTTCTCCAGAAATTGGCAAATGTCCTCTAGAGACAAAATCACTCCTACTTGAAAAACATTATTCAAGTTATTAAATGCAAAAATAGAAGCTTAAATAAAGATGTAGCTATACTTTTAAGTAATTAACCCTTGTGCATGTAGGAGTGGGGGGGCAAGTAGAGGGAAAGAATGATCAGAGTAGTCTCCATAGCGCATGTCCATTGAACAACTTCCTGAACTATATCTAGGATAGTGCACAAGTCAGGATGAAGTGAAGCCATTAGAAGGAAGGAGATAACAGGTGTAAAATAGGAAGACATGAATCAGAATGAAGACTGATTCATTACTGCACAGTCTCCAGGATTTTGAGAAGGAGTCCGGCATGGTATACCAGTGCTCAATCGTATTAGACACTGAAGTCTTTCTGGGAAACTGGGCAAACAAAACCCCTTTGGCGGTGAGAGGAATAACAATTTTCATGGATAAGTCACTGGTTCACATTTGTGGTTGGGAAATGCAAAGCTGGCTGCGGTATGAAGAACTGGGGAGAGACAGCCAACGGGTAACGTTAGGGCTTCACTGTTTGTCGGCAAGAGAACAGGAGAATCTGAATGAAGACAATGTGAAAGGGAAAGAGAAGAGCCTGCATTGGAGTGTAATTGGAAAAATAAGTTGAAATGAGTTTTCATGACCGAATGTAAGGAACTGAAGAAAAGTGAAGTTGAGAAGGACTTCCACATTTTTGGACTGAGCCATGTAGCAGGTGTTTCCAGTGCTCCGCCCATAACCCCTTGGATCTTTTCACATTCTTAAGTATACTGACTCCCAAAAATGAGCTCTGAGCCCCTCTGGCTCTGGGGGTCTGCTTGCTGGCACCTATGAATAGTCTGCTTGCCTTGGAATTTACATCTGTCTTCAGGTGATCTTCAACCAAATGACTGACAGATACAGGAGGATACAGACTCCAGCCCCCTTGTATCCGAGCAGAGCAGCTCTGAGATCTGGCCTTCGCGGTCTCTAGAGTTCCCTCAGGATTAAGTCAAAGTTACCCCCTATAGTACTTTTCTTGATATACCATCCTTCTTTAGTCTATCTTTTTCTGGTAATTTTTTTTCCCCTTGAACAAAGTTGTTGGTAAATTATGTTACCATAAATCCTTATGTTAAAATCTAAGTATGATAGACCAAACCTTTTTGCTTATTTCTGGTACCTATGGGATACTGGAGATGAATAGTCATCATTTGGATACCTAGAAATGGAGAGCAGAACTGGTCTGGTTGAAATTTTAGGTTATGTAGATATTGAAGAAATAACTATTTTTATCATTGTTATCTGCTGTCACGTATAACAGTATGCTTTCATGTTTGCCCAAGTTTTTCAATATATAGATTCAGCTCCTATAAAAGAAGAGAAGAGGGGCGCCTGGGTTGTTCAGTCGACTGAGCGCCCGACTTCGGCTCAGGTCATGATCTCGCGGTTCGTGAGTTCAAGCCCCGCGTCAGGCTCTGTGCTGACAGCTCAGACCCTGGAGGCTGTTTCAGATTCTGTGTCTCCCTCTGTCTCTCTGACCCTCCCCCGTTCATGCTCTGTCTCTGTCTCAAAAATAAATAAACGTTAAAAAAAATTAAAAAAAAAGGAAGAGAAGAAAATAGGTTCTGCTAATATATTAGCTTCTCCTTACATAATAAGTGGGTTGTGAAATATTCTGTCATATTCCCAATTTATAGGTTTTTTTTCTCCCCCATTATGACCTCTATGTCCCTTGCCATTTGAGCTGGAGCTTTTTGATTAAACCTGCCACTCATTCATTCATTTGTTTGTTCCCTTCTCGTATATTTATCCATGTACTCATTATTAATAAATAGCTGTGATGGTCTGTAAAGTGCCAGGCCCCATGTCAGTCAATAGGAAACAATCACGCATTAAAGAGTTACTTTACTTCACGCAAACTGATTATGATGTGTGATATCTGAGAAGCATATACGCCTACCAACTAATAGACTAATAATTTGCCGTATTCTGTGATAGCATATTAATGACGCATAACCTTTTTTAAAGCACAGCAGGACTGTAGACATCTTAGACAATATACATGCAAAAAAACACAGAAAACCTAAAAGGATGCAATTCATCAGTTAAAATTCCAGTGGTTTTGTGTAAACAGGCTGTGGGGCAGACACCTGAGTCCCTAGTCAGGACTTCATGGGAAACATGCAGTTAGGAGCTATCAAAGTTTTGCCTGATGAACTTGAAGAGCTTGAGGAAGCACTATGACTCCCACCATGTGATGTGCTTCCCCTGATGAATCTTTGACATTGCCCGGAACTACTATTTTCATGATAAGCCTCCATTAAGTGTTCACATAATTTAATAATTGCATTTGATTAGTGCAAATACTGTTTTGAGGCAAAGAAATGCTTTATTTTCAAGTTAAATGTAAATATTCACATAATCTTAGGAGACCAGCACACTACCTATTCTTGGTGACATGTGCCATATTACAACACTGCTTTCCTTAAAGTTCTTTGAAAAAAGTACTAAGGCAATAAATTGGCAGATTTCCCTTTCACCTATTACAGACTTTGGAAAAGCGGAGGGCCCAGTCTAGACTTTACATACTCAATTCTCTGTGTATGAATACAGCTTAGAGACAAGGTATCCAAAATATTGGTTTTGAGTAGCTTAGACGCTCCTTGCCATACTTTTTCTTTGAGCATTTTTTAAAATTTAACTTCTAATAGATTTTATTACAGCATTCGAAATGGGGGGACACAACCCTGAAGCTTTGCACAAAACATCACGGTTCTCAATTCCATTACCACATATGAGGATTCGATGGAGTACCCTGTCTATTTCTCAAGGATGCCTTGAGGAGAACAAATTCTTTGAGCAGTAAAAAGTCCTTTTCAAGAGTATGTATGCGGTCTATTTTAAGAAATCCTACCACTAATAATATGTATGTCTTGACAGATTGCCAGGTAATTCCTCCAAGGAAATAAAATTGATTTTCAATGAATGGAAAATTGGAAGAAACCAAGAGTTATGAATAGAAAATGCAAAGGACAATGGTGAAATGGAGCGTGCTTTTAAACAGTTCCATTCAAATGTCTGGTGTGTAGCCATGTTCCCTTTTCAACAAGTTGCAGCAATAGTGTGGAATGTAGATAACCACCCAACACTGATTTCCAGAACTTCCATTTCAGCTGACAAAAATCATTGAGTTGCTAAAGGCAAAGGAAATATCTTTGTTCCTGGTGCTGTATCAGCCTACATGTCTTGCTGTCCTAATCTATTTGATCAAAAAAGAACAAAGAAACTAGCAGGAGAACAGACTGAGGCTGTCAAGATAAACGTGTGAATCCTACCAACAGGACATACACAACTCGGCCTTTGGCCATGCTACCTCTTACATCACCTGAGCTGAATACACTCTGAAGTAATAGGCTTGCAAATCTGTTCTTTTTAATTCTTGTCTTTGGAATTATTTGCCCGCCCCTTTTTTTGAGATGTGACCATGTTTTTAATTTTATAGCAAAATGATAGGACACAAATAGAACACGGATGACATACGTAAAAGTTACTTCTATCCTTGCATGCTACCAAAATTTTCAAACACAAGTAATTCATTACTCAAAAGTGTCACTCAGAGACACGAGGCGACTCAATGGAATTCGAGCATGCATTCAACTAATGCCAGTTTACATAAGTGGGTTTTTATCTCCTTGGTAGGAAGAAAACAGGTCTTTTTCAACCAACAAAACATAATTCTTTGACAACTTGTAGGTCTCTCATGATATAAGGGGACAGTGTTCCCTTATCATTAACAACCTTGATTTGTTGTGAGGGTGGCTGGAATTCCTGTTGGAATACCATATACACAAAGATCGATCATCGAAAGGACATAAGTTACACTATGTTGTAGACTGTTTTTATGTTTAGTATTACTATTTTTCTTCCATCTTTGTATTTAAATAAACCTTCTAGAAAAATAAAGATACCATAATTCTGAAAAAAATTATGCCTATACACAACATTGATTATATTTGGTATTATTAATTGATAAGATTATCTTCTGTTTACACAGGGAAAAGAACATATAATATACTGGATATAACATATAGGCATATAGCAACAGGAATGACTTGGGAGATTCACAGTAAATTTACCATAAGCTTCAGAGTTAGTTTACAAATATCGACCTTGTGGGAGTAAAATATACCACCGTTCAATTCAATAGGTACTCAATATCTACCACATCTCTAAATATTAGTGTATTGCTAAGATTACTTTAGGATGAGTGTGAATTTTCATTACAAAACATTGATTTTTTGATAATTTAAAGGAATCAAAAGTGATAAGTTCTGTGCTTCAGAAATTTGGCCAGGCAGCTACATTACAGTCTTCTTACCCAAATAAGAAATGTTTAAAACATCTATTTCTATTATAGGAATACACATAGTGCTTACGAATTCATCTGATCTCATATGTGCAAAGTTTTAAATACTTCCTTCACTGCCTTCCCGTAGATTTGCCTACATGACCTGAAATTTCTATTATTACAAGCATTCCTTTGGTTAGAGTTTTGAGACAATATCAATGTCTTCAAAAGACTAAAATTAACATGGATAAGATTTACCATATCAGTAGAAAGGGCTTTTTAAAAACCTTTCTAGTCATCCCCACATTTCCTTTCTTACAGCAACATTTCCCAAAAATTATTTTCTGTGTTTATTTTAAATTATTTCCCTCTTGAACCATCTCCAATCGATTTTGCCCAAACCACCCAGCCAGCTACCCCTGTCAAGGTAATAAGTTGAGTCTTACCTGATCTATTAGAAGCATTTGGTTACTACTTCCTCTTCAAAATACTTGCTTTACTTATATTTTTTTTCACGAGACTCACCTGGTTTTCTTCCTACCATTTTGTCTATTACTCATTCTCCTTTCCTATTCCTTTTCACTGCCCCAAACTCTGAATGTGACTGTACATTATGGAGAAGTCTTTGGAACCGCTTCTCTATTTGTCGTCACTTTTTAGATGTCCCCTCTAGATTTTTGGCATGAAATACTTTCTATATTCTCAGAGACTCTCAAATTTATAGGTCAGACTTAAAGCATTCCTCTGAATCCCAGATCTTTATAGCCACTGCTTCAGACACCTTCAATTATATGTAAAATAAGCCTGAAATAAAAATAAATAACTCTACAAAGCAGAAAATGCATTTATCTTGAATGCACATGGAACATTCTCCAAGATATGACCACATATTAGGGCATGAGTCTTAATAAATTAAAGAAGACTGAAATCCAAGTATTTTCTTATCTAATCAGAGTGCAATGAGACTGGAAATATGATAAGGCAAATTGAAAAATCTGTAAATATATGGAAATTAAATGCACTTTTGGGGAGCCTGGGTGGCTTAATGGTTGAGTGTCCAACTCTTGATTTCAGCTCAGGTTATGATCTCATGATTCATGAGATCAAGCCCTGTATCCTATTCTGTGCTGATAGCACAGAAACTGCTTGGGAATTTCTCTACCCCCATCTCTCTCTGCTTCCTCCCTTTCAAATGTTTAAAAAATAATACAATTAAAAAAAAATAAATGCATTTAAAAAAAAACAATGGGTTGAATAAATCACAAAACAGGTTAGAAAATACCTTGAGGGGCACCTGGGTGGCTCAGTCAGTTAAGCATCTGACTTGATATTGGCTCAGGTCATGATCTCATGGTTTGTGAGTTCAAGCCCTATGTTGGGCTCTGCAGTGACAGCACAGAGCCTGCTTGGGATTCTCTCTCTCCCTTTTTCTCTCTGCCCCTCTTCCACTCATGCTCTCTCTCTCTCAAAATAAGTAAACTTAAAAAAAAGGAAAATTAAAAAAAAAGAAAATTCATTGAGGAAAAAAATAAATGAAGACACAACATATCAAATCTTATGAGATGCAGTGCAAATATCTAAGATGAAAGTATAAAGCTATAGCTGTGATTAAAATATGTAGCTATAAATGCATACCTTTAATATGAAAAAAGATCCCAAAATAAGTTTCACCTCTAGCAACTAGAAAAGGAAAAAAATTAAACACAAAGTTAGCAGATGAAGGAAATAATAAAGACTGGAACCAAGATACACAACATAGGGAATAGAACAATAGAAAAATCAACACGGAGTTCTTTGAAAAAATAAAGTGATGAACACATAGCTAAGTTAATTAAGAAAAAGTGATAGAGACTCAAATAATTAATGCTGAAGAGAAAAGATAATACAACCAACTATTGTGCCTCAACAAATTGAGTAACCTAGAATAAATGAATTCCTATAAATACATAGCCTATTAAGACCAAATCATGAAGAAACAGAGAATCTGAAGAGACAATCATAGTGAGGGTGTCAAAACCCCCTAACAAGTAAAAACCAAAATCAGACAGCTTCACTGGGATATCCTACACTTAAATAATTAATACCAATCCACCTGAAAGTCTAAAATATTGAAAGGAAAGAACATTTCCAAGTCCATTCTATGAGACCAGCATTACTCTGATATCAGAGCCAAACAAAGACACTTCTATAAAGTACAAAACAATACCCCTAATATTGATGCAAAAATAAAAAGAACTCAACAACTCCTTAAAAGGATTATACATCATGACCAAGTAGGATTTATTCCTGGAATGTCAGCATGGCTCAACATATTAAAATCAGTGTAATGTACCATATTAATAAAATTGGGACCAAAACCACATAATTCTGTCAATTGACACAGAAAAACTTTCATGATAAAAACATTCAAACTAGAAGCACAGTAATTCAATGTAAAATGGCCGTTTATGAAATGTTTATAGCTAACAGCATACTGGTGAAATACTGAAAGCTTTTCTTCTAATATCAAGAATGCAAAGATACTCTTGTCACTTCTATTCAACACCATATTAGAAATCCTAACTAAAGCAATTAGGCAAGAAATAAAAGACATCCTAACCAGAAAGGAAGAAGTAGCCTTGTCTTATTTTGAAGACGACAAGATTTTACAGGTAGAAAACACTGAAAACATTAAACACACATACACATGCAGAACTAAAATGAATTCAACAAATTCACAATATATAAAAATCACAAAAATCAGTTTTTATATACACTAACTTTGAATAAACTGAAAAAATAATTAAGAAAACAATCCCATTTATAATGACATCAAAAAGAATAAAATGTGCAGGGATAAAATGAACCAAGGAGTTAAGAGACACATATTAAAAACTATAAAACATTGCCAAACAAAAGGCAAGACATGAATAAATGGAAAGACATCTAATGTTTATGGATTAAAAGAATTAATATTGTGAAGATGTCAATAATAGTGAAAGCAATCTAGAGATTCAGTGCAAATCCCATGCAAATCCAATGGCATATTTTAATAACATAAGAGAAAAGTTTATCCTAAATTTCAGATGGAATCTCCATGGACTTTGAGTAGCCAACACAGTTTTGAAAAAATAACAAAGTTGGAAGATTCACACTTTCTGATGTGAAGAGAATTTGATTTCAAAAGAATTGAAAGCAAGATCTTGTAGAGATATTCGCATACCTGCATTCATAGCAGCACTACTCACAATAACCAAGAGACAGGAGTAACCCCAAAGCACGCAGACAGATGGATGAAAAAAAAATGTTGTTCACATATTTCGCATTAAAAAGGAAGGAAATCCTGATACTATAACATTGTTCAAGCTTGAGGACGTTATGCTAAGTGAAATAAGTCAGGCACAAAAAGATAAATACTTAAGATTCCAATCATTTGAGGTACAGAAAGGAGTCAAATTCATAGAAACGACGTAGAATAGTGGTCACCAGGAGCTAGAGTGAGGGGTAAATAAATTAATAAATAAATAAAAGGAGGTATTGTTTAATGGGCACAGAGCTTCAAATTTTCAAGATGAAAGGGCTCTGGAGATATGTATCTCAACAATATGAATGTACTGAACACTATTAAAAGGTACACTGAAGTATGGTTAAGGCACTAAATCTTAATGTGTTTACGACAATTTGTAAAAAGTTTAAAAAATGGAAGCAGAGTCTATCTAAAAAGTAGAACATTTTGTGTCATCTTTACCACCATTATCATCTCAAAGTAAAATCATTCCTGCTTTTACCCTAATCATTCTCCAGTTTATTCTCAATGCAACCGCCAAAGCACCCTATTCGACTTTAAATCAGATAGTGTTGTTTTCTTCAAAACCCTCCAAAGGCTTCTTATATCCCTCAGAGGAAAACCCAAAGTTCTCTCCAGGAACTGCAGTTTCTCCCTCTGTTCCCCACCTTCTGCACTGCCTCCTCTCCGACCTCACTGTGCTCATATGTCAAGATCTTTTACGCTCCTATGGGGGAGTCATTGTTCTTGTTAAACAGAATGCTCCTCTCCAGGATAACTATGTGGCGTAATTCCTTTAGGTCTCTACTCAGAATCAGTTTTCTTAGTGAGACTTACCTAACCGTTTGATCAAAAATGGTAATCAACCACCTCAATTCTGTAAAATTGTAAGCTTTGTAAAATAGTTTCTTGCCTTATGTTTTGTTTAATTTTTCACGGTCTAATATAGTATGTAGTTTGGTGTTTCATTTTGCATAACACAAGTGATTAAGATTTACATCGATCTGAAATCAAATTCAAGAGGCAAAAACAAAATGAACTAAACAGAAAATGGAATGAGTGACATGGAGAAAAGTTCTAGAATGTCATACAGACAGAACCAACAGGGAAAGAAGGGAAGAAAGGAGAGACAGAACAGGGAAAGGTGGAGGGGAGGGAGGGAATGACGAGGAATTAGAAAATAAAGATATAAATGATAATTTATAAATGATAATTTATACTGTGTATATATACTGTGTATATATACATATATAATGCATGTATATACATAATGTGTATATATATATAATGTGTGTATATATATATATACACACACACACACACACACACACAATACTTACAAATGGGAAAGAGTGAAGAATACATATGCACAAATAGTTTTTTACAGCCATATAAGAAGGAATGTATTGAAATATTAGATTTAAAAATTATAGATTTAAAAATTACTATATACCATTGAGTCTCAATGTACATTGCAGAACAGCAAGATATGATATGGTAGAATGATTCAAAGTGAGTAAGATGTCATACCGAGACACTGCAGGTAACATTCAAAGGAAAATAATTAGATTTTTTGACATACAGTCATATTCTGAGGTACTGGGCACTAGGGCTTAAATATATGAACTTTTGGAGGGGGAACACAATTCTGTACATAACAGACTGAGTGACATTTTAAAAAATAAGCAACAGCATAACACTCTTAATAGTAATCTATATTGCAGACGCCTAAGGAAAATTACAGAATTGAACAGTATCACAAACATCTATTACTTTGAATATATAATTCAAATATGTTTTGATAATATTTTAATTGAGATACATGGTCTCTTACTAAATTTTGTGTAGCATTTATTTTTTTTATGAAACATCTGTGTATCTTCTCCCCAGGTACATATTTTTGTTTCAATATCATGTTTATCCGGGAATCATGTTTCTGCTTTGTTACTACCACAGTTATCCAAGTGTGAGACTTACCACATTTTTGTACATAATTGTTCATTTTATGAAACATTCAATTCATTTATATTTAGCCAATATGTATTTTGCTGGTTTTATTTTAGGGATATCTTTATTTATTTATTTATTTTTTTAAATTTTTTTTTTCAACGTTTATTTATTTTTGGGACAGAGAGAGACAGAGCATGAACGGGGGAGGGGCAGAGAGAGAGGGAGACACAGAATCGGAAACAGGCTCCAGGCTCTGAGCCATCAGCCCAGAGCCTGACGCGGGGCTCGAACTCACGGACCGTGAGATCATGACCTGGCTGAAGTCGGACGCTTAACCGACTGCGCCACCCAGGCGTCCCGGGATATCTTTATTTAAAAATAGACAAATTGTAAAACAAAAAGTGACACATTTCAATGAATCAAAAGCATAAAAGGTTAGATTTTTTAACTGTAAATGTCCTAAATTGGGGCACCTGGGTGGCTCAATTGGTTGAGTGTACAACTTTGGCTCAGGTCATGATCTTGTAGTTGGTGGGTTCGATCCCCACAATGGGCTCTGTGCTGACAGCTCAGAGCCTGGAGCCTGCTTCAGATTCTGTGTCTCCCTCTCCCTCTCTTTCCCTCTCGTGCTCACACTTGGTCTTTTCTCAAAAATACATTTAAAAAAATATTGTGACCTGTATTCAAGTATTCATCCCAAACTCTAGGTTATCCTAAAAAATTAAATAAATAAATAAATAAATAAATAAATAAATAAATAAATAAATACCACCACCAACAACAAAATCTACTTCTCCTTAGATTGTCCTTTTAGTTTTAGAAAGCATGTATCTTGGGGTGCCTGGGTAGGTCAGTTTGTCTAGTGTCTGACTTTTGATTTCGGCTCAGGTCATGATGTTGTGGTTGGGGAGTTCGAGACCCATGTTGGGCCCTGAGCTGACTGCACGGAGCCTACGTGAGATTCTCTCTCCTTCTCTCTGCCCCTACCTCCCTTATGCTCACTCACTGTCTCAGAATAAACTTAAAAAATTTAAAAAACAAATACAGAGCACGCATCTCGACACTAATTCAAACAATGATTGCTAATATTACATAAATGTTCGTATTGAAATCAAGAGATACACAGAGGTAATTTTATGTATTTAATATCTTTATATCTTTTAAAAATTTGTTTATAACATTTATTCATTTTTGAGAAAGAGAGCATGAGCGGGGGAGGGGCAGAGAGAGAGGGAGACACGGAATCCGAAGCAGGCTCCAGGCTCTGAGCTGTCGGCACAGAGCCCGACGCGGGGCTTGAGCTCATGAACTGTGACATCATGACTGGAGCTGAAGTCAGATGCTTTAAGCAACTGAGTCACCAACGCGCCCCAATACTTTTGTATTTTTAAATCTTATTTTAGAGAGAGAGAGCGGGAGTGTAGAAGAGGAGAAGGGGAGAGAGAGACTCTCAAGCAGGCTCCGCGCCCAGGCTGGAGCCAACGTGGGGCTCAGTCCCATGACCCTAGGATCATAACTTGAGCTGAAATCAAGAGTTGGATGCTCAACCGACTGAGCCCCCTCCCAGATACCCCTGGAAGTATTTTAAATAGGTATTATTTATTGTCCTTTTTAAAATTAAGACACTAATTGCATTTTTTTCTTCAAAATGAAGACACTAATGTAACTACAATGTAAATAAAAAATATATAGGATTATAGCACCCTGGAAGCCTCTTCTGAGGTGTTATTCAGTGACAAAGGTCTGGCATCTACCATCAGGTATTACTTAGGTCCAGTCTTGAACTTAATTTATAAACAATCACATAATTGGCACTTTTGCTACTGGATTTTTAAAAATTGTCTTTGTTAGAATTATAGTTATATGTTTAATTATATATAATTATAGAACTATTATGTGTCTGTGTATATATGGGTATTTATACACGTGTGTATCTTAAACGAGCTCATTACTTTTTCATTCACTACCGTATCCCATATAATCAATAAATACCAACAAATGTGGTTTATTTCCAGGAGTAACTTGTTATTAGCATTCTTTTGAGCATTCTTGGCTTTTTTGTTTTTTGATGTTTATTTTTGAGAGAGAAAGAGCATGAGCAGGGAAAGTGCAGAGAGAGAGGTAGGGACAGAGGATCTGAAGTGGGCTCTGTGCTGAAAGCAGAGTCCCGCGTGGGGCTTGAACTCATGAACTGTGAGATCATGACCTGAGCCAAAGTCAGATGTTTAACCCACTGATCTACCCAGGTGCCCCCATTCTTGTAAGTCTTTTTGGTGAACATGGCAGTGCGGCGGCAGCGGGGGGGCGGGGGCATATAGCTAGGCTTTACTAGGCCATAGGGCATACATAAGGTCAAATTTAATAAATGCTACCAGTTTGCCCAAGAACTCATTCCAGTTTATGATCTTATAGGGGATCTGTAAGAATTTCATTGCTGCCATCTTTGCCAACCATTGGGATATTTTTTATTCTATTATTTTTTTCTTTGCAATCAAACCATTTGGTGAGTGTTTAGTGTTATCTGATTGTGGTTTTAGTTTGCATTTCCCTGGTGAATGAGGAGATTGGATACCTTTTTAATATCTGTATTGCCAAATTGGATATTGTGTTTTGAGAAGTACCTGTTCAAGACTTTGCCAATAAGATACTTTAGTATTAGGTCTTATTTCATAGCGTATTAAAAAAAAAATTCTGGATGTAATGTTGAAAGGGAAATCATTTTGATAGCATAGGAGGTAGGAGAAAAAAATGAGTCAAAAATAAACTTTCAGCTTGAATGGAAGGGTGAAGAGTAGTGCTGTAACAGTTAAGAAGAATTAAAGTGTCTATTTCTAAGTGGAACTCTCTGTAAAGGTGACTTTTTGGAATTGGATAATGGCTTTATAAAAGTGAAAATAACATAAATATCAGAATATGGAAATGAATTAGCAGGAAAACATAAGTATAAATACTTAACAAAGCTTAATGACCCTATTAGGAAATTTCATGGCCCAGATGGGAACATAATGAGATGTATTCTAGGTTGTTCAATTCTCCATGAGCCGTATTTTTAGAGCATATATCAGAAGAGTAGAAAAGGCAAACATAGACTGCATTTTTTTTTCAACTGCTGTCAAGAATAATTGTTTAAATAAAATTAAAACCATCAGGGGATGCCTGGCTGGCTCAGTTGTTTGAACATCTGACTTTGACTCAGGTCATGATCTTGTGGCTCATGGGTCCGAGCCCCACAATGGGCTCACTGCAGTCAGTGCAGAGCCTGCTTCAGATCCTCTGTACCCCTCTCTCAGCCCCTCCCCCACTTGCGCTAGATCAAAAAGAAATAAACATTAAATTTTTTTTCAACTTTAGTTTACATGATATATAAATCATAAAATTCCACTGAGAGATTGTAAGTTTTTAGTAAGAATAAAATTTCAGGCTAAAGAAAATTATTTTCCATCAAAAGTTGCAATGATATTTCACTATTGCTATTTTTTTCTCTTTGAAACAGCATTAAGAACAGAATGGGATCTGTTGTGCAGAAGGTGGAAAAATACATTTGAGAAAGGAAAAATTTTTAACAATTCTTCTACATTATATGATTGTCTAGAAATTCTGAGTGTGAATGAGTTCAAATACATGTATCGTTTATTTGCTTTTACTTGTGACAAAATAACATACTTTCTATTATTTTAATCTTAAATTTACTGAAGTTTGGTTCATGGTCTGACATATGTTCTATTCTGGGGAATGTTCTCTATGCAGTTTGAGCAAACTGTATCATGTTGTTGTTGCAGATTACTCATAGAAGTTTATTTCATTTATGGTATTATTTAAGTCTTCTATTACCATGTTGATCTTCTGCCTAGTTGGTCTATCCATTATTTAAAGAGAGAGATTGGGGCCCCTGGGTGATTCAGTTGGTTAAGTGTCCAACTTCAGCTCAGGTCATGATCTCGCGGTTCCTGGGTTTGAGTTCCACAATGCACTCTGTGCTGACAGCTCTGAGCCTGAATCCTGCCTCAGATTCTGTCTCTCTCCTCTACTCATGCTCTGTCTCTCTCAAAAAAATAAGTATTAAAAAAATATACTAAAGCCTCCAAATATTATTACTGAATTGTATTTTTCAACCGTTATTTTTGTCGATTTTTGCTGCATGTGTTTGGGGACTTTATTAAGTACATATATTTTAAAAATTGTTATATATTCCAAATGGAATGGCATTGTATCATTATAAAGTACACCTTTAAAGAAAGCGTGACTATATAGGCACAATGGATTATTCAGCCATACAAAATGAACAAATCTTGCCACTTGCAATAACATGCAAGCCTGAGGATATTAATACACAAAACACCTAAAACTCATAGGTGCAGAGAACATACTGATAATGGTCAGAGGCGGCGGCAGTGGAAGATAAGATAAAATGGGCAAAGATGGTCAAAGATACAAACTTCTTGTTATAAAATAAATAAGTCATGGGAATGTAGCGACATTCTCGCACAGAGAAAGAAAGAATACTGAGGCCTTTCTTTGCAGGAAGCAGCTTTATTAGTGCTAGCATGGGATCAGCGGACTAAGACTCAAAAAGCTGAACCCTGAGCACAGTGGGGTGTAAACTTCTATGAAATTTCTCCTTCTTTGTCTCCCATACATGATGACACATATAGTCTGATCGGACACAGTCCAAGTTACAGAGTCGTGTCAGAGCTACACATACGTGTATAGGAGTTGATTGGGCCATGTTGCCTTCCTTTGTTCTGAGAAGGACCCCACCATATTCCTTAGAGGCTCTACCTCTATCACAGGAATATGACGTATAGTTTAGAAACTGTAGTTAACACTACCGTATTCTGTTTTTAAAAGTTGCTAAGAGGGGCACCTGGGTGGCGCAGTCGGTTAAGCGTCCGACTTCAGCCAGGTCACGATCTCGCGGTCCGTGAGTTCGAGCCCCGCGTCGGGCTCTGGGCTGATGACTCAGAGCCTGGAGCCTGTTTCCGATTCTGTGTCTCCCTCTCTCTCTGCCCCTGCCCCGTTCATGCTCTGTCTCTCTCTGTCCCCAAAAAAATAAATAAACGTTGAAAAAAAAAATTAAAAAAAAAAAGTTGCTAAGAGTACATCTTAAAAGTCTAATAAGAAAAAAAAGTGTAACTGTGTGTTGATGCATGTGATTTGGCCTTGTGATCATTTTCCAATATATACGAATATTGAATCTTAATGTTGTACACTTGAAAGTACTGTTATTTACAAATGTGTGTGGGTGTATAATATTAAGTACACCTCTTCATCTCTAGTAAT
This sequence comes from Lynx canadensis, assembly GCF_007474595.2. Taxonomy (NCBI): domain Eukaryota; kingdom Metazoa; phylum Chordata; class Mammalia; order Carnivora; family Felidae; genus Lynx; species Lynx canadensis. The sequence continues at coordinate 11,159,235 of NC_044314.2, read as the reverse complement.
TTTTATGTTATGGTCTGTTTTGTCTGACGCTATTAGAGCAATTACAATTTTCTTATGGTTGCTGTTTGCATGATAGATCTTTTTACTTTGTTTTACATTCAGCCTATTTGTACACTGTTCCAATCTCTGCCTTTTAATCAGTGTTTATACCATTTACATGTAAAGTCACTATTGATAAGGTAGGACTTAATCTACCATTTTGTTACTCGTTTTCAATAGGTCTTATGTAGGTTTTTTTGTTCTTCTGTTGGTCCTTTATGACCTCTCAATTATGTTAAGTATTTCCTAGTGTGTTATAATTTCTTAGTACTTTCATTTCCTACATTCTTATGAGTTATTTTCTTAGAAAATTATCAGTACTTTAAGATATTTTCACTAAGTGAACCTCAACCATCTACTTCAAATTAATACTAATTTAATATCAACGGTAAGCAAAAATTTTGCTAGCCATATTTCCCCTCTCTGTGTCCCAGAGGTCAATTATAAGCCCATCAAAACTGTTTTGTAATTATTGCTTTACACTTTTGTTCAAATCAAAGAGGAAAAGTGTTACTAAAAATACATTTAAAGTTTCTGTTTACTTAAGTCTTTTCCTTCACTCATTTTTCTTCGTGTGGTATTGAGTTACTTCCTAGTATATTTTCATTCTAGATGGAAGGACTCAGATATTTTTTGTAGGTCAGGTCTACTGACAAACTCTCACAGTTTGTGTTTATCTGGAATTGTCTAAATTTCTCCTTCACGTTTGAAGCAAAATGATGCTGGATATAAAATAAAGGGGTAGACAATATTTTTCTTTTAGTGTTTTAAATAGATCATTCCTAGGCCTTCTGGCCTCCATGTTTTCTGAAGTGAAATGAATCTTTTGGAGGTTTTGTTTTGTTTTGCATGTGAAAAGTCATTTCTCATTTCTTCAAAGTAACTCCCTTTGGGACTTTTCAAAATTTGATGTGGTTAGGTGCGGAGTTCTTGGAGCTTCATAGATATGCAAAGTTTTGTTTTTGTTTTTAATCACACTTGAGGAATATTTGGCTATCTCTGGTTTCTGTCTAGGGGTCTCAATGCGTATGTTTAATTCTTGATGGTATCTCCCCAGGTCTGGGGTTCTGTCTACTTCATTTTTTCTTGTTTCTCACATTGCATGGTCTTTGTTCATGTAATATCAGATGTGCCGATCGTTTTTTCTGCTAACCCCAATCTGTTATTGAGATCCTCTAGTGAATTTTTAAATTTCAGTTTACATTTGTAGTCTAGAATTTCTGCACTTATTTCTTTTTTTACCTCATTCTATCCCTTTGTTGATGACATTTCCCCAGTAAGACATGGTTCTCATGCTTTGCATTGATTATTTAGACATAGTTTTCTTTAGATCTTTGAAGATATTTATAATTGCTGGTTTGACGTCTTTGTACAACATCTAGGGTCCCTCAGGGACAATTTTTTCTGTTTTCAATTTTTTCGTTGGCTTTTTTCTTCTGCATACAGGTCCAACTTCTTTTCTGTGTCTAATACTTGTTACACGAAAACTAGACCTTTTTTATATCACAATGCGCCAATCCAGAAAACAGTATTTTCTTCTATCATCTTACTTGTTTTATAACTATCTCATTTGTTGTTGCTACCACTTATTCAATCAGCGACTTATTTGGATTTTGTTTGTAAAAATTCTATTTCCTTCAGTGTTGGATAATCACGTTGATGTCTCTTCTCAGGTTAGTGGTCTGCTAATTATTGGTCAATGATATCGTTAAATGCTTTGAACTCATATTCTTCCACCTTTTGCAAAAAGGCTCTGAATGTGTTGAACTGTGCTTTCCAGAGTCAGCAGCTTAAAACACTGCCTTAGTCTTCATTTCCTAATTGAACAGGGCCCAAATTTCAGCCGTAGAGGACATGTAGGCCTACTTAGGATTTTTTTGGATATACAAATAGCCCTTACAAGCGCTTTGCTTCCTAGGTCAAGGAATGTATGAATACGTCAGTGTCTTTCAAAGATTCCTATGCACTTATTGTTCCCAATATGCTCCTTTAAAAATTTTGGACATGTTTTGTTTTATTTTGTTTTTCTTCCTCCCTCCAACTGGCTGCCTCAGGTATCCATGAGGTTTTATCACCAGCTAGACCCCAAGACCTGATCTTTATTGACCATCTGCTTGTACTTAACGAACTTTGTCCCACATTTTTCCTTAAGCATTTCTTTCCAGCTTATCTCTTAACTCAGGCAAAAGGAAAGTGAAACTATGCCTCCAGAGAGAGCAACTGCCCTGACAAGACTTCCAGCTGGCCCAGACCAATTTAAGCCTAATCCCTGACACACACATCTGTGCAGATGGACCAGGCGGTGACCTCTAGAATGAAGGCAACTACCTTCACCTCATTATAATACTCAGATCTCCACCCAAGGAGGAGCACAGGCCTCACTTACATAACATGCCATGTATATATAGGCATATTTCCTTACGGTGCATGCTTGACCTGATGCCCGCCTTCACACATGATGACAAGGCTTCTACATATTCATCCAAACTCTGAACAAAAGGAACTCGTCCGCCCTTGCTGGGGAGTCCTGATTCTGGAAGCCCATTCTCTGCGATCTCTTTATTTGCTACAAATGAAGTTTTCTTTTTGTGACAACTCAACCTGGTACCGTGTCTAACTTACCAAGGAGCAAACTTGCTTTGGTTTGATGACAGTTACATAATTAATGATTTTTTTTTTCAAGAAATACCCTGAAGGTGGACTTTTCCCACAAGGTGAGCTCTAAGCCAGGTCAAATAACTACAATCAAGCTTTCATAGGGAGTTACAAGACAGGTCAGAAAGCGACAATCTTTGGGGATGGACTTTTTGAGGGACCCAAGCCAGGTCTGCCCCTTTCCATAGTTGTCAGGATGCTGTGTTTGCAGCACTCGTGGCTATAAGGCTGACAGTTTTCAAGACTCTTACGGAGCTGGGACAGTTAGTTGTAGTGGGGCATGTAACTTGTCGAATGTTGCTAAACATGTTTAACATGAACCTGCTGTTTTAACTGAGGTTCCAGTTTTTCCTGAGTAAACAATCTTCAAATTGGTTAATTTTCAAATCCCGAAAAATGTTAACTTTTGCAATTTTATCAGTTTTTTTCTTTAAATGGAGAACAGCTTTACAGAGGTTCTTACTCTATAGTCCCAGAGGTACCACCATAGCCATCTGTTTCAAGACATTTGCATTTTCTCAACATGCTTATTTCAATACTAAGTAACTTAAAACTACTTCTCACCATCATTTTTCCTAACTGTGGTCTGACTTTTGAACCACAGGGATATTTTATATATGCCTTGGTTGTCCAAACTAAGACCTCATTTTCAGGCACATTATTTCATATATGGCCTATTTTTGTATTATGAGGAAAGGCCAGGTTTCTTAACCGAAGTCCTTTAAATTCCTCTACAGGTAATTTTGAAATATAAATAATGAGGAGAGTAATCCAATTATCCTTTCTCCTCCCTGAAATTTATAAAAGACAACTAACATCATAATAGAAAATATGTAAGAAAGATATGCACACATGCCTAGCAGTAAATAGAATGCCCATTTATATTCAATCATTTAATATAAAAATCTAATAGTGTGACAACTAAAGAGATCAAAGGATATTATCATTTCCTCTATGAGAAGGTTGTTTCTCAATTGATGAATGGAATACCTTATAGAGAATATATCACAAATATCAAATGGTTGATTTAAAGTAATTATGCAGCATAATTATTCAGGAAACAAGCTGCATGTCTGAAGTTACTTTGAAAAATAGTAATGTCTGCATGATTAATGACAACAAATTTGTTGTTTCTGAAAACAGCCAGTACAGGGATCAGAAAAGAAAGTAAACCTTCTGTTTTAAGACCAGTTGAGTCTTAAAGACCATAGAGAATATATCAGAGCCTTATTTTGGCTTGCCCACTTGAAATTTGTAGATTATATAAATATAGGATATTATATTTACTTCAAAAGTTTAGTCATCAGAGTGCAAACAAAACAAAATATACCAATGTTGTCAGTTTAGGAGTTGTAGAGTACTATGTATGAATAAGTACCATTTTGTTACCTTAGGCTTTTTACCCCAGTTCACAAGCTTTTAGGAGACATAGAAGAAGGAAGAGGAGAGGACTCAAGAAAACCAAAAATAATGGAAATAAAAACAAGATAAACAAGGAATTTTGTTTTTCAGAGGGAATTGGAAAACATCCCAATCTCGATTACCAAGGTGCAAGGGTTTGTTACCACTGTAAGCACCACGTGGTAACTTTTAAACTGTATTGTAGGATCCTGTTTTGGTTTTAATTTCCCTTATTTTTCTTGCGTTGATTTTGTATCTGACCTTAAGAACATTCTTTATCTTTAGCTGTCTGGCTCCCTGAATGTAGATTACAGTTATGACAGTCCCCGAATGCATATTCTCACATTGTGTTCCTATGATCCCACTAACCTATCTTCTAGACTTCGCCACCAGGGTGAATGGTAACACAGTAAGTAATGATCTATATCTGCACCTCCACATCGGCATCAATCAGAGCATCTAACTTTTATCTCTTTGCAGATTTGGTTTCCAACTCAAATGTCAATTGAAAAATGAAGAGGAAAAAAAAAAAGCAAAGAGAAGAAAGGAAGAGAAACAACTAGTTGGCCGATTTCATAGAAACAACTTTGAGTAAAGTAAACACATATACACACAACACTAATTTATTTGCCTCAATAATGCCTTATTTTCCTTTCCGAAGGCTCTGCAGCTTTTTTCTATTTCCTTAGATAAATACACGGTGCCCAAGGAAAAACCATTAGGAAATACATCCTACAGAAAACAACAAACCCCTTTGTTTATGGTCTTTCGTGTTTCCGCATTTCAGATTTTCTTCTCAGCCCAAAAGCAAAAGCACGGAAAAAGATCTGTGCTTTTAAGTGCTTCCAGCACAGATTCATACCAGAAGTCTTTAATGAGTTCTTGGCACCATACAAGTTTTTTGGAATCAATTCACGATGGCCTGGTATAATTTAATTTTGTGCAACAAATTTGTCCAGCAAGGATAACAAGGAAAAAATTTAATGCTATTGATTGCAATGTCAACTCGTTTCTGTACACCCTGTCCCTAGTTCTTTCCTCAGAGCTAGCTTGGAAATGCATCATACAAATAGCACAGATAGATCTTACCACAGTCAGTGTACTATCTTATATATTCATCCAAAATTGCATTTCCATTTGTCTACCGGAACTGCCATTCTCTGTTTCAATTTACTTGGGAATTTTCCAAAGCTGATTTTCTTCTCTGGAGATTTGAATTTCTGCCCCTCCTGCTCTTTTAGGGACTTATTCAGATTTTATTATCTGCATTACAAAAATCCGTGACCCTATTCAATTCATGGTCTTCCCACATATTTTGATCTTCCAACAAAGTAGATCCTGGTTCAATACAACAACCACTGTTCATGTTTGCTCTACGAGATGCTCCACAGCAGAATTAGTTTACGTGTCTCAACTCAGGAAATGAATGATGGAAGGCACATGCTATACAAATAATTGTAAATCCAAAGTACAGCATACCACGTACAGCTTCCAGTGCCTGGACTTCTGTACTGTCAAACAATTAATGACTTAACTTCAAGAACTTCATTGGCCACGATTACTATTTCTAGTGGAAGTGAAACTTACAAGGCTTCCACCAATCTGCACGTTTTACCTACTTTAAAATGCATATACACTCTCTGTTTGAATCATCAAAATCACTGAAGAGAAAGTAAACTGCCACAGAGGAAATCTAATGATGAGTTTTTCGATTCTAACAACCAGAAAAATCACAAAATTCTTTTCTGGGTTCCTAGACTTTCTATAAAGTTGAGAGATTGGTCATTTAATTTTGGATCAAAATTGGAAAACACTGGTTGTGAGGAAGCAGTGGCAAAGTATATATTTTAATTTCCAGTGAAAAAACTAACATAATGAGATTTTAAAATAATCTTGATTTAGAAGAAAAAGAAGAAAAAATGCTGAATGATAAACTCCCTTGGATTTCCAATGCCCTTGAAGTTCTCTCAATTCATTTTTCTGTGAGAAATATACCTGCTTGTATTCCCTGCTTCTGTGAAACAAAAACCCTAACCCATCCAGAAGCCTGGGACCCTACCGTCCAAAACAGAGGTGTGCGGAAAAATACATGGACAAGAATTTATGTCCAGCTGATTACAATTATGTACTGACTCTTTGAATATACAATTAAATCCCAAATTTGTATGATTAACAATCTGTATACCCTGGAGGAGCCCATTTTAGAAAAAGGACAAAGAAGGGTCTGTACAGTAATCATATCTGGTTTGGTAACCTCAATATTCCACTCAGACACCATTTAATCTGATTCCCAAAATCACAATTTTTTTTCATGAAGCTGGAATTTTGGTTTCTAATTAGGATGTAGAATATGAAAGACCTTTGATCTTTTGGTAATAGCATAAAATAAACAGAATAAATATCCGAAGTTTCTATGAAAGTACTTGCAGAATTGCAAGTAAGGCTTGATGGACTGAATTTTGGGAAAACAAACACTTTCAAGTTGATGAAAGAACGATTAGAATTATCAATACCTGAAAGAAAGTACAAGTGGAATGAGAATTTACAGGATCAAGAAGAGGGTAACCAAGACTTTAAAGAATACTATGGATTAGCTGGAAGAATCAGCCTCTAGAAAAGACTACAATAGAAAAATACATGGTACAGCCTAAAAATTCCCCAGAGCACCGACACTTCAACTTCAGAATTTTCTTTTTTTTTTTTTTTAATTTTTTTTTCAACGTTTATTTATTTTTTTTGGGACAGAGAGACACAGAGCATGAACGGGGGAGGGGCAGAGAGAGAGGGAGACACAGAATCGGAAACAGGCTCCAGGCTCCGAGCCATCAGCCCAGAGCCTGACGCGGGGCTCGAACTCACGGACCCTAACCCTGGCTGAAGTCGGACGCTTAACCGACTGCGCCACCCAGGCGCCCCCAGAATTTTCAAAAGAAATCAGAGTGGAGCAGGTTGGCAAAAAGAAGTCTTTACCAAATTACCATAGTTCTTGGTTTTCCATATAGTTAAAAAGATTGATTCAATGGAATATTCTTTAGCTATTAAAAAAAGAATGAAGTACAAGTTACAACACGGACAAACCTTAAATATGTTATACTGCATTAAAGAGGTCAAAAGACCACATCCTAAATCACTTCATTCATATGATTTTTTAAAATGTTTTTTAAATAATTAATTTATTTATTTATTTTTGAGACAGAGACAGAGCATGAGCAGGAGAGGGGCAGAGAGAGTGGGAGACACAGAATCTGAAGCAGGCTTCAGGCTCCCAGCTGTCAGCACAGAGCCCGACGCGGGGCTCGAACTCAGGGAGTGTGTGATCGTGACCTGAGCCGAAGTCGGACACGTAACTGACTGAGCCACCCAGGTGCCCCCATATGATTTTTTTTTTAAAGAAACGTAAATATATAAAGAATCTATAAAGATAGAAAATATGTGTTTGCTAAAGGTTGGGTGTATGTGATCGAAGAGAATGACACCAAAGAGATGGAGTTTCTTCTTAAGATGATAGGCAAATCTAAAATTGACTGTAATTAGGGTTCCTGGGTGGCTCAGTTAAGCGTCCAACTTCTACTCAGGCCATGATCTCACGGTTCGTGGGTTCGAGCCCCACATCGGGCTCTCTGCTGACAGCTCAGAGCCTGGAGCCTGCTTCCGATTCTGTGTCTCCCTCTCTCTCTTCCCCTGCCCTGCTCACACTTGGTCTCTCTCAAAAGTAAACATTAATTTTTTAATTAACTAACTAAAATCGACTATGATGGTGCACATATTTGTGATTATACTAAAAACCACCAAATTTTACACCTAACTTGGATCAATTGTAGGATATGTAAATTACATCTCAAAGATATTAAAACTGACATCTCCTCTGCTTTTTTAAAAACATTGTCCAGAATATAGGACCAAATTTCAACCCGATTGTTTTTTCAATTTTTTTTTAGTGTTTATTTAGTTTTGAGGGGGAGAGAGAGAAACAAAAAGAGTGAGTGGTGGAGGGGCAGAGAGAGGGAGACACAGAATCAGAAGCAGGATCCAGGATCTGAGCCATCAGCACAGAGCCCAATGTGGGGCTCAAACTCATGAAGGGTGAGATCGTGACCTGAGCCAAAGTCGGATGCCCAATAGACTGAGCCACACGAGCAGATTTCAAACCAAGAAGTAAAAGAGGTTAATAAGGAGTATTGATTATAGGGGCACCTGGGTGGTGTAGTCAGGTAAGTGTCCAGCTCTTCATTTTGCCTACGGTTGTGATCTCATGGTTTGTGGGATCAAGCTCCGCATCCAGCTCTGTGCTGACAGTGTGAAGCCTGCATGGGATTCTCTCTCTCCCTCTCTGCCCCTCCTGCTTATACATTCTCTCTTGCATGTGCTCTCTCAAAATAAATAAACTTGAAAAAAAAAAGATTATTGATTATAAAGATACTAACATTTGCAAAAAAAAATTACGAGCTTTAAATATTCTGAATTTATTCAACATAGTACTGGCAGTCATAAATGAAGCAATCAGAGGAGAACAGGAAATAAAAGGCATCCAAATTTGTAAGGTTTTTATTATTTGTAAGTGACATAATACTCTATGTAGAAAACCCCAAGGATTCCATCCAAAATATAGAATCGATAAATTTAGTAAAGCTGCAGGATACAAAGTTAACATACAGAAACCTGTTGTACTTTTATACACTAATAATGAAATGGTAGAAAGATAAATTGAGAAAACAATCTCATTTATAATTGCACCAAAGAGAATAAAATATCTAGAAAGAAACTTAACGAAGGACGTGACAGACATCTACTCCCAAAACTAGAAAACTGATGAAAGACATTAAAGATGACACAGTGGAAAGATAACCCATGCTCATGGATTGGGAGAATCGATTTTGTTAAAATGTCCATACTACCCAAAATATCTTACAGATTTAATGTGATCTCTGCAAAATACCTTTTTTTTTAAAAAAAAAAAGAACTGGAACAAATAATCCTAAGATTTTATTGAACCACAAAAGATCTCAAAAAGCGAGAGCAATCTTGAGAAAAAACAAAGCAAAAACAAAAAAACTGGAGGCATGACAACAGATTTCAAGATATTCTACAGAGGTATAATAATCAAAATATGGTACTGGCAGAAAAATAGACACCTAGATGAATGGAAAAGAATAGAGAGTCCAGAAATAAAGTGATACTTCTATAGTTAATCTATGACAAAGGAAGCAAGAATATACAATGAAGAAAAGATGGTCTCTATAACAAATGACCCTGGGAAACTGGGCAGTTACATGCAAAAGAATAAAATGGATTCCCCCCCCTTTTTTTTTATACACCATACACAAAAATAAACTTAAATGGATTAAAGTCCAAAATGTGAGACCTGAAACCATAAAACTCCTAGAAGAAAACATAAGCAGTTGACACTGGCTATAGAAATATTTTTCTAGATAGGGGTCCTCATGCAGGGGTAACAAAAGCAAAAATAAACTATTGGGACTACACCAAAATAAAAATCTTTGGCATTGTAAAGGAAACCATCAACATCAACAAAACAAAATGCAACCTACTGAATGGGAGAAGATATTTACAAATGATGTATCTGATAAGAGGGTAATACCCAAAATATATAAATGATGCAACACCAAATATATATATATATATATATATATATATATATATATATATATATATATATATATATATAAACTCCGATTAAAAAGTAGGCAGAGAGAAAAATTAAGACATTTTCCCAAAGAGGACATATAAATGGCCAGATACATGAAAAGGTACTCACATCACTCATCATCAAGGAAATGAAAATCAAGCCAAAATGGGACATCACCCTACACCTGTCAGAATGGATAAAATAAAACAGTCAAGAAATAATAAATTTTGGCAAGGATGTGGAGAAAAAGGGATGCTTGTTCACTGCTGGTGGAAATGAAAATTGGTGCAGCCACTGTGGGAAACAGTATGGAGGTTCCTCAAAAAATTAAAAATAGAATTACTACATTATCCAGTATTACTGGATATTTACCCAAAGAAAGTAAGAACACTAATTTGAAAAAAAATATATATATAGCGGTGTGTGTGCGTATGTGTGTATGTGTGTGTGTGTATATATATATATATATATACCCCATATATATACATATATATATACATATATATATATATATATATATATAGGGTGTATGTGTGTGTCTGTATATATATATATACACATATATATGTATATATATACACACATATATACATATATACATATGTATATACATATATATACACACATATATATGTATATGTATATACATATATATACATATATACATACGTATATGTATATACATATATATACACACATATATATATATAGGGTATACCCCTATTTTTTTTCAACGTTTTTATTTATTTTTGGGACAGAGAGAGACAGCATGAACGGGGGAGGGGCAGAGAGAGAGGGAGACACAGAATCCGAAACAGGCTCCAGGCTCTGAGCCATCAGCCCAGAGCCTGACGCGGGGCTCGAACTCACGGACCGCGAGATCGTGACCTGGCTGAAGTCGGACGCTTAACCGACTGCGCCACCCAGGCGCGCCGGTATAGCCCTATTTTTATTGCAGCATTATTTACAATAGCCAAGATATGGAAGCAACTCAAGTATCCATCAATAAATGAATGGATAAAGGAGATGTGGATCTAGAGGGTATTATGCTAGGTGAAGTAAATCAGAGAAAGGCAAACACTACATGATTTCACTCATATGCTAAGAAAACAAATAGAAGAAAAGAAACAAACCAAAACACCAGACTCTTAAACACAGAGAACTGGTGGTTGCTAGCAAGGAGGTGGGTGGGGAGAGAAGGGAGAAGGATAAAGGGGATTAAGAGTATACTTATTGCGATGAACACGGAGTAATGTATAGAATGTTGAAGCATTACAGGGTACATCAGAAACTAACATTAACATAACATGTAGTACATTCATTACACTTTAATAAAACTATAAATACATAATTTAAAGGATTTGGTTACCGTAACGGCTAAAGAAAGGGGAAATTTCTTCCATGTTGAGCATAGAGCCTGCTCGGGATTCTCGTTTTCCCTCCCTCTGCCCCTTCCCTGTGCTTATTCTCTCGAAAGAAAAGAAGAGAAGAGAAGAGAAGAGAAGAGAAGAGAAGAGAAGAGAAGAGAAGAGAAGAGAAGAGAAGAGAAGAGAGAAAAAAGAAAAGAAAAAAGAAAAAAAGAAAAAAGAAAAGAAAAGAGAAAAGAAAAAAAGAGAAAAGAAAAAAGGAGAAAAGAAAAAAGGAAAGGAAAAAGAAAAGAAACATTAAAAAAGCTCCATAAACTTGAGAACATGTTAATAGAAAAAACACAGTTTGAATTATAGAAAAAGACTTTAAAAATGTAGCTAAAAAGCCAATTAAGTGGAAATATGTAACTAAAAATAATTGATTAGTCCACATAAAGTTCTAAGGAAAAACACAAACCGTATCATCGTCTAAAAATGTAAATTAATTAAACCCTTGATTTTAAGGCAGAAATTTTCAAATTAGGTGAACATAAGATACACTGACCTGCTGGGTTACAAAAGACACACTTCAAAAATAAAGCCAGATGGAAACGTGGAGAAAGAACATGCAAACACTAATGATGACAGACCAGGTATGACTTCATAGCAGGATTTCAATACAAGGAGGGATTTCAACACTAATTGAGTGAAAAAAGGGATATTTGATGATTTTTAACATTCTTTTGAGCAACAGATAGGACAAAAAGAGAAACTAGTATGAATGTGGGATGCTGAATAAGCTATCAACTAATTAAACCTAATTAGCATGTACAAAAGAGTACACCAAGCAGGTGCCGAATACACATATTTGCTTAAGTGTATGTGAAGCATTCACCAAAAATGTTGTCAAAGTATCTGAATAAACTTTAAAGCATGGAGATAATATATTTCAGGAAGAAATTAAAAATTCTCGATAAATATCTGGAAAATCCCCTATTACCAAATAAGCAACGTGCCCTTGAAATGACTGAGTAATTGAAAACATAAGATAGTAGGAAGTATTCCAAACTGAGTAAAAACATGGCACATAAAAATGAGCATATACAATTTTTATACCTTTATGAATATGCTTAATGAAGAAATGTCAAAAATCGTGTAAAGTTCCACTTTGAGTATTTAAAAACATACAGTACATTAAACCCAATATATGTAGAAATAAAAATAGCAGAAAGAATAACATTTTAAGAACAGTGATAAAAATCATCAAAGTTAGAGGCTGATCCTTTAAAAATATTAGTAAAATTGATAAAACTCTAAAAGTCAACTAGTCCAGGAAAAAAAGAGGAGAAAAATTACTAATATCAGCAATGACAGGAAGTCACAGCTCTTCTGGAAAAGCTAAATAAAGAACTATCATGAACAACTTTAGGTGAATGGGCAGGACAACCCAGTTGATAAGGTGCTTTTCTTGTAAAAACAGAAGTTGGGAAATGATTCGAGGAGAAAGTGAAGAGAATAGTTGTTCATGTTTTTAAAATATAATCTGCAACCGCAAAGTTCACAAACAAAGCCAAGCCCTCAGATGTCTCCAATGATGAAGTGTACTTGGTATGTATGGGGGGAAAGTACATTCTTTTAGAAAACAAAGACGTGGTTTTTTTTTTTTTTAACTCTTTTAAGAACATTTCGTAAGTCTTTTTTTTAATGCCAAAATACAAATGTTAAATTATTTGGGTCATTAGACTGAAAATCACAAGGACATTACAAGACAATTACAGCATAGACCCCCTGGACTTAGAAGCCAAACCAATCTCTAGATAGATCAAGACCAAGTGTGTCTGATCACAAAAATACAAAGTATGTTTACATAATTCGCCACAGAATAAAAAAAAAAAATCACATGCTCACCTGATTATACACAAACATTTTTGTAAAATCAAGGAATAATTAGGATAAAGAAAACTTTGAAAAATTTAGGAAGGAACCAATCATGTTCAATAAAAAACATCTGAAAAAAACTTACAACTAGTACCGTAATAGTGTTCAATGCAATAACTTCATAAAAGACAGTTAGAATTAAAATTGCCATTATTCATAGAAAAGTGAATTTTGTACACTGATAAGCCAAGGGATTGTATAAATATCTCCTATAGGTGATTTAGCAAAGTACAGGACACAAAATCAATATAATAATTACCTGTTTTTGTATTTACTAGCAACAAAAAGTTAGAAAATTGAATGCAAAACAATGTCTTTTGGACAAATGCCAAAACTGTAATCTTAAAAACACATTTTCCAATTATGTGCAAGACCTTTTTCCTGAAAAGTACAAATACTGTAAGTGTAATTTAAAATGCTCTAAATCAGGGTTTGGCAAAATATAGCTTATAGTCCAATCTGGCCCACTGCCTATCTTTGTATGGTCCACAAACTAAGACAGTGTTTTACATTTTTAAGATATATAGCCATTGTAATACACATATATAATATATATATGGGTGTGATATATAGATACACACACACACACACACACACATATATATACACATATAACACAAACATACATATATGTATTTACAACAGAGAAGACATGTGTCCCACAAAGCCTAAATATTTAATAGCTTACCCTTCATAGGAAAGTTTGTCAAATCCTGGTTTAGATAGAAATATACTGTGTTCACAGATTTTATGACCATACCATCAAGTGTCATCTTTCCTTAGCTTGATCTACAGTTTTAGTGTAACCTAGGTCATATTCCCAGATTTTTTGTTTGCTTTTGTAGAGATTGGCAATTTTATTTTAAAACATTTGGTAATGTAAAATATCTATAGAATATCCACTCCCCATCCCTGCAAATCTTGGAAAGGAATAAATTTGGAGGAAATTTTTAGGGTGATTAAAATATATGTTGATTTGTTTATAGTTGGTTTTAATAATAGTGTAAATATTTATCAAAGCTTATACCGTATAGTTAAGACCTATGCTGTATACTCTGAAAAATTTATCTTAATTAATGAGAGAAAGGAGTAAAAGACAGAAACAGAAAATTGAGTAAAAAACCTCCAATGTTTCTGAAACTGAAACTTCAAGGGACTCAAGGCCCACTTATATCAGCAAGGCAGGTGAATAAAATATAACTTAGTAAAAACTTGTTTTAGTTCCAGAACAAAAGAATATTGTTGAGACTGTGAAATATCCATGTACTTTTCCAGGGATGAGTCACATCAATGTTTGAAATCTGGTCATGTTAATTTACTTGTTCAAAGTTGCTCTGGCTGTTCTAGGTCTTTTCCATTTCCCTGTGAGTTTTAGAATCAGCATGTCAATTGCATTAATAAAGTCTGCTGGGATTTTAACTTCAAAAATGTTGTATTTATGATGAAATTGGGGAGAATCCTGCTTAATACTATCTTCTAATTTAAAACAGTGTTTCTCATTATTTAGGTTTTCTGTAGTCCTTCTCTGTAATGTTTAGTAGCTTCCAGTAGAGAGATTCACATATATTTTTTTTCAAATTTACTCCTAGGTATTTTATATTTTCAGTACTAATGAAAGTAAGTACTTTTCTTAATATCATAATCATTGCTAGTTTGTAGAAATACATTTACTTTTATATAGTAATCCTGTGTTCAACAACTTTGTTAAATTCCCTTAGTAATCAAAATAGCATGTTTTTTACATCCCCTAAGATATTTAATTTCACCTCTTAATTTTCCATGTAGGTACATGTATGATTGTGTGTGTGTGTGCGTGTGTGTGCGTGTGTGTGCATTAAGATAAATTAGATACCGATTTTTCATATACTACCACTGGAATCATTCCCATATGTCTATAATTGTCACATGCCTTTTAGTAAGTGATTCTTACCAGAGACATAAAGAACCCTATCCCAGCGGTGGTCCTTTAAACTCTCATTAGTTCATATTGGACAAAGTGGTTTGACAACTGACAAGTTGACAATGCCTTTATCTTATGGAGTTTGAATGACCATATGTCAAATATGTCCTCACAATTCTAGATTACAAGGCTGTGTTTTCAGCAAAATTAAGGGTGAGATCAGAAACTACCTAGGATAAAAAGATAATCAGGATTTTTTCAATGCTCTTTCTTATATGCACTCTGAACACACTTCAAATGGTGGCTAATTTGAGAACCTGTCAGCTTCAACTTTGATGCACTCTGAAACAGGACGGTACACTTGAGTTTGGAATGGGTTCCCTTTTTAGCATGGATTTGTTTTGATGTGTATAGAATGAAAATATGTGGCCTGACCACGCTATTAGAGTGAGATATTCATCTATTCATTCAACAGATATTTGAGTGCCCACCGGGTTCAAGACTGGTCAAGTACTGACTTATCGAATTATTTTTCACTCAATGAGAGAAAATAATTTTTTGAGAATATACATGCACGTTTATATGCTCACCTTAGTACTAACGAAGAATCACAGTCCAGGAGTTCAAATTTTAAATGACAGGACTATATATAATTATCTATCGCCACCTGTTTATCTGATTTACCCTTTAAATATACATCACCTTGCCAGATTGCTTATAACAAGACAGAGAAATGAAGACATCAAGTGTTAAACTTCACCATCCTTTCAGGTACCACCACACCCCTGCTTCCTGCATGTTTGGAACAGATCCTACTCTTCATTTCTCTACTTGCTTTGTTATGGAAGTTGACCAACTAAGGCTGAGTCAAGTATTATCTGCGTGATCTTAAGTGTCCCTCATTTCTCTCCCTCCCCCTGCAGCCTCTCTCTTACACACTCACGTACATCCTGAGACAATAAATTTATGACATTAACTCTGAAAGAGAAAATTAGATGAATCAGAAATTCACTTCAAGATACAGAAGTCCAAGGTATAATCAAGAGCAATGTAGGGGCGCCTGGGTGGCGCAGTCGGTTAAGCGTCCGACTTCAGCCAGGTCACGATCTCGCGGTCCGTGAGTTCGAGCCCCGCGTCGGGCTCTGGGCTGATGGCTCAGAGCCTGGAGCCTGTTTCCGATTCTGTGTCTCCCTCTCTCTCTGCCCCTCCCCCGTTCATGCTCTGTCTCTCTCTGTCCCAAAAATAAATAAACGTTGAAAAAAAAAAATTTTTTTTTTTTTTTAAAAAAAGAGCAATGTAGAGAAAGTAGTTACATTTTCACCTGGAAAAAAAAATATGGACTAGAAACAATAATGAGAGAAATTACATAAAATTATAAAATCTAAAATTCATAGTATTTTTCCTTAAGAGTATTAGTTACATTTGAAAATAACTTTCTCCAATATAACATTTTTTTGATGGAGAGTTTTAAAATAAATTAGCATTTTCGAACAAAAATGAAAACCTTATATCTGACTCAGTTCTGATTCTCACATTTTACAGAAAAGGTAAGAGACCCGGAAAGGTTCAACAGTAGGTCCAAGGTTATAAATCTAGCAGTTTTAAAGAGCTTTGTGTTAACACTTTAATAACTTAGTGTAAAAAATAGTCAATAATCAAGAAGAATACACGTAAATCATTTAAATTCCAAACATCCAAAGAATTAGAACACCCTTCAAACATAAAATATACTATGTGATACTTAAAATTGATGAATGATCTCACACCAATAAGCCACATGTGTGGCAGAGGGGAGGGGAAGGGGAGGTGAAGGAGGGGGGGAGATAGCAGTGAGCATTAATATGTCCTGAACTTCATTTGGTTTAGGAACTGATTGTACTGATCTTTCAAAACACTACATCAATTTTAAATCACAGCAATCTTGGAAGATAAAAATATACCGGTCTTGTCACGATTACCAGATGCATTAGATTTATCACAATTTTTCACTGGGTGTCTTCTGTTGTTCCCATAATTGGAATGAATCATAAAGTGAAACAAGTTGACATCAAAATTGTTAACTACCATATTTAATAGTCCAAGTTGAATTTTTTCTAAGTGTTTCTAATACATATCAATATATGTCTACAGCAGTGGGGCAATTATATTTTAGAGAAAACGGTTGGAGGTTTGTCATATTTCATTATATTTTTGAAGTAACATTTAGTTATTTTATACTTGCCAAACTGATGCCACCTTGCAGGTACCCAAACTAATAAATGTTTAGTGGAAGATTTTGCAGAAGTAGACACTTGTTTTTGAAGTGCTATTTTTTTTCCTTTCAATTTAACGGAATTTTTTCTCTTCTACAAAATATTTATTTTTTGATGTTTCTTTGTTTTTTGAGAGAGAGAGCGTGAGCGGGGGGGGGGGGCGGCAGAGAGAGCGGGAGACAGAGACTCCGAAGCAGGGTCCAGGCTCTGAGCTGGCAGCACAGAGCCCGTGGAGGGGCTCAAAGTAACTCATTGTGGGATCATGACCTGAACCAAAGTCAGAGGCTTAACTGACTGAGCCACCCAGGTGCCCATTCAAAATATTTTTATAGAGTGCCAGATGATATATTAAAAACAACACAAAATTAAACACATTTATGTAGACCTTCAAATACGTTGAGAATATTAGATGCTTCTGAGGAGTAGACCTAGGTTTTCCTGTTTCTGCTACTAAACACAACTAAAACCCATACATCATAAGTAATATAAACCTAAGAAACTTGGAAAGGCAAGAAGACCATAAACCAACTAGAAATATCCAAAACTAAAGAATATGGCGATGTGTTCCCTGGTTTTCCTTTTTGTGTCATAAATTCCAGGTGTTTTAATGTTATATTTAGATCCGAAGAAACCATCAATCTGGAACTGCCAGTGAGCACACTCAGAAACAAACAATAAAAGCCAGACGTCTCTAGCCACATGGGGAAGAGAGGGGCAGCCCTTTGGGTAATATCCTTTCAAAGACAGAAAACTTTTGGACAATAATTCATACAAGCCTCATAGAAGAGAACTGCTTCTAACTCCACCTACGCCAATAAAGACCCAGTGGGGAGTCCAGACTTCAAACCTCATGAAATGGTAGTAAGGCTCCTGCCTGTTTTGTGCCAACGAAGGTCAAGTACAGAGTCAAGGCTTCAGTTACCACTGGCTCAGAATACACGCCTCCCATACTTAGTAAGCACTACATGGGAAGTCAGAGTTTACACCCTCACTCAGCAGCAAAGAGGAACATCCCCACTTAGGTGTCAATGGAGGGCTGGTAGGAAAACTGCAACTATCTCCATCTGGCAGTAATGATATAGCATCTCTCTTTACCCTTCCCCAACATGGCTGACACAATAAGTCAGAAAAAAACAAAACATTGAAATAAGATGCAGGGTCTCATATTCTGAAAATGGCATTTCATTTGAAAACCAATTTCAAACCAAGAACCAGGAAAATTTTAAACTAAAAAAAAAAAAAAAAAAAAAAAAAAAAAAAGATGCCAACATCAAGATAACAGAGATGTTATAATTATCTGACAAAGATTTTAAAGAATCCATGATAAAACAATGGAAAGCCTCAGCAACGTAGTAGCAAATCTCAACACAAGGACTGAAATGAAAATATCAGAAATGAAAAATAAAAACTAGAATAAAAAGTTCTGGTTGTGCTCATCAGGAGACTGGGGAGGACATTAAAGCACGGTATCAAACGACAAAAGAAATAATCAGTAAATTAGAAGAGAAAAAAACAAAAAGAAAAACAATCTGAAAATAAAATTTTTAGAAGTCTAAGGGGTCTGATGAACTGTAAGAAAAAGTTCGAATATTTATATAATCGGAGTCTTAGAAAAATGGAGAAAGAGGATAAAGCTAAAAAAATAATTAAACGTAATGGCCGAAAAGTTTTTAAATTTAGCAAGAAATATAATTATAGATTCAAGAAATTGAACAAGTTCCATTAAGGGTCAACCCAGAGAAATCCAAGTCAAGACATACATTATACTTCTGTAAACTGAACAACAGGAAAAAAAAAATCATGAAAACAACCAGAGAAAAATGATCACTTGACTATAGGAGAGAAATGAAATGAAATACAGTGGATTGAAAGTCCAGAAGAAAGTAGCCTCCACTTGATATGTCTTTAAGTGCTGACAGAAAATTGTCAATCCAGAGTCTTTTACCCAATGAAAATATCCTTTGGAAATTAAGAAATCAAGACTTACTCAGATAAAAGAAAATAAAGATACTTAATCACAGCAGATGCACCATAAAAAAAAAAATGACTAAACAATTCTCTAAACAGAAAGAAAACAATAAAAGAATCTTGAAACAGCAGGAGTAAACGATATAGTAAGCAAAAATATGGGGAAATACTCTCGGCTTTCCTTCTCAATTTTCTAAATTATGTTTTGATTGTTGAAGTCAAATTTATGACGTCAGATGTGGTGTTAAATGCAAATTTATGTTATAAATACAGGAGGATAAATGGATGTAAAAAAATTTCTAGTTTAATCAAATTAGTACACTTGAAAACACTGTAGGTAAATAAAAATTGAATTGTGAGAAATGTTCAAGTCAAAAGGAAGGGAGAAAAAAACCATTACAAACAAAGATCAAATTGTTTTTAAAAAGTTACGCACTAACACAGCAGTGACTACTTTAAACATAAATGGTCTAAATAAATACATAAATGAAGATTGGTAAAGTGGATTTAAAAACATGACCCAAATTAAAGTGGGCTACAAAAAACTAACTTCAAATGCAATGATATATGTACATGCCCTAAAGTCTACTCAGGATTCCATAACAAAATACCATAGCCTGGGTAGCTTAAACAACATGTTTTTTGCTTGTTTGTTTGTTTGTTTTTTGAGACTGGAAGTCCAAGAGAAGTTGTCACCCAGATTGGTGTCTGCTCTCTTCTTGGGTTGCAGACAACTCTTTCTGTGTTCTCACATGGCCTTTTCTTGGTGTATGGAGGGAGGGAATGAAGGAGAGAGAGATGTGCCCCTTCTTATAAGGCCACCAATCCTATTGGATTAGGGCTTGAACTACGTACCTCATTTAACCTTAATTACCTGCAAAAAAAACCCTATTTCCAAATACAATCATGTAAGGGGTTAATGCTTCAGCATATGAATTTTGGGGCACACAATTCAGTATACAGCAGCCAGTTAACGTAAAATGAATGGCAAAAAGTATATTATACAAACACTAATAAAAGGAAAGCAAAATTAGTTATATTAATATCAGATTTAAAAATCTAAATTATAAAGCAACAAAAATCACCAGAAAGGAATTATAGAACATGTCGACCCACCAAGAAAATGTAACAATCTTATGTGTATACCCACCAGATATCAGAGCTGCAAAGTATTTAAACAAAAAACTGATAGAACTGAAAAAAATAGTCAAATCTGCAGCTATAGTTGAAGATTTTGACATTTACATCACAAATGATATGATGAAAGATCATCATGGGAGGAACACATCAACTCATTTATGAAGTTAGTGTTACAAATGGAAACTACAGACTCATAGCCCTCATATAGGAACAAAAATATTTAATACAATATTAGCGAGTAGAATTCATCAACATATAAAAGAATTATATTCCATGACCAAGTGAGGTTTATTTTAGAGATGCAAGGAAGGTACAACGTTCAAAAACCAACAAACGTTAATCTACCATATCAGCCAGATAAAGAAAATCATACAACGCTCTCAATGAGAAAGTCATTTGACAAAATCCAATGCCCATTTGTGGTCAAAATGCTCAGAAAAATAGGAATAGAGAGTAACTTCCTAAACTTGCTAAAGTACATCTAAGAATAACCTAGAGCTAATGGTAAAAACTGAATGCTTTCATCCTAAGATGAAGAAAAAAACAAAGCTGCTCACTCTCATTACTTTAATTCAAAGCAGTGCCAGAAATTCTAGCATGAAGGCAATAAAAGGAAAGAAATGAGAGCAAATCAAGAAGAAATAAATCTGTCCCTGATCTCATAGGAGCATCAGCGTAGAAAACACCAACATTCCTGCAAACAGAACTAATGCGTAAGCTCAGCAAGGTATCAGAATACAGAGTCAACATAAAAATTGTATTTATGTATTCTAGCAATGAACACGTGTTAGCAGAAAAAGCTACAGTCTCATTCATAATTGCTAAAAATTTAAATAGGTGTAACTCTAACGAAAATGCACAGGACCTCTATCCTAAAATCTATGTAATGCTGTTGGAAGAAGTGAAAGATCTAAATAGAGATGATTTTCGTGAACAGAAAGACTCAGTAAAGATGTCAATTGTCATCTAATAAACAAGTTTAACAAAACCATATTGAAATCTCATAAGATGCATCTCCTAGACATTCTAGACAATCAAGATATAGTGAAGATTCTAAAATTTGCATGTAAAGTCAAAACTAGCTACAATTTAAAAAAAATAGTAAAATGAAGAAAATAGTCTATCCAACCAATTTCAAGATTAAATATACAGCTGCAATAATCAATACAGTGTGGTCTTTTCAGAGATACAGACATAGAGATAAATGGGACAGAATGAAGAGCCAGGTAATAGTTCCTCACCAATAAGCCCAGCTGATTTTGACAAAAATGCAAAAGTATTGCCATGAGATCTAATCCCTCCAAAAGGGATTATTTCCCATGGTCTGTTCCTCCATATTCTGTTTTCTGCATTATTTTTCCTCCTGTTAGCATCTACTGACATACATCTTTGTCTCCTCCAACTAAATATAAACTATAGAATGTTTTTTTTAATGGTTATTTATTTTTGAGACACACAGAGAGCACAAGCGGGGTAGGGGGAGAGAGAGAGGGGGAGACACAGAATCTGAACAGGTTCCAGTTTCTGAGCCGTCAGCACAAAGCCCAATGTGGGGCTCAAACCCACAAACCAGGAGATCATGACCTGAGCTAAAGTCAGATGCTCAACTGACTGAGCTACCCAAGTTCCCCAAAAACTTTCTTTTGTTGATTGGTCTATCCCTTTAGTATGTAGAACATACCTGGTATGTAATGGATGCTTAATATACTCACTTTTTTTTTTTAATATTTATTTTGAGAGAGAGAGCGCATGAGCAAGGGAGAAGCAGAGATAGAGGGAGAGAAAGAATCACAAGCAGGTTCCACACCATCAGCATAGAGCCCAATTTGGGGCTCAAACTAATGAACCATGAATTAATGACCTGAGCCAAAATCAAGAGTCAGATGCTTACCTGATTGAGCCACCCAGGCGTCACTCTTAACATACATCTCAAATGAATGTTACCTAGAAGCTAAGTTGTTTAAGGCACGTTTTCAGTTACGGTAACAAAACTTGAGTGCCAGCCAAGCTCCTGATAAAAAAGAATGATACAAGGATTCACATGCAGAATCTGACCCTTTGGCAAATAATCACTTGCTATTAAATAAAATGATAATCTATTGCATTAATGAGATTATCTTAAAGTCATTTCTAGATTAAAAAGAGAACATCTTAGTTAACCATATTTGCTATTAATTTAAAAATTTTTATTTGGTCATAATCCACTTATTTGCAAATGTTTGGTAATTCTTGGTTTCTGCATAATCTTAGTGTTCATGGGATCTTAACTTTGTACTGTCAATAGCAAAAACAATTAAGTCATACTTCTTTCCAAGGATCTTAGCTATTAGGAACGATGAAGTAATGAAGTGTCCTTAGGGGGAACAATGTACAGAAGATATGTGGAAATTTTGTATGTTCTTAATTTCTAACATTATTTTGAATTTACAATTTTCATGAATTGTAAAATGATTAGTTCTTATAAAGTACCATAAAAGTAATTCCAGATATGGTTGATATAGTTATTTAATATTTATAATGGAAAGAAAACACAAGTATCTCATTTGATTTCTTATTGTTTTAAAACATTGGGTCAAAAGTGGTTCTTGCTAACAAATGACAGTTCCCTGGTTTTCAGTGATAAATGAACAAAACACTATGTTTTGTTCAAATAAACAAAACACTTTATATGGGTATAAATATAGCAGTGAGCAGTATTAACAGAGGTAAGAACATTTTGCTGCAGTATTATCTACTTAGAGGAGTTTTTAAAGATGTAAACAAATAAATGTATTCATTCGGCAAACCATAATAATTCATCAACAAAAATTATTTCATAGCCGATGTCTTCATCAACACTCTATCCCTTGTTTGAAAACCTTCATTGGTTTCCATTTGTGGCAGCAATTTTAAAAAGTACCTCAGGCGCACCTGGGTGGCTCAGTCCGTTAAGCCACCAACTTCAGCTCATGATCTCGTGGTTCGTGAATTCAAACCCAAATCAGGCTCTCTGCTGTCTGTGCAAAGCCAGATTCAGATCCTCTGTCCCCTGTCTGTCTCTGCCTCTCTCTCTCTCCATCTCAAAAACAAAACATTTTTTAAAATACAAAAAATGGATTACAAAATTAAATCATTATTTGCTTTGCCCAATCCTTAAACTTCTGTCCATCCTCTGTTTTCTCACTCTCTGATGGCGAAAGATTGTTTTTCCTCCTGTTTTGTGAAGGTATATTCTCAGGCTTTCCTCTGCTTAATTTCAAATCACTTTACTGACCTCAAACTAAAAATTATCATGCTTCACAAAGCCTCTTCTAACTTGATAGTATACCTGGAATTTTATATATATGTTCATAAAATACATACTTCTTCCAAATAAACATTTTTCTTTTAATATTGTGACTCCACTGTCTTGAACAGCACTTTGCATAAAATGTATGTTTAATATTTACTGAATGAATTATCCACCTGTGGTTCTAGATTTCTCTTATTGTGCAGTATTTCTTTTTCTATTTATACTTTCTTCTTAAGTTTAGAGAACAAACTATTCTTAAATAGACAACTAGGATTTTTGCATTCTATGCATTCACACTCTAGCTGGAGCAAAACAAACAAAAATAATTTACTTGGAGTATGGATTGATATTCTACCAATTTTAATTAAATTCTAAGCATCGTTTTACTACATTAGGTATTTTATAATTACAATTATTCATGAAATTACAGTTGTATACTCCAGAATTATGGCCTAACACTTTAAATTAGTTTCTATGATCATTGTCATTAGTAATTTTTTAAAGGTACTATGAAGTATCCATTCTAGTTCAGTATTTTCACATTTCAAAAGAAAATTAAAATATTGACAAATAGTACCATAGATATCTGATTCAAGGAAGTTAGTACACGGTATTATTAAAAAAAACCCTGGAATTTACTGTTAGCTTTAATAAATTGACTTCTTTGTAGCTAGATTTCCTATCAAATCATAATTTTAAAAGTCATCCTAAAGTTAAGATGCACAAAAGCACCATATGAATGTATAAATGAGAATATGTTTCTACAGTCTTACATCCATCCAAATTTTTACTTTAAGGTATCATTTTCATGATAATCTGAATAATAGATTCAGCTGTCGGTAAGTCTGAATGTTTGTGTTATCCCCCTCAATCTTAATACCCAATGTGATGATATTAGGAGATTGGGCATTTAGGGGGTGCTTGGGTCATGAAGGGGATGTTATTCAGAAGGAGACCCCATAGAGCTCATTGGTCCTTTCCACCACGTGAGGATACAAGAAGTCTAATCTACAAGAGAGCCCTCACCCAACCATACTGGCATCCTATTCTAAAATTCCCAGTTTCCAAAAGTGTGAAAATTACCTATGTTCTTTGTGAACTAGTCAGTCTGTAGGATTTCATTAAGGCAGCCCAAACAGATTGAAACAGCTTTTAAACTTTGAAGTTGACAGTCAAGGGTACAAAACCTCCATTTTATAGGATACTTAAGTTCTCGAGGTCTACCACATATCATAGTGCCAATCACTAACATTACCACATTGTATACTTAGTATTTCCTAAGAGGGTAGACCATTTGTTATTACCATAAGACCATTTGTACAAAATAAGGAGGAGGGGGAGAGAACTTTGAGAGCAGATGGATAGGTCCATGGTTTTGATGGTGGTGGTGGTTTCATCGGTATATCCACATCCCCAAACTCATCGAGTTGTATAAATTACATACACAAGTTTTTTTTTTCCTTTATTTACCAATCATACTTCAGTAAAGTGGTTTGACAATGTGAACTGTATGCATCAGACAAAATAAGGACAACAATTTTTAAAGGTCATCTCTCAACTCCTAGATCATAAAAGTTTTAGCCTCAAGAGAAATTTCAACAATGAATAGGAAGCACATAAATTGTGCATTTACATATAGGGATTCAGCTATTGGTGCTTAGGCTAAGGAATAAGAATGGGAGAAGCAGTGGCAGTGAGAGACAGAGGAGAGGAAACGTGTACAGTGTGGTTGGTCCCCTCCTCATTCCATTTATGGCCTGGATAAAATGCACGCACTTCTCTTGTGTGAAAGGGGGGGGAGGTGTGAATCTACTCTTTTGCATTTGGCCCTGGTCCACAAAGGCTGAACAGGAGCTAGTTTATTAATCTGGTCTCATCGGGGAGGTAGGGACAAGAAAGTGAACCTAGATGTGTTGGACACATTGAAAGTCTTTGGAAACTCGATGGGAACTCAAAACACTTCCCTACCTGTTCCCTGCCCGTGTCTGAAATACTTGAGAGACAAATGAGTCACCGAGCTGCAAGCAGCACCCCAATTACTACGGAGCAGTGGTTTCGGCCTGTAAAACTTTCAGTCTAGAAAAATAGATATGCTTTTTTTATTTTCTTCAGGCAACTGTCACCGGAGACCGTGAAAAGCTGAACCACCCAAGTTGGGTTCCTTTCACCAAACTCAGCAGTCATGTGGGTCCTAACCCTGGCCTTGGGGAGAGCAAGGAGTTCAGCGACAAGCCCGAGTATCATTTGTATCAGTCAATATAGTCTTCACTGGAAAGGTACACCAGAAACAGGGAATTCACACCTCCCTGAATGTCCGTCCCCATCTCGCAGCTTTCTAAAATAAGTTCCTCTATATGTGATATTTTGGCCTTATACTCAGACATGTGACCCTAACTCTGTTTTTTTCATTATGGAAGACTAACTTAAGACACAGTATTTCACCAATGTCTTACACGGTCTTTGCAGCTTTATACCCCCTCGACTAAAGCTTCTTTATGAGTTAGGAACTGTGTGTTTCTAAGTTTTGTCTCATGGCTTGGCATAGACTAATATTCCATAGGGTTTTAGTAAACAATTGACCGAATACAAAATAAATAAGTAAATAAGTAGAATGTATTAGTTCTATGATCACTAAAGTATTCAGTGACATCACCTAGTTCAGTCACCAACAAGGGTTCACGAACCTGAAAGAATATGTATACGCACATCTAGTTTCAACTTAGAGCATGTGTAATTATACACTAATTTAAATCCACCGTATCCCTGCATAAACCAGCGAGTCTGTATAATGTTTAAAGCATTCCAGATCTTTAGGGTTTCTGCAATGGGATGTTCTCGTGATCCTTCCCTCCCTTGTCCTTGTTATAAATAAAATTTAATGAGGAGTTCTTGGTCCTTTAGTATTTTCCAAAATGACCCTAGCCACTAATTGGCTAAACTGAACAGTCACCACCTACTTCCTTTAGCACAGCATGAATTAAGCAGCCGTTGCTTAATAAAAACCTGTAATATTTGGAGCAAACCACCTCTAATCAATGGGGCATGAATGATCCATTCTGCACAGTCAAGTAAACAGTACAGAGTTCAGCAAACTTATTTCAATGGTGAGGAAGTGAAATATTTCCAACCATTTCTATTGGAATAGGAAAGGCAAGGCTAATAATAACCTCTGAAACTAAGGGAAAGTTTTCCTGTAATGGATGGGGAGGAAATGCTGTTTCACAGAAAAAGTCTTGAGGTTCACACAAAATTAAGCTTGTTTGGCATGGTTCTTTAAATATATGCCAAGCACACATTAAGCATTCACATTAAGGTATGCTTTTCTCTCTTGGCACTCTAAGACTGCATTAGGCAAGGGTTTCACATCTTTAAATTGTTCTGAATAATTTCTTCTTGTGGTAGCCTTAGCATAAAGTATTCAAAATATCCCAGGAGAAAGTCCCTAAATAGATGCTTTCCCAAAATAGACGTGCAGTGGGTCCTACCTTAAGTGTAATCTGACAAGGCTGAAAGAAAGCTTGTAGGATAAAAACAGCTTAGAATCAGATACTGAGAACGAAGGACATGATTTCAGAATATTAGGCAATTTGTAATACTCTCACAAGTTTGGCCACTAGTTCAGAAGAACTAATTGAAATGCAGAGCAGACAAAACACAATCAGGAGGCTTGGAGAACAACATTCAAACTCACATATGCTAACAACATGTAATTTCTTAGGTCACTTCTCACTGTTACTGTTTTTTTTTTAATTTCATGAGCTTCTGATTTTCTTAAATTTAAATACATATTAATATCTTAACTGATTTTAAGACAACCTCTAGCCCTTGAAGCCAAATTTACTTTTTGGGGGTTTTTTGGACAAAGTGAAAACATTTTAACGCATGGCTATGCTTAGGGCATTTCCTTAAGAAAGAAAGAAAAAAAGCTTAAGTGTGTACAGAAAACAGCAATGGGGGAATTTTTAAAAATGTAACTCTCTGGGGGCGCCTGGGTGGCGCAGTCGGTTAAGCGTCCAACTTTGGCTCAGGTCATGATCTCACGGTCCGTGAGTTCGAGCCCCGCGTCGGGCTCTGTGCTGACAGCTCAGAGCCTGGAGCCTGTTTCAGATTCTGTGTCTCCCTCTCTCTCTGCTCCTCCCCTGTTCATGCTCTGTCTCTCTCTGTCTCAAAAATAAATAAACGTTAAAAAAAATTAAAAAAAAATGTAACTCTCTGAGCTGTCCCCAGCTATTCTGGTTGAATAGATTTGGCTGCCCTAACACAGCAATACTCTAAAGCTAATACAATGTGAAACAGTGCTACACAAAGTGGGTGAAGATTGTCCTGGCCCAAAGACAGCCATTGGTCTCCAACAAGGTAAAGGCTGAAGATGAGGGGAAACTTTCAGAAACATTTACATCCATTTAACAAGGTAGTTTCACGTTTACTCAATCTAACGATAAAATCTGTTTCCTCCCCTTATGCTGCATTATACTGGCAATTAAAGACTTCTTTCAAAATTAATTACTTAAAGTTTATTTTTTTTGAGAAAGAGCAAGAGAGACAGAGTGCGAGCAAGGGAGGGGCAGAGAGAGGGAAACACAGAATCTGAAACAGCCTCCAGGCTCTGAGCTGTCAGTGCAGAGCCTGACATGGGGCTCGAACTCTGAATGGTGAGATCATGACCTGAGCTGAAGTCAGACGCTTAACTGAGTGAGCCACCCGGGTGCCCTTCAAAATTATTTTTAGAAGGAAAGGATTCCAAGAGTTGGAGGGAAATGGAGAAATCTGTATAGTTTATTTTAGTAAAAATAAATTAGAAAATTTAGGCAGAGGGAGGTTTGCAAACTTAAATTCAATTATCGTTGCTTAATTCTAAAATATTTTGATACTTTCTAATTATAATTGTTACTGATTCTTAGTTACAACTGTTCTGATCGGAACATACGGGTATGATTTTAATCCGTATAAATTTATTAGGACTTTCTTCATGACATGGTCTACTTTATCAAGTATTCTATTTATAATACAAATATGACTATTCTGCAGGTGGCTGGCTATATTATTCAATGAGTATCAACTGGCTAAGTATTATTCAAATAATCTATATCTGTATATAGATTTTCTATTTTTGCTATGAAATATGGAAAAAATTATGTTAAAACCTCCAGATTATGAATTCCCACTCTGCTATAGGTGTGTATGCAAACTAAAGCTAATGTCACCCAATGATAACTGTAACCTCTGGTCAAAATAAAAAAACAAAAACACAGAGCAAGACATGGCAGCTGAGAACAGGTGGGGAGCGCATAATGTAGTAGGTTTGCATCAGCACTAAGGAATCCTGAGCCTAAAGACTTTGAACCTCCTATAATGGGCTGCAAACAAAGCTCTCCATTATGCAGAGGGAGATATTATCATTATTACACTAGTTATTAAATATACTTGTCTCTTTCAGAGAGAGATGTTATTTTCATTTCCAAAGCTATTTGCTATATAAACATCCATGAAAAGACTTTTCAATATGATCTCTCAGCGTATTCGCTGGTAGGTTTCAAGATGAAATGAAGAATACCCAGTTAAGTAGGCTTTTCAGGTAAACAATTTGTTTTAGTAGAAATATGTCCCTTAGAGTGTTTGTGATAGACCTACACTGAAAGCTACCCACTGTTTATCTGAAATCCAAGTTTAAGTGAGCATCCTCTTATTTCCCCAAATGGCTCTCATAGCTGCTTGAAAGACAGGACAAAATGTCAGAGAGCCATGGAAAAGTGTCTACCGGCCGGGAGTTTCCAAATTTTGTTTTCCTGGTTTTTGTTTTTGTTTTTGTTTTTGTTTTGTTTTTTTAAATTTTTGTGACTTTTCCTCCAGGGCAAGCCTCAGTTGCTAATATAAGATAGCAGGATAGAAATTCCACTGTCTTTCTGGATGGAGGAAATAGGAGAAAGAACCCAGACAGGAGAGAGAGAAGCGAACCCAAAGGAGAGGGAGAACCAGAGAAGGGTATTCCAAGTCTCTATGGTGGCTAAAATTCTCAGTCTTGCCCCCCAACTATGCATGCACAGGAGAGACTCAAAGAACCGTAGTAAAAAATAGCAAAGTGAGGGGCGCCTGGGTGGCGCAGTCGGTTAAGCGTCCGACTTCAGCCAGGTCACGATCTCGCGGTCCGCGAGTTCGAGCCCCGCGTCGGTCTCTGGGCTGATGGCTCAGAGCCTGGAGCCTGTTTCCAATTCTGTGTCTCCCTCTCTCTCTGCCCCTCCCCCGTTCATGCTCTGTCTCTCTCTGTCCCAAAAATAAATAAAAAACGTTGAAAAAAAATTAAAAAAAAATAGCAAAGTGAGATTTGACCCACTGCTCACAGAAGGATAGCTTTAAGTCTGACTATAACAAGACTGCCTGGCTGCTAACACAGGAACACCAACATGCTCCAGGTGATTGCATCTGGACATGAAATCAGAGTGTAAACAACATACAGTCACAATGCCCAGGAGACGATCGAAATGGTTTTGGTAAACGATAAATTAGGAATACAAAGGATATGTTGACCTTTTCTCAAGAAATTAAAAAAAAAATTTACATGGAACTATCAGGAAAAAAACCTCAGAGCAACTCCTACAACCATGGTCTTGAAAGCAAAAAAGAATACACATGAAATACATGAAAAAAGACAGGAAATCTTAGCAGAGGGAATAAAAAAAATTTTGGAATGAAAACTACAATTTTTGACTTAAAAATATGATAAATGGGCTTAATAGCAGAATGGAAATAAAAACATCAGGGACTTCAAGATTGATAAATTATGAACTTTGAGAGGCTCATAGGGAAGGAAAAAAAAATGCAAAGAAGGAAAAGACTTCCAGAAACTCCAGGACAAAAGTTCTAACAAATGAGTAATTGGAGCCCCAACGGGTCAGTGAGGGAAGTGGAACACAACAATATGTGAAGAGAAATAGCTGAAAATTTTCCAAAATTGGAGGGAAATGTAAATTAAGAGTAAGAACTGGTAAGAGTAAATCAAAGTGAACAAAGCCTAGCTATGTCCTGATCAAACTGTCGAAAATCCAAAGATAATGAAAATATCTTGAAAGACAATGGTGGAGGGGCAGTATTCCATGAATTTTGGGATCAATTAAGTGGATACAAAATGCCCAATATCTACATACAATATCTACATACACTGCCCATATATAAATACAAAGGATTATCCATTTCCCTCTTAAGTTGCTTAAAATGAACATGAGAATTTAAAGCAAAGATTCTAGTGTTGAGACTTACGGTATCAGCTATGACACGTAAAGAGCTTGGAAGCTGTCACCCTCATCTTTACAAGAGAAAGCTGGAAAAACTAAGAAATGATGACTGTGTTGGACACATCGGAGAATTGAGGTTTCTGGGGGAAATGCCAACCTGTAGTCTTGAAAGATGGGCACGTCCAGAGAGACACAAGCAAAGTCAGCTTCCCTAGAGCAGAAGCCACTTAAGGGCTAAGTCAATGGGAACACTTAAATGGGAATTGTGATGAACTGCTGGAGGCTGGCTGTGGACTATGAGGAAAGCGAAAGTATTTGAGGACCATATCCTAGAAGGGGGCCGACACTTTTCTTTGGCTTTACCTCCAAAAGCAATCTACCGTGTCTTTCCGGTGAACAGACAGGAAAGATGTCTACATACATCTGGAAGGAGGAAGGAAAAAGTAATCATTATAAAACACAAATGCAATGTTAGAGCTGGCACCATGAACGTGTTTCTGTCCAATGCAACTGACCAGTCAGGCTGCTAATAAGAATACAACCTGAACAGCACTATCAAACAACTTGATCAATTTGACATTTATGGAATAATTCACTCAACAGAATGCACGTTCTTCTCACGTAGAATATCTGCCAAAGTAGCACACATTTGGGACCTTAAAATACAACTGTGGGCAGGCAGGGTGCAGTGCCTGGATGGCTTAGTCAGCTGATTGTCTGACTTTGGCTCAAGTCACAATCTCACGGTTGCTGAGTTCGAGCCCCATTCCAGGCTTGCTGCTGTCAGCACAGAGCCCACTTTGCATCATCTATCCCAC
This sequence comes from Lynx canadensis, assembly GCF_007474595.2. Lineage (NCBI taxonomy): Eukaryota > Metazoa > Chordata > Mammalia > Carnivora > Felidae > Lynx > Lynx canadensis. The sequence goes on along the minus strand of NC_044314.2, from coordinate 11,127,631 downwards.
TCTCTCTCCCTTCCCTGAAAACATTTAAAAAACCCTACAACTACACATGTGTAAAATTACATAAATGATACAAACTATGTTCTAAGATAACAATGGAATCAAATGACTTTGAAAGCTATAAAATCTGCAAGTATTTGAGAAATAAGCAATGTACTTCAAATGACACATTTGTGAAAGGTTTGAGAGAAAAAATTTAAGACAAAAAAAAATTTAAAACAAAAATGTTTCTAATGAAAATGTTTGGGATGCAGTAAAAGTTTAGAGGGGAATTTATAGCATTAAATACATTCATTAGGATATATATAAAATAATCTAGAATTCTAGCTTAAGAAACTATAGAAAAAAAACCCAAATTACTCCTAAAGCAAGATGAATAAAAGTAATAAAAGAACAAAAACCAATGAAACTGAAAACAGGAAAATTGAAGGGGAAAAAAAAAATGAAACCGAAAGATGATTCTTTGAAAACATCAACCGATAAACCTCTAGTGGACTAAGTGAGAGAGAAGCAAGGTGACAGACACTGGTCCAATGGTCATTAAATAAATACTAAAGTAATACTTCATGCTCACCAATTAGATAATTGAATGGAATAATGTAATTAAAAGAAAACATAAACTGTTAAAACTCAGGAGAAATAAATAGGCCGATATCTATTAAATAGGTTGATTCCGTAAAGAACCTTCCGAAACCAAAACAAAACACAAAGCCCAGATGTGTTCACAAATCATTTCTACCAAGCATTAAAGGAATATAGATTACCAATTGTATACAGTATACACCAGAAAATAGAAGCAGCGAGAACACTTCTTAACTCGTTATGAATGCACATTACCCGAATATCAAAGTCAGTAAATACTACTAGAACACAAAACCACAATGGGACAACTTTCATAAACATAGACAGAAAAATCCTAACAAAACATTAGCAAATTAAATCCAACATGCTTAAAAAAGAATTAGACATTGCAACTTGGTTTGTATTATTCCAGCTGTGCATGGCAAGTTGAGCATTTGAAGATCAACCAAGGTAACCTATTATGGAAAAAAAAAAAAAAACCCTAAAGAATACAAATTGTTTAATCCTATGAAGTGTGATAGAATAAGCATTTGACAAGATCCTTATCTGCCCATAATTTAAAAATAAAGGACAGCCTCCAATTTGATAAAGCAATCCTACAAAGCACCTCAGACTAATATCATGGTAAATAAGTGAGAAATTGGATGCTTCCTTCCTAAGAATGAAAACAAGGCAAGATAGTCTTTTTCACCATTTCTGTTCAATACTGTGCTGGAAATTCTAGCAAGTGCGAACAAAACAAAAGAAATAAAACTTTTAAGAAATAATTTTTAAAACAATTAGGTAACATGGTGATCTATGTAGAGACTTGTAGAGAATCCACACAAAAGCTCCTAGAATGGAGTATAGCACATTTCAGTAGACAACATTAAAATATGAAAGTCAATGACTTTCCAGTAATCAGTAAGGAACAACTGTCATTTGAAATTTTTATAAAGACACCACTTGGCGTAGCTCCCAAAAAAATTAGGTATAAAGCTAACAAAATATGTACCAAATCATATGTGGAAAGAACATACATGGAAAGAACACTGATGAAAGAAATCAAAGAACTGAATGGGGAAATATTTTTGTACATGCCCTGAATTGGTAGATTTCATATTGTTAAGGAAATCCATTGTTCTCAACTTGATCTATAAACTCAGTTCAATCCCAATCAAAATCATAGCAAGTTATTTTATAAGCATACACAAATTTAAAATTTAAAAGGGAGGCAGAAGATGTGGTTTGGCTGACACAAAAATGCAGAGCAAACTTGGAGGACACGGAGTGTATGATTTAATGACTGCCTGTGAAGCTTCAGTAATCAAGAAAAAGGGTGTTGGCAAAATAATAGATAATAAAACAGAAAGCCCAGAATAACACACACAAATATGTTTAACTGATTCTGACAAAGATACAAAGGAAATTCAATGGTGAAGTGATAATTAAAATAAATGGTTCTGACACGATTAAATACCCTTATGCAAAAAAATATTGAACTTGACACATACCTTACACCTTCACAAAAACTAATTCAAAATAGAGCATAGACACAAATGGAAATGCACAGCTATAAAACTTCTATAGGATATAAGAAAAAAAACATGACATTGGAATGAGTTTTTAGACATATCAAAAGCATGGTTAAGAAAATAAAGATATGTCAGACTTTATTTTTTAAAGTTTATTTATTTTGAGAGAGAGAGTATGAGCAGGGGAGGGGGAGAGAGAGAGGAGGAGAGAGAGAATCTTAAGCAGGAACCTCGCTGTCAGCTCAGAGCCCCACGCAGCATTCCATCTCATGACATGTGAGATCGTGACCTGAGCCAAAATCAAGAGTCAGACACTTAACTCCCTGAGCCACCTAGGCACCCCATTGGATTTAAATTTAAACTCTTTTCTGCAAAAGCCACTGCTTAGAGAATGGGATTACAAAAGCCACACATTTCAAGGAAATACTTTTAAATATTTTTGATACAAATATCTGACATATATATGACAAAGGACCTGTATCAAAATATACAGGGATACTTAACAGTAAGCAATTTTTTTAAAGGGGCAAAAGATTGGAACAGATATCACATTAAATAGGATGTACAGATGGCAAATAAGCCACAAAACCATTTGTCATCAGGGAAACATAAAACGATAAGGTATCACTTTGCACACAATAGAAAGGCTATAATAAAAAAAAATGCTGGTGAATATACAGAGCAATAAAAAGTCTCATTCATCACTGATGGGAATTCAAAATGGTAGAGCCACGTTGCAAGACACTTTAGCCATTTCCTATGAAACTAATTATAATCTTACCATATCATCCAACAATCATAGTCTTAGGTATTTATCCAACTGATTTGAAAACTTATATTCACACAAACACTTGCATGTTAATGTTCGTTGCAACTCCGTCTAGAAACAACTGAGATGTTCTTGAATAGGTAAATGGGTAAACAGTTTGAAGCGAATCAAGAAATGGAATACTATTCAGGGATTAAAAATAAAAAAATATATAGCATAAAGCAATGGAAAATATGGCTGAAATTTAAATGTATTTAAAAGTATTATCTATGTTTCCATACTTTCACAGAGATTGTAGAGAATTATTGTTTCTTCCTATGTTTGGTAGAAATCACCAATGCAACCATCAGAGCCTGATGCTTTCCGTTTTTGAAGATTAATTATTGACTAAATTTCTTTAAAACATGTAGGCCTATTCAAATTTGTAAATTTGGATTTCAAAGGAGCAAGAAAATACAATTATCTTTATTATACCCATTACGTTAATATTTTGTAGTTTCTTAAATGTAACACAAATTACAAAAGAAGCCAGTATGAAAAGGCCTCATACTGTATAACTCAATTTATATCATATTCTTGAGAAGGCAAAACTCTGGAGAAAGTCAACAAATCAATTGATTCTACCAACTTTTGGAAGGAAGGGTTGAATACAGAAAACACAGAAGATCTTAGGGTGATGGAACCGATTTTGTGTGATACTGTAATGTTGGATGCATGAAACAGCATTTGTCAAAACTCATTGAGCTTTATGGCAGAAAGAGTGAATCTCATGGTATGCAAATAGAAAACAAATTGAAAGGCAGGGACATCAAGAAAATCCCAGGATGATATAGTGACTGTGGTAACAAATCATTTAACTGTAGTGGGAAGAATCTCTTTGAAAGGGATATGCAAAGGTGTTGACCTAAGTAACTTTTGAAGTGAGTGAAGTCTCTCAGACTCAAGGCAAAAGAAACTGTACATAAATCTCTACCCCACTTGTTAGAGTTGTTTTCCACGGGAATATAGGTTGATAACATACCCATGCTTCTGTGCACACATAGTAAAATGAACAGTTAAGGAAATGCATGGTAAATATGTCAAAAGCACACTAGAGCCAACTGAAAGAGATCCCAATGGCCAAAATTAGAGGCGTTTGAGCAAAAAAAGAAATAAAGAATTATTGGACTATAACTTAAAGTACAAAATAAATATTGGGGCACCTGGGTGGCTCAGTCAGTTAAGCATCTGGCTCTTAATTTGGGCTAGGTCATGATCTCATGGTACATGAGATCGAGACTTGCGTTGGGCTCTGTGCTGACAACACATAGTCTGCTTGGGATTCTCTCCTCCGCTCCTCCCTCTCTGACTCTTCCCCGCTCACTCTCTCTGAAAAATAAACGTTAAAAAAAAGTATAAAATAAATATCAATGAATATGTACTAATGTAAATAGTATAACTATTATAAGTCACTAAACAAATGAATTAATGGGGGCTATACAAATATCCATGCAGAAGAACTCCAAATAATATATGTAGACACTCCACCCTCAAGGATTTGGCACATAAATCCCCCAAAAGTGTGATCTATGTATAGCAACTTTCTTTCAAAGGATGCAGTATGGAAAGTGGAGAAAAGACTTTTTTTTAGTAAAGAAATTTAAATTTTTGGACACTTATTGTATTGTTCAATGTATGATTTCTAGCAAAAATATCCTGTGCTCCTGAAAATGTGATTTTCTCCTGTTATTGAGGACACAAGTCAATTAATTTGGTTAACACTGTTATAAAAAGCTTTTGATATTGTAATATTTTCATCTAATTTGTCTATAAATACTGAATGACAAAAATTAATATTTTCAATTATAAATAAGGATTTCATTTCTTCCCTCACTTTTTTTCTTTAGTTTCTACTTCATGAGTTTTCAAGCAGTTATTAGGTCCATTTCTATTTAGGTCATATTTATCTTTTTGATACACTGACCTGTTAATATAATACCAATTTAGTTACTGGTAATATTAAAATCTACATTTTCTGAAATTTATATAGCCACTAGAGCTTTTATAATACCATGACCATTGAGTCAAATTTGACCTACCTTCTGTTTTGTAAATAAATTTTACAAACTTATTAAAATACAGCTATGCCTATACATTCATGTGTTGTCTATGGTTCCTTTTCCAGTACTATGGCAGAGTTGAGTAGTTCATTGTAAAACCTAAAATATAATATAATGGAATGTGATGTATAATAAAGTTAATTATATTTTATCTCTCCTTTGAAATTCCTAGTATGTTTGGCTTACTATCAAAATTAGATTTACAAATTTGAATAGGCCTATACATTTTAAAGAAATTGAGTCAATAATTAATAACCTTCAAAATGGAAAACATCAGTCTCTGATGGTTGCACTGGTGAATTCTACCAAACATAGGAAGAAATAACAATTCTCTACAGTCTCTTTGTAAGTATAGAAACATAGATAATACTTTCCTACTCGTCCTATGGGGCCAAAATTGCCCTAATACCAAAAGCAGACAAAGACATTATAAGAAAGCTATGTAGATAAACAGAGATGCAAAAACTCTCAACAAAATATTACCAAATCAAATCCAACAATATATAAAAAGTTATACAGTACAAAAAGTGGATTTATCCCAGGTGTGCTAGGCTGGTTCAACATTTGAAACCAATTAATAAATCCATCACATCAACAGGCTAAAAAGAAAAATCCTATGATCATATTAATAGATGCAGAAAAAGCATTTGACAAAAATCCACACCCACTGATGACAAAAACTCAGTAAACTAGAAATAGAAGGGAACTTAACTTGATGAAGACTATCTACAACAACAACAACAACAAAAGCTACAGCTAACATCACACTTAACGGTAGAAACTTGAAACTTTGCCATTAAGATCTTGTACAAGGCAAGAATATCCTTTTCAATACTCCTTTTCACTATCATACTGGAAGTTCTGGTTAGCACAATAAGAAAAGGAATACAGATTAGGAGGGAGGAAACAAAACCATTTTTGTTTGTAGTTGACATGATTGTCCTTTACAATGTAAAGGAATTGACAAAAATATTCCTGTAACTAGTAAGTGATTATAGTAAGGTTGAAATAAGCATAGTTATATACAAAAGTCCATTAATTTCAAATTCCCCTTGTTCATATATAAAAGTATCAATGAACAAGGGGAATTTGAAATTAAAAGCACAGGATCATTTTTTTAGCCCTTCTCAAAAGTGAAATACTTAGGTATAAAACTAACAGTATATGTCCAAAATCCATATCAGGAAAACTATAAATAAAATCAAAGAAGAGCTAAATAAAGAGACATTCCATGAGCATGGACAGTAAGATTCAATATTATGTTGGACAAAGATGTCCGTTTTCCCCAACTTAATCTATACATTTGATGCAATCCCAACTAAAATCCCACCAAGTTATTCTGTGGACATTGACAAACTAATACACAGGTTTACATGGAGTGCCCCCAAACCCAGAATTGCCAACATAATATTTAAAGTGAAGAACAAAATTGGAGGATGGACACTCCTGGACTTTAAGACTTATCATAATGCTACACTGTGGCATTTGGCAAAAGAAAAGACATATAGATACATGGAACACAATAGAAAACCCAGAAATAGATCCACAAAGTCAATGGATTATTGATCAAGAAGCAAAAGCAATAGAGCAGAGCAAAGATAGTTTGTTCAACAAATGGGGCTGGAATAACCGGACATCCACATGTAAAAATAAAACAGAAACAAAAAACACCAAAAACAAAACCAAAAACAAAAATGTAGACACTAACTTTTGAGCCTGCACAAAAATTTATTGGAAATGGATCACAGATCTAAATGTAAAACACAAAATCATAAAACTATTAGAAGATATCATAGGAGAAAAACCTAGATAACCCTGGGTATGTCCATGAAATTTTAGATACAACACAAAAGGCATAAATCATGAAAAAAAATGATGAACTAGACTTAATTAAAGCTAAAAACTTCTCTGCAAAAGACAGTGTCAAGACAACAAGAGTAGTCACAGACTGGGAGTAATATTTTCAGAAGACACATCTTTTATCAGATGTATATATATTTATAAATATATATAAATGTATAATATACACATGTTATGCATATATACATATATACTTATACACACACACACACACACACACACACACACCAGTCAGTTGAGCATCCGACTTCGGCTTAGGTCATGATCTCAGGGTTCATGAGTTTGAGCCCCACGTGGTACTCTGTGCTGACAGCTCAGGGCTTGGCGCCTGCTTCATGTTCTGTGTCTCCCTCCCTGCCCCTCCCCACTCACACTCTGTCTCTCTCTCAAAATAGATATTTTAAAAAAATGAAAATAAAAAAAAATGGGCCAAATGCTTCAACAGACACCTCACCAAAAATAATATACAGATGGCAAATAAGCTTAGGAAAGGATATTCCACATCATATGCCATCAGCGAAACACAAATTAAAATGAGATAGCACTATAGACCTATTAGAATGGCTAAAATCTAGAACGCGGCCAACACTGAATGCTGGCGAGATTGTGGAACACGGGACTGCTCATTCATTACTAATGGAAATTGAAAATGGTACAGCCACTTTGGAACAGTTTGATAGTCGGTTAAAAAACAAACCAGACTCTTAGCATTTGGTCCAACAATTGTGCTCCTTGCTATTTACTCAAAGGACCTATCAACTTCTATCCACAAAAAATATGTGCATGGATGTGTATATAGCCAACTTATTCATAGTTGCCAAAACATGGATGCAATCAAGATCTCTTTCAGGAAGTGCATGGACAAAATGTGGCATATCTAGATAATGGAAAGTTACTCCTTTTTTTAAAAAAAATGAGCTATCATGCCATGAAAATCTATGGAGGAAACTTAAGTGCATATTAAGTGACAGAAGTCAACCCCAAAGGCTATATACTATACAATTCCAAGTATAGGACATTCTAGAGAAGGCCAAACTATGAAAGCAGTAAAGAAGTCAGTGGTTGTCAGAGGTTGGGGAAAGGATTTTTAGCCAGTGAAAATACTCTGTATAATACTACAGAGATGAATACATGTCATTATACATTTGTTCAAACCCATAGAATTATAACACCAAGAGTGAACTATAATGTGAACTATTAACTTTGGGTGATTAAATGTCATTGTAGGTTCATGAATTGCAATAAATGTACCATTCTGGTGGGGAATATTAATAATAATGGGAATATTAGGCATGTGGTAGGGCCAGGAGTGTATATGGGGAATATCTGTATCTTTCTCATTTTTCTGGGAAACTGAAACTGCTCTAAAAATGAAGCTTTAAAAAATATCTTCACTTCATTCTTATTTTATGTAGTATTACAATTCTAGATCACATTATTTTTCTTCTACCACTACAAAGGTATTAATATTTTAGAGTCTTGGAGCAAAAGGGAAAAATGCAACTGCAATGTTTTTAGTAAGTGAAATATCATATGCACACACAAACTCCTATATGGGAAATATACCAAATGGTCTTCTGAATAACATTAGGAGCATCTGAAAAATCTTTCATAATAGGCTAGCACCTAAATGAATTTAATGGGAGGAGCTTGGCAAGAAATGAGGCTAAAGTCAATATTTTAAGTGAGTAGCAAAGATCTCTAACATATTCAAGTGAAAGAAGTAAAAAAGGACATGGTCAGAAAAATTCACATGGCTCAGTTTGAAGCATAAAGTTCAAAGGAGCAACGACAAGAGATCTGTCTGCTTTATACACTAGAGATTTTAAAGACTCACCTGAATAGGGCAAAGATTCACTCAGGAATATAAACAGCTTTGAATACATTATGCTTTCATTTTTAATGGATTTTGAGGGTGACTGACTTAGTAAGGCTAAATTTAAGGCAGCCGCACTGAAGAAAGGGATTGCCGTAAGGAAATTGCTAGAGTTATCTGAACAGAAATAACCAAAGGTTAAAACACAGCACAGATCATGGAGAATGCATATAAATTAATACGATGTCATCAGAGACTGAATATATGAAACAGTGAAAGAGACAGAGGGGGATAAATCTAGAATGGTGCCCACATCGGTGGCCTTTAGGACTTGACATGAGGGCAGCTAGTTAGTGAGATGGAGATCAACAAAGAATAGGAGAAGGAGGGACATAAGTTCATGTAGAATCCCTTAAAACCTGATGTTCCTACTTGTAGGCAACACCATATGTAGGTCTGAAGCTCAGAAAAACTATCTGGATGGCAGAAGGATGTTTTGGAGCATACGTCATCACCACCAGAATCTTTGGCATGATGAGATCCCTTGAGAAAGAATGTGAGAAGTCTGCCTAGGTGGCAGGGCGGGAAAGCCTAAGAAACATTAGCATTTCAGGTACAGTTCCAAACCTGGAAATGATTCTCAGAAAGATCAACCAAAGAGGCAGAAGGAAACAAATGGAGAAATTGTCATGAAAGCCAAAGGAAGAGAGTGTTTCAATGAAAAGATCAACACTGACAAAAGAGCAAAATCAAGAGCTTTGAACCTGTAGAGATGGCTTTAAAAGGAAATAAAAATAACTCTAAGAGATCTTGCTATCTACAGATGAATCTGGTTCAAAGAATAGATGATCTACTTTTGATCTGGGAAAATTCCTTAAGCCTGTACCTCAGTTTCCTCATTTGTAAAATTAGTAGAGAAATATTTCACCTGCTACATGCATTTTTTCCTATCAGAATAACTCATATATGTAAAATATTTATAGCAATACCTAATTAATAGTGCATGTTATGCCTGTATTTGGTGTTATCTGAATTTTTGTTTCCTCCCTTGGATCTACTGCTGTGATTGGGGGAATATTTTTTGGCTAAAATTATACAAATACATTTCTGTATAACTTGTTATTTTAATGTTTTTGAAATTTGCGTGAATATATACACCATAATCTGTGTCCTATCCTTGAATGTTAATAGTACTGACTCCTATCATAGCACACCAGGACGCTTTGGGAGGAAGTACGATTACCAAATGTGACTAGGGTCTATTACTGCCAGAGAATGTGCCAGATTTCCCCTTATCTCTTCAAAACATGTCCCTTAAAGTACAGACAGGCTAGGTGGTTAATCCCTATGCCGCAGATAATTACAGGGTAGATGTTACGGTAATTGAAGGTGTTGGTGCCGGACCACTTAACCTTGGAAGAAGTGGGTTTTCTCTGAGCTGTGCTGGGGAAGATATGTCCCATATCCTGTAAGGATCTCCCAGTTTGACTAATTCCACCTAAATCGCATTATGCCAGTGACCTTAAATGTGTCATAGTTGTTGAGTGGGTATATTAAAATCATGACTTTACCTATCGAGAGATTACTGAGGAGCCTTCTACAAGTAATTTGAGGGTAGCAGGTGGATACAAAGCAACAGTGTGATGGGTTTTGGGAAGCCAGGAAGTAAAAACGATGAAAGTGAAAACACCTGAAAGCGATGGGGCTACCAAGTAGAGAATTGGCAGGCGACACACAATTGAGGGAGGGTCTTGTTTGTAAGAAAAGGATCTTTACAATGAGGGAATTTAAAGTTGGGGGAGAAATGTGAAGAGATAAATAGAAGGTAGTAGGGGAGAGAGAATGGAGAGGAGTCTATGAAGGAAACTAAGACTGGGATCTAGATTAGAGTGTGGGGCACGAGCATCAGACTGAAAGAATGACCTCACACCATATGACATGCAGGACCCAGTAACAGAAGGTCCCAGAGAATACAGAGTCAGTTCTTACTTTTGACAGACATTCTTTTAAATCCCCAGCTTGGCTTTGCTCATTCACTGCTCATTTTACAGATGGGTTAACCAAAGCGTGGAAGACTTACATACAAGGCCTGAAGTAACGTAACGAGTATGAAACGGAGCTACGGTCTAAAGTCAGACAGCTTGGCTCTAAAACCCCAAGCTGTTGCTCCTACCCTAGATAGAAACTGTGGTGAATGCAGATAGATACGAAGTAGAAAGGGAAGAATATGGATACAGACCAAATATGGAAATATGAACGAGAAATTAGAGTTGAAACCTGTCTCTTCCCGTTTGATGGTTTGTATGTCACTTATAATACGGAAGGCTCCGGTTACTGAGTTTATGGCAAGAAGCTAAAATGAGCAATTTTCAGGTGGATATTCAGATTGATAGAGATAACATTGTTATCCGTTAAAAAAAAAATAAATAAAAAGAGATACCAAGAGGCGTAAAGGTATTGTCCAGGGAATCAGTAAAATTCTGGATCAGAAAATTTGGCCTGAAGAGAAAATTGAATGGAAACAACAAAAAGATCCCGAGGATAAATCAAGAGAAGTCCTTTGTGTTAAACATTTGGCTCCTGTCCACCGGTGATAGAGGGGCTGAAATAGGGACTGTGTTCACAGTGAAACACTCCTGAGAAGGTGGTCCTGAGAGTAGTCCTGTAAAGAGGAATCAAAGTCTGGACAAAGTCAGTCATATCTACCGTGGCCATTGTAAATATCATTTCAGCCAAAGGTCTTTTGGTTTTACTTATAATACTGTTGGTGATATGCATTCACAAACCCTAATATATTCAAATGTTTACTTTCAAAACTCTTTCTCATCGCGATTTTTATTTTCATGTCTTAAGAAAACCTTCACTATTCTAAAAGAAAACCTTCACTACCCTTCAATTCTTTCCTAACGTAAAACTTTCCTTTCACATATTTAGTTTGAGACCATGTGAAGTTTATTTATTTTTTCATTTAAGGAAGAATTTCCATCTCTAGACAATTTTCTAACTTAATTTTTTCAGAACTTAATTTATTCAAGTATTCAATGAACACCCTTACCTCCTAGGGTAGATTTGTAGAATCTGCATTTATCACATGTCAAAGTCCCATACCCTTTCCTTAACACTGGTCTACTGCCTTTCTGAGGCTCACTTTCTCAGGAGGAGGATAGAGATAGAGGATAGACTTAGAGCAGAGGTACCTTAGCTGCTACATGCTGGATCAGAGCCATCCATACACCCGCAGCTGTCCATCCTCCCAAGGTCAAGGTCACCCACTCCAGCTCTTGCCAAACTACAGACGCACACTTTAAATCCATAACTGGTGTTTGAAACTATTGAGTATACACCACCTACTTGGTATACGGCACGACTGAGGATAAAACTGATCTAACATTTGCTAACAAAAGTATTGATGCTAATCAGTATCAATATCTGTAATAATCAGTATCTGATTGATGCTAATCAGAACACAAAGGTAAGAATTCTGAGTAGCTATTTATTTGGGGACAGAATTTCAGGTTAGGAAACTAATAGAGGAGGCTGGAAAAATAGTCTTTCGCTTGTTCAATAAATTCATAACTTTACATATTTTATCTTGCAACTCTATGTTTTGATGTTTCTATATAGATTTGGATGCTTGTTAAAACTTTTTTTTCATAAGTTACATCTACCTTTTGTTTTTAAATTAAATTTTAAATAGTTAACATACACTGCAATACTGGTTTCAGGAGAACTCAGTGATTCATCACTCACCTATGATACCCAGTGCTCATCACACAACGTGCCCTTAATACCCATCCCCCATCTCCCACCCGCCTCCCTCCATCAACCCTCAGTTTGTTCTAAGTTGTTAAGAGTCTCTCATGGTTTGCTTCCATCTCCTCTTTTTTTCCCCTAACACAAGAAAAAAAAAAAAAAACAGGCGTTGGTGAGGATGTGGAGAAAGGGGAACCCTCTTCCACTGCTGGTGGGAATGCAAACTGGTGCAGCCACTCCGGAGAACAGTATGGAGGTTCCTCGAAAAACTAAAAATTGAACCACCCTACAATCCAGCAATTTCACTGTTAGGATACAAAAATACTGATTCATAGGGGTAGATGCACCCCCAATGTTTATAGCAGCATTGTCAACAATAGCCAACCTATGGAGAGAGCCCGGATGTCCATCATCTAACTTTTCTTCCATTTGATATATGCTTCTTTTGACATTCTATTCTGCTCACTCCAAACTCTTGATCATCTGTGGATCTGCACCTACGATTTATTTTTATCCTGATTATCTGTCACTTTTTTTTTCATATCTAGCAAAAGAAAACAATTTCTGCCAGGATTTTTGTATAAAAGCACCATAAGAAATCCAAACGGGTGGCTGTGTGGCTCAGTCTGTTAGGCGTCCAGTTTAGGCTCAGGGTATGATCCCAAGGTTCATGGGTTCGAGGCTCGCATCTCATTCTGTGCTGACAGCTCAGAACCTGGAGCTTGCTTCAGATTCTGTGTCTCTCTCTCTCTGCCCCTCCCCTGCTCATGCTCTGTCTCTCCCTCAAAAATAAACACTCAAAAAATCCAGAAGACCCCTTCTGCCAGCAGTGGCCATCTTCATTCTTTCAGACACTTAGAGTAAGAGGCTGACTGCCTCCATGTCGGCAGAGATAGTCTGGAGTTTGACTGCAGTGTTAGTAGGATTCTGTCAGCCTCTAGGATGTCACTATTCCTCTGGCCCTGCTCTGCTCTTGCCTGAGGGTCAGGACAGTATCATTCACCTCAGCTATAGGAAAAATCAAAAGAGCTCCTTCCAACTAGGCAACTCAGTTCATCCAATCCTTGTTTTAGATTTTCAGAAATTTGATTCTTGGAAACCATTTGTCTTATTCTAAGTGTTGTCATGGGAACACTAAAAGTTTATTCAATCTATATCCTCCTCAGAAACAGAAGTTTTGAATCATCTCCTGAGAGCGTACCCAAAGCGTCAGCTTAAAGCTAACACCTTGTGAGACAAAGACCTTGTCCTTCAAAGTGTGTTATAAACTTGGAGGAGTTTGCTGTTACACAGGGATGCAATCTTAATGATCTAACATGGAAAGGACCAGTCATCCTGGCAGGGATGATTACGTTTATCACGAGAACATAGGGTTATTGCTACCTGATAGGGACCTGGACAAACAGGTCTCAAAATCGATAGATCCACTGAGGTTCAGGGCGAAGAGCCACCTGAGCAACTGCCATCCGATCAGTGTAAAAGGAGGTTCAGACCTCTCATGGGATAGCTGTCGGTTTTCTTCTTCTAAATAAGCAACCTAAAGTCACGAAAGCACGTAGCTGAGTTTGAGAGGAATCCAGAATGGGAGGTGGAAGAGGGGGGTGACATGTAAATCATGACCTTGGACCCAAGTGCAGGTGGTCACAGAGTAATTGCAACTGGACCTCACGTTGAAACAGAGGAAGGAGAGTCGAGATTTGACAGGGGTCTGAAGTTAGGCAATACAGAGGCAGACTTAAGTAGATGCTGTTGGTGCCTCTCATATCCTCTGAGCATTAAAGTAAATATGCTGAAGGCTGCCTATAGCAACGATTTATTCCTCTCTGCCTAGGACTTTCTTCTCGCTGGAAGAACATGCTCGATCTGGGTGCAGAGATAGCAGGACCTGTTGGAGTTACTGTCCCCAGAATCAATCCTTATCCACAGAACTGGCGAATAAAATTCTTCCTCAGCCCTCTGGCATGTTGTATACTGGTTTCACAGTCCTCTGGAGAACTGATCTCCAGTTCCTAGAAGCAATATACTGGTGAAAGTCCCTTCAGTGGCTTCCTTTTCTCCTCTGTCTCACACTTTCACTCATTTAACTCACATTTCCTTTGGCTCATGTACCAAAGAAACTACCTGAACTGAAATCATTTTATCCGGATCTGATCCTGGGGATTCTGCTCCAAAATAAGACAATTTGGCTTGACAGATTTTGGCTGTTCCAGACTGAAGTATTAAGTATAATGGCTTGCTTATATTTAAGCAAACAAAAAAACACTATAATAAACTGATAAATACAAAACAAAAAGGAACAAAAATGCCAAAAATGTTATTAAGTGATAAAAGTTATAAAACAGGAGAAATAATCGTTTACTAGTTGATGTGGGGACATTAGGTATATACTCTGTTAAAATGTTTCAGTATGCTATGAAAATTCTAGATAAATTAGATTCTTAAATAAAATTGAGAATATAAAACTTTTTTCTATTTTTTTTTAACATTTATTCACATTTGAGACACAGAGAAAGACAGAGCATGAGCAGGGAAGGGACAGAGAGAGAGGGAGACACAGAATCAGAAGCTGGCTCCAGGCTCTGAGCTGTTAGCACAGAGCCCAACGCGGGGCTCGAACTCACGGACCACGAGATCATGACCTGAGCCGAAGTCGGACACTTTAACCAACTGAGCCACCCAGGTGCCCTGAGAATATAAAACATAAGAGCAAGATTTTCCTAAAACCAAAGGGGATTTAGGATCTATGAAAATTTTTTAAGATAAAATAAAAGTAATCCAAAGTTAAAGAGGGCATTTGTTGTGATGAGCACTGTGTATTGTATGTAAGCGATGAATCACTAAATTCTACTCCTGAAACCAATATTACACTATGTGTTAACTAAGTAGAATTTAAATACAAACTTGAAACAAAAACATGTATCAAAATTGCCAAAATAAAATTAAATAGAAACAGTTTAAATTTTAATACTGGCGATTAAAAATATCTGCTATAAATATACATTTTTACCTTGTTTGGAAGTATGGGATGGACAAAGCATTATGATAAAAAGTGTGTTTTTATTAACATAAAAATAAAAGATGTATCTTTTTCATGAAAATGAATTAACAAAATACTTTTCCAAATCAATGTATACCTTTAAAACTATGATAGGATAGAGTGCTTATAAAACATGGCATAGTTTTACCTGGAACTTAAACTCCATAAAGGCAAATATCTAAGGCAGCTAAGTTATACTTGTAAAGGATAAAACAGTGTAACTTTCTCCACAAAGTATCTTGGCTTACTATGAAATTATGATAGTATTAGGTAGTATGATATTGGCCTAGGATATAATAAAATAGCCCATCAGTAGACTCATGTATATACAAAATTTTTATAAAGATAGAGATTGCTTGCAGATCACCTGGGTAAAACATACCTTTTATTAAATGATGGTCGAAAAACGTGTTACCCATATGGGGTAAATATGCCTACTTAACCTCACATCATATGTAAAAATCAGTTTAATGTGGAATCATAGTGTAAATGAGGAAAGAAAATCTTTTGAATGGTTAGGAAATATAGGACACTATCTTATGATACCAAGGAAAGGAAAGCTTTCTTAATGGAAAATATGGATAAGTTATGTTAGAGTTTATAAAATTATATGTAATGACTATATATAGAATTGTTTGGAAAGGATGTGGAATGCAACTTCTAAGAAATGAACAAAAGACACAAAAAAAGCAATTCACAAAGTAGAAAATTCAAAAATCCTGGAAACTTTAAGGGTTATAAATCTTAAAAAAATTTTTTTTTTCAACGTTTATTTATTTTTGGGACAGAGAGAGACAGAGCATGAACAGGGGAGGGGCAGAGAGAGAGGGAGACACAGAATCGGAAACAGGCTCCAGGCTCTGAGCCATCAGCCCAGAGCCCGACGCGGGGCTCGAACTCACAGACCGCGAGATCGTGACCTGGCTGAAGTCGGACGCTTAACCGACTGCGCCACCCAGGCGCCCCTAAGGGTTATAAATCTTATTAATGATGAGAGAAATCTGTTAAACCAGAAAAACATCCCTTACACACATACTGGATGAGCAAAAACTAAGATTTATATCAAATCCCCTAATGACCACGGATATATGAACATTGTGTAAATTGGTAAACCCTTTGGGATAGCCACTTGACAATGTACAGTTCATTTTAAAACTATTTTAGGGGCATTTGGGTGGCTCAGTCAGTTAAGCATCTGACTTAAGCTCAGGTCATGGTCTCAGGGTTCATGAGTTCGAGCCCCGCATTGAGCTCTGTGCTGACAGCTCAGAGCCTAGAGCCTGCTTTGGATTCTGTGTCTCCCTCTCTGCCCCTCACCTGCTTGCTCTCTCTCTCTCATTCTCTCTCTCTCGCTCGCTCAAAAATAAACAAACATTAAAAAAACATTTAAAAACAAACTATTTTGGATATCTGAAGTTTACTCCAATTATTTCAAAGATGAAACCTGATACTTTTAACAAAATAGTTACTCTAGAACAAGAAATTCAGACCAATGTGTCTATAGAGATTTCTCTCCTGCTTTTTGAATTACAAAAATAAAAAAACAAACCAAAACAAAACTAACAACAACAACAAAAAACACACCAAAAACAAACAAAAAGAAAAGCCTCAACAAGTCATCATTAAATAAGAGAACTTCAACCCTGAGGCTTAGTTTCAGACTATTCAAGACCAGATTTGATTTATGACAGTAACAGCTGATTGTGCAACGATCTAGCTAAATCTATTTTCTCTTTTAAGTACAAAGGTACATTTTTTTCATTTTGAATAAAAATACATAAAGTAGTTGCTTAATGACGTTCTGCTAATTTAAAAAATTGCTTTTATAGGTTTTATTACATTCACCCATCACAGAAGACTCTCAGACTTAGGAGATGCAAAGTCTCATTTTTTAGGTTTTTATCTGCAGACTCTGAAAAAAACCTGATTTTTTTATTTTTTGAGAGCGAGCGATACAGCACGAGCAGAGTAGAGGCAGAGGGAGGGAGGGAGACAGAGGATCGGAAGTGGGCTCTGTGCTGACTGCAGTGAGCCCCATGCAGGGCTCGAACTCATGAACCTTGAGATTATGACCTAAGGCAAAGTCAGAGGCTTAACTGATTGAGCCACCCAGGGGCCCCCAAACCTGATCTTGATCTTAGTTTTCTCACTTGAACAATATGAAAATACAGCTTTTGAAAAAAAAAAATTCAACTACCGATTTATGGAATCTGGTAGATTGTATTTTCCCCACGAATAGAGAAAGTAATTCAGAATATGCCCTTGGATATATGTGTGTGTGTGTGTGTGTGTGTGTGTGTGTGTGTGTGTGTGTGGTAAAACATGTGACATGGAATCTACTGCTTTTATGAGAACTTTTACAATTTCTTCACATATTGCTTTCATTTTCTAAGGTGATAATCATGTTTTTACTTTAAGGAGGCATCAGCCCAGCTCAAACTTCATCACATATAAAACAAACAAAAAAAGGCATAAATAGAGCTAAAATCTGTTTTTAATTTTTTTTCTTCTACCTTTGCTTGTTTCCTTTGGAGATCTTTAATATGGAATTAACTACATAATTATAAGATGTCATTATGTAGACACAACTATAATTTCATGAAAAATGATAGGCACTTCAAGATGTAATTTATTCTAGACATTATGTTTTTTGCAGCCTCAATTTCCCTCAAGCCTTTTAAGGGACAAGATGAATTTAATTACATTCACAGTAATGAATTAGTTACTTTTTATCCACAAATAACAATCTGCTTAAGATTTTGTTTGCTGACTGGTTCTAAACAGAGGTCTTCTGGATGCTATTTTATAATGTGGTATATTAAGACACAATATACCAATTATTTATCGTTCTTCACTGCTCTCTCACACTACATTATGTGTCTAATATAACGCTAAAATATATTGAAAGGTCTTATTTTTAAAAATGATTTGTCTAATAATTTGTAGTGTTGTGATCCGCCGGTCAAAGAAAGTCATATTTTAATTGGGAGGTCTTTAAAAGCATATGTATTAAAGGGATACCTTCAAATCCTGCAAGTAAATACAGAAATGAATATATAAAGATGGAAATAATTGTGGAGGCATAGATTTTCATATATTTCTATTTTTTTATAACTTAATGTAATTACTTTAATTGGAGTATTTCAAACAGAAGAATGGGTGAAAAATACGAAGAATTTTGGAAAGAGGGAGCGTAAGCAGGGAGGGAGTAAGGGAGGGAACTTATTTAATTTTGTGTATTAACAGAGTAGAACAAAATAAGAATAAAGGATAAATCTGAATAGACTTGAAGGGGAAAATATAGAATTAAATCATTGGAGAATGGATGTTTTTTTTCTCCCTCAGTAAAATCATCTAAATATTTGGTAAACTATCTAGATATAAAATTAAGTTTAATTTTACCTAAATCCTATATGCCAATAAATATTACTTTAAGTTACTGTAGTATAAAATGAGGTTATAAAATTCCAGAAATTTTAGGTTATGTATAAGTTCAATAAAAAGTCACTAAGATTAATTACATTTAGCTAAATAAAAATTTAAACATCTTTTGTGTCAAATAGCAAGCATGACTTAAGATGTAACTTATGAGCTAGAAAAATTCATATTAAAATGTGATAAAAGTTGACCATTTTAAATATGGAATCATATAAGCCAATATAAAAGTTATAAAAGTCCCATTTAACAATGAAGTAAGTTCACAGATGATTTACTTCAAACAAATTTAATGGATAAATCTTGCCCAGTATAAAAAGGGATACATCTTATTTTATTTTATTTTTTTTAATTTTTTTAATCTTTACTTATTTTTGAGAGAGACAGACAGAATGGGAGCAAGGGAGGAACAGAGAGAGAAAGAGACACAGAATCCAAAGCAGACTCCAGGCTCTGAGCTGTCAGCACAGAGCCTGATGCAGAGCTCGAACTCACGAATCAGGAGATCATGACCTGAGCCAAAGTCAGACAGTTAACTGACTGAACCAACCATCCGGGTGCCCCCATAAAGGGATAAATTTTAAACAAATGTAACATCAACAGTGTTTTACAAAACCTAATACTTTTATTTAGAAGCACAGTTAAAAAAAATGTAACACATGGAATAAAACTTTTGAAAAAAAAAACACTTTTCTGTCACTCACACACACACACACACACACACACACACACACACACACAGCTATGTACACATTTATCCAGGACTTTGGACAAGATCACAATCCAGATACTCCCCCTGTAAATATCCTCTAATAGAATTACAGATTCTTCTATAATAGCCTGTGTCATAATGTTCACTAATTACAAAGCAATGCATAAAAATTTTGGAAATCCATTTTAAAGCAGCCCTGTATGAAGCTATAAGGGCAAGTCTGAGTGGAAAGTAAAAAACAAAACAATACAACAATAACAACCAAGATTCATCTATACACTGCCTACAAGAGTCTCTTTTTAGGCCTAAAGACACCTACAGGTAGAAAGTGAGGGGATGGAAAAACAACCATCATGCTATTGGAGGGCAAAAGAAAGCTAGAGTAGCCATAGTTATATCAAACAAGCTAGATTAAAAAAAATTTAACGTTTATTTATTTTTGAGACAGAGAGAGACAGAGCATGAACGGGGGAGGGTCAGAGAGAGAGGGAGACACAGAATCTGAAACAGGCTCCAGGCTCTGAGCGGTCAGCACAGAGCCCGACGTGGGGCTCAAAATCACGGACCGCGAGATGGTGACCTGAGCGGAAGCCAGACGCTTAACCGACTGAGCCACCCAGGCGCCCCCAAACAAGCTAGATTTTAAACAAATAATGTAACAAGAGATAAAGAAGGGCATTATATCACAATTAAGGGGTCTATCCACCAAGAAGATTTAACAATTATAAATATTTGTGCCCCCAAATCAAAGGAACCCATATATATAAATCATTCACAAATAAAGAAGCTCATTGATAATAATACCATAATGGTAGGAGACTTTAAAACCTCAGTTACAACAGTTACAACAATGAACAGATTAAGCAGAAAATTGCCAAGGAAACAATGGCTTTGTATGACACAGTAGACAGGATAGACTGAAGAGATATATTTAGAACATTTCACCTAAAGCAGAATACACATTCTTCTTGAGTGCACATGAAACATTCTCCAGAATAGATCGTAAACTGGGTCACAAATCAGCTCTCAACAGGTACAAAAAGACTGAGATCACACCTTGCCTATTTTCAGATCACAATGCTATGAAACTTGAAATCAACCACAAGAAAAAAATTTAGAAAGCCCTCAAATACATGGAGGTTAAAGAACATCCTGCTAAAGAATTAATGGGTGGGACTTGATATGTAGGAGGTAAGATGGCGAAGCAGCATGGAGGCCCTGAGCTAATCTAGTCCCTGAAACGCAGCCGATCAGCACCAAACCCTTTCGAACACCTAGGAAACCGATCTGAGGATCGAAGCAACAAATCTGCACAAGTCGAGCCACAGAAAGCAGGTATGTGGTGCAGAGAGGTCAACTAGGGGAGAGAATAGCCACAGAGGAAAAGGGACCATTTTTGTGGAGAGAGGACAGAAAGGGGGGAGAGTGGGGCACACTGGGATTGTGCAAGAAAAGCACTCCCCCCAAAAGTAGCTGGAGAGAAAGAGAAAGACTGCAAACACTCAAAGGGGACTGAACAAGAAATCTGTTCCACAAAACCACGGATAGGGAGAAAGAGGGTTCGGATACCATCAGGATTCTGTAAACAGTAAAGCGCAGCCTGACGTCTTGGAGCTCATTGCCTGGTAGTGCTTTGGTGAGGAAGCAGGGAGAATTCCCCAGGAGCAGGTAGCAGAGTCTGAGGGGGTCTGGGTGCCACACGGAGAGAAGTGGTTTCCCTGCTTAGAGAGCATTTGTTAGAGGCCACAGGGCCTCCCTACAGGCAAAGGTCCCAGCAGATCCTGAAGAGCAGATCCATTTGCTGGTAAAGGGACAAAGCCACCAGAGTGAGGAGACAGCTGGTGCCAGCTGTGTGTCGTGATTTGCCGTAATCGGTGAACCTCTGCCACTGCACAATTTCTCGAATGTTTCCTGGGGCAAGCTGGCACCTGGCAAAGGCTCAGTGAGACCCTCCCCCAGAGGAGTGGCTTGAGCCCAAACCGGGAGGGTCTCTGAAGTGTGGGGCTTTGAAACACAGCCCTATCTGAGCTAAAACTCTGGAGGGAGGTGCTGCCTCGCAGGAGAACAGCTTAGACATGGACAGGGGAGAGGGAGGGAGTGGACAGAGGCCTGAGACAGAGTAGGGGTGCGTGATTGTGGGTGGGTGAGAGTGCGAAGTTCTCGCACCAGAGACAAGGGAGCTGAGTGAAGCCATTTCCATCTCTCGGGCAAGCACAGCGATCCACCCCTGTAAGCTAAGCAGCACCACCTAGTGGAGACTGGAGCCATTACGCCAAGCCCTGTCCAACTGCACCCTCAACCGCATCCCCCTGAGGACCAGCACAAATGTCTCCACCTGCTTAGTGTATGGACTAAAGAGTGCTTCATTTGTTTCAGTTCTAGGGGAAACCGGATGTAACTTCATTCAGGTCTCAGACTGTTTGCTGGTCATTTATCTACTCGTTTTCTTTGCTCTGTGTTTGCTTGTGTTTGTTTCCTCTTTCTTAAATAAAGAGAAAAATTTATTTTTATGTTATTTAATTTTTATTATATTTCATTGTCTTTATTTTCTATATTATTTTCTTAATTTTTAAATATTTCTTCCTTTTTTTCTTTCCTTTCCCTCTTTTTATTTTATTTTCTTCCAACAAGCAGATTGAAACACACCAAGGATCTAGCTTCCGTTATTTGAGTTTTGTTTTGTTTTTAACTTTTAATTTTTATTTTATTAACTTTTTTCTTCCTCTGAAATGACAAAATAAAGGAATTCATCCCAAAAGAAAGAACAGGAAGGAATGACAGCCAGGGACTTCATCAACACAGATGGAAGATGTCTAAAATACAATTTAGAACCATGATAATAAGAATACTAGCTGGGTTGAAAAAAGCATAGTGGACACTAGAGAATCCCTTTCTGTGGAGATAAAAGTAACAGTATCTAGTCAGGCTGAAATTAAAAATGCTATAACTGAGAATTTCTAATGGATGTCACCATGGCAAGGATGGGTGAAGCAAAGCAGTAAATCGGCAATATAGAAGATAAAATTATGCAGAATAATAAAGCAGAAGAAAATAGAGAAACAATGGCAAGAAATCAGGATACACGATTAGAGAACTCAGTGACTTATTAAAAAGGAATAACACCCAAATCATAGGAATCCCACAAGATGGAGAGAGAGAAAAAGGGGCAGAAGGTTTATGTGAGTAAATTATACCATAAACTTTCCTAATCTGGGGAAGGACACAGACAGTGAAATCCAAGAAGCAGAGAGAAGTCCCATTAGATACAACAAAAACTGACCATCATCCAGGTATATCATAATCATATTCACAAAATACACAGACAAGAAAAGAATGATGAAAGCAGCAAGGGGAAAAAGAAGTCCTTCACCTATAAAGGCAGACAGATCATGTTCACAGTAGACATATTCACAGAACCTTAGCAGGCCAGAAAGGTGTAGCAAGATATATTCAATGTGCTGAATCAGAAAAACATGTAGCCAAGAACTCTTTATCCAGAAGGCTGTCATTCAAAATTAGAGAGATAAAGGGTTTCCCAGATAAACAAAAAGTAAAGGAATTCGTGACTACTAAACCAGCCCTGCAAAAATTTTAAGGGGAACTCTTTGAATGGAGAAAAGACCAAACAAAGCAAAAAGACCCAAAGCAACAGAGATTAGAAATGACAAAGAACATCACCAGAAACACCAACTGTCTAGGCAACACAATGGTACTAAATTCATATCTTTCAGTACTGACTCTAAATGTAAATGGACTAAATACTCCAAGCAAAAGACAGAATATCAGAATGGATAAGAAAACAAGACCCATCTATATGTTGCTTATAAGAGACTCATTTTAGATCTAAACACACCTGCAAGTTGAAAATAAGGGGATAGAGAACCATCTATTATGCTAATGGTCATCAAAAAAAAAAAAAAAAGCTGTAGTAGCCATACTTGTATCACACAAACTAGATTTTAAAATAAAAACTAACAAGAGATGAAGCAAGGCATTATATCATAATTAAGGGGTCTATCCACCAAGAAGATTTAACAATTGTAAATATTTATGCCCCCAATATGAAGACCAAATATATGTCAATTAATCAAAAACATAAAGAAACTCCTTGATAATACCATAATAGAAGGGGATTTCAACACCCCACGTACAGCAATGACCGATCATGTAAGCAGAAAATCAACAAGGAAACAATGGCTTTGAATGACACACCAGACCGGATGGACTTAACAGATACATCCAGAACATTTCATCCTAAAGCAGAATACACATTCTTTTGGGGTCCATGGAACATTCTCCAGAATAGATCACATACTGGGTGACAGATCATCCCTCAACAAGAACAAAGACTGAGATCATACCTTGCATATTTTCAGATCACCATGCTATGAAACGTGAAATCAACCACAAGAAAAATTTGGAAAGACCATGAATACTTGGAAATTAAAGAACATCCTATGAAAAAATGAATGGGTTAACCAAGAAATTAAGGAGAAAATTAAAAAGTACATAGAAGTGAATGAAAATGAAAACATGACAGACCAAAACCTTTGGGATGAAGCAAAGGTGGTCATAAGAGGGAAGTATATAGCAATCCAGGCCTTCTTAAAGAAGGAAGCAGGGTCTCAAATACAGAACCTAACTTTACACCGAAAAGAGCTAGAAAAAGAACAGCAAATAAAGCCCAAATAAAGCCCAAACCAGAAGAAGAAAAATAATAAAGGGTTAGAACAGAAATCAATGATATATTAAAAAAAATACATAAAGTAGGACAGATCAATAAAACTAGGAGCTGGTTCCTTGAAAGAATTAACAAAATTGATAACTCCTAGAAAGACTGATCAAAAAGAAAAAGGAAAGGACCCAAATGAATAAAATCATGAACGAAATGGGAGAGATCACAACCACACTACGGATATACACACCATAATAGAATGTTATTAGCAATTATATGGCAGCAAATTGGGCAATCTGGAAGAAATCAAAATTCCTAGAAACATACAAACTATCAAAACTAAAACAGGAAGAAATAGAAAATTTGAACACACTCATAACCAGTAAAGAAACTGCAACAGTAATCAAAAATCTCTTGATGAGGGGCGCCTGGGTGGTGTAGTCGGTTAAGCGTCCGACTTCAGCCAGGTCACGATCTCGCGGTCCGTGGGTTCGAGCCCCGCGTCGGGCTCTGGGCTGAAGGCTCAGAGCCTGGAGCCTGTTTCGGATTCTGTGTCTCCCTCTCTCTCTGCCCCTCCCCCGTTCATGCTCTGTCTCTCTCTGTCCCAAAAATAAATAAACGTTGAAAAAAATCTCTTGATGAACACGAGTCCAGGCCGGCTGACTTTCCAGAAGAATTCTACCAAACATTTAAAGAGTTAGCATCCATTTCCTTGAGGCTGTTCCACAAAATAGAAATGGAAAGAAAACTTCCAGACTCATTCTACAAGGTCAACATTACCTTGATTCCAAAACCTGACAAAGACCCCACTAAAAAGGAAAACTACAGATCAATTTCCCTGATGAACATGGTTGCAAAAATTCTCAACGAGATACTAGCAAACTGGATCTAACAATACTTTAAAAGAATTATTCACCACAATCAAGTGGGATTTATTCCTGGGATACAGGGCTGGTTCAATATCTGCAAATTAATCAATGTGATACATCACAATAAGAACCACGTGAGCCTCTCAATAAATGCAGAGAAAGCTTTTCGACCAAATACAGCATCCTTTCTTAATAAAAACCCTCAAAAAAGTAGGGAACATACCTCAGGACCATAAAGACCATATATGAAAGACCCACAGCTAATATCATCCTCGATGTGGAAAAACTGAAAGCTTACTCCTGAAATCAGGAACATGACAGGGATGTCCACTCTCACCACTGCCATTCAACGTAGTGTTCAAAGTCCTAACCTCAGCAACCAGACAAACAAAAAGAATTAAAAGGCATCCAAATTGGCAAGGATAAAGTCAAACTTTTACTCTTCGCAGATGACAGGATACTCTAGGTGGAAAACCCAAAATATTCCACCAAAAAACTACTAAAACTGATCTATAAATTCAGCAAAGTCACAGGATATAAAATCGGCGTACAGAAATTGGTTGCATTTCTATACACCAATAATGAAGCAGCAGAAAGAGAAACCAAGGAATCAATCTCATTTCCAGTTGCGCCAAAAAACCATAAGATACTAGGAATAAACCTAACCAAAGATGTAAAAGATCTATATGCTGAAAACCATAGAAAGCTTATGAAATACACTGAAGAAGACACCAAGAAATATTCCATGCTCATGGATTAGAAGAAAAAATATTGTTAAAATGTCAATACTACCCAAAGCAATCTACATAGTGATTTCAATCCCTATCGAAATAACATCATCATTCTTTACAGAGCTAGAACAATCCTAAAATCTGTATGGGACCACAAAAGACCTCCAAAAGGCAAAGCAATCCAGAAAAAGAAAACCAAAGCAAGAGGCATCACAGTTCCTGACTTCAAGCTGTATTACAAAGTTGTGATCACCTGGAGAGTATGGTACTGGCACAAAAACAAACACATAGATCACTGGAACAGAATAGAGAACCCAGAAACAGACCAACAAATGTATGGCCAACTAATCCTTGATGGAGCAGAAAAGAATATCCAATGGAAAAAAGACAGTCTCTTCAACAAACGGTGCTGGGAAAACTGGATACTGGCATGCAGAAGAATAAAACTGGACCACATTCTTACACCAGGCACACAAAAATAGATCAAAGACCTAAATGTGAGGCAGGAAACCATCAAAATTGTATAGGAGAATATAGGCAGCGACCTCTTCGACCTCAGTCATGGCAGCTTCTTACTAGACATGTCCTTGGAGGCAAGGGAAATAAAAGCAAAAGTGAACTATTGGGACCTGATCAAGATAAAAAGCTTTTGCACTGCAAAGGAAACAATCAACACAAAACTAAAAGGCAACTGGTAGAAGATATTTGCAAATACCATACCAGATAAAGCGTTAGTATCTAAAATCTATAAAGAACTTACCAAACTCAGCACCCAAAAAAAAACAAATAATTCAGTGAAGAAATGGGCAGAAGACATGAATAGACACTTTCCCAAAGACCACATCTGGATGTGTAACAGACACATGAAAAGATGCTCAACATCACTTATCATCAGGGAAATACAATCAAAACCACAATGAGATACCACCTCAACACCTGTCAGAATGGATAAAATTAACAACTCAGGAAAAAAAAATAGATGTTTTAGAGGATGTGGGGAAAGGGGAGCCCTTTTGCACTGCTGTTGGGAATGCAGACTGGTGTAGCCACTGTGGAAAACAGTACAGAGTTTCCTCAGAAAATTAAAGATAGAACTGCCCTACAACCCAGCAATTGCACTACTAGATATTTATCCAAAGGATACAAAAATACTGATTCGAAAGGGCACATTCACCTCAATGCTATAGCATCCTTATCCACAATAGCCATATTATGGAAAGAGCCCAAATGTCCATCAACTGATGAATGATAAAGAAGATGTGATATATGTGTATATATGTGTGTGTATATATAATGTATACATAATACTATATACATAATATATGTAACAGAATATTACTCAGTGATCAGAAAGAATGAAATCTTGTCATTTGCAGCAACATGGATAGAACTAGAGTATATTATGCTAAATGAAGTAATCAGAAAATGACAGAGATCTTATGATTTCACTCATATGTGGAATTTAAGAAATGTAACAGATGAACATAGGGGAAGGGAAGTAAACCAATAATTTATTATATTCCTATGTTATATATTACAGGGTTTAAAAATTTTTCAAATAATATTAATGGCATTAGAAAGTAACACTTCCATAAGTGAAACATGTTGTATAGAAAACATTATTAAAGGGGGCGCCTGGGTGGCGCAGTCGGTTAAGCGTCCGACTTCAGCCAGGTCACGATCTCGCGGTGCGTGAGTTCGAGCCCCACGTCAGGCTCTGGGCTGATGGCTCGGAGCCTGGAGCCTGTTTCCGATTCTGTGTCTCCCTCTCTCTCTGCCCCTCCCCCGTTCATGCTCTGTCTCTCTCTGTCCCAAAAATAAATAAACGTTGAAAACATTATTAAAGTATTAAGTATATCAAAAGTGGGTTTCTAGAAAAAAACTCAAAAATGTATAAACCTATCCACATAATTTATGTTCAATACATGTGTTCTATGACGAATGGATTCTATATTCATAATTTCAGTATCTTTATAAAGGAAGCTCAAAGTTAAAACGCAACAGCAAGTCCAAAACTCAGCAGCCAGTCGTTAGAGCGTATACAAATTTCACTGTCAAAATAGAGTACTGAGGTTAAATCAGGTACAGAATTACTAAAAAGGCTTATCACGAAAATAAAAGTTGAGACATAACCATCTATCAAATTCAAGGAAGTAGAATAGCCATAACCCACCAAATGCATGTGAATATCCTCAGGAAATGGGGATTTCAAACAGAAAGCTTATATTTGTTTTTGCCAAATAATCTGGCAGTGCAAAAATCTGGATCAAATTAAAGAACACTAGGCCAGTGTATGTGGAGTATGCTTCGTTTATGAAAAGAAGTTCTCGAGTAGGTTATAGTTTTAAAATGTACAGGTTGCTGTCAGGTTGACTAAAATAAATTCATGCATAGTATGTTTTCTTACCTCTCTACCGAAATACATGCGTATACTAAAAAGGTAATTTAAATACATATAATTATAAAAACTTACCTTAAAATATTTTACTGTTTCTGATGTATTTCTTTACAGCCTCTTGTTGTTTTGTCAGTTTTAAATTAATTTTACTTATCCGGCAACTAGAAGTTTGTATTCTGTTTCTTTTCAAACTTACTGTTATAGTATTTATTTTCAACCTATATGCTATTTTGTAGCCTAAGTAACTACCAAATAGAATGATCCATCCTTCCAAATGAATTATTCTATAATTGTTATTCTATATACCATGATTTCATACTGTAAATTAAACAGACCCACACACTTCTTTGCAGACATAAACGTATCTTCACACTTCCTATTTAAGCACACACACACACACACACACGCATTTATATACACTAGAATTCTATCAAATTATCTGATTAAATACATTTTTCAAACATTTGATATATTTGGCAGTATGTTTCCTGGTAACTTCGTAAAATTTTACAAAGGTAGCATTAGTATTTGAATAGTAGTTGAACTCCATTTATATATATATATATATATATATATATATATAAATATGTGTATATATATATACAATATATTATATATTACTCTTAATAGAATTGCTGAAAGCAATGTTCAAGTATATATTATTTCATTTAAAGTGAAAAGGTTTTGTGTATAATTCATTTACTTAACCAAATATCTATGCTAATCAGATAGGCACAAGGTCTACAATCTTGATCACAGTTTCTGTTCTCATGGAACTTATCTAAAAATAATAGCCATAATGGTACCACCTGACAGCTATCAAGCTCTTAAATGGAATAGGCAGTAATTTAACCCCTTCACCTATAGTAATCAATTTCCCTCCGTTGTAATTCTCAGACATATAATGTTTAATTCCCACTTTTCTGATGAAGGCGGTGTCACAGGTAGATTAAATATCTTGCCCCAGATTACACTGCATGTATATAGGAAAATGGAATTTAAACACTAATCGAGAAAAAAGGCATTTAACAAGATAAGAATACCTTTATAAGCACGTATGAAGTCAACTGTGTAGGAATTACCAGAATGCTACGGCACATACTATCACAGGGAAATCTGTGTGGTGAGAATTTCCATGTAAGTGACATGTAATCAGAGACCCGGCACATAAGAGCCATTGTTACCAAGAGTGGAGGGAAGGCACAAGATCAAGAATGGCCTGGGTATACCAAAACCCTTGCCACGCTTTTCGCTTGTGTAACATTTTTCAAATGGTTTTCCCATTGAAATATACTTTAAAAATACTTTTTATTTTTTACACTTAGCTTGGTAAATCATTTTGTGCAATCACTACAGAATTAAAGGCAGAAGTACAGAGAAACAATTATCGGCACAAAAATCAGCAAAGTGTCTTAATTTTCCACAACTTCTGATGACTTTTTTTGGAAAATTTCAGACTATTCCCATTAATTTACTTGATAATTAAAAACATTTTACATTTTTCTGGGCATTTTGCACTTCTGGCCCTCTTTTTCTGTGTAGAAATTCTAATTTCCATCTGGTACCTTTTTCCATTTGCCTATGAAAAAAAAACTTAAAATATTTGTGATAGTTACATTCAAAGTTCAAGTGGAATGAATACTCTCAGCATATGCTTGGTGTGGTAGAGTATTTTACCTATATTTTTAGCAGATATATTTAAAAATTATAGAAATCTGTATTTACAGAGTTAAATTTAAAGATGTTCCTCCATTGATCCTTGATAGTGTGGTTCCTACCAAAAACTCTTACCATCACTTTTCAGTATTCCTTGGTATGAAAGGTCTTTTTCACCAGGTTCAACAATTTAAATTTTCATTTTCAGAAGTTTGACTATGTTGCATCATTAAAAAAAATAAGTCTTTCATAGTTTCTAGTAAACTCTGGAGAACTTAGGACAAAGATTTCTGAGGTAAAATACAAAGCATGAATGGGAACAGGAACAATGAAAAATTGATATATTATTTAAAAGTTGTAAACTCTGGCCCCTGTAAAGACACTGTTAAAAAAAAGCAAAAAAAAAAAAAAAAAAAAAAAAAAAAAAAGACAAAAACTGAGTGAAGATATTCACAACACGTATCTGTCAGAGTCATACTCTGATTAAAAAAAAAAAAAAAAAAAAAAAAAAAAAGAGAGAAACTTCCCCAAGGGTTATGCGATTGATGGATATCACATGAAAAGTTTTTCAGCATCATTGATTAGGGAAGCACAAAATAAAGCTACAATATGGCACACTGCACACCCACTAAAATGATTAAAGGAGATGGACAAGAAAGGGTGTAGACAAATAATCACTTATTTCAGTCCTTGATATAACATTTCATACTCATTTTATCAAACACCATAGCTGTTTCTTAAAAGTTCAACATACGCATAGCCAGGACTCAGCAATTCCACTCTGGGGTTTTTACCAAGGAGAAATGGAAACATCCCTCCACATAAACTTCGAATTTTATTCCATCTTTATTCTTGGTAGCCCCAAACTAGAAACAATCTGAGCATCTATCAAAAATCAAATACTCAAAACGTGGTCAACAAGCTACTGGCATATACAACGGAGAATCTATACTGATCTGTACAAACCAAGTGGAAGGAGAATATAGGCAGTGTGACTCCTACCTATCTTTAGAAAAGACAACTCTAATGTATAGTAATGAAAATATATCCCTTTGTGCTGTGGTTAAAGATCGTATGGAATGGACCCAGAACAGAAAAAAGGAAGTTTGTGTTGACAAAGCTGGTGCATATCTTGAATATCATTGTGGATGCATGGGTGTATAGATTTGTCAAAATTGATTAAGCAATGCAATTAAAACGTGTATATTTTACTTAAGCTATTTAAACAAATTTTAAATGACTGTACAAATCTTTGTATTACACATGTTGTTGACTAGGAGTCCAACAACTAATGGGTTTTTGTTATTACTATAGAAAACGTTGATCCAATGTTGATCTTTTAACCACTTCCGACTTCTCATGTGTTACCTCCTCCTTCAGTCTGACAACTTCACTGCCTCTAAAACTAATGGATGCTTTCCCGGAGTTTCATTCCTAAGAATCTCTACATTTCTGTTTATTTATTTTAATATTCACTGAGGACAGAGTAAATATACAAAAGGTCAAAGGAAAATATTAAGAAGGTGGGGTTTAAAAAAAGTTGGAGAAAAGGAAGAAATAAGTTATTGAAGTTTTTCACAAAAGGTATACAAATAAACCGAGAAGTTCTTGATCTAGTCAAGATGTAAAAAGGCATAAAGGTGACAAAGAACAACCTGACAATAGAGATATTCTAAAGTAGTGATAATTAAGTGGATTAAAAAAATTAATGGCTCCTTTGAGAAAAGTCTGGGATTTACCATAGGACATACACACACACATGCACACACGCAAAAACAGTAAGACCCTGGGCATTCATGTGTGTAAGCTTCTTATTGAAATTCTCCTATGTTTTTAAAGGTTCTTTTTTTTAAAAAAATGTTAATTTTTGAGAGAGAGAGAGAGAATGAGTGGGGGAGGGTAGAGCGAGAGGGAGACACAGAATCCGAAGCAGGCTCCAGGCTCTGAGCTGTCAGGACAGTGCCTGACATGGGGCTTGAACTCATGACCTGTGAGATCATGACCTGAGCTGAAGTAAGACACTCAACCAACTGAGCCAATCAGGTTCCCCTACGTGTTCTAATTTGACCTGCCACCAGCCACTTGAACCACTTTTCCAATTGCTTACTTAGCCTGGGACTCAGTTATCCAGTCCATATTGTGAAGGGGGGAGGGGTTTTCTTTGAGTCAGCTTCAGAATTTCCAGAGAAGGGTTATGTCAAGAGGAAAATATATAAATCTGAGAATACTAAATCAAAATTTCTACAAATCTTACCTTTCTTTCCCTACAGTAAACTTAGTTGTAGTAGGACGTTAAATACAACCCAGCTTTGCTCAGGCAGATACTTTAAGTTTTCACTGCTAACAGATACTTATTCAGCGAAACAAAGTAAGATTTACAATCAAAATTCATGGAGCCAGTTTTAATAGAGATTTATTCTTTCATACATCCTCTTTTTGCTTGTTTACATACAGTATTACGCAGATTATTGGTGATCAGTTTCTCTGCAGACACTTTAGTGTATTCTGATTGTTCACCAATGTATTAATAACTGCTCAAATATTTTTTAAGCTACCCAATGAATAAAGAAAGTGGCTACAAATTTAGGACCTGGAAGAATTCCAGTAGTTTCTAAATTTTGGATGTTTTGAGACCAGCTACCCACTAGGATGAGGTCTTAAAATGTAGCTTCTCCAGACTAACATTGCAATAGGCTTAATCTGGAGAATTCAAAATGCCAAGTAGGTCAGCATTCATTTCAAATCTGGTACCACGAATGGACATGCAGAAGTTTATCCCTTGATAGTGGAAATCAATCTCCATTATGGGCTTAGTTACTGGAACAGGGGGGTATATTTAACATAGTCGTATGGAGGTTATGTTCTTAGCCTTAATATCTTTAACCTTGTGATTTTGCAATACATTTTTAATCATTTGATTGTCACAGTCTTATCTTCTTTTTTGGCATTCCTTCCTAGCTGTAAGCTTGAACGCAAGGATTCTTTCTTTAATACTAAGGATAGATCAAAAATCACCTCTTCACAAGTGAAACAGTTGTTTTGTCTCTAGCAACATTCTTACACAAATATTAAACAGCGACAGCAGTTGGTGCATTCATAAATCTCAGGACATCTCAGTCAGCAGTGATTCCAGCATCTCTTTTGACTTGATTCTGGGAGTCACTAAAATAAAGTGGTAGGTGTCAATCTAGTTAATTGTTAATCCCACATTAGGTGGCTGCAATTATTCTCATAATCTCAGAAGATACTCCACAGAATAGAAGCGCTCTTTCTCCTTGATCTTCGCCTGGATCTTTGGCCTCTCTGCATTATTTATTACCAAGAGAGTCTTTGTATCTGCCTGGGCTACTGCATTATCCAATGTGTATCTAGTCAAATGTTTGCATCAGAATACCTATCGATGGGATTCACTGCAGTATTAATCTTTGAGGTAAACAATCAGTGGGGTCCATGGCACAGGTAAATGCAAGGTAGTTTGGGTGCTATGTTGTTTCCAAGATCACTGATCTCACCCCCCCTCCCCCCATGGAATGTATTCACAAACACACAGTGTCAAGATTAACGCCAACTCTAGTCTTCTTTGACATAGTTATGAGGGAAATTTAGTACAACATATGGGAGAAAATAGTAGATACCAGGCTGACAATGAATAAGAATATAAATTAAATTTTAGAAGCTTAAATTATGAAAATATTCTCTAATTGTATTGCTTAGATATTATTTAATCCAACATTCTTTTTTTTTTTTTTTCAACGTTTATTTATTTTTGGGACAGAGAGAGACAGAGCATGAACGGGGGAGGGGCAGAGAGAGAGGGAGACACAGAATCGGAAACAGGCTCCAGGCTCTGAGCCATCAGCCCAGAGCCCGACGCGGGGCTCGAACTCCGGGACCGCGAGATCGTGACCTGGCTGAAGTCGGACGCTTAACCGACTGCGCCACCCAGGCGCCCCCCAACATTCTTATTTTAAACATAATTGACACCTTTAATCATAAAATTGAGCTTGTAAAGGCCAAGCCCACCAGTTACTGGCAGAGTTGCAACTGATGTCTTAGTTTCAATCTAAGTTTATAATTATCAACCAATCACCACTTTGGGACACTCTGAGAAAAAATATTACTTTACTTCCAACATAAAAAAAAAATATTTTGTGTGTCAAATTGTAAGACTGATGTTAAAAAGTACAACATTATGAACACATTTTTAAAATAGTTTCTAGAGGGGCAACTGGGTGGCTCAGTCAGTTAAGCGTCCAAGTCTTGATTTCGGCACAGGTGATGATCTCACAGTTTAAGAGTTCGAGCCCCGTGTCAGGCTCTGTGCCAACAGAGCCTGCTTTGGATTCTCGGTCTCCCCCCGCCCCCACCCCTCTCTGCACATTTCTCTTCAAAAATAAACATTAAAAATTATATACTATATTTATATACATGTATAAATAGTTTCTGGAGAGTTCTCCACAATTTGAAATACTTGTGATATTTTATGGATAAGTTTTATGGAACAGAGAATTTGAAGACCTCATCGTAACACATACTTTAACCAAAATATCAGTACAATTTAAAAATACTAAGTTCCTTTTCAGTAGAGAGAAAAATCAAACTCCTTGCCTATCATAATTTATTCAAATGAATGAATCACTGCCACAACAAATTTACCCATCTTTTTTTTGCCATGTAATCAACACTTGAAAACATGGGGCATAATGTCTTTATCTTATTTATCTTATGTAAAAGGAATGAGTTTTACTTTTGAGAACCTCCGAGACAATAACTCATCCAATATTAATACATTACTTAAGTTGATAAACAGTTCCATGATGATAGAGTTTGTGTTTTGCTATTTTTATCTGTGATGTCTAGAACTATATGCTTAATAAATGATGACTTAATTTACTCAATAGACACTAAATAAATATTTCCTGAATATGTTCCAACTCCAGCCAGAAGAGTACCACCAAGCCTAACAGAACTCATTCTTTACCTCAAGCTATTCCCAGTAGCCTCAGCCTCAAAAGGACAGTAGAAATGTAGACAAGCAGAAATCACTAGGCGATATTGCCTCTCAACTATGCTTTGGAAGTTGAACTTCATAGATTATGAGCTAGATGAGGAAAAACAGGATTTCTATTTTGACTTTGTTGCTCTTATTTCTAGCACTGGACTTTATTAGGTAGTAAAATAAAATTTATTTAATGAACATCAGATCTGATGAATTGTATTATGTAAAGAAAGGTGGTTTTAGGTAGATGTAGGACAGTAAAAGGTATACTGGCTTCCAAATTTTGTTGTAACAAATTGCCACCGATAGCTAAAGCGACTGTTGCTAACAAGGTTCAAATAGCTGGTCTCTTTTTAGGAGTATTTAAGAGGGATTCGTGGGGTGCCTAGGAGGCTCAGTTGGTTAAGTGTCCGACTTCGACTCAGGTCATGATCTCACCATTTGTGAGTTTGAGCCCCACGTTGAGCTCTGTGCTGACAGATTAGAGCCTGGAGCCTGTTTTGGATTCTGTGTCTCCCGCTCTCTCTAACCCTCCCCCACTCACACTCTGTCTCTGTCTCTCTCTCTCTCTCAAAACCAAACATTAAAAAAAGAAAAATTACAAGGGACTCAGATTTGGGTGGGAGGGATAGACCAGAAGATCTATATAAAACCATGCATCCAGTGATGTCTGTTACCTATTACAAGATCATTGATAGATATCAAGTTGTTTGGTGAAAAGTGTCCCTTTGTGGAATTGATTTAAATGGTTACTCTACTGTGATCTATTCTTTATGATCTAATTACTTGTGAAAATATGCCATTTGGAACAATGAACATAGTAATATACTGCCTTTTAGGCCACATGCTAACACCAAGAGTCCCCATCCTAATGACCTAACTTTCAGTATGTACAGAAAGTAGGATTCCCCCCAATTAAACACACATACACACACACACACACACACACACACACACACACACACACACTCTTACATTCAATGTGATCTAATGGAATAATATTTCCATGGCATATTACATGCAAAATCTTGTGTTATGCATTGTAGGAGAATCTAGAAATGAGAACACAGCAGTTCTTATCCCAATGGATTAATTTTATAAATTGCACGCATACCCATTTAAAACCATCACCCCTTTCGTTCTTCTGACTAGTCAATGGAAGCTAAAAGCAACGTGCACTCTCAGGGGTGCTGTAGGTAGTGCCTAGTTTGAGGTGAGGCTAATATTTTTCTCATTCTTAGAAAAACAATCCATGATTCATGTTAAACGAATTTAGATCAAAAACAGTTATTTACTCTTCCGTTAAAATATCTAATCATACTAATTTCATCAGATTTCTGAAAGGTGTTTTCTGCAACCAATCAACGGGAAAATAGATTCAATTACAAAATTAGAGTTATATTGTATTTTACACACGAGGTTTATCATAACAGATTAATGCCTGCTATGAAGTATTAACACCTTCAGGGTTCTAACAATCGCATCAATAACTCATTGTGAAGCATTTGTCCAGTAAATGAGTAATAAAAAGTTAAATCCCAAATATTTAAAATATGTCTACCATTAAGCAATTTTTGAAGTTTCCTAGATTTAAATCAAGGAGTACAAACTACGTTGATCTTCAGTGACTAAAATACTGTATTTTTTGTAACTTCTGCATAGAAAATATAACCTTGCTTCAAAAGAAAAGAGTGAAGAATAACATTTGAAATAAAATTCCCATTTAAAACATCAAAACAGATAATCGGTTCTTCCTCATGCTGCTGTTGTGTCTCTGGAGGCCGCAGGCTTAAATGACACTGATTATACCTGTTACTCTAATGCATTATTCATGAAATTGGTGATAGAGCATCTTCAAACAGCCTGTCATTTTCCATTACATTCCATCAGAGAACCATATGCCGCTCTCCCAGTGTATTGATACTGAGGCATACTTAACATACTCAAGCATATGGACACATTATAGACTTTCTGATGAGCTTCTGGAAATACTTATGCAATGCTTTCAATGGCCCTTATGATAGTGCAGTGCTTTGACTAACACGCTCAACAAAGGAGGCTCTAGGTAGCTTCCAGGTATTAGACCTAAAGTAGAACACTAAAGCTTCCTGACTTTTTTCCTTACCTGTCAAATGGGGTTAACGAGGTGGTTGTGAATACGAAATATAATACAAGCATGTGAACCCTATCAGTGTCAGAACAATGATGTTCAGTCAGTGCTTATTGTACTAGCTAGGTTTCTACTGTTTCGACAGGTAATAGAAGCATAAAGGAATTTTCCAAGGGGTAAAATACACTTTGGAAGTTTAATGAATGAAAGCTGTGCATATTTATTTTGGAGCAGCCAACACTATACAAAATACACTCTTCCACGATTTAGGATGTCAGCCGCTAGACCTCTCAGTGAATATAGAAGGAATTCTTGTAGCTAGGAGGTTAGCATTTTTTAGTATCTACCTCCATTTAGCTACACTGGAGACTTTTTTTCTGGTTTGTCGATGCCATATGCCTTTGGATGATAATATTTATTGCCATGTTTATATCACTCTGAAATGCAATGCTACATGCTTTATCAGTTGGAAACAGTCAGATTTAGGTTTTGATTATTCAAATAGGAAGCTTCTTCTCACCCCTCTTTTGATGATCAGTTGACAACGGTTGCAAAGAATTCATATGCTGCTCTCTGCCTAAGCACATTAAAGATTTGCTGGTTTTAAGATTAAGAAAATAACCAATGCCTTTAGACCCGCAATATCTTTCACAACTTGCTAAAGTTATCTCAACTTTGCATTTCGGGATTATTCTCATTGCTTTTGTAGGCAGAAATGCATAATCTCACCAAATGGAAAACAAAGTCTAAAAATAGACAAATTCCTTTAGAGTGACAATGTGGGAAGAGAGTTTGTCCCCTAATAATCTGGAGCTCAAGAGGTGGGTTTACATGGAGTTAATACCAGAAGATAAGTACTTGAAGTTGGTGAGTGTGGATTTTGAGGTTAAGCCCAGCTTGGCTTCTACTGAGAAAGTGCTTGAGATAAAGAAATTTGACAATTAGAAAGGCAATCAATTTGCATATAAGGGTTGTAGCACTTGCTAACTGAAATCTATTACTACGAACCACTGATGTTTACCAGAACAGAGATTTATGGCTGAGACTGCTATAGAGAGCAATGGATTTTTCACTTTTTTTAAAATACATTTGACCTCAGATAATTTTTATATAGTAAACTGCTTTTCTTTTCATGAGAATTTGAAAACTATTATATCTGAGTCACATCAAGTGACAGAAAATATTGTATATTTGATCCAAGGTAAGAATGACAACAGAGGCCAGAATAAGTGAATGTATATGCAGGACAGATTATATGTACCATGCATAGGTTATATATACACAAGCAAGAATGATGGACAAACTTAATATCTGAGATTGTCAACAATTGATCTGTGAGGTTACTGAAATGGTTTTGAGGTCAAGTCCGTGTAGAAGCTGGATGTTATCTTTTAGAATTGATATAGTAATCAGTGTTAACTTTTCTTCAGTCTGTGGACTTGGAGTTCTTATTCACTGAATTCATGAATATTGTAACAAATGACATTTTCTAGATTATCATTTTATAGTTTACTTGATTGCTGCTTTGAAACACGATTAACGTATTTTCAAATTAACCCCACACAATAAATTCTCAAAATCAAAACCAATTTTAAGTATTTTTGACAAAGCTTATACTGCACAGACGATAGGTAATTGGAACGCTTAACTTCCTTTCATTTAAGTTTAGTGTTTACTTCATCTGATCTTTGCATTAGGTCTCTATCTTTTATAGGGTCTCTCATTTGGTCTGTTTCATGTAAGGTACCAGTCTGTTTCTGACAGGTGTGAAAAGAGAGAGATATGTACCTGGGATTCGTATCTTAGCAGCTTTCCTTCTGCTTAGGAGGTCTCCTGTTCATTCCAGTGGTTACCTACCAGCATTTTCCTGCCTTTATGCTGCTGTACCCTCCCCCTGCCGGAACACATCCACAGTTATAAGCTGAAAGCAAACATCAAAGCTGCCTACATCACAGCCTCAGTGTATCTTTTCAGGACGCTAGTTTTGTGCTCGAAACTCTCGTGTGCTTTTCTCTGCAATTATTGAAGTTTCATGGTTTTTCCCCTGTACTCTGTTAGCGTGGTGATCTCTCTCCAGTCATTTTTGAATGTTAAGCTATTCTTGGGATAAGCCTACCTGGTCAAGACCTTATTCTTAGTATGTATTGTTACATTTCCTTCGATAATATTTTAAGGATTTTTAGATGTTCCTGAGGAGTTGTCCCAATAGCTCTCTGCCAGGACTTTACAAGTGGAAATTTCCTTTGCAATTTTTCTTTAACAAAAGGAGAATCTTCTATTTTTAAGCAGTGAGGGGGAAGTAAAGAGCTTTCCCTGCTTCTGCT
Source organism: Lynx canadensis (assembly GCF_007474595.2). NCBI lineage: Eukaryota > Metazoa > Chordata > Mammalia > Carnivora > Felidae > Lynx > Lynx canadensis. The sequence goes on along the minus strand of NC_044314.2, from coordinate 11,088,295 downwards.
AGTTTACTATTGCTTTTGATTCAAAATTATCCACGTACCAAAGGAGGGGTGTTTGAGGGGAGCCTTTCCAGATAACCCTCAATATCAAGTACAGACATCAAGGTCAGGCTGAACATATCAACACAAGTTCGGTTGTTCCCCTACTCTTGTGGATAAACTAACTGGAATTTCTTTAAATATTTGATAAAGTTTACCAGAAAGGCCATTTGGACTGTGAGTTTGACAGAATTTAAAGTGTTCGCTTATTTAGGTTTCTTTCCTATTCTATCCAATGATTATGAATACGTAGAACATGACATTTCTCATAACATTTTAAAAATATACAATTCAGTGGCCTGTAGTATACTCACAATATCAAATAATCACTACCTCTCTCCAGTTCATAGTATTTAACCCCAAGAAACCTGCTCAGTAAGCACGTGTGCCCCATCACCAAGGAATAGTCGCTTGGTGGCTGGAGACTTTGTTTTCCAGAAGCTAACAAAGATTCTGATGATTTTGCTTGATTTATTTGATACCTACGTGGAAACATAGGCTGCAGAGGGGCACCTGGGTGGCTCAGTAGGTTAAGCATCAGGCTTGATCTCTCTCAGGTGATGATCTCATGGTTTAGGAGTTCGAGGCCCACACTGAGCTCCGTGCTAATGGTACAGAGCCTGACTGGGATTCTGTCTCTCCTCTTTGCCCTTCTCCAGCTTGTGCCCACTTGCTCGCTCGCAAAATAAACTCAAGAGATTTTTTTAAATAATAAAAAAAATAGGCTGTTGGACCTGCCTACCTACACTGCCATTTCCCCATAACTTCTCGCCTTTCGTTTCAATAAGGTCTCACATTTCAGGAGTCCTTGTAAGTTAGAATTTGAGATTTGAATTTTTTTGATCTTTACGATACATTCGTGAGCGACACAGGATTCTCTTCAACAGGAATAAAGCCAAATTTCTGTGAGATTGGGACTTTGTCACTGTCTGCAAATGACAAACATTTAGCTGGTACCTCTTCGGTGCCGTGTGGTATCCTAGGAGATGTACGTTATTTCTTACATCCATAACATGGAATTTGAACTCAGAACTTCCGTTCTAGTCTTAGCACGGCTCCGTTAACAAATCACATTCGCATGATAGCCCAGAGTTGAATAGGGTTAATCTGCGCTTTCCAGTTGCAAGAGGAATGTACACGTGTGGCCTAGATCACAAGGGGGACATGAACACTTGAAATTAAATTCCCGTCTCCAACTTCTCAACACGTGCCGTTTTTCACCCCGCCACCTGACTCGCCACACACCCACCATTTAGACCCTACGTCATGAAAATGCTAACCGAACGTTCTCCCCTGTATGATAAGATAATTTGTCTGTGTTGTGTGTAATTTAGCAACCGCTAGCTAATTATCGTTGATTTCACAGCGTTAGCTCATGGCACCTGAATATTGAAGGATTTCTAACAGAACAAAGCAGCACACAACTTGAAATACGCTGATGGCATTTGCAGGGTGTTCTGTTCTAAGCAGGAAAAAAAAAAGCTTTTGATTTTGAGCTGGATTTTGAAGCAGTAATATCTCAGCTAGTAAAAGTGTCAGCTTCATGGCGGATAATGTAGTGATGTACATGAAATGTAATAGTGGCAAGATGTTTCTTGGGCTTTTTATTATAAATATTGTATAAACGTTGACCTCTACCCAGCCCCTTGGAGATTTAGGTGTCTGTTTGAATATCCCAGACAGATTTTGTCATATCACTATATTCTCATATGTGCCTTTTGAAATTGTGCTCTTAAAAATGACACCATTTATGGAACCCATAAAGAACATGATTTCTCTGGAGTTTTAGGTGATTCTAGTGAAATATTGTAAAGCAGGCTGTATTATTAAGTAGTATTAGAACTTTACTCTAGGCAGTTATATAAGGGGTTTAAGTATTTAAACATCAAATCAGCTAGCCTGTTAGGTGCTCCCTAAATATACAATGGAAGATGTGATCTACAGAGATTTTAACAATTCACATTCAAATAGTTGTTTTCTACTTCAAATGAAGATACGTCCCCTTACTTTGTCATAGTTTGTCACTTAGTAAAGTTAAGCGTTTGGGTTTTATCTTTGCAACGACTCTCCCCCACCCCATTGTAAAAGGTACTTTGTTTTTCTCTTTTGCTCTTGAATTAAGGCTATTAATACCGGAAGTAGAAAGGGGGAGAAGAGTTAGAAATATGTCAAAGCAGAAAGTTAATTGGGAATTCATTCCACTTCATTAAAGGGATACTGTCTTGGCACTTTTGAGGACATCAAATGCCTATCAACAGAGGCAAGAGAAGAACCCATTTTTTGTAAGATGGTTTAGACTATTTTCCGGCACCTAGCATTCCCTGTTCCTATTTCCTCCTTAGCCCAATTCCCTAATCTTCCTGTAAATCCTGTGAGGCGCCCAGTCTCAATACATTTGTTCTCTAGATGAGTTTACTTTGGACAACCTGACTAGCTCAGAAGATGATTAGTTCAGAGAAGTGGATCCTTGATGGAACTGGGACTAGAGAAATACGAACCAGTTAATAATCAAATATTGGAATGCCGTACCCACGTGTACAACAGCTTGATGGTTAACCACATCATTTCTTGAGACCACCTGTTACCCATTCCCCACTCAAGGCAAAGCGTTGAAAGCCACAAAGAATTACGTTACTACAGAATGAGGTAGTTGAATAATCATAGAAGTCCTAAAGAACGAACCAAAATTCTTAAGTTCTTAGCATTAACAGTCAAAACCATAGAACACTCATAGATCTATTCTAAAATCTTTGTAACATTAACTGAGCAAGGATACTTTTGATGCAGACCAAGAATACTTGAGGCAAATCCCTGTCCCCGTTTGTTCCCAAAGGCAGCTGAAATGTGATTTGCAGCTTCATCGGGTCTCCTACATGAAGATTTGGGGATTTATCAGGTAAGAGACTCTGAGAATTACACAAGAGATTAAGGACTCAGTGTTATTTCCAACACTCTAGTGATGTTTTCTTGGCAATTAGAGAAGTACTTTATTCCTGGAGTGACAACTCTTTTCTTGTCTTGACTGGAAATGCAGTAACATACCATCCAAATGGATTCCGTGTGAGGGAAAACTCATTGCCATACCGGTAGCAAATGTATAGTCTACAGTCCCATAGATTCAGATTAGATTTAGGTAACCAAGTGTCCTGAGGAGACTTATAGATGTCTTTGATTCTGTAAGAGTTACAGGGATTTGTTAAGTTGCCAACCATCTAAGAAACATGTGGGATGGAGAAAGAATCGAACCCAGATCGAGATGAAATTATCCATATGGTTTCATTATAGGTAACGGGTTGAGATTTCTAGCTCAAGAAGCTAGGACTAGTTATGTTCTAAAAAGTGGTTTTATTAATCATTCTTTGATTTATGTCACTAAGTACTATAGTATCAAACACTTTGGCATACAATAATGAAGTGCCCTAATAATTCATGGAGGCAGATTTCTAGTTTGGATTTATCAAGAGCTACTCACACAAGGACCTACAGATGCCAGCTATATCTTAGGATCTCTTTTCAAATACATTGGTTAGTAAAGCCCCAGGCTCTTTTTAAGCACCAGACTTTTTTTTGGCTTTTTTTAAAATTCTGACCCAATACTGGGTGGGGGTGTTACTGTTTCAAAAACCCCACCATTTCATGGGAGAGGTGCCTTTCTTTCAGAGTCTACATGCCAAGTTTTAATTTCTCTTTTCAATGGCTCAACAACAAAGAATTCAGGGTCGCTATGGTGCTCGATCATGACAATCCAGGGAAAATCCAATGCTATTTTACTCAAAGAATGGGGAGAATCTAGATGATTCACTGACATGCCTACTTGTACAATACCCACTATTAAAAGGTGATCATAAGTTTTGAGACCTTATTAAAGCATAATGTCCTAAGACTCATTGGTTAAAAGACATTGACCAGTTTAGATGTTGAGTAAATGCAAAAATACACCGAAGAGAACATAAAAGCCAGCAAACCCTCATGAACAGTTTCAGAAACAAGTTACAACTTTTTTTTTTTTACATGGTTGAAATTTTCTGTATTTACTTCCTTTCAGCAATTACATTTCGATTTGTCGGTATGGCTTAACCGTATCACTTAATGCATGGGTTACAGAAACATACCAGAAGGAGGAATGGGCACCATTCAGTTTGCAGCTAGAGACAGCAAGTGCTAAAACTTTGGGCTGCCCGATGATGAAGGGAAAAATATGCCAAAGTTCAAGAAAAAGTTGAATTAAGTGAAGCTATTTATACTTTGACCCCTGTGTATGGAAACAGGTATATATTCATGATTATAGTAACAGCTGTAGATAGATTGCACCTGCATTATTTTGGCAGCTTAGTATCCGCATCTTCTTCCTATGAGCATAGCCCCTATATTGTGGTGACTCTTAGCAAACGCCCTCAATTAGTGAAATTAAGATAGATTTGGTCCTTGAGGTTTTGATATTTGTTCACTGAAGACATACATACTAAATAAGAACTACCATATGCCAGATATTATTCTAGACACATATGTAATGTCCATGAAGTATTAGAAGTCGAGGTGACGACAACAAAAATGATGCCTAGACACTGAATATACTATATATATATATATATACATACATATATATATACATACATATATATACATACATATATACATATATATGTACTATACATATACTATACTATATATATACTATAGTATGTGTAGTATACTATAGTATACTATATGTATATATACATATATATACTATACTATATATATACTATATATATACATATATAAATATATATGTGTGTATATATATGTGTGTATATATATATATATATATATATATATGAGATACCAAATTAACTTTAAGGCAGGACAAATATCTACCTTGTATTAACATCTAGAGGCTTAAATCGTAGAATAAGCATATTTAAAGTGTTCTGTTTATGGACCTATCAAAGAGCTTTCAAAGTAAAAAAAAAAAAAACAAACAAACAAACCAGAAGTCTGCCATTTCATGTGTCAATAGGGAGATACTAAGGATTTTTTTAGAAAATAAGCAATTCCCTTCTGGGAGCAAAATCCTTGCCTGTTGGAAGAAATCTGAGTGATGGAAAACAAATTATAAGGCTATGCATATTTGGCCAGAAAATAGGTAATAAGAACCGAAGCAGCTGATGTTAAGTGCGTTTGAGAAGTATTCTGCAGTCAGGGATATGGGTGTTAAAGAGTCAAGAGGAATGGGGGAGATAGGGAGGGTGGGAGATGCTGAGAACAGCTCCAGAAACAAGAGGAAGGTTTCTCTGAGAATGGGAGGCTGTTTGGGTTTGTAGATGGAATTACTAAATGTGATACTATTCCATGATAATTTAGCTACCCTTTATCTCCTATTCTGGGAGGCAGCCTCTCCATCTTTGGCATTTCCCCAGTGACAGTGGGGTCTTTGCTATTGATGGTGGACCCCAGGGGTCTCTGCCAGTGAGGTGACTCGAAATGGGCCCCTAGATAGTTTGCACAAAGATGTTGATCCCTCAGTATGGTAGCTGGCCATACCAGAAGCACCACCCATGTGATTAGAGCGTTGGGACTTTGAGTTACAGGATGTAGGTACAATCTCTGAAGAAGAGAAGGAGAGATGGAGTTCAACCTCATGATCAACAATTCAATTAATTATGACTGTGTAATGAAACCGCAGTTAAAGCTCTGGACACCTGAAACTATGGAGAGCTTCTCTGGTTGACAATACTTTGTGCATATTTTCACACATCAGTGTGATCAACATTCTACGAAGGTGACCTCACCGAAATCCATGGGAGAGAGAAATGCATGGACCACATTTGGGACGTGCTCAGACCTTACGTTACCAATCTCTCCTTTTGAATGGTTCCAGTATGTAGCCTTTTTGCTACCATAAAGCTGGAATATTAAGTATAGCTTTCCTGAGCTCTATACATTGGTATAGTAAATTATCCAACCTGAAGGGCTAGTAGGAACCCCTGAATTCATAGTCTGTTAATCAGAAGGGAGGGTGGCTTCTGGAAACCCCCACTTTTTTTTTTTGCTGGTGGAGGAGATATGAACCACCTTGTGCAAGACTCGATCCCCAGAGCGAGGGTTGGCCTAACTCCACATAGTCAACCTCAGAGGTCACTGCCCCTATAAAACAGGGATTTTTGTGTCCGAAGAGGAGGAGGTAAATTGGGCTGGTTTCTACAGCGTTTATGTTAAAACAAAAGGAAGCTAAGAACGCTTTCATTTTCATTTGAATTTGCAGTCTGTATTTGGATAATGATTACAGCATTCTAAGGAGTTTTACTACAAATAAATAGAACAGATTTCATTGCTTGTTTAAAAAGGAAATAAGGCTCTCTGCTGTCAAATCCATTTCATGCTTAAAGAATTTCATCATGTTATCGGGGATAGAAATGCATTCTCAGAATGCAATCATTCTGTTCTGTTTAGAAGACTTTCAAATATTAATTGCATTAATAAATAAGTAATTCTCTTACCTCCATCCAGTGGGGCGGTAGAGAGCAATGATTGACTTACCATTTACGGTGTAGTCTTTTCTGAGAACAGTTCTCTCATGAAGATGGTTTTCTTCTTTATTCTCAGTCCAAATGGCTTGGGGAGGCGGGGAATCCAAATAGCTTATTCAGGTTTATTCACACTTGCAACTTTATCGAGAAGAGTAAACGCTGAAAAAGTAAGTTATAGACACTGTGGATTTGTGTCTTACTCACCCTTGAATCCTCACCTAGCAACTGCCTGCCGCATAATACAAATTCAACAAATACACAATACATTTAATTGAGGATGGTTTTCTATAACCTACTATATATATATACACACATATATATGTAATTATAATATGGAATTCAGTACAGATATAGGATACTTCTTTTAATGTTAACTTAAGTTCATTTCAGAATATAAAGGCTGGCTTTTAATAAAAGTTTTGTCAGTTGCAGTTTTTTTCTATTACTCAGTTTGTAAGGGGTAATCAAGAGTGATATCCAGATCACCCAAATCATGTATTTATCCCAGTAGAAAAGGTATTTTGTATTCTAGGTCTTTGAAAAAATTATAATCTTTATTCTAATGAGATTTTATTGAAGTTTTCCAGTTAAAAGCTTGGGCAGAATGTAGGTTCTTAGTCATTTGCCCCTAGAATAGAGCAAAATCTATTCTGTATAAAATATGGAGCGGCTTACAAATTCAAATATACAATTTTCATATTCCTATAAGAAATTCTTGAGGTATGAATAGGTGACGCAATATTAACTTCTCAGTGCTATTTATCCAGGAAAACATCTTTATCAAGAGGTTTTAAGTTAATTTCTCATTGGAGTTGATATTTTAACACCACAACTTATTTTAGCCCCTCTGCTAAAATGAAAAATGGCAAATATTTAGTTAAATGTATTACACCGATAAAGGTGAACCTCAAAGTAATATTTGCTTTAAAAATTGCTCCGGAAAAACATTTAAGTCCAGAAGGCTTTATGTACTTATGATTTTTAAATGTTGAGTTATAGTCTAATCCCGATTTTTAAAACTATAATATGAGGAAGACCTTGTCAAAAACAAACTTCACTGAACAGATCTTAAGAAAAATTCTTAAAAAGTTAATCCCGTACTTTGATCAAAAGAATCAGAACCTTAAAAAAGTCTTCATCTCATAGGTTGTTAGCACAATTGGTTGCTAGAGAAGATTATTTTCATACATGCAATTTTTTTTCACTCTTAACTCGATCTAGTAATTCGCATGCATTCAGCTTTTTCTAGGTCCCCCAGTAGTTGACGCTGTAGTCACTGGCTTTCTCTCATACCATGTATAAAAACAGACAAAAGCTAAAGGAAAAGACTGTCATCCCTTACACTGATGCCCTCAAGCACCCAACTCTGAAGCCACCCATCACAATAGACAACTTGTGTCGGATTTCACTTGGCATTGCATTACTTCCCAATGAAAGCATGGTGGTGGTGGGGGGGAGAGAGGTGGGGGGAGGGGGGCGGGGACAGAGAGGAGAAACTAGTTTGTTTAGTTTACTTCATGTGCAGAAGTTTATTTTATTCTCACCATCTGTCTTCTGGAGTAGTACAGGTATCCGCATCACGTGAAAAAGGAAATTTCAGAACCGAGAACTGAACTTACGAGCTTGCAGAAGAACACATATATGTGGTACACAAAACCAGGTAGATCAATCCAAAAGCCTATTGTCATTTTTATTGTACTAGCCTTTGTTGCCTTTCTCTCCACACACTTCCCCTTCACCATATTAGGTAAAATTTGAAATATGGCATATAGCACTTCAAGATTATTACAACTAGGGGCACCTGGGTGGCTCAGTCGGTTGATCTCAAGGCTGGGATCATGATCTCATGGTTTGTGGGTTTGAGCCCCGTGTGCTGACAGCTGAGAGTTTGGAGCCTGCTTCTATCTCCCTGTCTTCCTGTCTCTCTGCCATCCCCATGCCCCCCCACCCCCCCACACACACCCTCTGCCTCTCTCAAAATTAAGTGAACGTTTAAAAAAATTAGATTATTACAGCCAATTGATCTTTGGGACAAAGGTAGAATATGTGATACAGAACCTGGTGTCTGACTTATTGGGAGACGATTCCTTCATCCATAAAGGCATTTTTAATTTGCACGCAAACGATTCCAAAAGGGAGAAGGTACTCATTTTTTAAAGATGGTCCTTTAGGATTATTTGCCTAGTGTTTGTCTAAACTTTTTTTTTTGATGTTTTACCAAAGTTGGAATTTGATTTTTTTTAATGGAAAAAGACACACCTTTAATACAAAGTGAATGATTCCATAAAAAAGCAATGGGCACCTATGTTTATAGTGTTCTAGTAATCAAAGAAGGGATTTAGAAACAATTGGAGGTAATAAATATACTCCGATTCATTGCTGGGTTCATAAAAGTTAACAGCCATGTCTTCCTGCTACCTTGATTAACATGCAAAATATAGGATAGAGTTTGCTAAAGCTGCATTCAGCAATAAATGCACTGCATCTGTATCTAAAATACAGAGAATCTCCTCTGATTACACATTCCCATATTACTATCTTATACAAGAAGATTAATGGATCACTGAAGCCCTGAGAAAAGTTAGCTGCTGAACAAAACAATGCATGGTTAAATTCAATTTATTGCTAGAAATATGGCCTGAGTATTGCAATTGGCCATTAAGAGCAGCTGAATGCTAGCTAAGGGTTCTCCACAGCAACCTGTATAAAACTTTCACCTGTGTTGATTTGGGATCACAGACACCTTGAGAAACTAAGTTAGAAACGCTAGACTCAAATTTACTTTCAGAAAAACCTATGGAATATTGCACTACTCCTTTAAAAATTATATAAACCTTGTATTCGTATACCTGCTGCTTTAAGTATTAACAGAGACACAAACTGGTACAATTCTGAAACCTGTTGACAATGCCTGGGTTCAGAGATTTCTGGAATATGCAAGGATGCCGAGGAGGTGAATTATCATTCAGCTATATTCAATATGGAGTACGTCCTTAGGCTGCCAGAGCCTTTTTAGTGATTTTTGTTTGTTTTTGAAGCAGTTAAATTTGAACTTCAGTGCCAAGTAAATGGGAGCAAAGGTTCATTCACATCTCCTATAAAAATCTGTATCAGAGCAAAGAGTGTCTCAGTTGTCGGAAGTTTTATAGTTTAAAGGTGTTCAAGTCAATCATCATTCTGTCTGGCTTTATTTAAATGGCAGAATGACCCAATTAATGGACAATACAAGGTGGTTTAAGATGATTGAACTGGCCACATATTAGAGGTGAGCTCATAGTAAGTCCTGAACTTTGACACATAGCCTTCAGAGTGAAAGCTAATAAATATGGGCCTAACTTTGGTCTCTCCTTTGTGAAGCAGTCGACTATATTTAAAAATTTATCATCTAGGGTCGTAGGTGCTTGGTGAAGTCAATACGTGTGCCTAGAGAATAAGACGATTAGACGCAGCATGATCAGGAAAATTCGGAGTTGACATACATCTCATGATGTTAGATCTTCAATACAGTTAGAGTTTCTCAGCATTTTTTTTTAAGGGAGCTTCATTCTGGAAGTCTTTTCTGAAGTCCTGTTTTTCACATTTTTGAAGCTGTTGGATCTTTTTGTACACACCCAAAAGTATGATACCAATTTAACTTGATATCATTGATATTGAATGAACTTTATAAATTACGGTGTACCACTTTTAAAACATCAGTCAGAATAAAGATTTTGACACGTCGTTTTGATGACTGACTTGAAGACTGGTTAAGAGAATAGTTGAGGATTCATTTAATAATAATTAAAGATTCATTTGTCTTTACAATTCAGCATACAATGTACCCATTTCATTTTGGTTATATGTAACTGAGTAAAAGCTAGCAAACTGTTCCAGTCGTAACCCTTTTTTTTTAAATATTTTAATTTTAAAATATCCTTGAACAAAACTGTATCTGGATTTGACACCAAAAGCAAGAGCAACAAAAGCAAAACAAAATCAAAACAAGCGGGACCTCAAACAACCACAACAAACAACCACATTTGCATAGCAAAGGAAAGCATCGACAAAATGAAAAGTCAGCCTCCCAAATGTGAGGAAATAGTTGCACATCATGTATCTGATAAAAGGTTAATACCCAGGAGCACCTGAGTGGCTCAGTTTTAAGTGACTGACTCGAGTTCAGCTCAAGGCATGATCCCAGGTTCATGAGATTGCGACCCACCTCAGGCTCTACCCTTCCAGTGGGGAGTCTCCTTGGGATTTTCTCTGTTTCTCTCTACCCCTGACTCACTGATGCACTCTCAAAATTAACTTTAAAATGGGCAGCGCTGAGTAGACTCTTTTCTAAAGACGACAGGCAGGGACGTGAAAAGGTGCTTAACATCACTCATCAGGGAAAGACAAGTCAACACCACAAAGAGCCATCACACATCTGTCAGAATGGCTTTAAAAAAAGGAAAGAGCAAATATTGGCGAGGATGTGGAGAAAAACAAACACCCGTGCACTACTGGTAGAAATGTAAATTGGTGCAGCCACTATGGAAAACAGGATGCAGGTGCCTAAGAAACAAACACAAATAGAACTACCCGTAGGAGCCTGCAATTTTTACTTTTGGGTGTTTATCCAGTGGAGACCACTACTAACGTGAAAAGATATCTTCATTCCAATGTTCACTGTAGCAATGTTTACGATAAGCAAGGTATGGAAGCATCCCAAGTGTCTGTGGGTGGATACACAGGGAAATGAGTGAAGGGGATCCAAAAGTACAACCTTCCAGAGGCACCTGGGTGGCTTGGTTGGTTAAGCGTCAGACTTCAGCTCAGGTCACGATCCCTCAGTTTGTGAGTTCGAGCCCCACATCAGGCTCTGGGCTGACAGCTCAGAGCCTGGAGTCTGTTTCAAATTCCGTGTCTCCCTCTCTCTCTGCCCCTCATCCGGCTTATGCTTTTTATCTCTCTCTCTCTCTCTCTCTCTCTCTTTCTCTCTCTCAAAAACATACATAAAAGAAGAAAAAAGAAGTACAATCTTCCAGTTAGAAGTCAGTCCCGGGATGTACTGTCTATCATGATAACTATAGTTAATACTCGATTGTGCATTTGAAAGTTATTGAGACCCTAAGAGTCCTCAAAGAAAAACGTTTGGAGCTGATAGGGTGATGGATGTTAACCAGACTTATTGTAGAGATCATTTCACAATACCTACAAGTATTAAATCATTTTGTACACCTGAAACTAGCATAATGTGTGTGAATCATCTCAAAAATAAACCTCCAAAGAATTTGAATTACTTGCAACTTGAGTTCCTTGAATTCCTTGCAATTAGTAGTGTTTTAAAATAAGTGCTAATAGTTTTTCTCTTATGAAGCCTATGGTTACTATTATTTACTCTATCACAGTTAACGGCAGGAATATTGGTAGTCCTAAAGAATGATAGTTGTTAGAAGTGTTGTAAGTTTCTGTAAGTAATAATTTATAAAAAGACTTCTCTCTCAATTGACAAAGGGGCTCAATATAGATTTTCATTACATAAAGCCGACTTCCAGAACAAAACCTGGAATCAGAAGGTTTGTTACACGTTTTGTTGTACACGTTTTGTTGTAACAAAAACGTGGCTGCCAGATTTAACAAGAATACAGGATTCCAAGTTAAATTTAAGTAAATTTAAAAAACAGTTCAATAGACATCCCAGTATTTTAGGTAACGTCTTTCTACCCAAACAGCCTTGTCTATCCGAAATTCAGTTTAACTTAGCATCCCGTATTTCTCAAGTCTAAACAAAAAGGAAATAAATTCACCCCAATAAGAATGTAAAATAAACTCTTCATCGCAGATATGGTAGCATTGCTAGGAATCTATTTTAGGTGATTGTTACCATCCAGAGTAAAGGAGAAAAAAATATGTGGAGTCTTCAACGTAAGAGACTGGACTAAAACTTCTTGTCAGAAAGAAAGAGGGTTTCAATGTTGCAGTATTTACAAAAAGAAAAAAGAACTGAAAAAAAAATAAAAGCTTTTGTTTGGGGCCTTAGAATTGAAATCCAGGAGCACGTTTCCAGGTAGCCACCAAATTGTGTCCTGTCAACAGGAAAGCTTGCGTTTTTTGTTTTATTGGAATAAGGAGAAAGGAAAAGGCTTCCATCAGTTGTTTACCAAGAATCTTGATTAGGGTTGGTTGCAAATAGCTAATATTGCCTAAACGTAATTGGTTGCTAAAGCCATCACCATGCAAAAGTTCATGATGATAGCAAGTTGCAGGTGTGTGGGCAGAACCCTTGGAGTATTTGCGGCCCAACTCAAAAGTTCATGGTCCACCTGGTGAGGAAGGCCATAAGGCCCACCTGACTCTATTTTGCCTTTCACAGTGGGAACAGGTGTAGATTATGAGAGGCAAAGAGGCAACCCCTGGTGACAGGGCACATTTCTGACACCGTTTCCAAGCTTTCATAACCTATGCTGTGTACCATAGCTTCCTGTTACAGCAAGGGAGGGCACAGCTTTGCCCGTTCTTAGGGACTAGTGGTTGTGAGACACCTGAAAAATGATGGGAATGCACCAAGAGGAGGACATAGAGGAACTAGGGCAGACTTATTGGTAAGAGGTGCAGGCTACACATTATCTAGGAATATCCACGTGTTCAGAGAAGTGCCTTAGAAGGAATAGAAGGTGACGCAGGGAAGGCTTCACAAGGCACACACTGTCACACTCTTCCATTTTAAAAAAGAAGACGTTGGAGAGGAAAAACGTATACATTCTATAATCTGTCTTAGTTTCTCCCTCCTGACAAAGTACCAGAAATTCCAGGACTTAAAGCAACATAAATGTATATGTCTTACCGTTCTGGAACTCGGAACACCAAATGCATCTCTTTGTGTTAAAACCACGGTGTCTGCAGGGCTGTGTTCTGTTCTGGAGGCTCTAGGGGAAGACTCTCTTCTCCCGCTTTCTCCATCTCTGGAGGCTACCTGCACTTCCCGTCAAACAGCCTCTTCCTCCAGCTTTGAAATCAGCCACAACCTCAGCCAACCGGAACCTTCGCTACCACGCCTCTGACTCCCCTGCAGCCCTCCTCCCTATATAAAGACCTGTGGATTGCATTAGGGCCACTGGAAAAATTCGGGATACTCTCCCCTGAAAAGGATCCACGTGGCGATCCCGGGTCCACCTGGATAATCAAGGATACTCTCTCCTTTGTACAGACCTATGTTATCACCTTGGGCCCACCTGGGTAACCCAGTGTAATCGTCTCAAGATTCTTAACTACTCACATCTGCCAAGTGTTTATCATAAGAGAACATATCCACTGGTTCTAGGGATTAGGGCGTGAACACCTTTGGGGTATTCTTGTTCTGCCTACCATGCTTTCATATGTAAAGATTAAAACCAAATAGCCCATAACAAACTCATTCTCTTCATCGAGTATTGATGAGCAAATGTAAACACCACATTTATTAACCCCAGTTTTTAGTATTTATTCATTTTTGAGAGAGGGGGAAGGGACAGAGAGAGGGAGACAAAAGGATCCAAAGCCGGCTCCGTGCACACCAGACAATGGACGAATGTGGGGAGAGTGGTAAAACACTTGGTTTGGAGAGTGGGTAAAAACACTTGAGTGAAACGGGTCCCTCAAACGGAAGGCAATCTCTGGGGACGTATTTGGCCCCAAGTCATTATAAGGCAGCACTTCTGACAGCTTGGAGAAAAGTTCCAGGATCTTAAAAGAGATACCTGACCGAGGAACTATCACATCCAATCCATCCTGTTCTCAACAAATGATAAAGCACATCAGTAGCAGAACAAAACCCATCTCATCGTGTATATGTGCTTTACTCAAGTTCAGTATGTTAGTAGTAGTGATTCCAGAACAACGGAACCTCTCGTACAGTTTATGCTTTACCCTATATCCTGTATGTTGTCTCATTTTCTTTTAAAATGAGCAAGACTTTATAATCATAGTGCCATATATGCCTGTGTTTATTGGTAAAAAAAAAAATAACTACAAAAAATAACAGAAGACTGTTAGGTACTGGCTTCCATTAAATCCTGGTATGCTTTTAAGTTTCTGGTTTAGTTTTGTTGTTTTTTTCTAAACTATTTTACTGAGGTATATGATTGACCTATTAAAAGCTGTACATATGGGGCGCCTGGGTGGCTCAGTCGGTTGAGCGACCGACTTCAGCTCAGGTCATGATCTCGAGATCTGTGAGTTTGAGCCCCGTGTCAGGCTCTGTGCTGACAGCTCAGAGCCTGGAGCCTGCTTCGGATTCTGTGTCTCCTTCTCTCTCTGCCCCTCCCCCTCTCATGCTTTGTCTTACTCTGTTTCTCAAAAATAAATAAATGTAAAAAAAAAAGTTAAAAAAAAGCTGTACATATATAATGTGTACAACTTGAATTTGGGGATAAATACATACCTACAAAACCATCAGCATCAAGGCCATAATCACCAATCAGCTCCCAGTTTCTCTCAGCTCTCTTTTTATTATTACATATTTGTTTGTTTGTTGTAGTAAGAACACTTAACATAAGTTCTTTCCTCTTAGCCAATTTTATGTATAGGATACAGTATTATTAGCTATAGGCAATGCGAAGGTGATGTTTAAAGGGTACAAAGTTTCAGTTATCTAAGTTCTGGAGATTTACTATGCAGTGTTGTGCCTATAGGTTTTAGTTTTGAAATAAGAGACAAAAACTATTGAGTTTATACGTGTATGTTCTATACATATATATTATATATGTTATATGCATATATAATATACAGTCAGCAAATCTTTTTAATTAAATAGTTCAACTTGTACTTAATTTTATTTCTGTTTCTGTTCAAGTTAAACATTTTTATTTTTTTAAGTTTATTTATTTTGAGAGAGAGAGAGAGAGAGTGAGTGTAGGCAAAGAGAAAGGGAGAGAGAGAGAACCCCAAGCAGGTTTCACACCATCAGTGCAGGGTTCAAACCCACAAACTGTGAGATCACGACCTGAACCAAAATCAAGAGTTGGACACAACCGACTGAGCCACCCAGGTGCTCCAAGTTAAATATCTTTAAGTCATTCTCTTGTTTCTTTGTTACATAGCTATTAAATCTCTCATATGTTTTATGAACACAATTTAGATAGACTGAGTTGTTCTCTCACCATTTGCATTCCTTGTTTAAATTCTATCCCTCCCGTATCCATAGTACACTTTGGTGTTATTTCGATTTCCAGGTGAAATTTGTATTATCTTTTGGTGATGTTTTTTCACGAAATTGTTTGTAGGTCAATCCCCTGTGTTCTCTGTGGAAAACTGTCATTTTCCTCAATAAGGCCTTTAACAGGCTGTTTTTCCCCGAACTGAAGCTTGCAGGGAGACTAACAGGCTTTTGAAGTTACTTGTTAGATTTTCTTTGATGTGTTTCTGAAGATTGTAGAGAACACAATCAACCCCTGGTGTGTTCATATATGTTTTGATGTCTTTTCACATCCAATTTTTGTTTCTAAAGGGGAGAAGTCCACAACCATATTTCTAACAGTTTTTGTCCTTCTAAACTAACATCCTTCAGTCTTGTACCTCAACCACTGTGCTAGCATTAAATGGCTCACTTCTATGGCATTCTTTAAGACTGAAAACAGAAAAAAATATTGTATTTAAATTTGCTTGGGAGAGAACGAGGTATGTATTAAAAAGTGTCTGGCTTTTCGAAAGTTTCATGATTTGATTGGAATTTACATTCATTTTATTAGGGGAGATTCCGGACAAAATCAAAGTGGAGAGGAGAGGTAGCCAGGGTAATGAGCAGACACACGGATTATGGCTTGTCTTTCTTGCGTCATTTTTACTCTAAGAAAATATTTCTGAGTAATTCCTCCCAAAGGAGCCTTTACGAGTAATTAAGTTACCGATTGGTAGCTTTTCCTTTGGGGATTGAAGAGACCATTATTACTGACAAGATTCACAAAATCGTAGCTCCTACTTGAGTATCTAGGAGTTCTTACA
Organism: Lynx canadensis; assembly: GCF_007474595.2. Lineage (NCBI taxonomy): Eukaryota > Metazoa > Chordata > Mammalia > Carnivora > Felidae > Lynx > Lynx canadensis. The sequence continues at coordinate 11,071,805 of NC_044314.2, read as the reverse complement.
GTCAGGACAAAGAACTTTCTTCCCTCCCTCTTCTGTTGTGTTTTGTTGTATCTTGGGTTAAACATCAGTGGAAATTTATAATGGCTACTGCTTAATTAGTGAGAGAGAAGCAATATAAACAATAATATGTACAATGGGTGTAGGTTGCAGAGAAAGTCAAACTGAATAAGAATTTCAAAACTATGTACGATTACCTCAAGAGTAGTTATCTAGTGAATATTAAGTGGGTAAATAATAATTTAGAATTTAAGTAATTTTTATTTGCCCTAACACACTTCCTCTTGGCTCTTAGTAGAATGACACTAATTCTATCTTGTCAAAAACTCTTTTTAAGAGAAATTTAAAGAACCAAGCCTACTAATTTATGTTTTAGAGCTCATTTCCCCCCCTATAGCTTTGTATGTGACAACTCAAGTCAACTCCCCACCTGCTTCTCCACCAATGTTTCTTCAGCTTGAGGACTAATATCAAGAAAGATCATCAGTTCTTTTTTTATAAAAAAATAATGTTTATTCACTTTTGAGAGAGAAAGAGAGAGAGAGAGAGAGAGAGAGAGAGAGAGAGAGAGAGTGCTAGTGAGTGAGCATGAGCAGGGGAGGGGCAGAGAGAGAGGGAGACACAGAATCTGAAGCGGGCTCCAGGCTCTGAGCTGTCAGCACAGAGCCTAATGCAGGGATCGAACACATGAATCACGAGATCATAACCTGAACTGAAGTCAGATGCTTAAGTGGCTGAGCCACCCAGGTACCCTGAAAGGTCATCAATTCTAAAGTCAGGAGGAATCTTATTTTCCAGAAGTCTTTTTCAAATATTCTAATCTCATTAAAGTTTGGTTAAATGATGCCATTCTAATTTTCCAATAACATACCCATAGGTTTTTTTGCGTGTGTGTTTCATCTTTATCTTTTCCTGTTTATGGGTCTTTCTCCATAGGTGTATTGATACGCAGTATGTCTTGAACGATGAGATATCTTCATCATTTGTCCTTGGTATGTGATATGCAATAGATGTCCGATATATGTTCATATTTGCCAAGTTGACAAATTAACACAGCTGTCTGCTCCTTCTCTCAAAACTCAACACTCAAGAAACCATAAAGGGACTATAAAGCTAAAACAATAAAACTGAAATCCAAGAAATTAAAACAATACTAACCCACAGGAAATCCCTGAGATTTAGAGGCAGAAAGGAAAAAGGTAGAAAAAAAAAAGATTAGGCTATTTCAGAAGACTATATACATGAGATGGGAGGAAAAAAAAAGTGCCATAATTATAAAGGAAATATTGATGAACTAAACTCAGAAACTTTTGTTCCTCAAAAGACTATTAGGCAAATGAAAGTGCAAAGCTGAGAGGAGAATCTATTTTTGTAACAGATATAATAGACAAGGGACTTCGATCCAGAATACAAAGAGAATACCTATAAATCAATAGGAAAAATAAAGTAACCCCACCCTCAGAACAGTCATACCCTTGAACACTTAGTTCACTAAAGGGAATGTGAAATGTTCATTAAACACATAAAAAGGCTCTCGATTTCATTAATATTCAGGGAAATGTAAATTAAACCGTGATTGATTAGATGCCACTGAACCAGATGGCCAAAAAGATAAAAGTCTGATGATAACGATTGTTGTACAGAAAGTGGGACACATAGAACTCTGACACCTACTTGTTGCAATGTAAATCGTCTCCATCCCTTTGGAAACAACTGGGAATTATTTACTAACAAGGGTCACATGTGCAGTATTCCCCTCCTGGGTACGTTCCCAGCAGAATGCACACCTGTACACCAATATGATGTTACTAGAAGCGCTATTTAAAACAACAACAACAATAAAATAATCAAAAGCAACCTAAATGATCTTGAGTGGTGCAAATAAATTGTGATATATTCACACAGTGAAATATTATACAGTAATGAAAATAAACTGCTACTTGCACTCAGTGCCAAAGATGCGTCTCCCAAACGCAAGGGAAAGAGTGACAAGCCAGATATAAAGGAATATGTGCTATGTAATTTCAGAGATACAGATGGAAAACAGCAACATCCTCAGGATACTGGTGATTCTCAGGCTATGAGGCCCATTTGCCAAACAAATGAAACAACTCATAATTGGTGGGAGTTCTGAGAAAGGCTAAGGTAGGAAATTATCTGGAATAAAATAATTTCATTATAACAGAAATAAATGAGTTACTTCCTGGAGATTTTAAAATGCATTTATTATTATATATTTTATAAAGGAATAGGTGATATTTCAGAACACAAATGCCATCAATCATATCATTGTCTAGTAGTTATTTTGAACAATTGCATGAATCACATGCAAAATTTCCCCTCCTCTCAAAATTTGTATTCCTATCTGTGCTCGAGAACGTTTGGTTGTAAGTTAGCACCCAAGCATGTCATGATCCTTTTATTACACGATACATTTGCAAAGTTTGAATGTTTGTTGATATTTAAATGCTATATTTAACTAAGAATATTTATATCTATTCAAGTTTATTATGCTTTGTGAGACTAAGCTAAAGAAACTTCTCTTTTGGGGTGCTTGGCTGGCTCAGTCGGTTAAGCATCCGACTTGATTTTGGCTCAGGTCGTGATCTCATGGTTGGTGAGATCGAGCCCCACATCAGGCTCTGAGCTGACAGCATGGAGTCTGCTCGGGATTCTCATTTTCTCCTGCTTTCTCTCCCTCTCTCTCCCTCCGTCTCTCTCTGTCTCTCTCTCTTTCTCAAAAATAATTAAATAAATATTTTTTAAAAATAATGTAAACTCTTTTAAGAAGCACTTTCCATAAATTACAGGTCAAAATAATTTATTTTTCCAATAGACTAACAGCTATTACTGTCTCTAAGGCTTAATCAACAATAATCGCTTAATTGCAAAATGGAGCCATTGCATCGTCTACAGTTCTTTAATTCATTTTATTGTTAAATAGTTCAATGAGCTTCATTATTGTATATGCAAAAGACAAAAATATGCTTCTTAAAAATATTGTAGTTGTATTTATAAATAAATCTTAGAATATATATTGAATTGCATGTATCTGGCATTCAAACATTTTTTTTCCTTATTTATATTCCCCTGTGTAAATATACCTTAAAGTTAATTTGAGGTAAATGAAGTAGAATTTTGCAATTCTTACAGAGAGTATTTCCTGTGAATATTGGGTGTCATTTATTACTGTTTAATATATAATATTTGGTAAATGTCACTAAATGTTGTTGTCAATGAGTTAATCATTTTCTATGATTAAAAAAAAGCTTGCACATTATGGTAAAGTGTAGTCCATTCAGCGAAGCAGTAGGCAATTTAATATTTTAATGTTGATGAAAAAACATATGTTCACATAGCAGCGCTATATAAATAATTAATATTTGCAATGTCCCTTAAATATGAAGCATGGGTTGCCATACTTTCCATGTAAGTAGTATTATTATTATGGAATTTTTTCCCCACATCCATCAAATCTTTAGTAATCTATTCTGGATTTAGTCAATTTAGCTATTGAACATGAGCGCATCTTAATTATTGAAACCATGTGTCTCTACTCTTGCACAGGTATTATGCTTAAAAACCATCATTTTTTAACATTTAAAAGCAGCTTAGACCTTTAGTAAAATTAATTTTGAGGAACAAAAAAAGGTATGAGAAATAGACAAATGGGTTTAAAGGCTTGCAATGGCTCATTTTCCCAGAAGTTTTTTGAAGCAACGACTGTAATTTCCACCATTACAGTAAGCCATTTATTCTAAAAACAGAAAGGGAATATCTATCACTTGGATATTTTAAAACAGCCTCCCATAATACATTTCTGATAAATGAACTGTTGCACCGCCAGGCTATAATGGAGTCACTGAAAACGCAGAAGCTTCGTGTTACACTCCATCTGTTCTAAGGAGTGCCTCTCCCATATCAGGGAGCATTTTGTTGGTCTGTTTTGGGAACCTCAGTGCCCTTTAATTATAATACTGCAGGTTGTTTAGGAACTCTTTTATCCTCGAAGTTATTGGTAAAATACATCAGGAAAATAGCTCTTGCCCTTTTATTTATTAATTTTTTGAGTGTTTACTTTCGAAAGTGAATCGGCTCCCAGCATTCAGGGGGACACTTTTGTCCCATTCTTATGTAAGTGTTCTTCATGCAATGTCAAGAAGTGATAAGTAACCCTGAAAAAATCCATCCTCCAACAGGCATGTTGCTCAGTAACTTAACTTCATCCCTTGACTGATGTGATAATTTAGTAAATGAAATAAAACATCTAATTTTAGACCAAGAGAACTACAAGGGCTAAAGTACCCTTTTCAGCGTGATGGATGTAGCATTTTAGGAGATAATAAGTGACCCTCATACAACATTGCTTCACTTATACCTTTTCTAAGAGAAATTAACAGGTAGTTTCTGATGTGCCTGCACACGACTTTTCCAATTAAAGAGATAAGGAAAGACAACAGTTTTTGTGCAGGTGAAAAGTTATAAAAAGGGGAAAATATATGCATATGAGAGGTCCTGAAGTGGGCTTATAAAGGGGAGGGGTATCTACCTTTCCAAACAGAATGTCTAATTGACACAGGTATTACAGTGTTCACTCATTTACGGGCCCCTGGGTGATACAATAGTGATGGCCCACAATACATTTTTGCGTTATGTTTAATCAGAGCTGTTCACCTTACAAAATCCTTTGTCTATCTATCTTTTATCTGGAATCGTGTTCTTAGAAATTCAGGGATTTAGAGAATTAACCGTGTAATAAAGATTTCTTTCTCCTCAAGGTAAGTAGTACATTGTGTTTATCAATTTACATTTAAAAAATCTAAGATGGATTTAATTGTAAATGGGAAGGGGGTAGAGACATTGTTTTGGGAAGTGGCTCAAATATTTTCTACATAAATGTATTTTTGCCAAAGATATGTAGGGCTAAGCAAATATTTTTCGTAGAAAATTAGAGTTCAGCCCAGGATTCTTTTTTTCTATTTTCTTGAATCATGAAAACTCATTATAGGAGTCCAGGAATAAGAGACATAATTGACCATAAAATCTATTAAACACAACACTTAAACAAAGGATAAAATCTAAATCTTATAAATAAAGCATACTGTCAGGCTCCAAAAATATTGTAAAAATAGGTGCTCTTGTTTTCCACATGGTTGATAATGTAAAATATAGTATAAATGATTACAACATTACTAAACAGACACTGGTCTCAGAATGATAAATCAGAGGGAATTGCCTTTTACGTATAAGTCTGCACAGAATTCATCAATAAAAGCCTGCATTTACTAGTTTTTCTTTCAATGACTAATCAGCCTCAGTAAGTTGAGGCACTGGAAGGGGATTAGGAGACTGGACAGGTGGGGCAGGAAGAAAGAGAAATGGAGAGTGTAGAATATTAAAGATATTTTTACCTTCTTCAGTATTTCACTTAGGATTGCTTCTACCCAATCCCAAGTTCCCCTTGCACTGAAGGAAGCTTAATATTGAAACATAGAAGGAGAAGACAGCCAAAAGGATAGAGAAACCAATGGGCATCCCGTTTGTTGTTGTTGTTGTTGTTGTTGATATATACATTTATGTTAGTAATATTATAGTAATTCTAGAAGTAGCTGTTTACCTACAGCAATTTGACAGTCACTAATTTCTTTATAGCTCTAAGATTATCTGGGTTGATTTCATGAAATACTTCTGTTGTAAATATAATTAGTCATGTTTTAGCGTTAAAAAAAATCAGCTTTCTTACTCTGACCTCTTTCTGGCCTTGGTTTTAGATTGAATTTAGTAGATACCTGAGTGATGTTGATTCAACGAGCAAAACCACAGGGACAAGTCAAGAAGAAAGGTTTTAGTCAATGATGTGCTAAAACTTAACATTCCCATTCCCTTTAAAAAAAAAAAAGATAATTGAAGTTTAAGCCTTTCTACAAAGACTAAATATTCAATATCTCTGTGTTATATGCTATTTCACAAGGCTATCATTAGAAGCATGGGGTTTGTCTAAATAGACTAATGATAGTCTGCAATGATATCTTTTCTTATTTATACAAATAGGGTTAATAAATTTCAAGAGACTGAGATTACTATTCCTAGTCATTTTAAAGATATAAATAATAGTGTGGATTTTCAAGGAAGGAAACTGGTCAAGGTGTGCTGGAATGAAATAGTTGACCTTTTGAGAATGCACACATTTAACATTCAGTGTATAAAGATTTAAAAAAAAAACAGCAAAACTTAGCCGTTTTACAGACATTTCATTTGTTTTCAGGGTCACAAAACTGGTGGGGAAGTATTGTGCTCTCAACCCACATCCACCCTCAGGCAAAGTGTCATCATTATCATTTTCGAGATGGGTGAAAGACAGATACGAGTTTAAGTCAGTGAATTTATTTGTTTAATCAATAAACAAAAGTAGGATAACATTTTACTGACTATTTATGTCTCCACTGACTAAAAGACAATTTTCAAAAAAAAAAAGAATGATTAATATAAATAAACATGTGTTGAAGATTTTGTTTAACTCAAGGCTACCAGATGGAGGCTATAACTGTTTCAAAGAAGAATCCAAAGAAAAGACATATTTATAGATAAGAAATATTGAAAAGAACGTGCAAATGGAAGCAAATTAGTTTCTTCAACACCGGTGGTGGGGGGGGGGGGGGGAAAACTCACTTGAACCTGTACTGGGCAGGACGTAATTTGCATTTCTAAAGACAAGAACTATTTGCGTTGCTTATTCTATCATTTCCAGAGTTTTAGAATAACTGAAACATCTGAGTCAGACAAGATGCAGGCCTGTCCTCTAGATGATGCATAATTTTGTACGGGAGCACAAAATTTTGCCAACAATAAATTTTGGATAAATTAATATACAGTCAACTCGAGCAACATGAGTTTGAACTGTGCAGGTTCACTTATATTCAGATTTTTGCAATAAATTATACAGTACTGTAAATGTATTTCTCTTCCGTATGCTTTTCTTAATAGCATCTTCTTTTCTCCAGCTTACTTTATTGTCAAATTATAGTATGTAATACATAGGCCATACAAAATATATACTAATCAACTGTTTGTGTTATCAATCCATAAGGCTTCCAGCCAACAGTAGGCTATTAGTAGTTACATTTGGGGTGAGTCAAAAGCTATACGTGGATTTTCCGATTGTGCAGGGGGCGGGCACCTCTAACCCTGTGCTGTTCAAGGGTCAACTATATATTTTTAAGGAAAATTGTGACAGAGGAACATCTGTGCTATTTCTCTTAATGTCGATATGAACCTAGTCATCAAATGATTCCAGGGCTTAGTTTTCTCATATGTAAGATAAATGAAATAGCTTCATATTATGCAGGGGTTGGGGGGCTTAAATCAGACAACATATGAAAGTGACCTGCAATAAATATTATAAAAGCGTGTCACGTAATTCTTACAATAAATATTTGAGATGAATGTAGACACAATGCAATACTCAGAGTCTGTGCTCAAAGCTGTATGCCCATGTTACACCTAGCACTAACTCTTTGGTGGTTTCTGAGATTCACATACTGTCTATTATAGAACCAATTTTGTTCTCTCTGAAACTGGATGCGTTCTAAAATCTTTGGTATCTAACAAATGCTCTTGCCCACGCGGCTGTCACGGGTGTAGTTGTGATTGATCCCACATGCCCAAATCTGGTCACTGCTCTTCACGTCATCGGCAGATCAGTTGATTATGTACCTTTTTAAATTGTGTGTGTTGAAATCATTTGTTGTGTAAATTGTCTTAAAATAGTATATCGTGGTTTACATTAAAATGAAAAGTTACAGGATGTTCAGAAAACCATGAAAACAGAAAAACAACATGTTCACTTGTAGAGGATTGGTACGTCTGTTTGCTCTAAAATAATTTTTCATATGTAAAAAAAGTCAAGGTTTTCTCTTATAGTTTGGACATGTTTTCCTTCTGAGTAATATGTAAATGATGGTCTTCTTTAAAACTGACAGCTTCCTAGATGCAATGAATTATAGAATGCCAATTTATTTAATTTTCATAACAGCATTGATGGAAAGGTAGCTTTTATTGCATTATGCAAATGAAAAAGCTGATATTTAGAAAGCACTAGAACCTCCAAATTGTTATGCCTAATCCGGTGCCCTCTGGAACTGACCCTCGGCAATGATAGCTTTCTATTACCCCAGCAATGACACTCAGAAAACTTTTGTTCTATAAAGATTTCACTAACAGCTTTAAGTGAACACACAGTCTTGGATGCAGCAGTGTCTTGATCCATTATTTAATTCTTTAGGGATATAGTACTCAGTCACGTTCAAAAAGAAGAGTTGTTGAAATAAAAACGAGTAACATGTCACTTGTTTCAAACCAGTCATAAAGGGGATTTATTCATTTTTGTTTGTCAATAATGACAGCGTGCCATGTCATTTCAAAAGACAGTGAATGTAACTCTCTCCAGGATTTCTGCGTTATGGATGTTGTCCCTTTCTTAGGATGTCAGATGTATCAGAAGCATTACACCACAGTGTCATCATATATTCTGGGGGACATGAGATCATGAAAGGCTTACATAAAGTCAGATTAGACATGGACCTGTCCCAAGAAGTAGCCTTTCTATTCCACCTACATGTCTCCAAATCGACTTACATCAATGGATGTGTGCATAATCGAATTATATGGAATAAATATAAAGAACACACACACACACACACACACACACACACACACACACTGCACAGTTCACATATCGCCCAGGCACACCACTTAATCAAATTTCTCATAAGGAAACTAACAGGAAAAGACAAAGGATAGTGAATTTCGGGAGGGTAGTAAATTGGAAGAATGTAGATCCAGAATATGTGACGTTTTCTGAGGAACAGTGGTGCACAAAGGCCATTACGATGAGACTTCCCCAAGAAGAAACTGGGTTCCACCCAACCTATGAAATGTCACATTTATTTTCCACTGCCTTAATGTCCATGTGATTGTTGCATATCACACTGTCATGTATTCTTAGATCTATATGAAATTCCTATTGTGTTCCACTGGTCTGGTTATCTAAATCAATACCAAAACATAATACTTGATGTATGAACTCAGGGAAATTATGGAATTTCAGCAGATTTATGGTATATTTTAGGGAAATTAAATTATTTTGCCTATTCTTTGTCCTTTTTTCTCTTATTCTAAGGATTTTTAATGATAATTTTTAATGATAATTTTATCACTATGTAGAAGAAAAAGGTTAATAATATTTGGATTCTCACTGAAATTAGCCGTTACATTTATATATATATAAATTTTGCAAGAATTGAACATTAATAACGTTTCCTCTCATCTGAGGAAAAGATAGGACTTTCCAATTACTCAGATAATCTTTTAAGATGTTAAATGAGATTTGGGGCGCCTAGGTGGCTCAGTCGGTTAAGGATCTGACTTCAGCTCAGGTCATGATCTCATGGTTCGTGAGTTCGAGTCCCGTGTTGGGCTCTGTGCTGACAACTCAAAGCCTGGAGCCTGCTTCCGATTCTATGTCTCCCTGTCTCTCTGCCCCTCTCCCACTCATGCTCTCTCTCTCTCTCTCTCTCTCAAAATAAATAAACATTAAAAAAAGATAATTGAGATTTGTATTTTTCTATATGTGAATCTTCTCTATTATTACGCTGATCTCCAAGATACTAATTCTAGCTTTCTTGCATGTTTGCCAAAAAAATAAATGTACTTTTTTGTTCATTTGTTCCAATCTTTAAACAAATTGTTTTATTTTATTTTTATGGCATTCACTAGGTTCCCTAGACTAATACTCAAATGATGAGAATAGGTCACGCATCTCTAATTTCTGACAACTTTTGAGGTTCGCTATTTAGAATAAACGCAATTGCAATGGATATTTTTATACTGTCTTTATCTTGGATGAATAGTTTTCTGTTACTATTTTATTTAATTTTTTAATAGATTTTAGTTTTAGAGTAGTTATAGGTTCGCAGCAAAATTGAACAGAAAGACAGTGTTCACATTTACTCCCTGCCCGAATACATACACAGAGTTCCCCACTTTGAACATCCCACACCAAACAGAAACATTTGCTAAAATGGCTGAAACTACACCGACACATCTTTGACCTTCTGAAGTCCATAACTTACCTTAGGGTTCACCGTAGGTATTGTATATTCCATGGGTTTTGATAAATGCATAATGACGTATATCCACCAATAGAGTATCATACAGAGTCGTTTTCTTACCTTAAAAATCCTTTGCCATGTCTGTGCATCTCTCTTGTTTATCATCTCAGTGGGAATGTTTCTAGTTTCTCACCGTTAGGTATGAGGTTAGATGCAGGTTTTTGTAGATGTTCTTTATCAAGCTGATTAAGTGTCCTTCTATTCCTAGTTGGATGACAGATCACTTATTGTTTTTTAATAGAAATGCTACCTCAAATTTACCAAATAAATTTTGGCAGTTTTCTCTTGATTTTATATGTTTAATAAATAATGATAAAACCTTTACTGCATTATTGGAATAAATTATTATTTACCATTTTACCCTATAGTTTAATAGCTTTCTTTCCAAATTTTTACAGTTTTATCCACTTTTACTCATTGCTTTTATTCATTTATGAGTTAAGAATTATACACCAGCTTACTCATATAATTAATGGCCATGCTTCCTTCCTGGGTGTCCAGAATTAAACATATTCTTTTAAAATGCTTTTAAAAAAAAAGAAAGAGCCACCAGCTGGGCGGCTCGGTCGGTTAAGCTTCCGACTTCAGCTCGGATGATGATCTCACGGTTTGTGAGTTCAAACCCCACGTAGGGCTCCGTGCTAACACAGCCTGCTTCTGATTCTGTGTCTCTCTCTCCCCCTTCTGCCACTTGCAATCTTTCCTGTCTCTCTCTCAAAAACATTAAAGACAAAGAAATAATTTTCTACCATTTTCTTGCCTCCTCTACTCCTCTACAATATAAGCTTCTTGAGTGTTTTCAGTTTATCTTCCTCTTCCATATCCCCCATTCCCTGCATCAACTTATTAGAAAAAAAATAGATTTTATTTTCACATCTGTCCCTCGATTACTGGTTTTCCTAAGGCAGTTTGTCCTTTTGTTTCTAGACCATTGTCAAAATTTTCTTTTCTTTTTAAAAGAATCCTTATGTAGCACTTATATTTTCAGCATGTCTCTGAATATTCTTCCAGATGTAAGTTGATCTGTCTAGTAGTTAAAGAAGCATCACTCATTGTTGACTTCTGTCCATCATAGTTTGAGATCTCCGCTCAAAATATTTACGATTTGGTATAGTCCTCTCTTTTTATTTCCTTACATGGGGTACATGCATGGCCAGATACTCGCCTACCCTCTAGTATATTTCCCTACTTTTGATATGTGAGTAATACAATCCTTGCCTGGGTGCAGTCCTCTCTTCCCCCTTTGTACATGTCATTCCATCCTTTACTGGCTTTTAGTTTTGCCTATAAGAAACTCAAGATCAAATTATTTTCATTATTTATTTGTGAGTAACTTGATTCTACTGTCAAAATTATAAAATTTTCTTTTAATGCATTTATTTTATCAATATATGTCAAGATATATGCTTTTTCTTATGATTCCCACCTGGAATGTGGTAAAAATTTCCATCTGCAGTCCTCGATCTCCCTAGCTTGGATAAAAATTCTACTTTGTATTTGTCTTTTGTTCAGCTTTTTCTTTTCCTCCTTCTGGAGCTCCCTTTACACATAAGTTGCATGTATTATATCTATGTACTGAGTATTTTTCCTTCCTGATTTATACCCTTTTGCGTGTTTGCTTTACTTTATATTTCATTGACCTTTTATATGATATTCCAAGCTATAAGTTTGTGAACATATTTTACTTCAGTCTGATAACTAATGTTCTGTTTCTGCTGCTATTTATTCACGTGGGAAAAAAATCATGTTTCTGTGTAGCAAATTATCTATAGGGGTAGAGGAAGGGAGGCCAGTTAGTAAGTTACTGCAATTATCCATAAGACAAATCATAGTGGTATGGCGTGGACCAGATGGTAACAATGGAAATAGAGAAAAGTAGACCAATGCCGCATATACTTTCAAGACAGAGTAGAGAGATATTGCTGACTAATGGAATTGGGGTGTGCTTGAGAGAATTTGGATTCAACAACGAGGAAATCACTGGTGACACGGACACAGCCAATTCTGGCAAAGTCGTAGAGAAAAAACTTAATTAACGTGAGTCAAAAGAGCAGTTGGAGAGAAACCTCTTTTTTTTTTAATTTTATGAGAAAATCCGTTTTGCACGATTAAAGACATAATTGGCCATGTATATATACAGCCAAATATTTGGATGTTTTAAATGTATCCTTTTTTGTGACTTGTACGTAGACAGATGAGGAAGTAGTTTAACAAAGAAATGGGGTTGAGATTGTATGTTTAGGTTGGGAGAATTGTCTGTATGTTTGTAGGCTGATGTGTTGCGATGTACATGGTTAAATGGAGAGTTTTCCCCAGGAATGTCCTTGATCAGGTAAAAAGGGAAGAAACAGATTAAAGATTAATTTAATGTATGTTGCACTATTGGTTATATTAGGCTCAAGACTTGGGCACTGAGAATACCATAACCTGGAAACTCTGCAGATAGATAAAGCTACTTCAATTCCTTTACCCATTAATTTTGATTTTGTGTCTTCATAATTTATTTTCGATGCTTCTTTTTTTAATAAAATTTTCAAAACCTACCTTTCTGTTTTCAAAGTTTTCAGTTCCCTCCAGAAATAAGATTGCATGATGAAAAAAAAACCCTGGGATGATCTAAGCAAGGAGGATTAATGAGTACATGTCATAGGACGTTGGCTAAAGTATTAGTTTAAAGGGAATTTTCTCACTATGTATCACAATACACAGACCTGGGATCCTAATCATCTTATTCTAGTCATTCTGTCTTCAGATGGTAGCGTAACAATGCTTATCTTATCTTCCACTGAGAATTCAATGATACAGTCACCACTAAATTATGAAATTTCCATGCAAAATAGCTGAATTCACAAAGATCTTCCTTTGAAGTTGAACCAAATAGACAACATCGCATAAAATAAAACAAATTTTTAAAATCTCACAACACAAAAACTCATCTCGTTAGGATTATATTAGAAACTTCCAGTGAGGATTCTCATTAATTCAATTCCTGATTTTAAATGCTTCCTATTCGACATACATAGACTATTCATACACAAACATTTTAGACTATTCAAACCCACACATTTTACAGAGTTACTGCCCACATCAATAGCGCTTTTTCTATGAATTTCATGGGCCATTCTGTTAATGGTTTATTTTTGGCAATTCAGTAATTCGGTAATTTTTAACATTTACTATGACTGAAGGAGAAAGAGCATGCAGTGATGAATTTTCTCCAAATCTTTCAATTTAACAAACTTCCTTTAGAGGGAGCACACCCATTTATTACCACAGGACAGAGATCAAAAAGAATGACTTTGTAAAGTAACTGGATTTTCAGAGACTCTTTCCAGATGGCTTCTGTGGCAATTTGCTTCCCAATATTTCCTTTTGAGGAATACATCTCTTATTTTGAATACAGAAACGGAAGAAAGCAACACAGTTAAACCGTGGATTTTAAACATATATGATACTTTAAATCCCAATCTACTTAAAAATAAGTTGTCATTTTGTAATGAACTATAAGTCTTGGAAAGAATCTACTTAGCTCATAAGAAAGGGATATCTTCACAATATTCTAAAATACATTAACCCTGATGGGTAGTAAAGACTACAACTTTTTACTTTTCTAGCTCCTTCTTGAATGCACACACAGAGATGTTTCCCCCAAGATTAACAGGGGTACTAAGTGATTTCTAGCTGTAATCGCTGCCACCACTGCTGCCTTCTCAATATTACCCTTGAGCAGATATATTTTACATATACATATATACATATATATATATATACACATATATACATATATATATACATATACACATATATATACATACAGATATATGTAGCATTACATACAGATAGTATTTCGGAATGCTCTTAGGGTATTTTAATTTGTATATATGTATATGTGTGTGTGTATTATACATATATATATATATATTATTTCCAAATTAAAATACTCTAATATATATATATATCCCAATTAAAATACTCCAATACTCTTAAGAGCATTCCAAAATATTATACACATACATACATATATGTGTATGTCTGTCTGTCTGTCTCTCTCTCTCTCTATATATATATATATATATAGTCACTTCCAAATTAAAATACTCCAATATAAGAGTATTTGAAAACCTTATGTATATATAATGATACATATATTACCTCTAACTATTTTACTTCTTTTCCACAGTAATTGCATAAGTCCCCAATTAAGCCCAGAATATCTCATTACAACAGGACTTCTCTGTTGTCAGAAACAAAAACAATACCAATACAAATCGGCACTTAGGTAAGAGAGACTTTATTTGAAGAGACTATTGCAGTAGGGAGAACACTCCAAACATAAGATCTGTGAGTCCCTGAGGTCAGGCACATAAAGCATACTGCATAAGCAGACGGTATGATCAGACACTTCAGCAGAAAATTATTTTCTCTGTGGTCATATGACCCCTGGCAGGACCAGTGAGCTTGCCCAGCTTTAAGGTCTTATGGGGAAGAGAGACGCCTAATTAAAGTTTGGCTAAGTCAAATTAGCAGGCAGTGTCCAGACTGGAAGAAGACAAAATTTCACCTAGTTATTACGAAACAAAGGATAGGCATTTGGAGGATCTGTGTCTGGCTTTGTCAGAGAAACCATGGGGCCACAGGCAAGTCTTACCTGCGTCCTGTGGGAAGGGTGGTTCTTCGCAATATTTGCAGGAACTTAGAAGGGGTGAATTGGTCACCCCTTTTTGTTTTCGGGAGTACAGGGCACAGATAAAGTTCAACATTGCATGTTGTTAAGCAAATTAAATTATAGGTATTTGCTTTTGTTTATTTTAGGATTGTTTTCTAATCTCTTTTTTTATAAAGGCATAACAAAATAACATTTTTTCCCACAAAATTAACATGGCAAGGCTATTAAGGTGTTCACTTGTGCTTTCTCTCTCTCATTTTCCTTATGAGAATTGTCTTTGAAGCCTGATTCTACTTTTTCCGTTACTAGTTTTCCAATGAGATCCAGATGAAATCCCAGTTTCTCCAAATTCTTTCTCTTCTATCCCAAACTTTTATGTTTACCAGTCTCTCTAATAATAGTTGTAATTATTTTTCTATCAAACCCATGAGCAGTCTCGTAATGTCTACTTTTTACTGGGACCTATATTCTTATGTATGTGATCTAAATGGCCAACTAAATGGGAACTCATTCAGAAGCAGAGAATATTTAAATGATATATTTTTGTATTCTAGCATTTGGGAAATATCCCTTCATATGTTAGTTGTGTAATAAGCATTATTATTGATGGGCATAATGGTATTGATAGAAATACTATGTAAATGTGATAAACAGAAAACACAATATAGTTTAACTGAGTCAGATTGTGGTTGCCAGAGAAGAGATGTGGAAAACAACGCAGGGTTATGCGTAATGTAATTTTGCAGCTATTGCATTTATTTCCTGCCAAGAAAATGTCCTCCTTTTCTACTAAATTTGTTAAATGTTAGTTACAGTTGGAGATAATCTGTAAACTACAAATACTTCTGGGAACTATAATAACTTGAGCTAATTACAAGCAAATATAAAACTATACACATACATATCCACACAGGCACAAACAACTTGACTTGTAATAAACATTTGATTGCAACACAATAAAATAGTGGACAATGATCTGAATTTTGGAATCAGAATTAGTTCCATCATCTACCAGTTCCATAAATCTGGATAATTCACATAACATGTGATACACATTTCCTTATTTTTAAAATGAATGCATTACTTTCTCACAAGGTTATCTGAATTATAAAATGCTGTCAATTTGTGTTAACATGCACCTTCCTCTTTCTACATTCCTACCATTCACAGCTTGACAGGGTGACATTTGATCACTAGCAGATCATTGAAATAGATTAGAAACAAATAGATAGTTCCAGGCTTCCTATTGAGTCTAGATTTATATGCTTTTAATCAAGAAAAATAGAAAATATGATTCTTTTCTGAAGAGTTGAACGTTACACTTCTTTTTTCTTTTTTTAATTTTGTCTTGCAATTCTCTAAGAGAGACTGAAAAATTGGCCTCAGTGAGTTTAGGTTACAGGATAAAGAAATCAATACCAGAAATATCTTGCATGAACTAATTATTCCCTGAAAATGGAAGATTTTGTTTTAATTGTTTTCTATAGAAAAGTTTCAGTAAGAAAATAATAAGCTGAGGATTAGAATTATGATCATTTGATGGAGCACCTCGGACGGCTCAGTTGGTTGTGTGTCTGACTCTTGAATTATGGCTCAGCTCATGATTTCATGGTTCGTGGCCTTGATCCCTGCATCAGGCTCTGCACTACGGGCTCTGCACTGACAGGGCAGAGCCTGCTTGGGATTCTCTCTCTTCCTCTGTCTCTCTCTCCCACTTCCCTGCTCATGCATTTTTTCTCTCTGTCAAAATAAATGAGTAAACTAAAAAAAAAAGAAGTATGATTATTTGAATTGTTTGACTCAATCAGGATGTCATTTATCTGCTTCCAGACAATTATCCTTATAATTTTATTTCTATTTTTTTTATCTAATGGTTTCCATTTTGTTATTTATACATGAATTTTATAACCATCTAATCTTGTAAACTAGTTCATTCATAATAAATGTGGTATCATCAGTTCATTCATTCTATCAATACATTGAGAATGTCTCATTATTGGAGGAATAAATGTAATCACTTAATGGGGTTAAATAACAATCAAATTAACTAATAGGATTAAATAAGGTTGACTTAATAAATAAAGATGGGACCCTGCCAGAACATTGATTTTGAACTTTCCAACCTCCAGAACTGTGAGAAAATTCATTTCTGTTGTTAAAGCCACCTAGTCTATGGTATTTTGTTATGGGAGCCCAAGCGGATTGAGACAATTTCTCACCAGTTTCCCCCAACCTTGGTGGTGTTAAGCAATACCACCTGTTTCCTTATGATTTGGAGCAGTTTGGGGAGGGGTTGCAGTCACAAATTCACTGTGCTGTGGTCTTCTGAGTGCATGGCTGGGCTAGCCTCCAATTTGGCTCACTCCCTAGGTTGGTAATCAATACTGGTTATCTTCTGGGACCTCATCTATGTTTCCTACTAGATTATTGTAACTACATGGCATCTCTGGGGCTTAACACTTAAGGGTATTTGGGCTTCTTATATTGTGGCTACTTTCTCCAGAGTGAGCCTTTCAAGGGAACTGGATAGAAGCTTCATGGCCTTTTCTCATCTAGCCTCAGAAGTCATTCAGCAGCACATTGGCTGCATTCTAGTGTCAAAACAGTAAAGAACCCATGGAGATTCAAAGGCAGAGGACACAACCCTATTTCTCCTCAGGGAAAGTAACACTAAGTATTTATGGTCATTAAAATACACACGTGCGCGCGCGCGCGCGCGCGCGCGCGCACACACACACACACACACACACACACACACGCTCCGAATGCTTGTATGTAAGGATGGCTTGTAACATCTGTGCCAAAAATGATACAGAATGTATTAGAAACTGTAATATATTAAAGTACAGCAGAGTGCCAGCAATATCCTGAGCACCTTCAAACAGAGAAAGAAAACAACAGTGCCCACTAATCCAGTACCTAGTGTTCTCCTTTCTGGTGGTGCTTATCCCTAATGGATGGTCATACCATAGCTATCTTTTGTTATTGTTGGATTAATCCACTTCTGTTCGTTCTGCTTCCAGCAATGTCATTTCAAAGTTGAAGCAATTTTTTTTAGAAAGTATCTCTACTAAAAAGGCTTTGTATAATATCTAGAATAACACAGAATAACACAGTAACACAGATAGAAGTACTTTAATTCAATTTTGAAGAATTTGAGCGTTCAAATCGATGTAAATTATATACTAAGTCGGTATTATTTCCCAAGGACTATTCAATTGAGTGAACTGTCCTGTATCTCCTGGATTAAAAAAATGAATAAATCTTAGGCCACAGGCCCTTAAATTATTCTTTCTTCATTTGAGACAAGTTTTACCTTGTCAAAATGGAAAAAAGAAATTGTTCGTACCAATACATTAAGTCACCATGGTGACAAATATGACACTTATTTAGTATAAAAAATGTGATTTGTACAGGGTCAAAAATATCTTGCATGAATAATATTGGTAAGAACACATTCTTTAAGATTTTCAAATAAACAGAATTAATTCTTGGGTTCAACTGGAGAAAATAGCAGCTATACAAATAAGTTACTGAATCACAATTGGACACAATCTAGATTAAATTACTGGTTAAAATGCTAACATTTATTCCACGAGAAAATTATATAAGACTTGTACTCCGGCCATCTTATGTCATTGTCTGCCACCCCATATGAATTAAACCACAACTTATATTAACATAAAAACTGAAGTAGTTCAGAGTTCGTTAAACCAAAATTTGCTGCTTTGACATATCGATTCTTTTGAGTTAACATCACCTGAGGATCAGAAAATGCATGAAGGCCACTCTGACCATCCCTTTAATTCCTGAATACAGGAGATGAAATTCTTTTTTTTTTTAATTTTTAAAAATTTTATTTATTTTTAGACAGAGACAGACAGCATGAGCAGGGGAGGGGAAGACAGAAAGAGAGAGAGAGAGAATCCAAAACGGGCTCCGTGCTGTCAGCACAGAGCATGATGGGGAGCTCGAACCCACAAACCATGAGATCATGATCTGAGCTGAAATCAAGAGTCTGAGGCTTAACTGACTGAGCCACCCAGGTGCCCCAGGAGATGAAATTTCTATATGAAAAATACCTTCCCGAGACCAGAAGGAAAGTGACATGCTTATCAGTTGAGTGCTACAGAATTCTATACAAAGAGACCTTGTTAGGGTAAATCTCTTTCTTTAACCTCTCCACAGAGTTTAGATACTCTTCCATAATTGCTTCTCTTTGTTCAGCCTGCTATAAGAGCACGCAGGTTCCATTTCTTTGGGTCTTTAATCCCAGAGCTCTCATATCATCTAAGACTTACTATAAATTAAAAAAAAAAAAAATTCTAGTATTTTTTATTTTGAGAGAGAAAGAAAGCAAGCACGAGTAAGAGAGAGGCAGAGAGAGAGGGAGAGAGAGAAAGAATCCCCAGCAAGCTCCACACTGTCAGCACGGAGCCCGATGCAGGGCTCAACTCCATGAACCTTGAGCCAAAGTCGAAGGCTTAACTGACTGAACCACCAAGGCGCCCAACTTACTGTAAATGTGTATGTTTGTGTCCTTTGACATGTCTTATGTCAATTTTAATTCTAAGCCACACCAAGCAGCTCTAAAAGGGTAGAGGCAAAAACTGACCTCTACTACCCCATCAAATTAAATCTCTCTAACGCACATAAGTTACATGCTTCTGACATATATAAATACATGAAGAAAAAAGTTGAAGGGCATGTCGCAAGAATTTTAACATTCAGAGAACCAGACTGTATTTGGGAAATATTTTGAAAGCAGGCAAATTAAATGTATATACCCTCCTAATAATGAAGTATAATTATTTTTGTATAATCTCCTCCCAAATATTGTTTTCAACATGTGATTACATTAAAATATTAAACACAAACTGAGCCTATGTCTTAAAAAAAGTCCCTTCAAATCTGGCATTATTGTAACCCAGAAAAACTCTTTGAACAAATTCTGATGATATGAAGTCCGGGTCAGATTTTAATTGCTGCATATAATATTAGTTTCATGTCCACAGGATGTTATGTTATACCCAGGGAGTTTTTTGCACTTTTTTTTTGTTGTTGTTGTTGTCATTGTTTTGTAATGATCATAACAGTATCTAGGTGACAATATAAGAATTAATAAATGCATTTCTTTCACTTCTATTAGGACAATTGAAAGGATGTGCTAACGATGAAAAATTAAGTGAGCTCTCACATTCATTATCCTCAAATATAATAATTCTCATTTTTAGTTATAATAGCTGTCACTTGGCAGTCATTAAAGCATAGTAATTGTTAGAATATTATTAAAAAAACAGAAATAAGATATTTTTTATTTTCTTTAATTCATTGTGTTGTTTGATTCCTCAACCACTAAATCAATGTGTTTAGTATATCAGAGAAAAAGCAATAATGGCTCTAACAATAAATTTACTGCTCAGGTTTTAGTTGTTGATTTTGATGCTTTCTTATTTCTTACTGTGATTATAATCTGATCAGTGAGGCTTTGCCAGAGAGAAATAGGCTTTATCTAATTCTAAGAGCTTATCTTTGCATATCAAGAAGTAATCCCAGTGAACTCCATCAGAACAGAGATTTCTACTCAATCAGATCCCACATACCAGACCCTTACTCTTAGTTTCTTACTAACAATAGTTCAGTTTTGTTTAGGGTGGCCTCTCATCCTGTGGTAAGAAGAAAGTCCTTCTATCTTAGAGGATCTCGATTTCCTTCCTTGTCATGTGGTTGTATGTGGAAATTTTCATAATGAGGCAATATGCTTAAGGCAAAAAGTCAATAATTACAATGAGGCAGACCAGATGGAAACGTTGGAGAAAAACATCAGTGAGGACCAACCTAGAGTTATTAAGTGAGAAAAGGAAACCTTTATTTAAGTTACTGTTACATGAATTTCTACTAGGAGAAACTTAACACCTTCCTAATAGAGTCCTCAAGGGAAAGACCCCAAAATAGGGAATTCAATGTTATAGAAAAAAGCAAGTGACAGTCACCTTCTGTATCCCAAACTCTGGTTTATCCAAGAAGAGACAGCAAATTAACATAAAAAATAAAAAAAAAATAAAAAATAAATAAATACAAATCCTTATCAGGAGAAAATATTGATAGGATTAGAGTCCCAATTTATTTTCATGCTATTTGTTAATTATTCTCTTCTGGACAAATGGGTAAGGAAATTGGCAAAGATATATTAATGATGGTTTTTCCCCATCTAAGGCAGTGTTTGAATTTTCTAGGGCAGAGGCTATTAAGCTAATGGCTAATGGGGTGACATAGCACAGAAACCAGTGGCTAAAAGACCAAAAAAAAAAAAAAATCAGCCTTATAGAATTTTTCTAAACATTTGACTTTAAGCCTTTATATTGACCAGATGTAAGTATTCGAGAGTCGGAATAAATGAGAAAACGATGTTGGTCAAAAAATTTCAGTCTAAACGGCAAACATAAATGTGTGCCCAACTCCTGAAATGACCCTGTTCTCTCAAATCTGCCACATTAGTCCATGGAAACTGAACATGCCTCCACAATGGTTTACCACCCAATTCCCAATTCATATATGACCATAGAAGACAATGGACAAAGAACTTCCCTTCCCTGGAAAATGGTTCCCTTACGTAGAACACCAATGTCAGACTCACAGGAATGACAGTCTGGATCATCCCACAAAGACAGAAACCCAGACCAGCTAAAGTGGAGGGTAGAAAAAAGACAGGATGAATATTAGTTACATTAGCTGCACTAGTTGTAGCAACGGGGGTCTATAGATTACCTTGCTATAATCCTTCTTACAGTGTTTTTAGAACAGAAGTTGGTAAATTTTTTTTCTCTAAAGAATTATATATTGGAAATCTTTCAGTCTTTATGGATCTCTGTCACAGATGCCCCCCCCCCCCGCCCCCACGCTGATTTTTAAATATGTGAAATTCTTTGTTCGGAAACACACAGAAACAGTCCTGGGGCTGGAACTGGCCACGGGCCTTGCTTGCTAATAGTTGATGTAGACGATTACACCCAGCCACAACTTGAAAGAGTTTGACCTTTCCTTCCTCCTCAGGCCAGAGGTCAGGGCGTCTAATTTCACGGTGAAATTCTAGGATCCTCAAAATGTACAAGGAGATCTCTTTAAACAAATGGCGGACTGGGGCGCCTGGGTGGCGCAGTCGGTTAAGCGTCCGACTTCAGCCAGGTCACGATCTCGCGGTCCGGGAGTTCGAGCCCCGCGTCGGGCTCTGGGCTGATGGCTCGGAGCCTGGAGTCTGTTTCCGATTCTGTGTCTCCCTCTCTCTCTGCCCCTCCCCCGTTCATGCTCTGTCTCGCTCTGTCCCAAAAATAAATAAAAAACGTTGAAAAAAAAAATTTTTAAACAAATGGCGGACTGAGAAAGAATGATGTGCCAGTCCAGATTCTTGCATCCTTTCTTTCTAGCCAGAGCGGGCTTTTAAAAGATAACACTCGTCTTCTACTGTGGTCCTGGGCTCCTGTTCATCCCATATCTGTGGCTACTTACAAGGATGCTGTTGTCACCACTGCCCCTAGTCTCTTGTGTCACGCATCAGCAAAACTCAGCATGTCCCACTGCACTACACTGACTCTTCTCACCAAATACATACTCGTAGAGTCTCCGCAGAAGCCTGGCAAGAATGGATGTTTACGTGGTAGGAACGGTGTGCTTCATTTCACATCATGTCTCTAATAGATTTCCTCTCTCTGCCTCTCTTCCCTGTCTCCGCACCCCTGCCTCCTTGGAATTGAATCCTTCTCAGAAAATCATCATCACACGAGCACTTGCTTAGCTTTTGTTTTCTAGAGCATTCACACAAAAATACAGTCAGAAGCACCGCTAATTGATAAAAAGTCATGTGAAAGAGAGGAGCAAAGATAAACTTCATGGATAAGTCCCACCCATGAAACAGCAGGGGCAAGAGATCAGATGGCAATACCCTCAATTCTTCCCATGTCCCTCTTAGATGATTCTTAAAGGGAGGATTCATAGGAAAGCATGAAATATGTCGGAAGAAAACCAGCAAATAAGGGCTTGAGAGCACCACTTATGATTTTGAATTCTGGAAGAGAATTGCCTAGCACATTTCCCTGTGTCATGATGGAGAAACCAGAGTATGGTATGCTTAGGGAGACAGGAACGTCTTGAGATTGATCAATTTTCCTCACACTTCCCATGGATGCTTGCCTCATGAAAGATAATCTGCTATTTCTGAATGTTTATCATATGAGAGCAAGAGGATGACATTAGGGGTCAACTTACAAGGTGGAAAAGGTGAGGGCAATGTGTCCCTCGTAGCAGTAGCCGGGCAGCCCCAACCAGAGGCATGAGCAAAAGGGAGTATGTGTTTCCAAGAAGTGACTATGCTTCCTCCAACACACCAAGATTTTTCTTTTTAATTCATACTTCAATTTTGAAGTGGTACAGGTTTATGCAGAGAGTGACAATGTTTTTAGAGAATCTGAGTCTTCAAATGTTCCCCAATATTGGACAAAGGTCAGTATTTCATAGTTAGTAAGAAATATCACTGAAACACATTTGGACCAGTAACTTAAATGCTCTCCTGTTTCTTTCAACTATGAACTCATTGCAAAAATGGTCCAGAACACAATATTCATTTCTATTTCTTTTACTGTGTTTTTATTTATAAAGAGTTTTCTTCATTCTTTTTGGTAGACTCTCAACACCATTATGTTAGATTTAGACAAAATGTATTGAGCTATCACAGGAATGTGTG
This sequence comes from Lynx canadensis, assembly GCF_007474595.2. Taxonomy (NCBI): domain Eukaryota; kingdom Metazoa; phylum Chordata; class Mammalia; order Carnivora; family Felidae; genus Lynx; species Lynx canadensis. The sequence continues at coordinate 11,048,236 of NC_044314.2, read as the reverse complement.
ACAGACAAAAGCCTTCCAAAGTCTGTAAAAGACAAGTATACATTTCTGAGTTACTCTTAACACAAGACAGTTTTAAAACACGTAGAAGTTAAGAATGAATAAAGTATGGCCTAGGAGGTATAATAATTTTTGTAAAGTGCAGCCAAGAATGTCTCTTTCTATAATAGCTATTGAATTTACAAACACAATTAAGGGGAACTACTGGTCTCATGCATCAACTGGACTTGAAGTCTTTACTGAAAACTCCCATTAGCGTCAAAAGCAAGATATAAGAGCAAGTTTTACAAACACCGTTAGATTTTCTAATGTAAGGGGCGGGGGTAGCAATGGAATTTCTCTTGAATGTATCCGCGGTAGTTTTTTAACAATTATTATAGATGCAACATATCTGTATTGTTCATTTAGTCACATATTCCCTTATTCATAAGAATATACCACACCGGGGGCGCCTGGGTGGCTCAGTCGGTTGAGCGTCCGACTTCGGCTCAGGTCACGATCTCGCGGTCCGTGAGTTCGAGCCCCACGTCAGGCTCTGGGCTGATGGCTCAGAGCCTGGAGCCTGCTTCTGATTCTGTGTCTCCCTCTCTCTCTGCCCCTCCCCTGTTCATGCTCTGTCTCTCTCTGTCTCAAAAATAAATAAGTGTTAAAAAAAAATTAAAAAAAAAATATACCACACCAAAGGGGGAAAATAAATATAATCCACAAGTTAAGAAAAAGTCCACATATAATTGGCATTTATTTTATTTGCTCAGTAGCGTCCTTGTTTTCATCCTGAAAAGCTCATCTTAAAAAGTTCTGTTTATTTATTTATTGTTACGTGACTGTAAAACCTCAAGAGAAAATTTTTTACAGTCCGATATTTGAATATATGGAATGGGGCTGAGGGCAGGGGGAAGGAGAAAAGCAGAAAATGAATAATTAAAGTGTCATAAAGCCTTAATACTTGAAACTAACTAAGAGAAATGAATAATGTGAAATACAGGACAGAAAGAAATGTCATAAAATGTAACACATAATAAGAGGAATGCCTTTGATTGTCCATAGCTATATACAGTAATTCAAATAAAAGCTAAAAGATGTCATATAACTTCCCTGTATTATCTGACTTAAAGTTATTTAAATCAACTTAAATTAACAGTTTTTGTGCTTTTTGAAAAAGGTTTTTGTTTTCTTGTAAAAAAAAAAAAGAGACAAAAATACTGTATTGCCTTGAAGAGACTTCAGTTCTTTCCCAAAAATATTCTTGTTATTGATTTAGTTAGCATTACTAAAATTTTGGAAAATTAAGAAAAAAGAGTGCCTTTCTAATTTTGCAAAACTTCGTTTGAAAAGTTTGTTCTTTAGGCTACCAGAATAATAATTTTTGCCATGAATTCTTTATGTTTCTAATGTTGACCTTGGATAAACTTTGCAATGCATGCATTTTCTACCACTTTATGACTGGATTAAAGACAATACTCAATTTAAGGAATCTTAATAGAGATGAGCCTCACTGTCATAAAAAGGAGATAAAAGTGACATGGTGTTTTAAGGTGCATCAAGCCCCTAAAAATAAAGACTTTGAAGAAACCATTTTCTCTGACCTCTAAATCAGAGATGAGTCTGTGATATGTCTCTAGCTAATTGCCTTATTTCTGTGGTTGACAGGTTTATAGATGAAGGTGATGATGAGTACGCAGCATCTAGATGAATTTATATGCATCCACGTAACTCTAGCTCTTACTTTTAATTTTCCAAAGTACGCATGTGCCCACATACAAAATAAAATACATATGTGCTGAGGACCTGTGTCTCTGTCCAGAAGCTTCCCCTAGTTCTCTCTCTCTTACCACATCCAGCTTAGTCTCTGCCAGCCTTTGAGGACTTCCTAGCCTGGTCTTATGCTCTACCCAAAATTATTTTCTTCTAAATTTCTGTGAAAATTAAGTTGGTCTGTCTGTGTGTCTCTCTCTTTGTCTCATTCTTACATTTAAGAAACTGCATTAAATAAAGGGTAGCTACTGGGAGCCTGGGTGGCTCAGTTAATTGAGAGTTTGACTTTGGCTCAGGTCATGATCTCATGGTTCATGGGTTTGAGCCCTACATCAGGTTCTGTGCTGATGGCTCAAAGGTTGGAGCTTGCTTTGGATTCAGTGTCTCCCTGTGCCTCCTCCATTCACACTCTCTGTCTCTCTGAAAATAAATAAATAAAATATTTAAAAATAATAATTAAAAAATAAAGGGTAGCTACAAAAGTATGTGCCACCTCTCTGTGAATCTTCTCCTAAATGTGTCCCAGCCTTCCATCTTGGAATATGTTTCCTTTATGTCCATGCATACCTCTGTTCTTTTGTTTTTCAAATGTTTGTTGTTGTTTATCTTTAGAGAAAGAGAGAGCATGAGCAGGGGAGAGGGGCAGAGGGAGAAAGAGGGAGAATCTTAAGCAGGCTCCATGCTCAGTGTGAAACCCCATGTGGGGCTTGATCCCACAACCCTGAAATCAAAAGTTGGACACTCAGTCAACCGAGTGACTGAGACACTCTACATAACTTTATTTTTTTAATGTTTCACTTATTTATTTTCAGAGAGACAGAGAGAGAGAGAGAGAAAGAGAGAGGGAGAGAGATTGCGAGTTGGGTAGGGGCAGAGAGAAAGGGAGAGACAGAATACCAAGCACAAAGCCCAACACGGGGATCAATCTCACCAACCATGAGATCATGAGCTGAGCGTAAACCAAAAGTTGGACACTAAACCGATCGAGCCACCTAGAAACCTCTGTTTTTGAACATAGTAGGGCACAGTAGAAGGAACCATGAAATTGTCAACGTTCTATCATTTTTTAATCTATAAAAATGGCAATTGTAGATGGGTCAGTTTAATAATAACAGTATTTGGTAATGATGGAAACTTCTATAATTAAATAATTTTACAATTTGGGAATGAAAAGTTTGAAAGTATTTTCTTTTGAAACAGTGTAGTAATAATTGATGTACCTTAAAATATGAGGATAAGGCAGTGCTTTTTATTTATTTCAGTACATATTAAGTTTCTTGGTCTATGCACTTTCATATCCTTTTTTAGCCAATGTTCTAAAATAGTAGCTTTTAACATTTTTTTATTGCATTATAATCTTTTCTTTATGCACAACCTTATGAAGAAAGTCAGAGTATACAAAAAATGAAAATGGAGTTTTTCGTGTGGAAGAAGGTGAAGTGGGAACTTCATTACCTCAGCTTTCCCGTTGCAGCTCAACACAGGGTCACTTGGGTAACTATTTTTACCCTAGAGCACAAGATTCAAAGCTCATTTTAATTAAGTATTATGGTCCAATTTTAATATCTGTGGGACACTGATTAGATAACAGCTGAAAACGAAAAATGAGAATTCTCTTTCAAGATATTCACATGAGTACTCTCCTTAGAATAAAGTGTGTTTGCTGAGTCTGCCAATGTCGTACCATGGAATTTCATAGAGTAGAAGTTCCGAATCCTAAAAGAGGATTTGGAATCTTTCCCTCTCTGAATGCACTCGTACACATGATCTGTCCAAAGCATGCCATATATATACATACATACATATACATATATATATATTTTTTTTTTTTTGTTAAGATCTTTTTTTTTTTGAGAGAGAGAGAGAGAGAGAGAGAAAGGAAGAGGCAGAGGACAAAGGAGAGAGAGACTCTTAAGTAGGCTCTATATCCAGCTCTGCGCCTGACAGGGGGCTCATTCTCATGACAATGAGATCATGACCTGAGCCAAAATCAAGACTCCAATGCTTAGCTGACTGAGCCACCCCCAAGATGATATATTTTATGTTATGTATATTTTATAATAATTTTTTAAAGAAAAAAAAAGACCGCATGATCTTGAATGTGAATTCAAATTACCTGAATGAACTTGGGATGACCTACCTCTGCCCACTGGAAAGGTCTAGAAACAGTGACAGCAGTGAGTATCCCAGAATCCTTGTTTAGCCTCTAAACATCACTTTTGATCATGGTACTAATTTTTTGTACTCTTTTGTCTTTGTTCTGGTTGCCGTAACAAAAACACCATAGACTGGGTGGCTTAAGTAACAAACATTTATTTCTTACAATTTTTAAGGGTAGAAAGTCTAAGATCAAGGCACTATCAGGCCTGGTGCTGGTAAGAGCTTGTTTTCTGGTGCATATACGGCTGGTCTTTCCCTGTGTGCTTACGTGGTGGAAGGGATGAGAAAGATCTCTGGGGTCCCTTGTATAATATGATACTAATTTCATTCATGAGAGTTCCACTCTCATGATCTAAGCACCTCCGAAATGCTCCACCTCCTAATACCATGACATATTTGGTGTCTGATGAGGGCTTGCCTTTTTGTTTGTATATGGGCCCTTCTTGCTGTATCCTTACGTGATAGACAAAGAAGCAAGCTCTCTTGTGTTTCTTCTTATAAGGGCACTAATTCAATTCATGAGGCCTCCACCTTCATGACCTAAGTATTTCCCAAAGACCCCATCTCCAGATACAATCACACTGAGGGTTAGGATTTCAACATGTGAATTTGAGAGAGACACAAACATTTAGTACACAAAAGCTGATAAATCTTTGTAATTATGTGTAAATCATTATGCAAAATCAATCTGGTTTTCATTCCCCCCCACCACCAACAAAAAATATATTAAAGTCAAAGGCAATCAACATATCTAGAAACATAAAGTCCTTAACACCACAAAGTACTTATATTATGAGCATTATTTTTAAATTATGTGCACTAGGTGTCAATATTAGAACTGGACACATTGAAACCATTAGCCTAATAGAAACAAAGGGGAGATAGGGCATCTATTGAGCTGTCATTCCAAGGAAATACACTAGATTCTGTCCAGTTAACACAACAATTCTCCAACAACTATACAATTTATATCATTATCTAATCTATATAGAAACATAATTTTATTACCAAAATTATGAAACACTTTGACAAAGTTGTAACAGTAAATAGAAGAATAGAGATATAATGTTTTTATTTTAAAATCCATGTTGCCATAAAACTCAAGGACATAGAAGGTTTTGTATTGACTTATAACTTATCTATCCATTAACCTTGAGATGTTGCATAGGCCACAGCCAAATTTGTACTCTCAATGGTGTTCAAAGATTTATTCCTTCCATTATGTATATACTCAGTAGTGAACTTAGGCTAATGTACTTTCAATAAAGAGGTGACAAATAAAAAGCATCTTTATATTAGTTGAAGAAAATATCCTTCAATCATTAAAAAAAGTAAAATTTCCCTCATATATCCTGTTTTCCCCTTTAGCTATATAATCACCTACTTCTTTAAGTAATGATGACCTAGGGTTGACTATTTCCTGGCAGAAAAAATAACCACATTATTACCTGCTGGAAAAATCCTATCCACAGGTCATTAAGACCATTATGAAGCATAAATACATAAGGAGAAATAAAATAAAGGAAATATAACTATTATACTTTTATAGATTCTAATATTTTTAGGGGGAGCAAAAGAAAGTTGGCAAGATTTTCTTTCCAAGTTGAATAAAATACAGTATAGAATAACGTCCATTTTATTAACTTAATTTTAGTAATACTACTTTACATAGGTATCTTTCTGATAATTTATCAGTGCTGGGAAAATGTCAAAAATATTCTCATTTCATTTCAAATGTTATATCAGTTGATGAGGTTGTTTATACATTTTTTTTTTGCAAAAATCTTAGCTTGTTTTTTTTAAATTTATTATTAAAATTAAGTCAATAATACTTTCCCTAAAAGGTTAGCATTTGATTTGGGAACATGCTGTTTTTCATGCGAGCAAAAGCATTTTTGGAAATACATGTATTTGGGTAGAGGTATGGGTGCACATTATGTGTGATATCCTAATCTATACACCTAGAATTGACTTTAGTAAAATGACTTTAATTCCTACTTTGAACTTTAATTTCCAGACCATCATGCCTCTATCTGTACACACAGTTAACCAAAGTGTAAAAACTATAAGCAATTAAATAAGCCAATCATTAGGTACTAAATACATTAGGAAACAATGCCACCTCATAAAATTTCAAAATAATTTATTATCAGAAATTTCAAATACTCAAAAATGAAAGCAACTAATAAAACTGTGCAATTTGTTTATACTACTTTTAATATATTTCATATGCATTTCTTTCTTTTTAAAATTTTTTTAAATTTTTTTATTTATTTTTGAAAGACAGAGAGTGCAAGCAGGGGAGGGGCAGAGAGAGAGGGAGACACAGAATCCAAAGCAGGCTCCGGGCTCTGAGCTGTCAGCACAGGCCTGACATGGGGCTCAAACACAATAACGGTGATATCCTGACCTGAGCTGAAGTCGGAAGCTTAATTGACTAAGCCACCTAGGTGCCCCTCACATGAATTTTTTATTTTATTTTAGAATTTTTTAATTCTCCTTTTTACTGAAAATTTCCCCTTATTATTTTTCAGGGTGCCACTTTACATCTTGAATTGATGTGAAATTTAAAAATGACTTATTTCAGGGTGCCTGGGTTGCTCAGTTGGTTAGGCGTCCGACTTTGGCCACGGTCATGATCTCATGGTTTGCGATTTTGAGCCCCGTGTCAGGCTCTGTGCTTACAACTCAGAGCCTAGAGCCTGCCTTGGATTCCCTATCTCTCTCTCTCTCTCTCTGTCCCTCCCCTGCTCACATTCTCTCTCTAAAATAATTAACATTAAAAATTTTTTTTATTTAAATAATTTCTTTCTACATGACAGAATTGTAGTTCTGTCCAAATGAAAATAGCCACTCATACTTGAAGCATATATTAATAAGACTGGTACATAGTAAAAGTTTAGAATGGATGAGAAAATATTAAAAAACATTCTGAATATTATAAATCAATTTAAAATGTGTTAGAAACAATAGCACTGTTAATGGTTGCCTATAAGTACAAAATTGACCCCTTTTTAAAAAATGGATTGCTTTCTATTAGAGTCAAAATACTATCTAGGGAAAGAAAACATTTTTTTGATTGATTGTAAAAGGTAATGTTATTCTTTGTTGAAAACATGAATAATATCAACATATTTTATAAAAATACGCAATAGTATCATTTAATTAATGTCAGTATTATAAAAATAATTTCCATTTAAATGCATTTGTGAATTGCTATAATACAATGATCTAAACCAATAACTATTTTCCTAACTCAATATCCATTGATATTTCTATGTTATACACAAAGAGTCTGTTATGTAATCAAAATAAATTTTTTTTTTTAAATTTTTTTTTCAACGTTTTTTATTTATTTTTGGGACAGAGAGAGACAGAGCATGAACGGGGGAGGGGCAGAGAGAGAGGGAGACACAGAATCGGAAACAGGCTCCAGGCTCTGAGCCCTCAGCCCAGAGCCCGACGCGGGGCTCGAACTCACGGACCGCGAGATCGTGACCTGGCTGAAGTCGGACGCTTAACCGACTGCGCCATCCAGGCGCCCCTCAAAATAAATTTTTGAAATAAGCAAATGCATTTTTTCTGCACTATTTTGTGGGTGATTTATTTCCTTCTCTTCAATCAGAAACAACTAATGTTATAGGATATCACTGAATTATTATAGCCACAGTCTGAGAGAAAACATTAATTTTTCAGCTATTATTTTCCAAAATAGATATTTAATGCCAAAAAGATGATAGCCTTGAAATTCAAATATTTTTCAAGGTAATTGTTTTTATGCCAACCATCTTGCATATATCAAGAAGGAGGCTGGCAATTCCTGTTATGATAATGGTTGGGTAGCATTTATTGGTCAAAATCTCATAAGGATAGCAACTGTAAACTCTGGACAAAGTAGAAAGGGCAAATGTTTGAAATTGCTAAAATTTAACCAAATTTGGGCAGAAAAGGTAGAGTATGATCCTGGAAAGAAGTAAACATTCTGACTGAGCTGACATTTTCCTGGATTTTCCTCTTTGGTCACCTCCTGAAGGTACATCCACTGAGGCACAGAGAATTTCTGGGGAAACACAAAGAAGACCACACCTAGGTAGGTTATTTTCAAATTTCACCAAACCAAAATAAAAAGAAAGCCAAAAAGCCACCAAAGGGGAACAAAGATTGAGTCACACTGGACTGCATTTCTGATCTCTAGAACAGTGAGATAATAACTGAGGTTTGTTTTAAGCTACTACATTTGTGATCATTGGTTACACTGCAATATAAATTGGATAAAAGCATTCCTATATATCAAGTGTCCAGGAGTAAAATTAATTTAAAAATTTAATATCACTGTATGCAAAATAAATCATTGCTAAGAGAATTTTTTAATATCTAATTAAATAAAGAGATATACAATGTTCGTAGCATTTGTAGACTCAGTGTTAAGATATCCAATTTTCTGCCAAAAGAATCTACAGATTCAAACATATCTTAGTCGAAATCCCGCCAGCTTTTTCTGTGTATATATAAATTGATTGTAAAGTTTATACAGAAAGCCAAAGTCAAAGGACCTAGGATAGTTAAGAAAAATCTTAAAGAACAAGCCTCTGAAACTTAAAATATTGATTCCAAGATTATTAAATCATTGATAATTTAAACAGTAATTCAGTTCGATATTTAAAAATAATTTAAGGGGCGCCTGGGTGGCGCAGTCGGTTAAGCGTCCGACTTCAGCCAGGTCACGATCTCACGGTCTGGGAGTTCGAGCCCCGCGTCGGGCTCTGGGCTGATGGCTCGGAGCCTGGAGTCTGTTTCCGATTCTGTGTCTCCCTCTCTCTCTGCCCCTCCCCCGTTCATGCTCTGTCTCGCTCTGTCCCAAAAATAAATAAACGTTGAAAAAAAATAAAAAAAAATAAAAATAATTTAAGGTTATTTATTTTTGAGAGAGAGAGACGGAGTGTAAGTGGGGGAGGGGCAGAGAGAGAGAGAGGGAGACAGAATCTGAAGCAGGCTCCAGGCTCTGAGCTGTTAGTACAGAGCCCAATGTGGGGTTCAAACCCTAGGACTGTGAGATCATGACCTGAGCAGAAGTCGGACGCTTAACCAACTGAGCCACCCAGGTGCACCTAGTGTGATGTTGTTGAAAGGATTATTAAATAGATCAAAGTAACAAGATACAGTCTCAAGAAATAAACTGCATATATATATATATATATATATATATATATATATAATATATTATATTTGGAAATAAACCACATATTATATAAAAGACATATACATATAATTTAAGTTGATTAATTTATGATTTATAAACTATTGCAATTCATTAAGAAATAAAAGACTTCAAAAGACTGTCTTGGAATAACTGAATATGTGAATGGAAATAAATAAATCTTGACATTAACTCTTGTCATAATTAAATCAGAATGACTCATAGACCTGTGTATAAAACTGAAATTTAAAACTGCTAGGGAAAATACATGTAAGAAATCTTGTAATAATGGGAGATAAAGATTCTTAAGAGGGACCCAAATAAAACTAGTTGCAAGAAAAAATATTGATAAACTGGATTTCATCAAAATTAAAATCTGCTCATGAAAAATATTATTAAAATGATTTGCAAGTCATAAACTGTAGAGAATAATTAGAACACATGTATCTCATAAAGTTCTCACCCAGAATACATACAGAACTCCTATCCAACTAAAAATGGATATATTCCAGAATCCTTTACAAAAGGAGACAGATGAATGATCAGTAAACTCTTCACCCCGACACCCCCAAAAAAAATTTTGCTTGAAATCATTAGTGCCAAGAAATACTGGTATATATCTACCAAAATGAGTAAAATTAAGTTGACTGCAATTATGATGTTTTGGAAAGAATGTTGAGCAACTGGAATTCTCTTGTATTGTACCTGCAGGATGAAATTTTACAATGAGTTTGGGGAAAAAAAATCATATTTAGGAGTTGTTTGCAAATTTAAACATACACGCACCATCTGGCCAACTAATTCTTCACTAGGTATCTATTCAAGGCAAGAAAAACATGTCCACACAAAACCATGTAATGGAAATGTTATAGTAACTTTGTTGACCATGAGTTCAAAGTGGAAACCAGTCCAATGGCCCTCAGCTGGAATATAGAGAAACAAATCATAACGTATCCATATAATGGAATGCTACTCAACAATAACAAGAGGCCAGTTACCCCCACAGGGCACAACATGGAGGCTTTAGTAGAAAATGGCACTTAGGAGTTTTCTGAGGTGATGGAAAAATTAATGCTCTTCATATCGTATGCTTAATATCTGTACATCTTACTCCATGTAAAATTTCACGTCAAATAAAACAAATCTTGAAATCTAGTTTTCTAAAAACTGAGAAGTCAACTATAATAGATAAATAATGACACTTAAAATTACACATAAAACCAGTGTACACTTATTTATTTTATATTTTTAAAAATATTTACTTATTTTGAGGGGGGGGGGAGAAGGAGAGAATAAGAGAGCAAGCGAGCACATGAGGGATGGGGATAGAAGCCTAAGCAAGTGCCACACTGTCAGCGCAGATCCCGACAAACGGCTTGATCTCACAAGCAAATGATGAGATCATGACTTGAGAGGAAATCAAGAGCAGGTTGCTTTAGTGACTGAGCCCCCCCCCCCCCCCCCCGGAGACCAAGTGTACACTTATTTAAAACAAAAAATTAGGATTTCTTTATCCTGCAGAATGATAAGAAGTGTTTGAAAAAGGCAAGATTTAGATATCTGGGCCTTGGCTTTTCCTTCTTACTGCAGATATTTCTGGGAATATGATGACAAAGGTACTGAACAAAGAGATAGTTTGGTGAGAAAAGCTGAAGTATGCCTGCATGCTCGGTACTGCTCTGGGCTCCCCCTGGCAAAACTTCAGCCCATCTCAGAAAAATGTCTGCATTCAACTGTGTATGCAGAAATAGTTGAGGTAAAGCTCTCTAGTCAAAGAGCGAAAGCAACCCTTGCCATCTCGAATGAGATTCCATGTAACAGGGAAAGCGTGCAGGGTTTCCGTGAGCTCGCACTGGATGATGGAGCACGTCTTTCTCTGGATTGGTAACGTGTAGATTTTCCATGGAGCTTCCATGGTGTGACATGACATGATGCTTTTAATGGGGCTGGGACAGGGAAGATATTCCTAAAACCAGTGACAGGGCAGGGCCAGGACAGTCATGGTAGCAACGACCTACCACAGACTTTCAAGCAATTTGAGAGAACAGACCTAATTTTAACTAGCCAAGGACTTCGTCAACGGAAGCCAGAGCACAGCCGGCAGATATGCCCCACAAAGCACACCAAAACATTCTTTCTCTGACTTCCAAGTCATCATGGATCTGGCCTGGCAATTAAAGAGTAAGCATTTTTTTTTGTTAAATGTTTTTTTTAACGTCTATCTATTTTTGAGAGAGACAGAGTGTGAGCGGGGGGGGGGGGGGCGCAGAGAGAGAGAGGAGACGCAGAATCCGAAGCAGACTTCAAGAAGGCTCTGAGCTGTCACCACAGAGCCTGATGCGGGGCTCAAACTCACAAACTGTGAGATCATGACCTGAGCTAAAGTCGGACGCTTAACCGACTGAGCCACCCAGGTGCCCTAGAAAGTAAGCTTTTTTATCATTGATTTTCTACCATCGGTAAACTTTTGTTATAATTATATTCATGTACAAAGGAAGCTCATTTTGTCATTTATGGCTACCTTGGTTTGTTCTAATTTCTTAGAATCTTTTTAATTCACCAAGCTAAAAAGTCAAGGGAATGACCTAGGCCAATCAATATATGGGCAGAAATGAGACGTCTCATGTCACATTCATATGGAGAGGTACAGAAAATAAGCTAGAAATAGTATTTGAGGACAGATTTTTAGTGAAAGAAATAGTAGGGGGAGAGGAAGAATGAAGCTGGCATCTATTGTGTACTTACTATATGCTAGAAATTATGAGGCACTTTCCATTTTATAAGCCCTGCTATATTCCACAGATAATTTAAAGTTGTTTAAAAGTGAACAAGCAATAAAATAAATGCATGAGCAAAATGATAAAATGGCAGAGTAACAACATATGGAATTAAAATAGAAAGTCGATATGAGAATGTTCCATCAAGATGCTGAAAATTGTTGCTACCAAGCGATGTTGCAAATAAAAACAAGAGGTCTACATGGTGAGCTAGTGTTGTCCTTATCGCCACTTCCATGGGAACTCATACATTTTCTCTGATCTCAGACAGAAAATATTTTCCCCTATGTCAGGTTAAGCAATATCCTAAACATTAAACGGGGTAGAGAATTATAAGGTCATATATTGAATAATCACTGAGCAGTAGCTGAGGGCAAATTTTAGATATTTAAAGTGAAAACAACTTGATTGATTCACACAAATAACGGTGTTCAAAGAGATTGGCTGTAACAGCGGAGGCACAGATTTAGGACAGCAAGTGACAAAAATACCAGGCACTAACATTGACGCATGCATTCCATCATTCATTTACTAAATATAGATCACTTAGCAAGCACTGTAAAATGCACGAAGGATACAATAACAAACACAAAATGCAGAACCTCTCTTCCCCCACTGAGCTCCCAAACTGGTGGCTCCCAGTAGGCGATAACCAGTGAATGGATTTGAGTTGAGGAAGATCTGACCTACTGTTCTAGAAGAGTAAATTCGGAATGAGTAAGCACAGTGTCAGGGTCCCAGCCCGATGAACCTGGATTTAATTAAAATGACAGTCTCTCAAAAGAAGCGATAAGAGGGGAAGCCAAAAGACGCCGGGTTGGAGAGACCCAAGAAACACATCGGAGGTTGAGGATGCAGCAGATTCAAAGCAGAGAGCTCACCAGTGTATCTTTTGTTTTGGTTATGATTCGGGAGTCATGGCCCTGGTTACCTGAGAAGAGTCCTGGTCTAATTATTAATAGGGCTGCTGTTACTCTCAAATGTTTGGAAACTAAACTTGTGTTTATCTAAATCCAGCCACAGCAATGCCTTGGTGTCATGAGCAGGTAGAGTTGAGCACAGCAGCAGATAGAAGCAGGGGCGGCAGCCTGGGACTTCAGCACCATCTCTGGGGGCTGTGGGTAGCACTGAGAGTTGGTTGACCTAAAGTCAGACAGCCCCTCAAAGAATCCACATGTTTGAAGCAGAGTAAAGTTCGCCGTGTGGCTTGCATTACTTGTTTTAATGGTTTCTTAGGAAGACTTGGAATGCTTTATGAATACCTGAGGGAGGGCATATTCTCAAAGGCTATAAACCCCCAGCCAATTATGGCGGAGTTGGGGGTGGGGGGTGGGGTGGCGTTCATATTGTTAGGGCAAGCAGCGTAATTCTAAGGGGGCCAAGTTGGCTCAGTGCCAAATCATGCTTCTCTACTGCTTTGAAATTTACATTTGGGGAATATTATTAATTATAGCAATAGCTCTGTCAAAAAAAAAATGGCCTGAGGTTTAATAAAAGGAAGGATTGACTAGTCATATGATGCCAATGAGTAAATTAAAAGATATATTTAAATATTCCTATCTATGAAGTATTGTTCCTGAATGCATCTTATTATCACAGGGATCAGGAAACATTAAGTTTAATGACTCCTTCTTAAAAAATAATTCCAGAAAAGTATGGAAACAAAAGAAATAAATGGATGGATAGATTGTTAGTTCATTCGATGATGCGTAGGTAACTGAAAGAAATAGATGATAGGTAGATGATAGATAAAGTAGGATAAGAATTTATTGATAAATATTTTCCTTCTTTTAAGCCTCAGATTGCTTCTTACAGGCATATATTTAATTAAAAACATCAATTTTTGAATGAAACTTTAAGAATATATTAACGAAAAGCTAATTAAGTCTGTAAATATACATTATGACTGGCTTAATAAAATGAGCGTTTTGTTTGTTTGCTTTCATTTTTTACCTCTAGTTAATAGAGTCTCTGCTAACTCCGAGGCAGTTTCTATTTTTCTTTCTGTGACATTTATAAGGTAACAAGACCCAGAAATGCATGAGCATTTTAAATGTGATATATCAAATAATAGAGAATAAATCTCTCTTATTTTATCTTGGCGTCCGCCGTCCTCATTTGCCTTTTCCAGGCTTTATTTAGAGGGAAACGAAGGTTCATTCGTTCTCACTGATAATAAAGTAACCCAGTTTGGAAAAGTTATTTTTCTTATATTCATTGGAAATGAGATCTTATTTGAAGTTGACCGCATTTACATTTATTGTGCCTGTAAAGGATCTGATTTAAAAGATTAGGAAGTGCTTTACGCATCATGCATTATGAATATGCACCAGAAATAACACTGCCAGGAGATAATTTAATTCACCTTGGTAGTGACATATGACAATGAGGCTCATACAATCTGACCACATATTATACGAATCAAAGATAAATAAAATAACAACAATAAGGTAACACAAAAGATAAACTATCCCCCTTGGCCAGAAAAAAAAAATGCCACATTTGAATCTTTTCTTTCATAAATATAAATTGTTCTAAGGCAGAAAACATGTTTCTTTTTGTGACTAATATAATTGTTCAATAAATATTAATCAAATGTCAAGGAAATCAGTATTACTAAAAATTATGTTTGTTCATTTTGACGGGGGCTGAAATAGATAGTCATTCGGGGCCTTGGCGAGATGTCCTTTTGTTTAATTTAGCAGAATATTTTTGAAGAGTTCAGTGAATATCACACAAGAGCAATAAAACCACGTATATAGGAAGCATTCTGCCTAGATGCAATTCAGCAACTTTGGTACATGCGATATCCCTGAAGGATCGATTTTAAGGTCTTGTTATATTTAAACACCTGTATAAAATGATCTTGGTTGCAGTTACCGCGGGCTCATTTACATTTTAATGTGGGCAGTACCATTTTGGATGCCACTGGGTCCTGTTCAGAGAAGTTCAAGGGCACTCCCCGGGAGTCTTTTGACATATTACAAGTTAGGTTTGTAGTGAATGTAGCTGCGCATAAAATGAGGGCACTGTGGTTTACATCTTAAAATGTAAATGTAAAGAAATCCATGGAACTTACTACTGCACCTCAATATCTAAATCTCTGTGTAGCAGGCAACAGAGTATGAGCATGAATACAGATTGATGTGAAGTGTCTTTAACTTTACAGATAAAAAACACAAAGTCGTTTATTTAGCATCAATATTGTTTTGTTTTCTAAGTCAGGAGGACTTTATCATTTTTCTAAAAACCTTAAGAAAACAAAGAAACAAACAAAATCCCTACAAATATAGTCATGCCCTGGAACAGTCTCTATCTTGAACCCAAACGATCAAGAATAAGTCTAGTATGGGGGCGCCTGGGTGGCTCAGTCGGTTGAGCGTCTGGCTTCAGCTCAGGTCATGATCTCACAGTTTGTGGGTTCGAGCCCCGCATCGGGCTCTGTGCTGACAGCTTGGAGCCTGGAGCCTGCTTCAGATTCTGTGTCCTCCTGTCTCTCTGCTCCTCCCCCACTCATGCTCTGTCTCTCTCTCTCTCTCCTTCATAAATAAATAAAAATATTTTTAAAAATTAAAAAAAAGAATAAGTTTGGTATGTTGGTGAATCCTGTCTTTTGGTTACTGTATGGAATTTATTACACTATAGTATGTAATTCACTTATTCCCCTTTTAAAATTTATGCGTCCAGTCCGTTATACTTCTAAATGCCAAAAAAAAGTATTTAAGTATTGCTCAAAAAATATAAATAAAGAAGCCTTTACATTAAACATTTTAGAGAGAATACAATATGCCTCGTGACTTGTAACCTATGTCTCTATGATAGATGCCAATATTAGGAAAAGCATTAGTGAGAGTGATAAATATGATGTTATTTGTTAACTGAAATCCATTTCCAAATTAAGCAAAAAACGCTTTAAGCTAATTTCTTAAATTCTATCGAGATAAGATTCTTGGATGAAAGCATTTCCTTTTTTTAATCAACATTTTATAAGCAGTTAAAGTTCTCCTTAACCACCACTGTATTAGATATATACATGTTCTTATGGAAATGAGCTGTCGTGTCTTCATATATAAATAGTCCAAATAGAAAAGTAAATTATCCAGTGCAATTGCATTACACCCATGTTCTTAATATTATATAGCAATTTTTAAGATTCAGGAAAATAAATATGTATGCATAAATATATATACATATTACATATATACATTATATATATTATGCATATATTATATGTTTATACTATATATGCATATTATACATATGCATCTATATTTATTCTGAATCTTTACATATATAATATATATTTATATTTGTTCTGAATCCTAAAAATTGCTGATGTGAGAGACCTGCAGATATTACGTAATACATCATCTATGTTAAAGCACACAGTATTATGCTTTTCTTCTGGGAAATACCTACTTATGTAAGTTTGCGAAAAAAGATACACAGAGAAGACGTACTGAGCTAGAAAGAGTCACCTGGGTTTTAACATGGCCAACACATCGGGCCATTAGATGCATCTGCCATTTCTGAATCATGTACTAAGTCAGCATTTTCAAGTAACTGGTACATAATGGGAATTTCATTACGTGAGGAACTAAAAATAACCAGTGTTCCCCGTAGTCCATCCATCTCCTGGTGGCATGCCTCTAGTTCTAGCTGCGTCACACTGTTCCCTTTTTCCTCCGTATTTGTTTTACGTCCTGTTACATGGTAGGGTTCACGAGGGCTGACTGCACATCAGCTTGTTCACTGCTCGGTCCTTAACCACACATGCGGTTTCTCACAATAAGACCCTTCTCTGTTGTTGAATACACGAACAAAGAAAAGAATGATTTTGCCCTTCAGTAATAAAATGGCTATTACCAGTGAAAACAATATTCCTGCTTCTATCCCTATTCCAACATAGCTGACCTCTTAGTATTCTCTATCATCTACCACTCAAACGCTCATTGCACGTTTGTATTACATTTATCGACATTTCAGGACAAGTTTAGCCTTACTTTATAGAATACAGATTCTAAGAGAACATATGCCTATGTGACATGCATTAAAACCTATCACTGACCAGTGTCTGGGTGGCTCAGTCGGTTAAGCCTCGGACTTCGGCTCAGATCATGATCTCGTGGTCCGTGAGTTTGAGCCCCACATCAGGCTCTGTGCTGACAGCTCAGAGCCTGGAGCCTGCTTCCGATTCTGCGTCTCCCTCTCTCTCTGCCCCTCCCCTGCTCACACTTTGTCTCTCTCTCTTTCAAAAATAAATAAACATTAAAAAAAACCTATCATTGAAATATATATTCATACATACATATGTGCCCTATTTATGTACTATAAAAACAATTTTATACATACGTTGTTCTTTTAAAATTACATACTCATTATACAATGCCCAGATTTTTCTAAAACAGATTTTAATTATTCTCCTTTTCCTTTATATGTATTTGTAAGTCCCCATTTTTCTTTGTTTTGTAACAAGCATGATACATATAAATAGATATAGACATATGATTTTATAAGTACTTCTAAACACAGTTTTGAAGTAGGTAGGCTAACTTAAAATATGTGACAGTTTGAAATAAATTGATTTTTCATATGTATTTGGCCAAAAAAGAAATGCATGCAAATTCTACACATTTTCAAAGGCGTAGTAATAATGTCTGCATTTTTTGCTAATATTTAGAATAAACTAAGTCTAGGTATTTAATAGACTTAAGATAGCATGTATATGCTTATAGTTTGCATATTAGCATTTTCAAAATCACAATATGTGAAAAATAGCTACAAAAATAGAATAAAAAATAGATATTGTTATAAAAACTAAAAAGCATTTAAAGAATTCATACTTTATCAGGCTACAATGTAAATAAAAAAACAGGTTTTGTTAGTATATTTTCTCAATGAGAAACATGAAATCATCTAAACAACATCTGCCTCAGAAGCTGAATTGTGTTCACAGGGCTGAGCTGTTTACAAAAACAAAATTCACTGAGACAAAGGAAAATGGATATTCTAAAACACATTAATAGAGGAAATACTTAAATATACTTGGGTTGCAAACACTAAAATACCCTTGGTGGACATTCAAATTCTTTAATTAAAAATGCATTGCAATAAATCTATGCCTACTGTAGCTATTCCAAATGATTTCATATTAAATATATTATGTGCCTTAGATATGTATGTTTATTATTCAAAACTGGCATATACTTTCAAAAACACAACCCCACAATCACCTCCTTCTTGCTGTGTTTGAACGCGTTACAAATAGTAGCTCAGCATTGTGATAAAACCAAAGTAAACCTGAACTGTAGACGGGCTGTTATTTCTTTAGTAAATGAATTACAAAAAAAAACCAATAAAATGTCCTGTTTAATTACTAATTCTTATGTATGCATATGGTGTAAGAATTTATGCAAACTACTTTGCTGTTGTCTGTGATAAAATTTTATCAGTCACGCTGCACAGAATGAGGTATGGTACTGGTCCTTTGTTTGTTTTTTTCAGGTAGTTCGTGACATTTTGTCTCCATCTCTTGTAGTCATTATATGCTAATTCAACAATTATTTTAACAAAACGTTGATGACTGGCACGTTTTACTATAAAAGATATTTCTAATAAACAAGCAACAATATCCAAATGATCACGAATGGAATTCTATATGGAAGCTGTCAGAGTCATTGGTCAGGTTTGTGCAGATATTCTTTGCCCATTTTTATAAGTCTACAGTCAAAAAAAAAACATCAAATAGTCTGATTTTTTTCCTATAAATAAAAATGATATGGATCATAAAACACAGGGGAAATTTCTTCAATATCATTTAAAATATGAGGATCCATATTACTCATTCCATCGAAGTTCTGTGTTCCTTAGGTAAATATTACTCTGGCAAAATACTCTTTGAGAGGGAAATTGCACCTTTTGTCTCGTTTTAAACAAGATCCACAATTTATCCTTGATAATTGGAATTGAGGTTGTGGCTAGTAATTTATGCAATAAATGGGCAGGTGGAGAACATTGCTTCCATACACAAAGTCTATTTAGAAGATAATTTATGCTAACTATATTTGTAAATACATAGCGTTGCAAATGCAAAAGTTGGGAGAAGATAATTTCAATACATTAAATAAAAATAAGTGCAGATAGAAATAGAAATAGATATGATATGTTCTCTCTACATTGTATCAGTCATACAAATGTCTTATATTCATTACTGTGACAGCTGCTTGGTCCATGTAGCTTTTTGCTTTAAATTCTCCAGAAGTCTCTTGGCTGTTCATTTTGATTTTACACTTAACTCCCAACAGTCTATTCTGAACAGAATATCTCAGATGCTTCTTTCAAACTAAGTTAGATGATGTCAATCATTTATTTAAAATCTTGCAAATGTTGTGCTCTCAAGGTTAAAGCAAATTTCCTTACGATGGCTCACGAAGGTCTTCCAATCTGGACACCTTTTAATTTTCTTCCTGTAGCTCACTGACTACAGGAGGATCTGACTCTTTCAGCTCAGGTCATGATCTCATGGTTCCTGAGTTTGAGACCTGCATTGGGCTCTGTGTTAGCAGCAAGCAGCCTGCTTGGGATTCTCTATCGCCCTCTCTCTCTCCATTCCCACCTCATAGAGGCTCTTTTTCTCTCAAAATAAATAAACTAAACTAAAAAAAAGAACATATGAAATTACACCTGCGAAGAAGAAGAAGAAGAAGAAGAAGAAGAAGAAGAAGAAGAAGAGGAAGGAGTAGAAAGAGAAGAAAAGGTGGGGGAGGGGAAGGAGTAGAAGAGAGGCAGTGGGGATAGAAAAAAGAGGAAGACGTAAAAGAAGTCAGAAAAGCAGGAGCTGGGGAGAAAGGGTTCCCATGAGAAGACAAAGCAAGTATGAATTCCTTATTTAATGCCAGAACTTGGCATGTTGAGCGGTAAGGACAGAGGGGACAAAGATGTACTCAAAGGTAGAAGGAAAGAGTTTGCTTTTCAAGGGCCTTCTCAAACTCTGTGGGAAGTTTGGATTTTATTCATTGGGCAAAATGGAACCACTGGGGAGCTTTCATGTAGGTTAGCGGGATGATGTGGTTTCTTTTCTGAGAGGCTCTCTCTGGGTCTTGTGTAAATGGATTTCAGGGGTCAAATTCTAGATGCAAGGGAATCCAGGTTGAATGTTTTTGCAGTTTTCCAGGCCAGAGATGACGGCAAATAGGAAAAGATGGTGAACCCCACAAGTGGACGGATGTGACCGTTTTTTGACTTCGACAAAAATACAAGTAAAGCCGGGGAAGCCGGGAAGATGTAGTAGTTAATCCCCAACGATCTGACACTGCATTTTCTTATTTACTCTTCTAAGCAAAAACACATCC
Source organism: Lynx canadensis (assembly GCF_007474595.2). Lineage (NCBI taxonomy): Eukaryota > Metazoa > Chordata > Mammalia > Carnivora > Felidae > Lynx > Lynx canadensis. The sequence goes on along the minus strand of NC_044314.2, from coordinate 11,027,999 downwards.
CGACAGCAAACAGGCTCATATCTATATTCAGGAATTTGACCCAGTCACAGAGCTGGTAGTGGTAGGTGGTGCCGAATTGCACACAGGTGTGCCGGCCTGTGGAGCGTATTCTCCTTTATCGTAGGGCAGCGTTCGCGCGTCCCTTCTGAGAGCTACGTTAGGGACTAGGTAGACAGATTTGCGTCCATGGGAAGGCCAAGCAGAGGGCAACTTGCATAGTTAGAGGATTTTGCCTTTCGATGATTTTACTAGCCAGAACTCTGCTGATGCCCTAGCACCGTTCTCCCAGCCTGGAGACTAAGTGTCTGCTCCTCGGCGTTTGCATCTTGCTTGCTGCCTATTTCCAGAATCTTGACCACTTGCCCTCTTGTACCGAACACATGTTATTTGCCTTCTGTATCAAACCTTTGGGGATCACTGTAGGACTCATTTTGAGGCCTTTGTAATTCATTGTATCTACAGGTATTCCACATATCTATCAAGCTATATCATACTGTCCCCCTCTTCTTCCATTTCCACACCGTTTTAACCCCTTCCTGCAGAGCGAGGGGTTTGACACGTTTCCCCTGACATCCAGTCCTGAGCTGTTTACCATTCCAAACTGCTATTAGATGCCTTTCTAAAATTCAGAGGCCATACACATACATGTGTTTGTATGCACATAACACACTTGACTAATTGTTCTATTGTAACTTAAGATAAGTTTTCAGCACACCATACTCTTTCTCTGCAATGCTTCCAAAAAAATATCCCTTTACACCACTTAGAACTTGATAATATAGTAAATTGTCTAGTGCTAAATTATATATTCTTTTTTTAATTTTTTAATGCTTATTTATTTTTGAGAGAGAGAGAGAGAGAGAGAGAGAGCGAGAGAGAGAGCGGAGAGAGCGAGCAGGGGGAGTCAGAGAGAGAAGGAGACACAGAATCTGAAGCAGGTTCCAGGCTCCGAGCTGTCAGCACAGAGCTTGACGTGGGGCCCGAACTCACGAGCCATGAGATCATGACCTGAGTTGAAGTCAGATGCTTAACTGACCGAGCCACCCAGGTGCCCCTAAATTCTACATTCTTATATGTTATTTTCAAATTGCTTCCCAGTCTATGTTATTATTACCTGAGTCTAATTCACCTAACTAAAGTATAAATGTCTTGAGTACAGGGATCGAAGCACCTAAAATAATGCTGACTGAACGGCAAGTAGTGAATAATGCTTATTAATGGCGACATCAGGGAAATAACAATGAAGAAGAGAAAGTGTGAGAAAATACGGGTTTTCTTTCTCACTTTGGCATAATAAATACTATTCTTTCACATATATAAGTTGAGGTTTATCATTTCTGATATTTTCCCGAATGTTGGTAAAACACACATTTTCATCATGCATATCTTATAACCGTGTTTATTCCATCTTCTGGGTTTTTGCTTTCTACTTTATGTCACCACTTCTAAGTGAAATTTAACTAATTAAATGAAGTAATTAAGGAATCAAAATGCATCTCCCAAGGACGGGGTTTTAGGTAGACAACCATGACCTCGTTTGCCCAGAACACAAGGGATTTCATTATGACACCGTCAGTACCTTGGCTTAGGGAAATGTATTTGACCTCTTAGCCTATTGCTTTGGACAGGAATTATATCCAATCCATCACTTCTAATGTCAAAATGATAAAATCCTGGCAGCAGTAGATTCCTCGTTCAGGGGAAAATCATTTGCTTTTTCCCCTGTCAGTTCCTGTATAATTCTAAATATTTAGATGACATTTGCAAAAACAATACAAATGTGTGCTTAATGAGCATGACAACTGCAGAGCTAAATCCACTGGAAGCTTGAATTCACTGGAAAATGAAAAAAAGGTCCATCTGTTTTGAATGTCAACATCCTAATGAATTAATTCAAAACTATTTTAGCACTGAAAGCGAATATGCTTTTATTACCATTTCCAGGACTGCGGTTTCCTCGGGGGTTGGGGGGGAGGGTGGCACTTCAAAAGGGCAAAAGAGTAACTCCTGTGACGTCCAGGACCAATAAACTGCTTCTTAGTGACATTGGCCTATGGTTTTTAAGTTCACGCGTTGTGTTCTTGGTCAAAGGACATGGTCGAAGTGAATTGTCTCGGCTCTCTGACGGTTTCATCTCGAATGTGCCATTTCCCAAGTTGCCTAACAATCTAGTTATTTATTCAACATGTAAAAAGGTATACCTCACGCTCCGACTGCCTGCAAACCTGCCCGTTCTTTTTCATCTCCAAACAGAGTCATTTCCACCTCCTACATGAAGGCTTTCGTGTGCCTGTCCCTGCCTGGGCACCCGCCCCAGGATGCACACTCACATGCGCTCATCTTTCACATATCAGCCTAGACGTCATTGCTTGCCTGTCACCCGATGAGGCCGCACCTCATCCGTATATCGTCCCAGGGCACCATCCTTTTTTACCTGTATCATTTTTCATAAATATATTTATGCGTTACTTTTTTTCTGCCGCGCTTCGTATTAATTTCCCCTTCTAGACTGTAAGTTCCAGGCTGGCAGGAGCCTTCCTCTCTTCTCCCTTCTGTCATGTGTCTTTAGCACAGCAGGCTCATTCAAGCTCTTAATTGCATGAATACATGAATGAAACCCTGTTGTTCTCTATAGATCTTCTCTGAATTGGACATGGGCGGAAAGCCTGATTTGTTTCATTTTTGAAAGAAAGGAAGCGTTTGGCATAATTAAGAAGGAGAATCCGACACGCCCAGCGAATGCTTCTCCATTTGTAAGTAAGTCCATCTACATGTTTCATATGGAAAGTTCTCCGGGGCACCTGGGTGGCTCAGTCGGTTAAGCGTCTGACTCTTGGTTTCAGCCCAGGTCATGATTTCACGGTTCCTGGGCCCAAGCCACAGATCAGGCTTCGTGTGGATGGTATGGAGCCTTCTTGGGCTTCTCTCTAGCCCTCTCTCTCTGCCCCTCCCCTACATGCGTGTGTGCTCTCTCTGTCTCTCTCAGTCTCTCTCTCAAAAATAAATAATCTCTAAAAAAGGAAAAGAGGGGCGCCTGCGTGGCTCAGTCGGTTGAGCGGCCGACTTCGGCTCAGGTCACGATCTCGCGGTCCGTGAGTTTGAGCCCCGCGTCGGGCTCTGTGCTGAACAGCTCAGAGCCTGGAGCCTGTTTCAGATTCTGTGTCTCCCTCTCTCTGACCCTCTCCTGTTCACGCTCTGTCTCTCCCTGTCTCAAAAATAAATAAACGTTAAAAAAATTAAAAAAAAATAAAAAAAGGAAAAGAAAATTCTCAGATGGGAGACGTAGTGTCAGATATTAACATATACGGGAGAAAATTATCCGCTACCGCCCAGGTAAAAACCAAAGAAGGCAAAACAAAACACCTTTTCTGATGGCTGCAGGGTAGCAGAACCTGCGACCTCAAAATATGCCGCTTTGGCATGTTGATTATTTTGAGCTGAAGTCACTCGAAGAAAGGTCCAAGGTGGGGGAGGCTTTCTCTGAGTTCTCCTTATCTGCCTAAGGACAGATCCTCCAAAAGGAACCGAATGGGCGTAATCCCCTCCCCAGAAAAGTTGCTGCAACCAGGGAGATGGACTCTTATCACAGGGAAGGAGAGTGGAAGTGGACATCACACCCAGACAAGCGGTCACAAACATTTGTTAACGCTAATGAAACAGGGGAACCATGTAGATGAACGTGGTTTTCATGCTGCAAGAGGCCTGCGTAGCAAACCACAACTCCCAAGCTTGTAAATCCCTCGATGTTAGGAGGTCAAAATGCGAAGGAAAAGCAGTCACAAACGGCCAACTAGGCTTTAAGCTAGAGCCAGTCAACAATTTCCTTTGCTTCTGCACTTTCTTTATGTAAGTCCTCCCCTGGTTCTCGTCTGCAGAGTGCTGCTTGCCGTGCGGGTTTGGCACTTGGGTTTGCAACTGCATTTGGCTCAAACACACTCTGAAAATGCCCAATATGCATCAGTTTACCTTTTTTTTAATGTTTATTTATTTTTGAGACAGAGAGAGACAGAGCATGAATGGGGAAGGGGCAGAGAGAGAGAGGGAGACACAGAATCGGAAGCAGGCTCCAGGCTCCGAGCCATCAGCCCAGAGCCCGACGCGGGGCTCGAACTCACGGACCGCGAGATCGTGACCTGGCTGAAGTCGGACGCTCAACCGACTGAGCCACCCAGGCGCCCCATCAGTTTACCTTTTAACACCGTCCTACCCCAGAGCTATTCTTCTAACGGCCCATGGATCTTTCCCCAAAATCGTTTTCACTCCCCTCAGAAGTCCTGCTTCCTCCCCTTCCCCTGTTAAGATACTATTTAATCCTAAATTCGAAACCACCTTGGGGAGTTATTCATTTTCCCCAGGTGTCTTCCATGCATACATGAGGTAGACGTGTGTTATTGTTTATTTTTCTCTTGTTAATGTTTTATTACAAGCAGTCTCATCTAAGAACTCAGGAGGGTAGAGGGAAAATTATTTTTCCTCTCCAACCTGACCTATGTTTCAATAACGTTTCGTGACTATCTGATAGATACTACCATAGCTACTCCAACGTGTTATACTAGTATCTACCACAATACTCTCTTTTTGTACATAAACACACACACGTGCGCCCACAGATGCACACACACACACATACACACACTTTTGACTTCGGACAGTTTACTCTCACTGCAGTCATCCTGGGGAAAAGGCACCTAATATCCTTTAGCCGGTGCTATGCATGCATAGTCTTCTAAAATAATTAGAAAGGTTTCTAAATTCTGTGTCTGTTCTCTTAATTCAAGTTCCTCTTGGAGTTTTTCAAATAATTGGGTTTATGCTAATGATCTGTGATTTAAAATAGGTGTGGGAGATGTTAGTGCTGCGCTGCCAGAAAAAATGTAATTTTAGCATTCATGAGCGAGTGCCCCATCACCATCAACACCATCGTCGAAAACAAGACAGATGTGTGAGTTGGAGACGTTACCGTGTTCTTGCAATGCTCTGTCTTCTGCTCGTCAGTGAAAATTACGGGAGGAGGGTTGGGGGGTAAGCCATATATTATTTGGTCCTAAGTTTTGACCCCGTGTTGACTGCTACCCTCACTATCTTTATTAAACTCCTAAGCGCCAAGTACAATGGGTTCAAAGTACTCAGCAACCGTATCTCAAGAAAATATTTTGGTTTTTATTGCTCAGTGATTTGTGACATGCACAGTCTCATGGATTTAATTCCTCGGGCGATATCATGTCATCATCGTGACTATGATTCTTTGCCTCCACATTTATTGCAATGGTCATACTGGCCAAGGTCAGCGGTTTCCAAAAAGTATCGAAAAGATTTGTGGTTTGGTAATTAATGCGTTTCTGTTGTTGTTGTTTGTTTGTTTTTCATCTCCGAGGGTATGGGACAGAATTTGAGATGACTTTACAACCCAAAGCCGTTTTGTCTCTGAGAGTGGTTTCAAGGAATAGAACTTGGCTCTCAGTGACTATGTTAAAAAAAAAAAAAAATTGGCCCCCGTTTATAGCAGTTTTTGTTTTCTTGTTGGTTTCTTTTTGTTTGTTTTGAGAGACTGAGGAAAGGTAAAATTTAAACAAATTAAAATGCATAAATCTCAACTGGGAAATTATGGAAGATCAAACTGATGTCTTAACACCAATATCTCTACCAATATCAAGGTAGAGAATATGGCAGCAACCCAGAAAGTTCCTTTGGTACCCCTTCCCGATCTGATCTTTTCTCTGTGCCCAGAGACAACTGCTAGTTCTGTTACAGTTTTTGTTGCTGTTTGCCACTAAAAGTTAGTTCCACACACATTAGAGTGTAAAACAGTATAACATACAGACACAGTGGTTTTCACATGCAGAAGCAGGGAAAAGTGACAATTGTTAAGGTATAGTTACATGGATGTTAACCATGTGAAGAAGTTGCCAGAAAGTTTTCCAAAATGTCTTGCTATTTTAATTCCCAACATGAATGTCTGAGAAGTTGTTCCACGTTCTCGCCAATCTTTGGTCTTTTCAATATTCTAATGACTGTGGGGCATATTCAGGGACAGGTTTGTGTGCCTGATAACCTGGGCAGTCACACAAGAGAGGATACTTAGAGGGATTCTGTATTTGGTGTAATGCTTAGCTATGGCAATCTTGACATTTTCACTAAAGTTTTTTTTAAAAAAATTCATGTTTATTTATTTTTGAGAGAGAAAGAGACAAGACAAGAGCATGAGCGGAGGAGGGGCACAGAGAGAGGGAGACACACACAGAATCCGAAGCAGGCTCCAGGCTCCAAGCTGTCAGCACAGAGCCCGAAGCAAGGCTCGAACTCACGAACCGTGAGGCCATGACCTGAGCTGATGTAGGATGCTTAAATGACTGAGCCACCAGGAGCCCTCATTTTCACTATTTTTTTTAAAAATGGCCATAAAATTTTATTTTGCAGAGTACCCTACCCCCCCAAAAAATATAAAAGCCAGTCCTTCTTGTTAAATTTGTATGTCATGAATGATGAATCATGTTGAGTATCTATGTGCTTATTATCATCTGAATATTACCTTTGGTGGAGTGTCTATTCAAAACCTTTCCTCATTTTTTAATCATTGTGTTATTAATATTCTTTATATTTTCTGGATATAAGTTTTTTATCCAATACGTGACTTTCAAATATTTTCTCCAGTCTTTGCTTGGTTTTCATTCTCATAAAATGTTCAAAAAGGACACATTTAGAACTCTTTATAAAACCACAGTTATCTTTTTTTTCCTTTTAAAAATTTTTTAAAAATTAATTAATTAATGTAGTGGTGGGGGAAGGGGCGGAGAGAGAGAATCCCAAGCAGGCTCTAAGCCCGACGTGGGGCTTGATGTGGCGCATGATCTCTCCACCATGAAATCGTGACCTGATCGAAATCAAAAGTTGGGTGCTGAACTGACTGAGCCACCTAGGTGCCCCTCCTCTTTTTTTTTTATTTTTTTTTATTTTTTGTATTAAGTCATGTTGCTGGCGTTATACCTAAGATATCTTTCATGCTGTTTGGGGAGACAATACTTGTCAGTATTACTACAAATTATTTCTCTTCCCCACGTTATGGCTTTCCCTCCCTCGCTCTGACATTTTATCCCCTGCGTCAGACCATTATGGTAACGTTGCAAGTCTTTTGTGTTTTCTTCATCTGTAGCTCCTTCTTTCCCCTTTGTGTTTTCTTTGGGTAATTTTGACTAATGCCGTAACTCACGTCAAGTTTATTGATTCTTCCCCCAGCTGCTTCAAGTCTAGTGACCAGCCAGTCAATGGAATTGTTCATCTCTGAAACCATTGTGTTTAACTCCCAGGATTTGAATCTTAACATTTCCTTCTTTCGGATGAAATTCTCTACCTGTGCACGTACATTGGCCTCTTTTTCACTAGATTCTTTCAGATTTGAATGAGGGTCATTTAAAAAAAAAAAAAAACAAAAAAACTTGTCTGATCGCTGCAACATCTTCATTCCGTCTGAGCCTGGTTTTGTTGATTGCTTTATCTCCTGAAACGGGACTTAGTTTCTCGCAAAATTTTACTGAATGCGAGTTATCGCAGAGGAATTGATAGAAACCACCATTCATGTGGAAGCTTGGCAAGCACACAGGTCTTTTGCCAGCCGTTAGAGTGGGCCGTTGAACCAACACGGTCTAGAATAGCGCGGGTTTGTTATAGTTGCTGTTGCGGCTTGTCGTTCTTATTACTGTGGTTAGTTTCCAATGTCACAGGTTCAAATACCTCTATGGTGGGTTAAGTGCTTAAAGTAGAGGCTGGAGTGCTGGAAAGTTTTTCTCGGAGTTAGTGCTTCACTCCAGCATCAGCCTTCCCTAAACGTCTGTGCCACGGCAGGGAATCTGTTTATGCACCTGCCCTCTCTAGCAATAGACTGTGTTACACCTGTGATGGGATGTAGGGAATTCATCTGTTGTTGCCGGTCCAGTCTTCTGTTCTCTCGGTCTTAGGAAAGTTCTGTGCTTAGAGGTGCCTGTCTCTGCGTTGCTATGTCCTCATCCCCTTGTCGGTCAAACTCTCGTATCTGTGGTTGAGTTGGGTGTGGATTTACTGTACGACCCTCAGCTGTGGGAAGCCACAGCGATATGTATCAAATATAGATATGTGATACCATGTTAAACCTCACATGCTTGCCTCTCAATCTGTTGCAGAGAATTTCTCTTTGACTTTCCTTCGTCCACAGCCTTTCCCTGTGCCTTGCAGGGGAGTGGCCCAGCAACCTGAGATTTGCGGTGTAGAGAATGATTCTGGAGGGCATGACCGCTGTCCACCCTATCCTCTTCACCAGCTTCGAATCTCTTGAGTCTCGCCCTTCCTTCTGTGTCTTTTTGCTCCATAGGAATGAAGCGTGGGGGCAACTAGAGGCATTTTGTGTCTATCTCCCTTGCAGCAAGTGACAAGCTCCTTGGAGCCCTGCATAGGAGCGTGATTTCTTGCCACTCCTCAGCAAGGGAGACCTTTAGCTTTATTCCAGAACAAGTTTAGAAAAGCAGGCAGTGTGGTGTTTGTGTCTTCTGTGCTGTCTGTGATTAACTCCTTCAGGTTCTGTAGGCAAAAGGGTTTGTTGATCCTACCCCAGAGGACTAAGGCATTTGCTTTGTAAAAATAAGGGACTTGGGAAATGGGAGAGGTTTCCTACGTGGCCCGTCACAGCTGGCAATCACCCTCTGCTCATCTGAGCCACTCTACGTTGCTTTCTTCAGTCTTTTGCCCTGCACTCAATTTCTCTGCTGAGCACCCAGGGGGAATGAGATTTCAAGTGATACAGTGCTATATGGCTGAGTGAGGGCAGTTGCTAAGTGCCTCCAGCAACTTCGGGTTTATTAGTTCCCACTTGACTTTTAGCCAACTTAAATTTTACCTGCTTATATTGTGGCCGGGACAGTTTCAGATTGTCTTGCGCTCTGTTATAGATCATCAAATATGTATGTCCCTCCACTGCTTGGAAGAATTTAAACCTCTTCACGTTTCAGATTCCTTCATTACCTTTTAACTTCAGTTTTCTAGTGGGAATAAGAATTGTTCTGAACTTATAGCTGATCTGTTTTCTTTCTTTCTTTCTTTCTTTCTTTCTTTCTTTCTTTCTTTCTTTCTTTCTTTTTCTCATTGTCAAATTAGAGGCAACTTTTTGTGTTAAAGCATACTTCATTCTAAGTGGAGGTCCATCCACAAATTAGGATATGTTCTGTGTTCATTTTCATTCCGTTTGAAATATTTTTTTAACTTCCTTTATGATTCTTTTTTTAGACCCTGAGATTATTTAGGAGTATGTTGCTTTCTGTACAGATATTTGTGGGTTTTCTTCTTATTTTAATTTTAGCAATGTCTAATTGACTACTGTGATTAGAGCGTGTACCCTGGGTCATTTTAAAATTTCAATACTTATTAAGATTTGTGACTCTAAATAAGTATCTGTAAATATTACAAACGCACTTGCAAAAAAAGTATATATTGTACAGTTATAGGCTGTTGAGTGTTATATATGTTAATTAGATCCAGTTGGCCAATGGTGTGCAAATCTAGAAGTTTACTAATTTTTCTCTATTTTTTACTTTCTTCTTATTTTCTGTATTTTTTCTACTGGTTTCTGTAATTTAACAATAACATTTCTTAAAATCTCCAACTGTATTTGTGAATATTTGTACTTCTAGCCTTGACTATGTGGATCACTGCTTTATGCATTTTGAAACCCTCTCTTTTAGGTCCACAAACAATTTTATGTCTTCTTTATGAATAACTTCATTTAAAATTTTTTTTTAATTTTTTTCAACATTTATTTATTTTTTGGGACAGAGAGAGACAGAGCAGGTGGGGGAGGGGCAGAGAGAGAGTCCAGTTCATACTGGACTATAGCTAGAGATTTTTTTTTAAGCTTATTTATTTTGAGAGAGAGACAGTGCAGGTGGGGGAGGGGCAGAGAGAGAGGGAGACAGAATTCCAAGCAGGCTCTGCACTGTCAGCTTGGAGCCCTATGTGGGGCTCAAACTCACAAAACCTTGAGATCAAGACTTGAGTGGAAACTAAGGGTCAGTTGCTTAACCAGCTGAGCCACCCAGGCTCCCCTAATAGCTGGAGATTTTTAAGCAGTGATGAAGGTCAACTTAGTGTCATTTCTCACCACTATCCTGTATCTTCCTAAATAAAACATATATTTGAAATATTTGCGGAGATTATTTGTAACATATAAACCCACTCAAAATCTTCGGAATGTGGTTGTTGCTTAATAACTGAAAAATGCTTATAAATCCCTAGACAGTATAGAACAGCAACATGGGAAAAAATAGATAAATAAGCTTTATTTTTTTTTCAACGTTTTTTATTTATTTTTGGGACAGAGAGAGACAGAGCATGAACGGGGGAGGGGCAGAGAGAGAGGGAGACACAGAATCGGAAACAGGCTCCAGGCTCTGAGCCGTCAGCCCAGAGCCCGATGCGGGGCTCGAACTCCCGGACCGCGAGATCGTGACCTGGCTGAAGTTGGACGCTTAACCGACTGCGCCACCCAGGCGCCCCGCCAAAAATATTTTTAATTAAAAATATATGTATATTTATTTATTTTGAGAGAGAGAGAGAGAGACAGAACATGTGAGTGGGGTAGGAGCAGAGAGAGAGAGAGAGAGAGAGAGAATCCCAAGCAGGCTTCACACTGTCAGTGTAGAGCCACACACGGGGCTCGATCTCACGAACCAGAGATCATGACTGGAGCCACAATCAAGAGTCAGCTGCTAACTAACTGAGTCATCTAGGCCCCCTGCAAAAAACGTAGTCTTATTGTTCTAATTTTAACTAATTCAGAAATTGGTGCTGTTTAGTTGACGGTTTTGTCTATTTACATGTATATGCATCTAAAATATATGAATAAATTATATATAATGATGATATACATTTATATGTAACATAATTATATAACATATATACATATGTCCCCCAATATCACTATATGTAGTTTGCTTGTTTCTTTGTTTACGTGTTTGTTTTTTCAACCCAGATATTTACTCCTTGTTAATTCTTGCCTGGACTTTGTCATTCCATTTGATATCATCAATTTTGCTTTAAATTTTTTTTTTTAGCATTCCCTATAGCGTGTGTTCTGCTAGGGATAATGAACTTTAGCTTTTGTCTGAGAATAGGTTTCTTTTTTATTTATTTATTTATTTTTTATTTTTTTTAAATTTTTTTTTTCAACGTTTCTTATTTATTTTTGGGACAGAGAGAGACAGAGCATGAACGGGGGAGGGGCAGAGAGAGAGGGAGACACAGAATCGGAAACAGGCTCCAGGCTCCGAGCCGTCAGCCCAGAGCCCGACGCGGGGCTCGAACTCACGGACCGCGAGATCGTGACCTGGCTGAAGTCGGATGCTTAACCGACTGCGCCACCCAGGCGCCCCGAGAATAGGTTTCTTTTATCTTAATGTTTTGCACATAAATATTATCATATCTTGTTTTTTTTTTTCATATTTGGAAATGTTTCGAATCTCTTTACCTATCTCTTTATTTTCATCACTTCCATAAAGCACTACTTCAAATATGTTTCTTAAAAGATGAAATATAATTGGGTGTTGAGCTTTAGTCTTTCCTAATAGTCTGTGTTCTAGTGGTAAAATCAAGTCTGTTCACATGTGATATAAGAAAAGACACCCTTGATTTAATGTGTTCCAGCTATCTTCATCTATTACTATTTTTTATTCTGTTTGTTCTCATTTGCTTCACTGCTGCTGATTTGGTCAAATTGCTATTTGTTACTTTTCATCCCAGTGTTAATTTTATAATTCTACGTTGGTTTTCTATTCTGTCGATGGCCACTTACCATTTCAAGATGCTCATATGTATCCATTATATGAAAACAACTTATGTGTTATTACTCTCACAAAGATATTCTACACACGCACTTCTGTCATATCATCTCCATTTCCAATTAGATGAATCTTTTACAATATTCATGGCCTTACTGTCATTCCAAACATCTCTCCATTCACAGATATGTTACTGTTTCCCTTTTCCCCATGTTTTTGTTGAATAGTATAGTTGTTTTAATAACAAATATCATTAGAAGTTTCTTTGAAATAAGTACCTTTCACACTTATTGAGCATTTTTTACACATTCTAACAGACTGCATCTTCCATATTCATATATATGTATATATACACCCTTCAATTCATGTTTATTTCATATACACTTATGCATGTATGGGTGTATATACATACACATGAATATATATACACACCATTTTTTATTTCTCCTTAATAATTCTTCATTTTCTTATCATTGCTTACTATATCATATAATTTCTCTTTTAAGTTTATTTATTTATTCTTGAGAAAGAGAGCGAGCACAAGCAGGAGAGGGGAAGAGAGAGAGGGAGACACAGAAGTGGAAGCAGGCTCCAGGCTCTGAGCTGTCAACACAGAGCCTGACGTGGGGCTCAAACTCACTAACCATGAGGTCATGACCTAAGCCAAAATTGGATGCTTAACTAACTGAGCCACACAGGCGCCCCCATATAATTTATAATTCTACGGTTAAGTACAATTTTAGTAACCGCCAGCCATTTTATTTTATATTCATTTCCAAATCACACTTGGTCGCATCTATTTTTTTCACCAAAATTTTGCTCAAGAAAATCTCATGGGCGCTAGAATCTCTAAATTAATTCATGACCAAGAATGACTCCATAGCTTTGATTTTTACAAGGAAATTTGTATACATACTTCTCAGAATGCATTTTACTTCTTTAAAGTCTTTGAGGATACTCATCCTCAAGCTATGTTGTAACATCAAGTGGTGCTATGAAAAAGTTTGGGGCTAAAATTATTTTGTCCTTCTGGTACATTATTTTCTCCATTTTTATATTAAGATTGGATGCATATAATGCAAAGCCAAAAGAAACCAACAAGATGTAGGTGTGCATCTCCAATACAAAAACCAGTGATAAAACGTATCTAGAACTGCTATTCTGTGGTCATCAAGTACCCAAATTCCTCCTACATTTCTACCCTACCAACATTGGTGCATGACTTTGAAATTCAAGTTCATCTTGTAGTTCAGTATGGCTAATGAAATGGCAGCTATCATGTTAGAATTCTATATCAGAAAAGAGAGTAAGAGAGGACACAGCCAAAGTAGCTATATCCCAGCGAAATTTTGATGTTTAGATTTCCCTCGCGTTAAACAAAACAAAGCCAAACTAAACAACACAAGCACACAGGCACATGCCACGCAGAGCACCCAGCCTTCTGTTCCAGTGACTTTTGTTCATGATTCGAGATACCTGCTGGAATTCGAATCCACAATTTTAGCAGAAAGAAGAGGAGATGGGAGAAAAACAAATGAGACTAACTACTAGCTGAGTCAATCCTCCCTATCCAGTTTTCCCAGAAGCTTGTCCAAAAAGTTTGACTGCAATTAATGGATCGTCTCCAGCCGCCAGAAAGGCAGCAAGTTAGAAATGAGATCCTTTAGCCAGGCTCTTTGCCACACAGAATAAAACTTGGGCCTCTTGTCAAGCAAGAAGAAGCACTAGAAACGTACCTGCTTCTGCCACATCTGCACATCCTGCATCAATGACAATATGACATCATTTCAGTCTTTGGAGTTCAGCACCTTCATAAGGATGCATTCCTTCGAAAATACAGTAGACACTGAGGCTATTTGCTTTTGCTTTTGTTTTTATTTTTATGAAAATAGCACAGCCAACTACCTAGTCTGTCGGAGTTTTTAAACTTGCACGAACTGGCTTTTACGCCCTGCCAGCCCCCTCCTCTCCCTTTCGGCCCAGCAGTCACTGCCTGGAGGCAATCAGAAGCGTTTACCACCTTTGCCAATAGCGCACCGCCTTGTCATGGCAAGGCGCCAGCATTATTTCCCACCGTATCTGCATTTTTACAACCGCTGTTCATAACGGATTCAAGATACACGTAGAAGCGATTGCATTTTTGACCCTGAAAATGTTCCAAATGACAGACGGTCTGGCAACCTGTTTGGTAAGCCAGAGACAGAGAGCTTCTCCCTTGGCAAAATGGCATTTCTTTCCATCTCTGTTAGTAGATTAGAAAGCTCCAGACTCCATTTATTTCTCATCGATAGGGTTTTGTTGAAAGCATGCGGAACGAGCCAATGCACGGCAACATTCTGAATTTCATCATATGTCAGCCTCAGGAATCATAGCTCTTCCTTCCAAAATACGGAAGGTACCCAACCATCTGACCTACTGTTTTGCCACTACAAAATGATGGTCACCAGCTTTGCAGCCTAAAATGTGACATTCCTTATCATATATTTTCTCCTTTCGTCCAGTTGGCTAATTCTATAATCTTTGATCCGTTATGGTAGTACTCCACAGCTGGTACTCTGTGTAGGATGAGATTCAACTACGTAGGATAGAACCCCGCCCCCCGAAAAGAAAAAAAAAAAGTGGTTTAAACACAGTAGAGGCCCAATTCTTTGTCATGCAAACAACAGCTAGCCTTGGTGGGCTACCTAGAAAAAGCATTAGCCAAAGCATAAGAGACTCTTAAAAACTGAGAACAAACTGAGGGTTGATGGGGGGTGGGAGGGAGCGGAGGGTGGGTGATGGGTATTGAGGAGGGCACCTTTTGGGATGAGCACTGGGTGGTGTATGGAAACCGATCTGACAATAAATTTCATATATTGAAAAAAAAAGAAAAAGAAAAAGTATTAGCTTTCTTTTCAACCATTATCAGTGCATGGCTTCTATCCTCAGTGTTACCTCTTTATTCGAGATAGACTCTGGGTTTCCAGTTACAAGTCGATGTGTCTGGAAAGAAAAAGGGTTCCAAAAAAAAGGGGCTTATGTGCAGCTGATCCAGAAACTTCTAAGTTCCTCCAAATACATACCCATAATGCCCACTACATTTCATAGCTCACGATAGTTACAAGAAAGTCTGCCAGAAGCAATCTTTTTACCATGTGAACTGCTAACTAGAATACACTATGGTTCTTCCCAGGAAGAAAAAGAAATATTGGCCATTAGACAAAAAGAGACCCTTGTTTTGTGCTGCCCCTGTTTTTGTTTCCTGAAGGAGACTGAGATTCTTTTACATTTACAGAGAAATCACTTTGGGAGAATATGCAGTTGTGTTATGATTGTGTTGAATCAGATTTTCCTGATGTAGTAAACCCTTTTGCACCTTCATATTAAAATAGTGTTTTGTCTTTGTTTCCTTCTATTTTCATTGACTTTTATTTCTATTAACATTTTTCAAAACTCTATTCCTCGGTATTACAGGAATATCCCACATCTCCTGCTGTCTTTAACAACTTATCTACAATAATTTTGATGGTTTTTAAATTCTTTAATTTTGAGGGTGATACTTAGCAAGAATGTCTGTCATATCCTTGATATTATTTTCATTCATGTCCTTTTTTCTTTTAATACAGTTTTCCTTCACATGTCATTTTAAAAAAAACAAAACTCTACTCTGAGATCTTTTCTTAGCTTTTTTTTGTTGTTGTTCGTTTGTTTCGTTCCTTGAGAGGCATCTATTGTCTTGAAATTTTTTTGAACACTTCACAATTTTTTCTAACATTCTTTTTTTTTATACTATTTTTCTGTTATTTTTGGTTAGAAGTACTGTTCCCTCTGATCTCATTGGGGCTGTAAATAACTTTGTTTTATTTTATTTTTCTGCCTCTTTTTCTTTGGTTAATTTACTTGTTTTTTTTATTTTTTTACCTTTTTTGTTGTTTAATTAAAGTATAATTAACACAGTGTTATATATAATAATATATATATTATATATACATATATAATATATATATATATATTAGTTTCAAGTGTACAATATAATGATCCAATAATTCTATACATTTCTCAGTAGTCATCAAGGTAAGTGCATTCTTTTATTTTTTTAAGTCTTTATTTACTTATTTAGAGAACACGAGAATGCAAGCAGAGGAGGGCAGAGATGGGGGGGATAGAGAGAATCCCAATCAGGCTTTGCACTGTCAGCATGGAGCCCGATGCAGGGCTCGAACTCACGAGCCCGTGAGATCATGACCTGACCTGAAGTCCAGAGTCAGACACTTACTAGGCTGAGCCACCCACGTGCCCCAAAATAAGTGCATTCTACTCCCCCTTATTTATTGCACCCATCTCCCCACCCACCTTCCTTTCAGCAATCACCAGTTTGTCCTCTGTGTGTAAGAGTCTATTTTTAGTTTGTTTCTCTTTTTCTCTTTGCCCATTTGTTTTGTTTCTTAAATTCCACATATGAGTGAAATCATATGATATTTGTCTTTTTCTGAAGGACTGTTTTCACTATCCATGTTGTGGCAAATGGCAAGATTTCATTCCTTTTTTATGACTGAGTGATATTCCATCGTGTCTAAATACACCACATACTCTATCCATTCATGTATGAATGGACACTTGGGTTGCTTCCATATCTTTGCTATCGTAAACAAGGCTGCAGTAGTCTTTAACTCAAAGGCAAGCCTTTACATAGTTTTTATTATTCCATAATTTATTGTGGCTCACAAGGTAACTATTTAAATTATGGAATCTTTTCCTTGTTATCTGTCAATAATTCTCCTTCCAGAAAATTTCCTGTCTTGGAGCCCATATACATTTTATATTTTATAGATTTTACATTTGATATCATCACAAATTCTTTGGGTATCAAATCAAGTCTCTCCATGGACAGTCTCTTCTTCATGCCTTTTATTTTCATTGCACTAATACAGAGTTTCAAAAGCGATAATGGTAATGATTCCAAATTCTGTAAAATGCTTTCCTAAACTACAGAATCATCACCATTATCGCTTTTGAAATTCTTTTAATCCGTAAAAGTAACCACATACACTTTATTCATTATTCCATACTCCCCTACCATCAATTCCCTCTCAGCCACAGAAAACTACTAATTTAATTTCTTTGTCTAGAGAATTGCCTGTAATAGAGATTTCATATAAATGAAATCATATTATCTACATATCTATACATCTTTATATCTATTTATCTGTCTATCTTCTATCTATCATCTGTATCTATCGTGTATCTATCTATCTATCTATCTATCTATCTATCTATCTAATCTGGATTCTTCCATTTAGCAGATGGTTTCAAGATTTATACATGTTGTAGACTATATCAGCACTCCCTTCAGTTTATTGCTAAATAACATTTCATTGATTAGATATTCTACATTTTTTTTACCTATTTGTCAATTGATGAACATGTAGGTTTTTACCACTTTTCAGGTATTATGAATAATGTTGCTATGAATAATCATATATAGGATTGTGTGAATACATGTTTTCTTGGATATATACCAAGGAGTGAAATTGCTGAGCCATATGGTAAATCTATGCTTCACTTTTTGAGGACCGGCCACACGTATTTCCAAAATGGCTGCTCCATTTTACGTTCCCACCAGCAGTGCATGAGTGGTCTAATTTTCTCTACATCCTTGTACACACATCCTACTATCTGCCATTTTCATTATAGTTATTCTAGAGATAGTTAAATGGTACATATCTCATTGTGGCTTTGATTTTCATTTTCTCGATGGCTCATGAGTTTAGACATGGCATGTGCTCTTTGGCCATTTGTGTGCCTTCTTTGGAAAACTGTCTAATCAGATTTTTTGCCTCGTTATTGTGTTTTTGTCTTTTTACTGTTAAGTCTTTTATCAGATATATGATTTGCCAATATTTTCTCAGATTCGCTGGTTGTTGTCTTTTCATTACCTTGATGATAGGGTCCTTTCAAGCACAAGAGTTTTTAATTTTGTTGAAGTCCAACTTATCTCTTTTTTCCTCAGAATACTTGTGATTTTAGTGAAATATTTAAGGGGCTATTGCTGAGTACAAGGACATGGAGATTTCTCTATGTATTTGTATAAGAATATTATAGGTTTGTATTTCACATTTATGTCTTTGGAGCATTTTGAGCTAATTTTATATATGGTATGAGATAGGGGTCCAGATTCATGCTTTTGCATACATTCAGTTGTCTTGACATTATTGTTTGAAACTATTCCTTCATCGTTAAATAGAATCACCACCCTTGTCAAAAATAAATCGACTGTAAATGAGGGTTTATCCTTGTATTCTCAAATCGGTTCTGTTGATTTATATGTCTACTTTGATGTAAGTAGCACACAGTCTTGACTACTCTAGCTTTGCAGTAGGTTTGGAAATTGGAAAATTTGAGTCCTCCAAATCTGTTCCTCTTTTGAAGATTGTTTGGTTATTCTGGGTTCTTTGAATATCCATATGAATTTTAGATCTAGCTTATCAATATCTGAAAAAAAAAAGTGTGCTGGGACTTTAATAGAGAATGTGTTGAATTTGTAAATCAATGTGGGGAATATTGATATCTTAACAATATTAGGTTTCCTGACTGATGATTTTGGAATTTCTTTCAATTTATGAGAAGTTTCTTGAATTTCTCTCAATGATGTGTTGTAGTACTTATGGTGTAACTTTTGCACTTCTTTTGTTAAACACTGCTAAAGTATTTTATTTACTTTTATGCTATTGTAAGTGGAATTTTCTTATTTTCAGTTTGTGTTGTTCACGGCAAATTCATCGAAATATAATGGTTTTGTATATTAACCACGTATCTCACAACATTTCATGATTTAAGGGTTTTTTTAAATAAATCACTTCGATTTTCTAAATATAAGCTCATGTCTTCTGAGAATAGTGATAGTTTTATGTCCTTCTTTCCAATGTAGAGGTCTTTTGTATTATTTTCTTTGTTAATGCTCTGGCTAGAAGCTGAAGTAAGTACAATGTTGAATAGAATTACTGCGGGAGGAAGTCTTTGTCTTGTCCTATCTTGTGGAGAAAACATTTAGTCTTTCAAATTTGGGCATGTTAGCCATTGGATTTTGATAGATGATTTTTACCAGACTGCGGGAGTTCCTTTCTATTCATAGTTGTTCATATTTTTTATCAAGAAAGGGATTTGAACTTGTCAAATGCTCTTCTGTATCTACTGAGATAATCATGAGTCACTTTGACACGTATTCTACTGATGTGATGTATTTCATTCATTGATTTTTGGATGATAAACCAACTTTGCATTCCAAGCATAGATTCCACTGGGTCATGGTGTATAATTATTTTATATATTGTGGGGCTTAGTTGGGTAGTATTTTGTTGAAGAGTTTTGTTCTATATTGATAAGAGACATTGGCCTTTAGATTTCTTCTGATTTTTTTTTTCTGTTTTGGGTTTTTTATTTTTGTGTGGTTTTAGGTTCTCTCTTTCTTTCTATCAGGGTAACACAGACCCATATAATGAATTAGAAATTATGCTCTCATTTTTGTTTGTAAAAATTTGCAAAGAATTGGTATTAGCTCTTCTTTAAATGTTTAGTAAAATTCGTCCGCGAAGACATCTGGGCCTGGGATTTTTGTGAGAATTTGGTTTTATGATCTGCCTACTTGACCATCTTGTAGATGGATACTAGAAATCTACTCTCACTTGGGTGAAAGACAATAAAGAATCAAAATTGTTAGGCTTTTTGTCTATTTATTCATGAGTGCACTTAAATCAGTTATTAACTGTGCCTCCTCTGTAGGAAAACAGTTCTTTGAATTTTGTGCCAGTTTTTGTGTTTAATCTTAACTAATGGCTAAAGTTACGGAACTGAAACTAAAAAGTCTCTATGTCTGTGTGTGTCTGTAATTGATATGGTCTTGATTACCTAGTGAGTAAAGACATTTTTTTCTATCTTCAGAAATATATGTAAATTAATTATAACATCCTTTGTATTCAAAACAGCTCTGTTCCAATTGTTTTATAGTGCTCTGTAAGTCATAGTTAAATCTCCTATTCCCCAAGCTCACCGAATACAAGGAAATAGAATTTCTAATATTTAAATACACAGGACTTTTGACCGGAAGTCCATTTTACAGAAACTCTTGTGTCATTAACAACATGTTTACATAATTGAAGTAAAGTTTACATAACTGAAGTAAATATCACATAGTTCTATACCTAGGAAGACTTGAAGATATTCTCAAATAAAAGAATCTTTTCTGCAGCAGGATGGAAAATAAAGGACTGCACTAAATATTTTGAACTACTGATGGGTAAAAGGATTGTGTTTTGGTACACATTTATGATACCTGTGTTGACAATTTCAGACCATACCAGTGGAACACAGTCAATGTTGCTTTTACACTCTATTTTCAAGAGACAAGTAAGGAAATGCTGTCTTAGGTCTTCTTAATCTATCCCTACTCCTTGATGTAGTCGAGTACGCTTTTGCAAATGGAAATAAAACATTTTTAAGTGCTGTTTCATCCTCACACATCTCCCCCCCTCAATTCAGAAACCCATATAAATCCATTCAATTTTTGTAGCCCTACACTTATCTGCACAGAGTCAATAAGAAATCGGTTCTTTCTGTCAAGATATAATTAGATAAATCCATTGTGCAATCAAGGCCATAGCTGTGCTTCCACATTTGTGGATAATTCTTATTTAAGCAGGGGCATAAAGCTATTAAGAAACAAAGGTTGACTTTCTATGTGTGACAGTGCTTAGAGAGCCCTGCTGGGAAAACAGGCGTGGGACCTGATTTCCAGGACTGACATCTCACAGTAAAGTTCAAGGTCACCTCCTGTCAGGCCAGGAACCTCAGCAGATCTGGGGAGTCTCCAGAAGAAAGAAATTCACCCACCTGTATATGTACTGCAGATAAAATTTACTGAGGGGAGTGTTATAGTTTGAT
The DNA here is from genome assembly GCF_007474595.2 of Lynx canadensis. Taxonomy (NCBI): domain Eukaryota; kingdom Metazoa; phylum Chordata; class Mammalia; order Carnivora; family Felidae; genus Lynx; species Lynx canadensis. Next base: position 11,007,288 of record NC_044314.2, on the reverse strand, counting down.
TTCTTAGTCACAGTATAGCAAACAATAGAGGCTTTTAAAGATCCAATCTGATATTTCTTATGAAAACTGTGTATAATTTAATTCTAAGGCCTTACTAGTTACTCAGTAGTATTGTGTCAGTAATGATTTGAAAAGTAAACCAAGTAGGCATACCTGGTTATTCAAATTTTGCTGCACCCATGGAAATAATCAGACCAAACCTAATGAAACTTGTCATTCTGTGATGATAATAATCTATGTGAACGAGTTATGATTGCAAAGGGGGAGATTATAGGGAAAATTTGTTACAGACGTGGAAATGTAACAAGAAGCATACTGAACGTCTTTTCACTGAAGTGCTGGGCATTGTATAGTGTTACACTAATACGATAGACATGAAATTAAGTAAAATTAAAAATTCAGTTATTCAGTCACACTATCTTACTAGCCACGTAGGGCTAATCGCCACTGTACTGGAGAGGCCAGATACAGAACATTCCCCTTATTACAGCAAGTTCTACTGGGCAGCATTGGTGCAGGAAATCCTTAGGGGATTTTCTGATTCAATAGGGATTTGTTAACTTTGATCGTGTTTCTATTATCATTCCATTTCTATTACTCAGATGTGTTATGAACGTGCACCCTGATGGCTGGTATGCCACCAAGCTAATGCCACTTGTGAGATATCTCTGAACTAACCAGCGACCCTAATCCTATGTTGTGCCTATTAACGATGCAAAACTGCTTTCAATGCTGAACTTCGGTTTAGGTTAAGTTTTCTTGCATGTGTTCTTAACTCCTTCGAAAACATTCTAGGTGTCCTTCTTACCCCGCTGTTTGTACTAATTTCCACGCAATTTGTCCTGAAAGTCTTATCTGGCAATCCACCTTTGGTTGTCTCTGTTTCTATAACTCTTACATCCAATATTTTAATTTAGTTATCTTTCACTTCTTTGCATCTCCAGCGTGACAGTATATATTTCACGAGGATTGAAATTCTGTAGTGTTCAATCATTGCCTAATTCAGTATCTGGCATCTAGTAAGTGTGTGGAAATCATTCTAAAAATAATTACAATTATACAATATAACTGTACAAATCTATCTGAGCAATTATAATGTTTAATTCATTTACTGAGTCTTCTATTTTTCCAGAAGGAAATGAGTTCCTCCGTGCCATCATCAATTTTGTTCCCGGTCCTGGTTCTGAATGTGCTGCAACATGCGTTCAGTGTGTATTTGGCAAATACATTAAGAATGGATGCATGCCGGGGCTCCTGGGTGGCTCAGTCGGTTAAGCGTCCGACTTCAGCTCAGGTCACGATCTCGCGGTCCGTGAGTTCGAGCCCCGCGTCCGGCTCTGGGCAGATGGCTCGGAGCCTGGAGCCTGCTTGCGATTCTGTGTCTCCCTCTCTCTCTGCCCCTCCCCCATTCATGCTCTGTCTCTCTCTGTCTCAAGCATAAATAAAACGTTACCAAAAAAAAAAAAAAAAAAAGAATGGATGCATGCCATTGGCAACACGGTTGTTCTAGCTTAATGGTTAAAATCCGGATAGATGGAATATAAATATTGACTCCATAATTTAGTAATTGTGTCAGTTTGGAAAAACTATTTCCTTCCTTTACAACTAAGTCATCAAAAAATGATATAAATTAGTAAATTACTACTATGAGGACAAAATAAGATAATGCATTAAATGCCTAAGGCAGTGCTTGGCGCTTAACTAGTGCTCATTAATTGCACAATAGAATTAGAGAAGTCAAATATCTTAAAAACAACGTTAAAACTAAAGGAAAAGAAAACAATGGTTAACATTCAATAACAGGAAAAATGTCCTTAATCTATGAACAGAAAACAACACCTCTTGATTATTTATGAACTCCCTGCTAATAAATTTGTATGACACTTGACTAATTGATTCTTCCCTACACAGGTTAAATGTCTCATTAGTACAGAAAACAATCTCATTAAAATTAATAACGTATGAAGTTTTAAAAATATGTACCTCACTCTTAAATGGCAAGTCTTATTGAAAATCAGATTTTTTTTCTTTGTATTCAATGTATTATTCTCATCCTGAAATTATCAGATGAATAAGACTGAAAGTATCCTCAACAACATTTACAACTGAGGATGTCTATTTGCTCTCCAAAGATTTTTTGTTTGTTTGTTTTAGAAGAAAAGGTGCATGTTTAAATTTCAATGAGGTGAGGAAAATCTATGGCAATTTGGAGAACATCAACTCAATATTTTTCATTAATGAATTGAAAATAGTTTAGAATGAGCCCAATTGACAAAGACACGCTTTACCAATTAGTAGATGCATTACAGGTAGAAACGATTATTCAGCACAGTTGGGAATGTGGCCTGAAGCAAATGTTAGGATCATAGTTTAATATAGACCAATACGTGGTATGTAGTTCGAACACTGACATAATTGACCTCGAGTATAACCATCCCTCCAAATCTAATCACATTTGAAAACTGTCCTAATGAATAGATGGGGGAATTAGAAAAATTAAAAATGGAAATGCACAGCCTATTTTAAAAACAATTGTCTTCATTCTTTATTATCCTCAAATTGACGCTTTGTAAGTTTTGACTATTAGGACTGCTTTCGGCTCTTAATTCAGGAATGAGACAATTTATTTTAAGTTTAGAAAGCCGGTGATTACAAGTAATGTTATGCAGGTAACTCTTCTAACGCTCACAATGCAAGATAAATACACTTACTTGTAGGAGGCGTCGTGTTATAGACAGATACGAAATTTGGAAGTAGAAAGTCTGAAGCTTGAATTCCAGCTCCCAAACGTTCTAGGGGCTAGATCTTTGGTGAATCTATGAATATTTATGAATTTACCCTGGCTATCAGTCTCGATTTCCTTGACATGAAATCGGCATGGCATTTTTAGTTTTGGTGAAAGATTCAAATACACGAACACATGAACAAATTCTAGTACCTAAAAATAATAGATATTTTCTTCTGTCACAAACACTAAATAATAAACAACCATTGTAGAGAATACAGTTAGATATGAGAGATCACACGGTATAAGTGTAAGACACACTGATGAGATCAATAAACGAGTTAAGATGGTATCCAGCAAAACACAGACAAAATTATTTTTAAGAGTCTGAAAAGGGTGCTTGGGTGGCTCAGTTGGTTAAGTGACTCTTGGTTTAGGCTCACGTTTTGTGAGGTTGAGCCCCACATCGGGCTCTACACTGACCGTCTGGAGCCCACTTGGGGGGCTCTCTTTCTCTCTCTTTCTCTTCTGCCCCTCCCCTGCTTGTGCTCTCTCTCTCTCAAAATAAATAAATAAACTTAAAAAAAAAAAGAGTCTGAAAAGTCTTATAACAGCATGAGGTTGGCTTTTTTCTTTTATCCACTTTGGTAATTCTGGATTTTTAAACATTTTTTAAGACTGTTTAGTGCATTTCCCTTTATTATAAATAAGTATAGGTTAAAGTCCATCATTTTGATATTTATTTTCTATTTTCCCCATCTATTTCTTGTTTCTTTTTTCTTCCCTTCTGGCTTCTTTTGGGCTCAGTATGTTTTTTTCTTACGGTTACATATCATTCCCACTATTGACTTTTAAGATATTTTTCTTTGTTTTAAATCATTAGTCATTTCTCTAAACAAGTTTACAATATGCATCTTTGACTTACAATAGTATCATGCCAGACAGTAAACAGTTTCAGAAACAATACAACAAACATGCACGCTTTAAAGCTAAAAACACAGGGTGGCGGGGGTGGGGGGGCGGGTTAGAAATAAAAGTCTGGGAAAGATACACTATATGTACGCTTTTTATATTTACCCTGAAGCTCATGTCCACTAATTCCAAAATGTGGGCTATCCACCCATCTGCCTCTGCTGCTTGTGATTCTCTTGATGAAGAGTCAAATTCTCTTGCTTATTTTTATGTTTCATATTTTTTAAATTATACTTTGGGCATTGGTTATAAAGGCAGAGTAGAGTTTTAAGTATATATTATTTATCCCCTGTCAGAAGGCTGTAATAGGGATCAGAGGCAATCATTTCTCTCATTTAGCTAGGTCTGACTGGTGTACCTCAAGTGAGATTTAGTTTATCCCCGACTTCAACTATTTTGAAGACGGGACTAGGACTTTGCCTCTGCTGAGTGCCAGCCATCCAGAGATTCCTTTTTGTGTTATAGCATGCCACCAATTTCCAATTAATAGCTTACTGCTCGGTTTTACAACCCAGATTGAACTTTCTCTCTTTCTTATTGCCTTGTCCCCAGGCGTAAGCAGGACTCATCTGGAACAGGAGGGCATCATGTCTGTTCACATGGAGCTACCAATGTTTCTGAAAAAAATCAGTGGTTCCTTTTACGCCGCCTATGGGGCCATCATTCCCTCACCCATCAGTCCTCCAGCAATGACCTCCACCAAAGACGCTCTTCTACTAGGAAGAGCTCATTTTTCTGAGAGTTTAGCCTACTTAGCTTTGTATGTTTAACCAACTGTTACATTACGGTGGATGTATCACTTTTTTTTTTCTTTTTAGGATACTTTCTGAGGGGCGGAGAGAGAGGAGAGAATCCCAAAAAGGCTCCACACCCAGAGCAGAGAGCACACGGGCTTGATCCCAGGAACCATGAGATCATGACCTGAGCTGAAATCAAGAGTTGGTTGCTTATCCGACGGAGCCACCGAGGTGCCCCTGGAAGTGTCATTCTTAAATTTTCTGAGTCTCAAACAGTATAGTCCTCCCATTTCACTTTTTAAAATATCTAAAATTTGAAAAAAAAGCATAAATTTTATAATATTGAAATATTCTCATAAGAATACTTTTGGTAAAATTAGTGTCTTCCCATAGTTTAAAACTGTATGATTATAAAAGATCTCTAAGGAAATTCTGCAGATCTCAGTTTCCACCTCCTGCTCACCCCAGATACTCAGTCCTCTTCCCCAGAAGGAACCACTTTCTGATTTTTCAGTTGATTTTATGAACCATGCTATTGTAGTCATGTCTAAGAAATCTTTACCTAAAGGAAGGTCAAACAAGTTCTCATATGTTTTATTTGAGTAAGTTTTAGTGCTTTTATTTTAATTTCAGGCCTGCGATCCTTTAGAGTTAATTTTGTGTCTGGTGTGAGGTAAGGACCTAATTTTTTTGTTTGTTTGTTTTTGTACCCGTTATCTCATTGTCCCCAAACCATTTGTTGTAAATATTAACCTTTCCCCTATTGAACTGTCTTGACAATATTGCTTATGAATTGATTATTTTTATAAATTGATCTTATATTCTTTAACTTCCTAAACCAGCTTATTAGTTCCAATATTTTTTTTTAATTTGTGCAGAGTTACTACTGTTTTCTATATACAAGTTCACGTTTTCTGAAAATAGAATTTTTCTTTTTTTAAAGTTTATTTATTTATTTTGAGAGCGAGAAAGAGAGAGGGAGCAAGCAGAGGAGGGACAGAGAGAGAGGTAGAGAGAGAAACTCAAACAGGCTCTGCCCTGCCAGCACAGAGCTGTGAGTTCATGCTCTGAGCCAAAACCAAGAGTTGGACATTTAACCAACCAAGCCACCCAGGTGCCCCTAGAATTTTACTTTAACTTTTCTTTTTAATTGGTATACCTTTAAATCTGTGTTCTTAATTGCACTTCTGTACAATTTGAATAGGAATAATGACAAAAAATGTCATTTATCATGGCTTTAATTTTAGAGGAAGATTATTATTTTGGCCGTTTGCTATGATATTACCTGTGGGATTTTCTTTTGCTTGCTTGCTTTTTTTTTTTTTTTTTTTTTTTTTTTTTTTTTTGCAGGAGCTCTTTAATAGGTTAAGGATGTTCCCTTGCATTTCCAGCTTTTATGTGTTTTTATAAGTGATAGGTATTGGCTTTTGTCAAATGATATTTCTGCATCTATCAAGATAATCATTTGGTTTGGGCCAGTATTTTACTAACATTGTGCATATGGTCTATCCTAAAAAGTATCCTATATGACCTTAAAAATAATATATTTTCAGTTTGGAGTTGTATATTTTATAAATACCGATAAGGCAAAGTTGGTTGGTAATGTTTTCCAACTCTAGTATCTTCACTGATTTTGCGCCTGCTTGTCGTATCAATTACCATTAGCAGAGTGTTGAAGTCTCTAAGATCAATGGTGGACTTTTTTCTTTTTCTTTTACTTCTCTCAGTTTTCACATCAGCTATTTGGGGATTCCATTGTTAGGTGCATAAGCATTTGTAATTTTTATATCTACTTGATATATTGAATCTTTTGACATCATGAAATCGTACTATTTGACTAGTGGCATGTCTCATCTGAAAGTATATTTTGTCTGAAATAAATACAGTTATTGTAGTCTCTAATACTTAATATGTGGTTACTATGGTGTTTTTTTTTCTATCTCTTTACAGGTCTATGTCTTTGAATTTAAGTGTGTCTCTGATAGAGAAGCTAACGTATCCTGCTTTTTAATTTAGCCTAATAAATTCCATCCTTCAAATGGAATTATTCCCTTCACATTTAATGGAATTACTGATATTGTTGTATTTAAATCTGCCATTTGGTTTTTTGTTTTCTATATTTCTCATATTTTTTGTCTTGATTTTTTTTAAGTGCTAGCTTTTCATTAAAATATGTTTTTAGTAGGGCACCTGGGTGGCTCAGTTGGTTAAGCGTCCGACTTCAGTTTAGGTCACGATCTCGCGGTCTGTGAGTTCGAGCCCTGCGTCAGGCTCTGGGCTGATGGCTCAGAGCCTGGAGCCTGTTTCCGATTCTGTGTCTCCCTCTCTCTCTGCCCCTCCCCCGTTCATGCTCTCCCTCTGTCTCAAAAATAAATAAACGTTAAAAAAAATTTAAAACAAGCGTTTTTAAAAAAATATGTTTTTAGTGTACTATTTAAATTCCTTTAACTCATCTCAATATACTTTGGGTTAATATTGACTTAATTCCAGCCAAATACCACATTATAGCAGCTCTGTTCCAATATGGCTTCATTCTCTACCCTTTTGTGCTTTATCATCTGTATTACTTCTCTCTGTGTCTCTCTTTCTCACATCTATGTTGTTTTATGCATTTTTTTTATTTTTTAAAGAAATTAATAGAAGAAAAAATAACAGTTATGAAGTCATTCACATAATTATTTCTACTGTTCTTTAGTTCTTTCCATGGATTTAAATTACTCTCAGGTATTATTTTGTTTAAAATTGAAGGACTTTAATTGCTTTTGTATTTCTTTTTTTTTAATTATACTTTTTTAATTTTTTTAATTTTTTTTTTTTATTTTTGAGAGAGACAGAGACAGAATGCGAGTGGGCTAGGAGCAGAGAGAGAGGGAGACACAGAATCCGAAGTAGGCTCCAGGCTCCGAGCCGACAGCACAGAGCCCGACGCGGGGCTCAAACTCACGAGCTGTGAGATCATGGCTGGAGCTGAAGTCGGACGCTCAACCGACTGAGCCACCCAGGAGCCCCAAGCTTTTTGTATTTCTTATAAGGAAGGTATCCTAATAATGAATTATTAGTTTTTGTCTATATGCACATGTCCTTTTTCACGTTTGCTTTTGAAAGGCCTCTTCAATGAACATGGAATTTTTGTAGATGGCTTCTTCTATTTTTTTTTTCTTTTTTGTTTTAGGGTTTTGGATGTGTTATTTTACTGTCTACTGGCATCCAATACTTCTGGTAAAAAGTAAGTAGGTAAATGTATTGTTCTCATGTACTGAGGGTTCTTTTATTTTTCCTATTTGTTCTTCTTTTCTGTTTCCAAATTTTCTCTTTGGATTTCAGTAATTTATATGTCTAAATGTTGATCTCTTAGTATTTATCTTATTTGAGGTGCTTTTTGTTTTTGTTTTTAGCTTCTTCAGTCTAAGAATTGGAAGGTTTTCATCAAATCTAAGCAGTTTTTTTACCATTTTTTTTTCAAATACGTTTTAATTCCTTTCTCTCCTCTCCAATCAATACTTCTATTGCACGTATATGGGTTCCTTTGCCATTTTTCCATTGGTCTTTCATGTTCCGTTAATGTTTCTGCAATCTTTTTTTTCTCTTCTCTGTTCTTCATATTGAATAAGTTTTATTGTATTATCTTTAAATTCAGTATTGCCTTTTTTTTTTTTTTTGCCATTTCAAATCTTCTGGTAGAAAGTGCCTTTCTTAAATTTTAGTAATTTTATTTTAGTTTTCATGATTATCTTTTTTTTAAGTTTATTTATTTAGTTTGAGAGAGAGAGAGAGAGAGAGAGAGAGGCAGGGAGGGACAGAGAGAGGGAGAGACAGAATCCCAAGCAGGCTTCACCCAGTCAGTGCAGACCACAACATGGGGCTTGAACTCACAAACCATAAGATTCATGACCTGAGCCAAGATTAAGAGCTGGACGCTTAACTGACTGAGTCGCCAAGCACCCCAAGTTTTCATGGTTTTCCATTTTAGAAATTTTGTTTTGTACTTTTTACAACTTATAATGCTCTGTGACTATTTTTCTCTTACTTAAATTTTGGATTTAATTTTTCCTGACACCTTCAGTTAGACTTTTCTTTAATCCTCTGAATATATTAATACTAACTATTTTGCAGGATATTTTTCTGCTAAATCCAAAATCTGGTTCATTTAGAGTGAGCTTACATTCACTTTTTATTTCCTGAGTATGGATCACTTTTTCCTACATATTTACAGATCTCCTATTTTTGGCCAGGAACTGGGACTTTTAGCATAGTTAGTCTAGCAATTCGGGTTCTACTTTTTCTTCTGCGGGTATACTTTTTTTTTTTTTAATTTATTTTCCATATTGTGTCTGGACTAAAACTCTGGAATCTGTTTCCCTCATGCTGTGTAACTGCCATGTGCTTCTTTATGCTGTCGTTTGTTGCATTTTGTTCTGTCTTTCTCCTGCCTTTCTAGGGGGTTGTCCACATGTCTGTATGTCTTAGTGAATATCCAGTGATTAGAATGGAGTTTGCAAGGTGTCCACCCTCTCTCAGTTCTTTTTGATGTGAGTTGAGATGTCTACTTAACATGCAGCCAATTCTCCAATATAGCTTGGCTCTAACTTTATGTCAGGTTTGATCGTCTCCTCTGTGCAAATGCATCCTTTACCAATTAGCCAGGTATGTGTGGAGAGTTTCTCTAATCCTTTGAAGACGTTCTCATTTGTAAGATCTCCCCACTGAATTTCTGGCTGTCTGCTACTTACCTCCACAAGGACCTCCATCTCAAGCTCACATTGTGTTTCCCAGTTTCTTACCATATTTGGTTCTATTATTAATAATGCTGCTGGGGGTAATTTTTTTCCCTTTGTGGTAAGTCCACTCAGCTGCCTCTATCAACAAGGCTGCTGATTTTTATGGCTTTCTCCACTCTGGTAAAGACTATCATTTTCACCTATTTGGTCAGGGAGTGGGAAGACGGCAGGCTCACACAAGGAGGCTGAAGATACCTGAGGTTCTTAACCAAACTTGGGGACTTTTTCGTTAGCAAATATGCCTGAATACATTGTTTTCTAAAGTACTAAAATGTGTGTGTGTGTGTTTACAATTTTCCCAAATGTTATACTTTTGAGAAGAGAATGTTGACCTCTTTACTTCTCCTAAATGAATTCCCTCATTGTTTTTGCAAACATTTACTTGTTGGATTTGTGTGTCAGACCCCAGTACCACAGGGATTTGGGAGCCCATGAGTATCTCTTTCCCATGTTGCTATTTTCTTGAAGTCTCAGATACGTAGGATATAGTTGTGCAGTTGGAATAAGTAGTGTGACTTTTATATGACAATGGAAAGAAACATTTATTTCTTGATCTGAGTAACCTTTTGCTCTCTGGTAAGATACTATACAATTTTACTTACAGTGAAAATATGTCAAATGTATAAAATAATCTATGAATAAATTTTCATTCTTTAATGGGTTTTAGAGATGATATTAATAACTTGATTATTAATTATTAATTACTAACTTTATAATTAATATTAATAATAGAATAATTAATTAATTCCTCATCTGAATATTTTACAAATAAGTAAACTAAAACCTATAGTGATAGAACCAAATTTTCTGGTGCATACAGATAACTAAGTGAGCTGTCATAAGTTTCCATGATTCCTAAATTTCCTTTCAGTCTTATTATTTGTCTAAAGTGAAAATATTTAATTTTCTTCTTAAACATTTAAAATAAGGACAATAAATCAATTATTTAATAAAGAATGACTGAATACTATAACTATTCACATGTTTCGAGAAATTCTACTAAATTCTGATTTGTAAGAAGTACAATAGTAAAATATTAGTATATGCTAGAGAAAATGTCTTCCTTGTTTCTTTCTTCCTTATTTTTAAAAAATATTTTTTCCGGGTCAAATAATGTTAACGTTGATTATTTATTTAAATAAAAAAATTGAATGATGGGCACCTGGGTGGCTCAGTCAATTAAACATCCTACTCTTGATTTTTGGCTCAGATCATGATCTCACGGTTCATGGGATTGAGCCCTGAATCTGGCCGTGTGCCGACAGCACAGAGCCTGCTGGAGATTCTTTCTCTCCCTCGCTCTCTGCCCCTCCCCTGCTCCCTCTCTTTCTCAAAATAAATAAATCAACAAGAAAATCTTTAAAAAAATTGAATGGATCAAAACAAAGCAATACTAGGTTCAAAGCTGGTAACTATAGCAAAGTAATAGTTTTTGATGAGTATTTCTGAGTTTAAGTAAATATTTGTGTCTCTGTGTATAGCCATTTATCATTAAAATGCACTTTAATAATTTAAGAATTATTGCTAATAATGTTTATATTTTGTTGACATTACATATAGGTATTTTTGATACATTTACAACACCTTAACAAATCAACAAACTTGTTCATATCCACAATGGGGAATGAAGATATTTAGTCAATTTGGGTTATGTAACTTTTGTGGATATACATGCCCAGATTCACTTCAAATTACATAGGCCCTGTCTGACTCCAGTGTGAATATTTTCAGAATTTCTTAAATGTCACCTTAAAAGCAAAATATCTGGTAACTGTCATGTGAATGGGGTCACCATGGAAACATTAACATTTATGTTGTTCAGTAGAAATGTCTAAATTGTGGCCTGGCAACTTGTGAAAAAGATTTCAGAGTGACAAAACATATGTTTCTTTATACGTGAGGAAATCTAGGTTTGTTTTGCTATAGTATAAGAAACAAATGATAAAATATACCATAAAGTATGGTAGGAACTACTTTGTATCAGAGTATTTTTGGATCTTATATCTAAATTGCAATTAAAATTCAAACTTCCCTAGCACTGTGATTGGTGGAGGGTTCTTCACTTATACTTTTATATAAATCCACACTTCAATGATTGTAAAAAGGGCATATAATTAGAAAAGCACACATCCAGCTTTCAATCTTAATTGAGATTTACACTAACTACCCAGACATTTTAATTACAGTGCCACCATTTACTTACTTGAATCAGTTAATTATAACTATCAAGAATTTTAACCAATCAAAAACTATTTTATGTAAGTCTTAAATTGTTAAGAATATCTCAGTTTTCTCAAAGGACCCCTCATCATTTTGTGTATATTATACAAAGTAGCATAACAATGAGGAACATACTGGAGTGGTTTTATTCAACCTCCATGCTTTATAGAGGCTAAAAAAAATAAAACTATATTTCATTAATGCCCTTGCCAATAAGGTTTTGGGTATGAATTATTGTCTACCAATTAGACTCATTTAGAGATTTAGAAGGCAGAAGAGGAACGATGATCATTCTCTGATTGTTCATAGTTGTCACTGTCTCCCAAATTCATGGATTTTCATCAGCAGTTTCTAATGTTCATTCTAGATAAGGTTCATATCCTGGTTTTTATGAAATAGTATCTATAGAGATAACATCTTCAAATAAGTCATGAAGCTAAGGATTGTAACTTTGAATGAACCTTCTCTAGTCTATCCGTGTTAGGAGGCTACATTGGCATAAGATCTGAGAAATAGCTTCCTGGAGTTCCGGGAATAATTCTAAGGTACATGGGCTAGAACGTGATTTTCCAACTTTCAACAGTTTTATAAGCTCTATACCCTCTTTATTAAATTTATTTCTGATTGAGTCACTTATCAGATTTTTTACATCCTCTTCCAAATTCAGATTAACGCTATCTATCTGTAAAATATTAATTTAACTATACCTTAATGAAAATGCAAAATATAAAAACAAAACTATCTTTAGAGTTGATAGTTTGACGATAATATTGGTATAAAAAATTAGTATGCTTCTATCTTAGAAAATGTGTTTTTATCTAAACTCTTCATGTAAAGATAAATTTCAGTGGCCTGTATTTCCTGGTAAAAATGTTTCATACTGCAGATATAGGCATTTTCACATGCTTACCACCAGGAAGAAATCTTTACAGTTGAAACACAGCAAGTGAGTAGCCTTTTGAATTGCACTTACAGTGTCTTCAGAGGAGAACATTATACAACAAACACATTTTAACTGTCCCTGCATTACTTATATCATGATGTTTAGGAAAATAAAAATTCAACCTTCTAATTCTAAATGCCTGTCTACTCATCTATGATCGATACTTTTTGTCACACAGCGACAGTATAAAAGCATATTCATTTGTAAATAAGTATGTAATCTAAATAATATATTGATTTTGAAAATTATATTTAAGAAAGATGTAAGCTTTTTAGGAAAAAGAGTACAATAATTTTCCATCCTTTAGATGATCATCTCCACACCGTGGATGTAGAATTTTGTTTTCTAGAATTATCCTACATTCAGGTCTCCATACTTTCAAGGGCATCCATGTTTTCTTCTTTATTCATATATCAGGTATTAAAGAAATGACTGTTTAAGTTACCTTTCTTCTCAATGCTATGCTTAACCAGGACTGCAATGATGATGTTCACAATTTTTCTATGGTAGAATCTTTTATGTTTCTTGTTAATGTATCTTACTGCCCAGTAAAATGACTGCCATCCTTTGGATAACTTCTGACGTTTCCTCCATTTCCTGCCTCAAACTATATACAATTAGAATTTTAGGTTTGAATTTCTTTACAGATTGTATCTACTGCTTAATTTCTGCAGGCCTTCCCGAATAGCACACCGACAACAAATACTGGGATTTGTTCTTTAAGACCAAATGCACCATTTTAGTTTTCTACTTAGTGTGTGCCAATAAAATTGAATAGTAGAATTTTCTTGCAAAAAAAGGAAATAAAGAGTGGCATTGTGGATTAGCAGAGCATGGGTAGTGCATGGGATACATGATGGACTTTATCTTTTGGGCAGTAACATGAGTACACCTGGCATCTCTCATGTTCTAGCGTGAATTCGTTTAACAACGCAGCTTCCTTTTAAAAAGTGAACTGACTGGGGCGCCTGGGTGGCTCAGTCGGTTAAGCGTCCGACTTCGGCTCAGGTAATGATCTCGCAGTCTGTGAGTTCGAGCCCCACGTCGGGCTCTGTGCTGACAGCTCAGAGCCTGGAGCCTGTTTCGGATTCTGTGTCTCCCTCTCTCTGACCCTCCCCCGTTCATGCTCTGTCTCTCTCTGTCTCAAAAATAAATAAACATTTAAAAAAAAAGAATTCTTCTTTAAAAAAATAAATAAATAAATAAAAAGCGAACTGACATATTGTGTTTCCTTAGAAATTGTGAACATCAGACAAGTGGGTAATATATTTTGAAAAAGTCTGGTGATGCTCTTAGGTTAATCGTTTGCAACTACCTTCAGACTTAAGCGAAATACAATAAAGTTCCAGTATCTTACTAATACGGAGTCATAACATAGCATATATATTACTAATTATGTGAATTTTTTGTTTACCATTTATAAAAATGGCTTATTTTTATCATTCATTCTGAAATTAATATAGGCATGGATATATGGATGGCTATATCTATATACTATATAATATTTATTTCCTATAACACCTAAAAATACGAGAGTAGAATTTTTATCTTATTTAGCATACTTTAATGCAAAGTTCATTGTAGCATCATCCCATACATACATGATGTATAAATAAATGGTAGATGTTGGTACCTTCTATGGACAAGACATTTTTCTAAATTCTGTGTATGTAATATGAGCAAAATAGGTAGTCCCTGGTCCCACATACACACACAAAAAAGTTGAATCGACTAAGGGTAGACTTTCTATTAAGATAGAAATCCTCCTTTTTTGTAATTTCCCCATAAATTGTAAAGTACAAAATTGTATTTGATACTGATGCTACTGAGAAAAAAATGGAGCAAAGTGGATCAAACAAACAAACACAAATTCAATATATTGGACAACAGGCAAAGACAGAGTAATCCCTCAGAAAAGGAAACTAACATGGTGAGTCTACTATTATTTGACCCAACAGCCTTGACAGAGTTTCTAAACTAGGGAAAGAAAGTAACACGGACTGAGTTGGGGAGAACAAGCTGCTAGATTGAGAAGAAAAGTCAGCTAGCATTCATAAAACAAAATATTAGATAGGAGAAAACTGCCTGTCCTTCTGATCCAACAGCTATAGATCCTATAGGCAGAACTTTCCAGTGACCCACTCCTTGGGTTTGATTAGTTTGCTAGAGCAGCTCACAGAACTCAGAGAAACAGTTTACTCACCAGAGTACAAGTTTATTATGAAGGGATATAACTCAGCAACAGCCAGATGGAAGAGATATATAGGGAAAGGTGTGGTGAAAGGGTGTAAAGCGTTCATGCTTTCTCCCAACAAAATCTCCATACTTTCTACAACCTGGGAGTTCTCTAAATCCTGCGCCTTGGGGATTTTGGTGGAAGGTTCATGACATGGGAGCGGTTGATTAAATTATTGGCCAGTGGCAACTCATTCGACCAGCAGCCCTTCTCCCATCCCTGGAGGTAGGGGGGCGGGACTATTAATTTCAACCCTCTAATTACATGGTTGGTTCCCCTGATGACCAGTCCTCAGTTGGTCCAAAGCCATCTCATTAACTTAACAAAAAGATACATTTGCTGCTCTCATCTCTTAGAAAATTTCTAGTGTTTTAGGAGCTCTGTGCCAGAAATGGGAAGGAGGACCAAATACATATTCCTTGTTAGAAATTATAGTATTACAAGAAAGTTGTCTTAGTCCATTTCAGTTGGCTATAACAAAAATACCACAAACTGGGGAGCTTATAAACAATATACATATATTTCTCACAGTGCTGGAGGTTGACAAATCCAAGAACAAGGTGCTGGGCAGATCAGGTGTCTGGTAAGAGCTCGCTTCCTAGTTCACAGACAGCAGTCACTTGGCTCTAACCTCACATGATGGAAGAGTCCAGGGATCTCTCTGGGGTCTCTTTTACAGTCCCATTCATTAAGGTTCCATTCTCATGACTGAATGAACTCCCAAAGCCCCACCTCCAAATACCATCACTACGAAGATTAGGTTTCAACAATGAATTTTTGAGGGCACACAAATATTCAGTCTGTAGCATAGGTCTACAAATGGTCATTCATGTATAGAAAACTGATTTTTGAAACATAATTGAAGGTAATTTAGTGAAGAAAGAACAGTCTTTCCAACAAGAATTGCCAGAACAAAGATATATTCATACACAAAACATAAACTTGTATCCAAACTTGTGCCATACGCAAAAATTAACTAAAAATGAATTCTAGGCCTAAACTGAAACAAGGCAAAACAAAATAAAACTTTCAGAAGTAGGCATAAGAGATAATTTTTGTGACCTTGGGTTAGACAAATAATTTTTGCATACAACTAAAGCATAATCCGGGGCACCTGGGTGGCTCAGTCACTTAAGCGTCCGACTTCGGCCCAGGTCATGATCTCACAGTTTGTGAGTTCGAGCCCTGCGTCAGGCTCTGTGCTGACAGCTCGGAGCCTGGAGCCTGCTTCTGATTCTGTGTCTCCCTCTCTCTCTGCCCCTCCCAGCTCATGCTCTCACTCTGTCTCTGTCAAAAATAAGTAAACTTTAAAAAAATTTAAAGAGAAAAGCATAATCCATAGAATTATAATCTGGAAGTCATGAAAGTAAAAACTGACAATAATGATAACAATTACTTCTGTTCTTTCAAAGACACTCTTAGGAAAATAAAAAGACAAAGCACAGACTGGAATACATATTTTAAAATTCATATCCGATAAAGGGCTTATCTTCAGAATATGTAAAGAACCTCAACAGTCAATAATAAAACAAGCCCATATAGAATGGGCAAACTGTTTGAACAAGTAATTCACTAAAGAGGATATGCAAGTGACAAGTATGTGGAAAGATATGGAACATTTTTTGTCCGTGAGGACACACACATAACAATCACAAGGAGAAACCAGTATTTGCTTATTAGAATGGCTAACATTACATTATAAAATATCTTGAGATAGTGGACCCTATGAAACTCTCAGGCATCTCTAGGGGAAAAGTGAAATGATAACAACCACCGTGGAAAACAGGTAAACATACACTTACCACGTTTAGTAGACATTCCATTCCTAGGCATTTATCTAAGGAAAAAAAAAATACAGGAATGCTTATAGGAGCTATAAATTGTTATAAACAAACTCAAATCCAGATGCAAATATTCGTTAACAGGTAGATGGATGACAACTGCCGTCTCCCCATAAAATGGAATGTTATGCAGCAATACAAGTCAATGTGCACAAAAATATAGACAAATGTCAAAATAAGTACATATAGGGAGAGAAGCTAGACAAAAAGCATACACAGTGTCTATAATTCAATTCTATGAACTACTAGAAAATTCTGTGTAATATATACTGATGGAAAGCAGCTCAGTGGTTACCTTGTTGGGAGTCCAGAATGAGCAGGAAGAAAGGATAAATAGGTTCCAGGAAGCTTTGGGAGATGATAGAAAAGTTTTGCTTCCTTTTTTGTAATAATGGATTCTGGGTGAGTGTGTGTGTGTGTGTGTGTGTGTGTGTGTGTGTGTGTGTATGTGTGTGTGTGTGTGTGTAGGCAGGCACTTTATAAAGGTAGTCCCATTTAACACCTGACCCCCCCCCCCCAAGAAATCTTTAAGTGGCATCATGACACTCTATTTAATGACAAAGAAATAAACTCAGAAAGGTCATAGTTGCAAGGTGTTGAATTCAATTTTACACTTCAAAATCAGTAGTTTTACACTTTAAATATGTGCAGTTCATTGCATGTTGATTATGCCTCGATAAAAGTTGAAAATGATATGTGAAAAAACTAGATGTTCCACATGATCAGAGGACAAGAAATATATTAGTTGAAAGGCTAAGGCAGATTTAGGCTTAGACATAAATGTGAATATACAATAGACAAGCAAAGTGGGTCAAACATAACATGCAGAAAAGGCAAAGAAAGTTGTCTGAGAGTCCGGTGGTGAGGACTGGTTTGTTGTTTTTGACTGTGTGTTTCTGATTAGCCAGTGTTCCTTTTTAATTTTTTTTTAAAGTTTATTTGAGAGAGAGGGAGGGAGGGAAGGAGAGAGAGAGAGAGAGAGAGAGAGAGAGCAAGCACAGGAGTGGGTAGAGAGAGAGGGAGAGAGAATCCTAAGCAGTTTTCCCACTGTCAGCCCAGAGCCCACTGAGGGGCTCCAGCTCACGAACCCATGAGGTCATGTGACCTGAGCCAAAATCAAGTCCTGCGCTCAAACGACTCAGCCACCCAGGCGCCCTGTCATTATTCTTTTGATTGGTCCGTGCCTATGCAGTTACATATGCTTAATACTTTCTCTATCAGTCCCACATCAGGAAGTACTTGAAAGGCTTACACCAAGAATGTATGTAGGATTTCAGTAACCAAAACAAATTCATTTAATTAATCAAGTGTTTATGGGATATCCATATGGCTAAGGCACATGTGACTTAAAAACTTGGCAAAGTGTGGCCCACATGCTTTCTTTCATCAGATCACTTGGAGGTTACTATAGAACAGCATGGAATATAAGATATGAGCCTCTAGACAAAGGGCTGGAGGAGCATGTTCTTAAGTTACTTAAAAACTTAAGAATTTTTGGATGTCTAATCTTTCCACCACTGTAATTAATCAGGTTTGGAGAAACCTGTGCATCCCTACACAGCGGAATTGGAGAATTTAAGACTTGCATCACATTCTTGCATACCCCTTTGGAGAGTGACTATGCCTTAGGAGATACATTGCTACGATAGCAAAACACATTTTGGGCTAAAAATCCTTTGTTTTCAAGTGCATTGATGATATGCCTCAAGCTGTTCTGTAATTGCATTATTTCAGGATTGTTTTTCACTGATGTGACCGAATCTTTCCAAAGTAATGCTTAATAGAAAGTTGAAAAGTGTGGTACCTGTGTAATAGATAGGTTACAAGTAATTACCTGAATGAGTCACCATTCCTGATGGTGAGGGGCATTGATTTTTAGTCCTTTAAGGATGTATTTTGTTCCTTTTAGTATCTGAAAAACTTAAAATAAAGAAATGATGGCATTTAATCATAGACCTTTGAGGCAATGACATGGGATAAATGAGTTCTGCATATTTCTTTCAAAATATATTTGAAAAACATGGGGCTGGAGACAAACCCATGACAGCTTTTTAACTATACCAAACAGGGAATACTATTTTAGGGTATAAATTCTTTATATAATTGTTAAACTGTAGATAGATGTGTAGATAGGTCAGTGTTAAAAATAAGAGCGAGTTACACACACAGCCATTTTAACCTGTTAACCAATGTTTCATTAAATTTTGCAACTACTTTCAAATGAATGATAAAGCCAAGAAACCCATTCCACAGAATCAAAATAGGCTACTTTCACTGCCTGGCCTCTAGTTTCGTTCCTTAAACTATGTCTCCTTCTGGTGTAAATAGTCATTATGATGACAATATGTCTAGACAAAGACACAGACACAGGTGACGAGCATGTTCTCTAGTTGATGGAAAATTATGATTGAATAGACTTACTATGTTTTCCAATTAGTATATTTAAGGTTGCATTTAACATTTTATATAAACAACTTGAAATAGTTTTTTTTTTCTTTTACACTTTACTCAAAGGAGCAGTTTGTGTGTGTGTGTGTGTTTGTGTGTGTGTGTGTGTATGTGTGTGCACTGTTGACATAGATATTTATCAATTAGGTAATCAGTGAATGCTAAAGTGCTTATCCTTTATACACTCCTTAGTAGCATCTCTTTGAAGACAGGTCTTCATTTAATTAACAAATGTGTATCACACAGCCCTAGATGCCAGGCATTATGTTAGCCACTGGAATATTGACAAATATATTGACAAATAAAGACAATGTCTCCTTCCCAAAGGCACTCACTGGAAGTGTTCTGTGGCGATTAAAAAAAAAAAAAAGAAAGAAAGGGGCACCTGGGTGGCTCAGTGGATTAAGTGACCGACTCTTGATTTCCGTTCAGGTCGTGATCTCACGGTTCCTGGGATTGAGCCCCACATGGAGCTCTGCGCTCACAGCGTGGAACCCCCCTTGGGATTAATTTTCTCACCCCCTCTTCTACTTCTTCCCTGCTCATGCTCTCTCTCTCAAAATAAATAAATAAACATAAAAAAGAAAAGACAAGAAAGAACATCATTTTAAAATAAGTCTTTCCTAATTCACTTGAGGGTCAGTGTTGGTGATTCCAAGGAAGAAATGGGGGCAAGAATAGTACATATCCATCGTCATCCATGCAATCACTAGTCATGATACATTCCTCTCCTTGATCGTACTCATATGTGCTTTACTGTTTCCTGCCTCTAGGAACTTGTGAAACTTTCTGTCTTCAATTTCCTTTTTTTGAGAAATAGGGTTAGTAAAACAACCCATATAAAAGGTGGTTGCAAAGATTAAATAAGATAATTGATGCAAAGCACTTAGAATCATGCCTGGTGCATGTATCAGTAAATGTCAGATCTTTTTATGTTATTATTGAATATTAAGCAAAATATCATGTTTCAATGTTGATAATTCCACTGGAGATGAAAACAATATCGGATACTGAATACTATTTTTTTATATTTATAAACAAAACCCAAATAAATATGGTAAATATCCAAAGGCCTCATTACAGACTTGCCTATTTGATAGCATTTTTATTCCTCTGATGATTGGAACTGCACATCATAAAATTCGCTTTTCAATTGTGCAATAATTTTCAATGCCACCACACTTTCTTCTCCTATGTCTTACTGTTTCTCTTTCTGCCAGTTCTGTTTTCCCAACTGAATTTCAGTTACTTCAAGGCAGCGAATGGTCTTATCCTTTTTTTTTCTCCTAATAGAAATAGATCTATGAACTAACGAAACATTTCTAGGTTTTATTTCAAATAATTTTAACTGTAAAGATTGTTTGAAAGGAACTATATATCAAGAAAAAAAACATTGGCATTTATAGGAGTTATTTATCTTCGATTCAATATGAAAAACAATTGAAAAAATGTTGATTGTATGAGTTAATGCCATTTTATTTTCACAATGCCCTTAAGACAGCTACTCTTTCCTAAATTTTACATACAAGGAGCTTGAGGTTCATGGAGGTGAAGCACAATGTAGCACAGCAGCATAAGAACACAGGACCAAAAAAGATTTGTGTCACTTCAGAGCTTAAAATGTCAATTAAAAATACCTCAAAGAATGTATCACTGATTTTATTAATTTCCACGTCTCCATTTCCTTAAGCCTTCCTTTTTTTTTTAATTTCAAGACATATTCTGGATATAAACACTGAGAATCATATTCAAATTGTATAGAAAGAAACAATGGAACATTTATACTGTTTCTGTTTTTTTAATGAAATAGCCTTCCTTCCACTCCTGCTTAAGAAAAATGTCTATGTTAAGTACCTTTATGATTTTATCAGGAAAAGACTGATCCAAATTAACAGGCAAATAAATGTTTCTGAAGTTTTAACTGCCACATGGAGAAACCTTGTTTATAGAATGATTCCACGCTCTGAGAGAGACAAACACCTAGATGAAAGGAGAAATTTGACTACATGTTTTTTCTTTCTCTTTTTAACCCCTGGTTGAGACAAACAGACAAACACCTTATACAGCGTTTAATATATATTCATACCTAGACCATTGTAAAAACTATTTTAATAAGTTATTTTTGTATACATTAAGACCCTTGACTAAAAACCTTCTGTAGGCTTAGAGATAGAAATATTTGTTACTTATAATTACATCCCCAGTGACTGGCCTTATTGCTGACAGGAATCAATGCTTGGTAAATGAATGAATGAATGCAAATATATTAAGCTATTAGTAGGCATGCTGAATTATTATTATAACATTAGTAGAATTATCGTTCAGAAGAGATTTCTCTTAAGATTTCCTTTCTAGAAATAAGTACTCTTTGCCATATTTAGCATCATATGTGCCTTGTAAATTAGGATGACTGTGTTTTAGTTTAAAATTGCATATATGTGTCAAGAATATGAGACATATATATTATCCATTATATATTCTACGTTTTAAACATCTACGTCAAAAAATCATATAGACTGAGGGAAAAAAAGGGGAAATGTGGAGGGATAAAGTAACGGAAAATTACTGGTCAAATGTGGTCTCTTAAGAA
This sequence comes from Lynx canadensis, assembly GCF_007474595.2. NCBI lineage: Eukaryota > Metazoa > Chordata > Mammalia > Carnivora > Felidae > Lynx > Lynx canadensis. The sequence goes on along the minus strand of NC_044314.2, from coordinate 10,985,798 downwards.
TACATTAGAGAACACTATTAATTATTGTTATGACTTTTTAGAATAAACAGATTACGAAGAGAAACTTAAAACAGCTTTTTAACAGTTACGTTTTAAAGAACTGTATTCTATTGGCTTATGTTATTTAATTTTGCTTATGCTGAAAAATAATTTTAACCTATAAATTGAAAATAATAGCCCTCGTCACCCAAGTGAATTGAGAAAATTGTAGATAAAATAGGTCACTGACATTTTCAGTAAACATAATTATATGAGTAATTGAAAAATGCTCTATTTTGAAAGATGAAATTTTAATGTTAGAATATATAGCATGGTTGGAGGCTACAACATGTTGTAGAATATAAATGTGTTTTATAAAAATTAACATAGCATGCGGCTTTATTATCACCTTTATTCATTAATTTAAAGCTTGCTTTATGCCTGGTTATATCACCTCATTTGCATTTGCATTTAAATGCATCATATATATATATATATATATATATATACATTTCTAGGAGAAAAAGATAGGCTTAATTATATTTATATGACCCTAATATAAGTATATTACACAAAAATTTTTTATTAAACCTTTTTTTCCTCCAAAGATATTTTTATAGAATGTATATATATATATATATAATATATTATATACATACACAATACATATATATTATTTTATTCTGTATGTTCAGAAAATAACAGTGATCCTTTTCACTCAACTTTCTTAAAATATAAGTGACATAGTTAAAATGTAGTCACTTAAATAAGAAAGGTAACATGGCGCTGTGCTTATAAAACAGGTTCTGAAGACAGTTTCTCCAGATTCAAATTCTATCTCCTCCTAGTGATCATTGACCTGATGTAGAGTAATTTTCATAAGAATCATCTTAATGTGTAAAGTGGCAGTAACAATATCCCTTGGAAAATATTGGTTGGAGTAAACGAGATGAAGAATACAAGATCAAAGCAATAGTTTTCATTGCTGATATATACTTATAAAAATTGGAGATATATTCTTCCTTTTTTGGGGGGGCGGGGGGAGGTGGATTTCAAATGCTGTGACAGGACTTTTGTTCCTGGGGAGGTGAAGTAGATTCACTTCTCCTATTCCTTCCACTAAGTAAACTTACAACATTGGCCATTATATATAAAATAAATATAAGAAAATGCTAGGGGCGTCTGGGTGGCTCAGTCCGTTAAGTGTCCGACTTCAGCTCAGGTCATGATCTCGTGATCTGTAAGTTCAAGCCCCCTGTCAGGCTCTGTGCTGACAGCTCAGAGCCTGGAGCCTGCTTCGGATTCTGTGTCTCCCTCTCTCTCTGACCCTTCCCAGTTCTCTGTCTCTCTCAAAAAAAAAAAAAAAAAAAATTAAATTTAAAAATTAAAAAAAAAAAAAGGAAAATGTTGCATTGTGGAATGAAGACAGACCATATCCTTTGTGAATACATGTAAAAATCATTAACAACATATTAACAAAGAAAATTCGGTAATATATAAAAATAATTATACACCATAACCAAGTAGGGTTTATTCCAGATGTGCAATGCTGGGTCAATACTTTAAAACCAATCAATTTAATCCAAAAGAAGAATCAGGTGATCTGATTTATCAATGTAGAAAAAAAGCACTTGACAAAATTCAACACTCAATGTGGGAAAAAATATTTGCAAACCACATAGCTGACAAAATACTAATATCTGGAATACTAATATCTGGAATATTGTTAACCCTCAACAATAAAAGTGCAGTTAGAAAACAGTGATAGTACCTAAAGAGACATTTTAACAAATATGTACACATGGTTAAAAACACACGCAAGCATAATTTACGACTAGGAGAATACAATTAGAACCTCAATGACATATACTACATGCTCATCAGAATGGCTGAAATTATAAATAAATAAATACATAAATAAAGTGACAACATCGATCTGTGCAGACACTTGAAGGGAATCTGCAAAGGAGAGAGGTATCTGTTAAATAAGGAAGAAAATCAGAAGAGTGTGGAGGTATTGAGCCACGTGAGTAAGTTGTATCAAAGAAGCAGATCGATGGACTATGCTGATGAGACGAATCGATCAAGAGAAGACTGAAATGAAGGGTTCGGTTTGATGGAATTGAACTTGATGCTGACATCCTCAAAGCAGTTGAGGTAGAATAGCGGGTACGGCAGATATACCAGCGCCAGAAGGACAGAGCCAGTAGGAGATAGAGTAAGGAACTAACTGCAAGGTATCTGCGTATGCAATTGGAGGGGCTCGCTAGGCGGATGTGAAGTCCATAGGGCCGGCTGTGAAGACGGGCAGGCTGGAGCCTCCTTGCAGGAGCTGAAGCTGGAGTCCACGGGCAGAATTTCTTCTTTTCCTGGGAAGTCTCAGTTCTCGTCTTAAGGCCTTTCAACCGATTAAATGAGGCCCATCCTGGTAACCTAGGATAATCTCCTTTACCTACAGTCAACACGAATCACATCTACAAAATACCTTCACAGCAGCATCTAAATTAGTGTTCACCTGAATAATTAGAGACTATATCCTAGTGAAGTTGACACTTAAAACTCGGCCATTAGAAGGGATCTGAAATGCACATAGAACAAAATGGAAGGGGAGTTGAAGCTATCAAATAAATCAATTCAATGGCTCTTACAACAAAGAGGAAACGTGTCAGTAGCAGCGTATTTTAATGCTGCTGGAAATGATCCATTGGAGACAAAGATGAGAATATAAGTTTAAGAAGGTAGGACTGGTACAGCAATATTCTTAGACATTTAACCGGAGATTGAAACCTGAGCATAAATTAAAGTGTTGGCCTGAGACAGCACAAGGAAAGCGTACTTCTCCTTACAGCAGTGGACGCAGTCTTTGGGTTAAGATGTTTGTGGTCATTCAGTAGCAAAGGTGGTGGAAATACGTGTAAGTTCTCCTGTTTTCAGGAAACCAGTAAATAAGAACATCAGTGGAAAATGAGTGCGGAAGAGTCTCTGACCCTAAAGTTGTGAGTAGAGATGAGGCATGAAATAGCCAGCTGGTTGGGGATATTAAAGGACTCGGGAAGTGAAGCAAAAGACGTCCACTTAGGGCTCAGGGTTATGATTTTCCGGTGAGGCTGGTCATTGTGGCTCTGTAGTTTTCTCTAGACCTGCCTAGCCGCAGGCTTCATGCTGATCAGGCAGACAGTTCAATTTAAGTTGCTATCTAGCAACTGGAGAAGGAGAGCAAAGCTGTGGTGGCAAGCAGTGGAATTGAAGCTGCTAAACAGGAAAGTAAGAACATACGTGGAAAGAGGGAGAAGGGAAACACTGCGATACAAAGGGAGACTTGGGTCTTTAGAGTACAGATACTAGAGACACTAGATGGAAATAGGAGTTAGTACATCAAAGTGTGAGATGCCTGAGGATGAATTGATGGAGAGATTGTTGTTACTAGAAATCACCTAGTCTAGGAGTTACCCTGGGAGTAAGGCATGAACACACGGCAGATTCCAGGACCATTTGAGAAGCAGGAATGAAAGAACCAGGGATAGACGTGATATGTCCATTGACATCATGAATGAATGAAGACAGAAGGTGATCAACAGATAATTCTTGATTTAGTGAAAGAATAAATGTATGAATGGATCTGAAAAAAGTATGAAGGCTAGCCACTCAATTAATTGCTTGTGGCAAACAATCAATTATGAAAAGAAAATTAACGACCAACTTCAAAGATTGGGAAATATTTCACAGAGAATACATAAGGTCATAGTTCCGTAAGAAGGAAGAGGTTAAGTAGGACAAGAGGTCAAGAAAATCCCATTCGACAGCATGTTCACAGAGAACAGCAGTCAGCTTGGCAACTTGGAGGGTGGAAGGAAGCTCTATTTGCCGAGGTAAAGTAAGCAGGGAGCAAAGTAAAGATGTCTAATCTCTCTTTGGTTATTTCCTCAGGTTTATAATTTGCTGCATACAGATCCTGTACCGATTTTGTTAGATCTATATCTAAGAATTTAATTGCTTTTTCGATGCTGTTGTAAAAACTTTTTGTGTTGATATGGTGTAGCTTTGATTTTCTACGCTTGCCTCCAAACTTGCTTCTGAAATTGAAGTTTCGTTCTCTTGATTGGACCCAAAGAGCGCATTCATTCATAACAAGGCAAAAATGAGTAATGTTTTCAGTGAAATTAAGTCAGATTGACCAGTAAGAATTTCCATTTGTTCTAGAGATTACTGAAGGACTGGCAATATAGGGGGATTAATAACACTGAATGTGTACTTAATATTTAATGCGAAAAAAAGGTCAGATTTAAATAGACTCTCAGATACATATCTAATAGTCCCATATGCCTTCTACCTACATTGCTATTGACAAGTTCTTTCTTCAACTTCCATAAGCATTTTCAAATCAGTAATAATATTATGAGTTAGGAAACATAACAATATGTAAAAAGTTAAAACCAAATTGTCTCAGATATTTTCATCTATTGCTTTCATTTTTAAAAGACACATAGTTTTGAGCAAAGTGCCACCAACCATTACAAAAAAAAATTCTTCTCTGAAATTGTTTGATTTAAGGTTTCAATTATTATCTTTGTAGAAAACCTATGCAGTGACCGCATGTAGAAAAATTTAAGTATGTAATGAAATAGAGAAGCATTTACGTTTTACTTCATTAAAATTCCAAAGGAGGGACACCTGGGTGGCTCAGTCAGTTAAGGGTCCAACTTCAGCTCAGGTCATGATCTCACTGTCTGTGAGTTCGAGCCCCGCATCGGGCTCTGTGCTGACAGCTCAGAGCCCAGAGCCTGCTTCAGATTCTGTGTCTCCTTCTATCTCTGTCCTTCTCCTGCTTGTGCTCTGTCTCTCTCTCTCTGTCTCTCAAAAATAAATAAATGTAAAAAAATTTTTTTTAATTCCGAAGGAATATTTAAAATACATTTTTAATAAAAATGTAAATCTGGTGATTTTCCTCTTTTAATTTAGGCCCGAGTAACAAACAAGATGAGTTTAGTCTGCGGGTAACCTTAAAGAATAACTTTTATCCAAAATTAAACTTGAAGGAAAGCTTTGAATTCATTTGACAGTCATTCATGATCTTATTTTCCTACTGTTTTTCCAGTTATATGTGTTTCGTTTAGTTCTTTCCCCTCAATTCTCAGTCATTTCTGATTCATCCTTGGCTGGTATTACAAATAAAATTTACCTAGTTAAATACACAGACATACAGAGCAGAATTTGATGTGATATTTCACAAGTAGCCGAACCAAAGGAAAAGATAATAAAAGAGACTCATTTTAAAATAAAATTATAACTTAGAAACTTTCTGAAAGCATCTTTATCTAATTCTCATTCAACGATCCAAATCTTTAAGTTCTCATCGACACAGAAGTATATTTAAACATACTATTAGCTCAATCAACAAGTATAAGGCTGGTTGGTTCCTCTAATGTAGGAAGAGTTGATGTACCAGTTTATGAGTAATTTAATCTTGAAAACTCTTTTAAAATTCAATGGTAAAGAATGCTATCTATTCAAAAGAAATATTGCTGCAATTTAAAAAGTTTGCAGGAAAATAGGAAATAATGCAAGTAAGGAAAAGTTTCTTATCCTAATTGAACATGCTTAAATCCCAATGGTAAACACTGGAAACATTCAACAGAAGTAATACTATCCAAAAACCCTGCATAGAAATACACAGTAAGGCAAACAAGAAAAAGGTCCTTACGCTATTTGTTTAAAAGCATTTTATAATACATACCATGTCTACATTTTATGGAGGACAAACAGAATACTTTTTAAAAAGCAATTATCCAATACTGTGAACAATGTGTATGTAAAATAATTATTAGAATCTATTTTTGTAATGCTAGAAAGCATTTTGGGTTTTCATTTGTTATACAGTTTGGTCATCTCATAAGGACAGAAGCATACATTTACTCACTTGTGTAAATTAAACTTAGAATTGTCTGGCTTTTGCGTGCGTGCGTGTGTGTGTGTGTGCGTGTGTGTGTGTGTGTGTTGGTGATATTTGCATGGAAACTTATTCATTCTTGTTAAAAAGGCATTTGAAAGAAAACCATCATGCATGGAACATTGACTAAGTCCCAGGAACTATGATAGATGTCTATTAAAACTGAATATAATATTCTCCTCTCTATTTTGCTCCTCAAAACTATGTTTGTAGCCAACCACTTTGTTGAAGGGATTATAACACAGGGACACTCAGAATCTGCAGTTAATTATAAAATGAGGCAAAAATTCTCTGAAGAACAATTTTGTTTTATATATTTTATATATACCTAGCAAGTCAACAACAACAAAATCAGCCTAATGAAACAACATTGGATCAATGTGAAAATTTAGATCTACGAATCTCTCTTCTAGAGAAACATACAAAAATTCAAGGCCACATATATGGATGAGACAAATGCACTGGGATCATTTTATGTATCTATCAAATTGATTCATCTTTAGTTAGTAAAGACTGAAAAACAGGCCATTTCCTCGCTCTAGTTTTTAGTAGAACGTTGTTTCTTACCTACTGTATGTTAGGGGCAGAAGGGTTATCTTCTCGTTTACTTATTGACTTCAAGTGCCTGAGAAGTATCTGGCACACAGTAGGCCCTTAACAGATCATTGCTAAGCTGAATGAATGAACTATGTAGACGTGTTTATTCAATACTAGGTGAGGAAGAAAAAAGCATGTTACAAAGTAACATTTGCTTCCAAAGTCACTTTGATCTTACATGCACATTATGTATTACATGTGTTTTAAACACATGTTCATTTAACAGAAAACAATGGAAGAATATTTACCAAAGCATAAACAGGAATTATTACCCCTTGGTAAATAGATGATTGCTTGTGGCTTTAGACAATTTTTTTTGCCATTGTTCTGTTTCTTTTGTAATGAACATACATAAACATACATTATATTTTCATTTGATCCAATTGATTTTAAGAAAATGTAGTATGTTTCAGAACTGCAAGGCTTTTATATTTCAACGTTTAAAATTTAGCTAACAATTTAATGACTAGCAAGGTAAGGGAAACTTCCATAATTCTGGGTTGAAATGATTTGGTTGTTAGTGGAAAGACAAAATTCAAATAAAACTTTTTTTCCCCCAAAACTCAGTTCTTTCCTCCATTCCATGATTCTGAAATGTTAGGGGGGAGGGGGGAAGGGATAAATATATATATATTATTATATTTTTTTTCAGGAAAAAGTTTCTAGTGCAAGATTCCTTTATATATGATACTTTTTAGCACCCCAGAGACGTAAATAATTAATTTCCAGGTGGATAGCAGCTACCATTTGTTGAAAAATTCATCTTTCTTTTTCTCTGACAGTAGTCCATACATAATAATTCCTGTTTTAGAGAAAATGAGAAAATGTAAGTTCACAGCTGCCAAATCATTTGGCCCATGGAGGTCAGTGGCTAGTTGTGTGAAATGAAGTTGGCAAGGTAGATTGAAGCTTAAATTGTGAAGTACTTTTTTTTTTTTGATGTCATGCTATCGGTTTGGAATTTAGCCTGCTGACCACATAGAGTCAATAGAATTTTGGTTCTGTTGTATTTTGTTTTGTTTTTAAGAAGAGAAGCACCATCTGATAAAGTGAGGAGAAAAGAGTATACGTGTTTTATATATCTCTTTTAAATACAATTGCCTTTTATGAGATATATTGCGTAGAGACGTCTAGCCATAATTTCTCTTCATTGATTGTTCTTGTTTCACATGTAAACACATGTATATCAGTATATAAAAGAGAAATATTCACCTTCAAGTATACATTGAGAGTCATAGCCAGGCAAGGCTCCTATTCTATAGCATATACAAGCGACTGTGTTACTGAATGATGTCAGCAGCCATAATTTCTAAAATCTTTTACCACAAATTTGGAAATTATATATGTATATTACATATACATATATATTTGCACGAAGGCTGCCTGATTTATAATGTTTGTAATATTGATATTCTTAAGCGTTAGAGATTTTTGCAAACATGGAGAGCAACTTAGGAATCTTACCCATGGGACTGGATTACTTTTTAATGAATGCAGATTATAAATTGGGAAGAAAGCATAAAAACACAATACGATGTTCTCTGCATTTTTAATCCATATGCAGTAGAAAAAATATTGCGTTGGACATAATAATCACTACCATTTATTGAGGGATTAGTGTGTACCAGGTGGTAAACACTTTCTTCATGCATTTTAGTTTTTAGGGCTATTTTAGATTCAGAGCAAAATGGAGCATAAAATACAGAGAGTTCCCATAGACCCCCTGCCCTTGCACATGCAAGGTCTCCCCCACTATCAACATCTCCCACCTAAGTGATACATTTGTTACAATCAATGAACCTACATTGACGCATCATTATCACCAGAGTTTACATCAGGATTCGCTCTTGTTGTTGTACAGTCCATGGGTTTGGACACACGTATAATGACATGTATCCACTACTATGATTTCATACAGAGTAGTTTTACTGCCCTGAAACTCCTCGGTGCTCTTATTCATTCCTCCCTCTCACCTAACCCCGGGCATCCACTTTTCCCTTTACACAGTTTTACGTTATGTCATCGGTGAGAAAAAAAATGACATATGCTTTGAAGGATATACTATAATTAATGTCATTATTACAAAAAATGGTGGTTCAGTAGCACCTGTTGATAAAACATGGGACGTAAATTCTTACGTCTCACGATTATCCTTTCTCACTGGACTGAACTCAGCCTTCCCAGGCTCCTTCCAGTTTTGGTGAGAATTGGTATCTGTATATCCAGCTGGGCTCTGGAACCTACAGGAAGTTTTGAACCTAAGGAAGCAGCTAAAGTAAGGGAAGGGACTTTGTAGAATGAAGAAAGCTGATTCGTCATGCACATTCTCTATGCATTTATCTATTTTTCTGTCAATTTCTGCGATTTTCTTTAATTTTTAATGATTGCTACTCTTATTGATGAATGGAAGTTTTGATATATTAGAGAAGTTAGTCTTTAATTTATATTATATTTCCTAAGTTTTACATTGTGTTGGGACCTGAATAAGATATTTTACTATATAATTTTTTAATGTTTATATGATAAGAGGTATTAATCTTTTCACTTATAGAATCTACATTTTGTTTGCAGTGTGAGGCCAGTCTTAGTACACGTTCAATTGGCTTTGTTATATTCTGATACTTTGATAGTTTCCCTTTTAAAATGCTATTTTTATCTGTGATTTAATTTTGTGTACACTTATTTTTTTAGATGATTGTGCTGTGGTACCCCAACAAATATCTCCGAGTACAGATTTACCTAAATTCTATTTTTCAATGTTTATTTATTTTTAAGAGAGAGAGAGAGCACGAAAGAGCGTGAGCAGGAGAGGGGCAGAGGGAGAGGGAGACACGGAATCTGAAGCAGGCTCCAGGCTCTAAGCTGTCAGCACAGAGCCCGATGGAGGTTCGAACTCCGGAAACGGGAGATCATGACCTGACCCGAAGTCAGGCGAAGACGCTTAACCCACCAAGCCATCCAGGCAACCCAGATTTACCTAAATATTAAAGGTTTGGCTTCAGTGGCATCCCACATGAATTTTCCTTACCATTTTGCTTGATACTGAACGACTCTGCTTTGTGTTTCACTTGGACACAAGAATGGATATTTTTTGGCCTTTCTATTTAGATGTAAATGTCGAAATTATTTAATATATTAAAAACTAGAGCCCTATTAGTACTCCAACCATAGTTGTATTATACCCTATTAATTTGTGAAATCTTTATATCAAGAACATAGAGTATATCTCCATTCATACAACATGTATTTAGCTTTTTGTAGAAAAACCTGACCTGAATGGACAAAGACCTGTTTATGGTTATTTTTTACCCAACTCATGTCAATATTCATGCATTACACGACAGTTATAGTTTTAAGTGTATTGTCCTTACCCCACTGGGGGTATCATTTAACATATATTATACATACCAGATTACTTCTTTTAAAAAAATGAATGGCATCTGGTCCCATTGATTTTGTATAAGAGATTGTGGACCTATTTTCTATGGAATTAATTGATAAATATATTTTCCTGTTCACACTGCATATAGTACACTTTTCCTTAATTTCATCTAATTTATCAACAAGTCTTGTTTTTACCTTCAAAAATATATCACAAATCTCTCTGTGACATCACTGTGGTAAAAGAACCATTATATCTCCTCTGGTCATCTGTGTGAGCCATCTGCTGTCCCCTGGTGTCCCCGCTTGCCAGTGGCCCACAACTTTACTGAGCAGCACATCAAGCCAGCTCCTTCAGGCTAAGGAGAACCCACTGTTAATTTTTCAGAATTTGTGCAAGCTGGTTGCCACTATTAAAAATGAACTGTTATTAGATTACGATACAATAAATGACTTTAACACAAAGACAATGAATGCTCTAATCGTTTCTAATTTTGCCTACATTTTACTGTCATTTATGGTCTTGAAGTTATTTACCTCTATTAAATCTATACGGTGGAGACTTTTATTACTCATGCCTATGGAGAGGAGGGGGAGGGGAAGGGGGGAGATGGAAGGGAATGGAAGGGAAGGGAAGGGGGCCAGAAAGAGTGGAGGAGGCAGGAAGGAGAGGGAGAAAGAGAGAAGGGGGTGGAGGGAGAGAAAGAACTAGCCATCCTGGGGACAGATTTGGTGAACAGGAGCCCTTTGATAGACTTTTGGTCGATGCCAGGAGAGGACTAATTTGGGGGTCTGCCCCAGGTTGCGCAGCAGACCTGAGGGGCTGTATAGGCTGCCTTGTTCATCAGTGACACGGCATACATGAGGACGGGGATGTCCACCGGCTTCAAGATTTCACCCTGATATGCTTAGCGACCTAACCAGACATTCTGTTGCTGGGAGTGCTCATGGTGCTGGCCACCCAGTTTCTCCACAATGACATCAGAGTGGTGAGGGACAGCTGTCTTCAGGTACAGTGCAAAGTTGTGAACTGCTTCAATGAACTCGCATGATTTTGGAAAAAAAAAATCACTGTCATAACGGTCATAATATCTATAACCTAATCATGGCCACTCATTACACTGGTTCAACAGACACGTGAATTCAATTCTGACTCTTACGGCTCCTCCATCTCTGATGTAGGGAATTCTCCATTTCTATCTCTTAGAAATAGCTGTCCCATGCGTCGTTGCTTATTGGTGAAAGCCTATGGTTACGTTAATGAAACCAGAGCCCTTGAAACTGAGGGGACTTGACCGTGTCAGGGGCCTGAGTAAGCAAACCAGAACCTGTGTGGGTCATGCCTCAAAATTAAGCAATTGAAATCTAAGGACAACCCGTTGCAAACCCCCGGCCAGGCTTTCTCAAATAATGCAACTGCTTCGTCATAGCCAAAAAGTTACCTTGCTTTGTTTCTGCTGTTTCACATCAAACGGCTATCCCTGGCTCCTGTAGATGGACCACTCACTCCCAAACACTTCCAGATTGGTGCTGTCCAACTGGAAATGTGTTTTGCTCAAATAAACTCTTAAAAATGTAATATGCTTCAGTGTATCTTTCCCCACTGGTAATTGGATACTAGAATAATGTCCAAAATTCATCAGCCATTTTTCTAGTATGGGTGACTCATGGCGGGTGAGCACTGATTATCCATCAAATTATTTCCACGTTCTTGAATCTAAAACCCTTAATTGGATGGCTGTGTATAATTTTCTACGTTGCATTATCTTGTTTGTGTTTTGTCCTCTTAATCTAAATATTCAGGTAATTTCTGTCGGGCAACTTTGGTTTCAAGGAATTTAAACATTTTTATCTCCCATTTGTTGAATTCCATTTGTAAGAAATTCTAGTCTTTTATTTTGATTCTACTTTTGCCTCTAACAAGTATGTTTCGTTTTCTTCATATAATTTTAATTCTGCTTTTTTTCCAAACAGAATTGCTCATCATTTATCTTATGTTTTCAAGAGTGCCTTGTTTTATTGTTCTGCAACCATTTTAGTGTTGATTTTATTTTTATTCCACATTCCTCTCCTCACTTATGGCAACTCACTTTTTATCTCCGTCTGTTGTCTTATCTGTAATCTGTTGAAATTTTATTCTTTTTCTTCGGCTTTTGATTAAAAAAGAAACATGTTTTATAACACTTTTTATTTTATTCTCATTCACTTCTCTATTGGCATAGTGGTTCGGGGGTGCCTGTTCTTTGCCTTACTTTTGTCCTTTATTCTCTGTACAAATGGTTCTGTTGCATTTTTTTTAAATTTATTGCTTTTTATTTAACATTGTTACTTTCAGAATGGGACATCTTTCCCCTGTGAATACAACTTCCTAAAGTGATACGATGGTAGTCATTTTGACAACTAAGGGTAGTAGACTGCTTGGATTTTGTTATCTTGTCTCTAAATGCACTCTTAACATGCTTCTGTGAAGGTATCTTTTAACTGGGTCGCAAGAAGTTTCCCTAGATCCTATCGCTGAACTGTTTCTCATACATTTGGTAGGTGATGATTCGCCATTTGGTCCTCCTGGGCTTTCCAGAAGTCTGTCTTGATTCCTGTTGAATCTAAGTAATTTCATTTTATTTTACTGAAAGCACTGGATTTCAATATAGAAAGCCATCGGGAGTGTTGCAGTTCAGTCACAATCAGTGTTTGTCTAGGAGGCAAACTACTTAACCAGTTAGGGACTCAGTTCGTGCCATTCAAAATTGGGGAAATAAATGTGTTGAAGATGGAGACGTGTGTTAAGATTATAATAATGTTTTGTAGGGTGAGAACTATAAAAATCCAAGTGTACAAATGTAATGCATAGTAAGATAACCAACCACGTGTGGGTGACTCACTGAGAGGGTCCCAATGCAAGACACTGTGGCAAACAGACGAGGCATGCCCGTGCACACAACCGAAATCCAGGGGGGCCCTGGTGTGAAAGGGGTGTGCTGCCCAGAGACTGCCTTCCAGAATTCAAGATATAAGCATGCACCCCCCGGCCAGGTAAATCTCTGCGGCAGACAGCTCACACCAAAGCCCCTCTTCAGACGTCAAAGGGAGCCACATCTTGCACTCAGCATCCAGTGAGTCATCTGTGGGTGATACAGAGGTCCCTACCTCTATGGGAAACGTCCTAAAAGCCATCCCTCTGCAGGACTTATGGCAGGTTTTCTCTATTACAACCACTCCTTCTGACAAACCCTGCTCTCCTCACTCCATTAGAGGTGTTTCTAATTTTTTTGTAATGTTTATTTATTTTTGACAGAGAGAGAGAGAGAGAGAGAGAGAGAGAGAGAGAGAGACAGAGCATCAGTGGGGGAGGGGCAGAGAGAGAGGGAGACACAGAATCCAAAGCAGGTTCCAGGCTCTGAGCTGTCAGCACAGAGCCCGACGCGGGGCTCCAACCCACAGACAGAGAGATCATGACCTGGACGGAAGTCGGACCCTCAACCGACGGAGCCACCCAGGCGCCCCAATTAGAGGTTTTTCTGTTTTTGTTTTTATCCTAGAAGCACTTACTACCCAACTTCCTTCATACAAAGCTTATCTCAGATTCTGTGACTTGAGAAACCAACCTAAAACCATCTGATAATAGATGTAAGAAACATCCTGATATTCAAGGATATAGGGGTAGAGAAAGGGGAAAGCTGTGTGTGCGCTGGGAATAAAGCTGGTATTTGCTCATAGGGCCTTGTTCAGATACCCAGTAGGATGGCTATTGTCAAATCTTGTCACAGATACATCCAGAATGAAATACATCCCAACCAAACTGGAAATTTGGACTTGAACAATTCTGCTATTTTTTTTTTTTCTCTTCTTAGGGGTAGAATCAGAGACACAAAAGAAAATATAGTAGAACCTGGGTTTGTGAGCATAATTTGTTCTGGAAACATGCCTTAATCCAAAGCACCCGTATATCAAAGCAAATTTCAAGAACCATTGGCTCAGTTGTGATCACGGGATGGTTCATGTCATGTATGACTCATATTGCAAGACCCTGGTCACTTATCAAGTTAAAATTGGTTAAAAATGCTTGCTTGTCTTACAGGACACTCACAAAACAAGTCACTCGCAATCCAAGGTTTTACTGACCATCATGATTCTTTCCTCATTAAACACTATTATACGTTGCCATAGAATTACCATTATCCATTTTGATTCTGTTTTGTGTTATTTATTTTACTAATACAATAGGCAGGCAAGACCCATCATGCAACACAATAAATTAAAATTACCAATAAGTTACATAGACCTATTTATACTCTGCCAATCCAGCAACCAGTTTCCCTAAATTCATCCCTCATGTAATTAATTAACGTGCCAAATGTGTGTATGTTTTACTAGACAAAATATTACTTTTACTTATTTTTAAATTAACTTAATTTTTTAAAAAAAAATTTTGGGGCGCCTGGGTGACGCAGTCGGTTAAGCGTCCGACTTCAGCCAGGTCACGATCTCGCGGTCCGTGAGTTCGAGCCCCGCGTCGGGCTCTGGGCTGATGGCTCGGAGCCTGGAGCCTGTTTCCGATTCTGTGTCTCCCTCTCTCTCTGCCCCTCCCCCGTTCATGCTCTGTCTCTCTCTGTCCCAAAAATAAATAAACGTTGAAAAAAAAAAATTTAAAAAAAAAAAATTTTAACGTTTATTTATTATTGAGAGACAGAGCAGGGGAGGGGCAGAGACAGGGAGACACAGAATCTGAAGCAGGCTCCAGGCTCTGAGCTGTCAGCATAGAGCCTAACGCGGGGCTCGAACTCACTGGCTGTGAGACCATGACCTGAGCCAAAGTCGGACACTCAACCGACTGAGCCACCCAGGTGCCCCACTAATGTAATTTTTTTAAAGTTATATTCAACATAGTCTTTTGTGGTATGTATGATTTTCTAAGTATTATGTTACTGAGATCCATTCATATCATAGAATGGATCTGTATTATGTTCATTGGGTGAATATAGGATATTTGATTAACTATGTTCTGTTCAATGAATATTTAACTTGTTTCCAATTTTCTTCCCTTATTATCAACAGTCCTACTGTGGGCTTTAAAAAAATATATTTCTCCTAGTGGCACCTGGATGGTTCAGTTGGTTAAGTGACCGACTTCGGCTCAGGTTATGGTCTCACGGTTCATTGGGCTCTATGCTGACAGCTGAAAGCCCGAAGCCTGCTTCAAACTCCGTGTCCCTCTCTCTCTGCCCTGCCCCGCTCATGCTCTGTCTCTCTCTGTCTCAAAAATGAATCACCTAAAAAAAGAAAAACAAATAAAATTAAAAAATAAAATATATCTCTCCTCTTGTATGAAAACAAGAGTATTTCCTATGTATATTCTTTGGTTAGCTATGCTCACTTTACAAGATAACATTTTTTCCAAAGATATCATACCAGTTTACGTTCTGTTAAGTGCTTGGCACAACTCCTTTGAAACACTTAGCATTATCATGGGGCGCCTGGGTGGCTCAGTCAGTTGAGCGTCCGACTTCAGCTCAGGTCATGATCTCACACTCCGGGAGTTCGAGCCCCGCGTCCGGCTCTGTGCAGACAGCTCGGAGCCTGGAGCCTGCTTCCGATTCTGTGTCTCCCTCTCTCTCTGCCCCTCCCTTGCTCATGCTCTGTCTCTCACTCTCAAAAATGAATAAATGTTAAAAAAAAAACTTAGCATTATCAAATGCATGGTTTTTGATAATGCAAATTATATAAGATCGTATCTTAGTATCTCAATATTATTTTGATTTATATTTCCCTCATTATAAATCCCTTTTTATGTATGTGTGCTTATGTAGATAGATGATAGATAGATAGATAGATAGATAGATAGATAAAATTTATGTGTATTCAATATATAAATATGCCAAATACATATATATGTATATGATGAAGTCATTTGGAAAAGCAATGTTTCATGCATGTACTCATGCCTGCACACACACACACACACACACACACACACACACGCTCATTATGCACCAACCCATTATTGAGGACTGTTTAACTTCCCAGACTTTGGAGACAGATATACGTTTAAAAGAGTCCATTTCTAATTCTATTATTGTCAGCATGGCTTCCTCACCTGCAAAATAAGCATAATAATAATTACCTACATTATATGGTTTTTGCAAGAATCAAATGATATACAACTAGACGATAATTCATATACGAGGTAGAAGATGTGAAATAATCCATAAAATATTGCCATCAATGTTAAAACTACCGTTTTATCTTTATGTTACATGTCATATTATAGTTTATGTCTTCTATTTAATTTTTTATCCATCTTCTTGATATACTTTAAAAATTTTTTTTTACATTTATTTATTTTTGATAGACAGAGAGAGACAGAGCACAAGTGGGGGAGGGGAAGAGAGAAAAGGAGACACAGAATCCAAAGTAGGCTCCAGGCTCCAAGCTGTCAGCATAGAGCCGGACACGGCTCGAACACACAAACCGCGAGATCATGACACGAGCCGAAGTTGGACGCTTAACTGACTGAGCCACCAGGTGCCCCTTGATATGTTTGTTAATAATTTGATGGTTTCCACTTTCAAAATTAAATATTTTAATTACTTACTATTGAAATTTACTCCAATGTAGTTTTTTTTTTTAATTCAATATTTGCAAGTAGATTTGAAGTACCATTGCTACATTTTACAAAAATACACACAAACTACAACAGAATGGTTAGTTCCATTTGGCATGAATCACTGGGTTTTTTTCTAAATCTAATTTTGGAAAGATTCAATTGTGGGATATAGGAGGGGAATGAAAATGGCAGATATTCGTTTTTTTGTATTTAGGAAACCCATATTCCCTAAGATGCAGGGGAGAATTGAGTCCATTATTTTGCAGCATTATTGAAAATCACTCTATTTCCCCTCTGGGCTGGTGGAGCAGAGACGAATTTGAAGCCATCTACTGTATGGCATTACTGATGTAATGCGTTCCATTGTAAACTTTCAGTCTAAAAAACTCTTACGTTTTTTAGGTTCTAACTTACGGCTGGGATCTAAACCCTTAGATTGGTCCAGGGATTTGATATATCTAGATAGACTGTTAATGTTTTCCTTTTATTTTTCTTTAATTTTTTTTAACGTTTTGTTTATTTTCGGGACAGAGAGAGACAGAGCATGAACGGGGGAGGGGCAGAGAGAGAGGGAGACACAGAATCGGAAGCAGGCTCCAGGCTCCGAGCCATCAGCCCAGAGCCCGACGTGGGGCTGGAACTCACGGACCGCGAGATCGTGACCTGAGCCGAAGTCGGACGCTTAACCGACTGAGCCACCCAGGCGCCCCTTATGTTTTCCTTTTAAAAGCTGAGTCAGTTCAATATTCCTTAGATAAAACAAATACCAAAGGATTGACATGCCCTGGCATTCTAGGATCTCTGCTCGTCTTGGTGATACATAGGCGCCTTACAGTTTTAAAGAAAATGAAAAAAAATTAACATGCCAACAAATGAGAGGCAATTTTAGAAACTATTAAAACCTGTTAATTTTCTATTATTTACCCTTAAAACCTCAGTTTCTTCAATTTTAAATGTGTACCTATATGTACTTACAGAGAGTGCTTATGGAGATTAAGTGGATGAAAACTATCCCAGGTTAATAATAATACATACAATAAATATTAGTTGTTTTGCTAATCATTAAATCCTCACAAAGAATATATAAAGTATTATTGGATAAGAAATAGTATACATCTTCCAGTTTCTCATAATAATCCCCAAATCCTAAATTATTCTGGGTAAAAATATGTTCAATCATACGCCTGTCAATATGCACATTGTCCTTTTATTTTAGCATTTAAATTGTAAATCCAAGGTAGAAATAGGCAGAGTGACAAAGACGAAAGAGGAAGAGTCAGTGAATGAATCCAGAGAGAACATTATGCCATTCCTTGCGTATCCCTCATATACTGATGCCACGGTCAAGGATGAAAAGGTGAAGAAAAGAGGAGATAAATAATATCATTAACCCCAGGATCTATTCCTGGCACCTCAAGACCTTGTTTGTCCTGTGAGGTTAATGTAGTCTGCAAGGGACTCTGCTTTTTGTGAACCCAGGGACCATCTTTGTCTGCCGTCGTGTTCCCATTGTCTCATTCAGTTCCTGGCAGCGGGCAGGTGCACAGTTTCTTGAATGAGTGAATAATAATTAAATGGAAGAGTGAGTGAGCTAGTAAGCGACTAAGTGGATAAATGAAAAGACATGTATCAGAAGAGGCTCTTATTGACTTAGTAATGTGAGCAGTCTCTGAACCGCGGTCCAGACGGAATGCAACTAGGACAACAAGAAGAAACAAGCAGAGGTCTCCTTGACCACAAAGGCTGTGTGCAGTGTACCTGTTTCTTTGAATAGGAGTAAACTCACCTCCAAGAGAAAAATGCGGAGGCAGCCAGTGGTACTTTGGTGTAAGCTCATTTAGCAGTGCTTTTCTTCAGAGACCATTTCCAGTCCTCTACTAAAACTACCAGATAAATTGCTGTTTGAAAAATGAAAGCAATATATCTTAGATATGGGAGAAACACATTTTATTTTACCTTTACGTTTACTTTATTTTATTTTATTATTTTATTTTATTTATTTTGGGGGGTGAGTTGAGCAACACATTTGAAAATCGCAAGTGCAACTGTTTCAAAGAACTCTTGTCTATTTCTGCCCTCTATGACTGTGTTTAAATCTTGCATACCATTTCCACTCATAATCGTATTTACTGGTTCTACATGATAAGGGAAAATAGTAGAACAAATATCCTGGGTATATATTAAGACAGACTGCACATAAAGGGAAAACATAAAGGTATTTTTTTGTCTTTGGCCTCAATCGCAAAATATTCTCTGTACTGTAGCTGAAATGTACATCATCAATCATTCCCAGTCTTTCCCCTCCTTGATCAATAATATACTTGACACAACTGATAAACATTTCTTAAACACTCTTTCTTCCATATGCAGAATCATGTCTGCATCATTCAAATTGCTGATAGTTATTTAGTTAACTATCTTTAAGTTTTTGTGCCTCAGGACCTTTGCTCATACTATCGTTTTCTCTTAGAATACTCTTCTTCCATGTCTACAGTCACACTCTAACTCATCATGCCAACCTCCGCTTAAAGCACATCGAAAGTAAGAGCTCTGTATTTGAACCCGTACTGTACGTTATTTTCGTGTCTTAGGGCATTTTTAAGCTATTCTGCCTTTATATTATTTAGTTTTTACTTTTTCTACTATATATAATTTTAAGAGGCATATGGTCAACTTGGATAAAAGGACAAAGACCAGGTGAATATGAAACATTAAATCAATCACAAACCTGGGTAATGATTAGCTACTTCACAAAACAGAACTTTGGCAAGAGGTATTCCAATATAGTAAAACATGAAGAAAAACTGACATAATATCCTGTAAGACAGAGTTAAAGC
This sequence comes from Lynx canadensis, assembly GCF_007474595.2. Taxonomy (NCBI): domain Eukaryota; kingdom Metazoa; phylum Chordata; class Mammalia; order Carnivora; family Felidae; genus Lynx; species Lynx canadensis. The sequence continues at coordinate 10,966,453 of NC_044314.2, read as the reverse complement.
AAGAGGCAAGCAGAATCCATACACTTAGACTGGTCATGAGTGTCAGCCACCCATTAAAAAAATTCAAAATATTAGTGAATGCACTATGTCGCTAAAATAGTCAGCATTCATGAATCAACTGAAAGAAACTGGAGATTTCTAAAAGATGCAATTAATACCCCTTAAACACATTTTCTGTTCTACTAAATTTACATTGTTATTTCCCTTGGTCTAGAATATATTCAGGAAAAAAAAAGGATCTGTATGTATTCTTATCTTTATGTTCCCCCTTGACCATCGGTGGTGTTTGGTAGGAAAAGGAACCCTTACATGCTATTCAGGAGCAAAACATTTTTATTTTAATAACTCTCAGTATAAAAACTATCAAAGGGGTCAGCAGAAAACCCCTCCGTGGCAATTAGCAAGACCCATTTGAATAGGATGCTTCCGGGAAGCACCTTTTGGTGTCACTCCCCACCTCCAGGTCTCTGTTAGATGAATTATTGTGTTGGCATTTGTCTAATGGAGCATGAACACAACATTTCACAAAGCAATCAAGATACAACTAGAACAAGCTGGTTTGGAATAAAATTGTAAAATTAGGTTGCAATTGAAACTAAAGCACTGCTATTTATTCTACGTAGCGGTTTGATGAACTAATGATGTGAATCCAGCTCAGCAGTCGGACAATTTTGGAAAGTAACAGAAGCAAACATTCCATTATTGAGTGGAAATTACAGACGCAATATGCGAGGTCAACAGCATCGCAACCAAAAATGTGTTCGAAAGCTTTAGCTACATCCCTGGGAATGAAGAAACAAAACAAACATTGTTAAACATAACAAACATTTCCTGAGATAGGAAAGAGACTTAATTCTGGAGGTAATAGACATAGTGTAGTTTACAGAAATAATAAGAGTGGTGATTTTTATTTGAAATTGTACTTGATGTCGCTGAAGATGATTAGGCGTCTGTTGCTGCATAAACAATACAGACTTCTTCCTATGGGTGAACCAGGGACCAAACAAGAGAACATCTCCCTCCTCCTCTCTCCTGACCTTCTTTTGATGATAGAACTCTGTCTTTTAGAGGATCAACCAACTTCCATGGGCTGTATTATCCTATTTTGCAGCGTCATGAATTACATGTCTATCAAGAAACAGTCTGCTGACACCGTGGATATTTTCTTTAGTGTTTTGTTTGTTTTAGCCAAAGACCACTGCTTTCTTGAAGGCTGTATGTTCAGAGTAAAGCAAAAGTGCATAAAACTGTTATCCTTAACTTAAGCAAGTGGTTTTCCTCACTATATTTTGCATAGAGACAACTAGAATGATCCTATAAAAGGGCTAATGGATTTGCCTGAAAACACACACAGAAAAGCTTGTTATTCTCTTCTGCAAAACAAGTGATGTCAACATTTGGGTTATCATAGAAAGAGAGTGTTTTTGGGGAAATAACTCCTGGAATTACAAAAATATCTAACGAATATATATTTTTTCATTGCGTGATTTCCTAATTGGCTTACTAAAGTTTTCTATGGAGGGCAATACTACTATTTAGAAGTGTAATCACCAAAGTTTTACTGTTTTGCTATATAATCTTGAGTAATAATTTAGAAGTGTGACAAGAATGTTTGGATACTCAATGTAACACGTACTCATAGGGATTTTGAGTAGTGTACTGAATCATTATTAAATAAAATCATGTTCCATTGTAAAGGTAGAATACTCATCATGTACTTGTGTAACACGCTCTTCATTTATAACATAAAAGCAGTCGATTCTGTTACAATACACCAAAGCTAAAATAAGAGTTCAGTCCTTATTTTAGCAAACTAATTTTGAACACGCCCACAACCAACCTAAAATGTTCACTCTCTTCTCCCACTCTTACCTTTTGGGGAGAGAAGACTTATACAAAATAGCACTTCAGAGCTAAATACAAATGTCTAGATGTTATTCTGTGTGTCTCAACTTTGGTTGATGCCTTTTATCAATTAACATTTCTATACATTTTGTCAAATGACTTACTGCCTATCTATCCCTACAGCTGTGAAATTCAACTGTTCCCTCCATGTTTACTGATTGCCCACAACACAACGTGCAAAGCATTGTGGTGCATGTTGATCATGACTACCAAGTCCTGAGTGGAGTTTGAATCAAATTCTAACTTTGGTAACTGCAACGTTGATACGTAAAGGCCACGTCTGCTTTCCTTCGATCCCGTACCTTAGACTTCCCCGTTGATCATTTCACTAAAGCCCATGCTTGCCCTTTTCTGATAGCATTGATGTTTACAAAATAATAACAGCTGTAAAACTTAAAAGTCACAGAATTGTAAATGTAATACTTAAACTCCATAGCTAAAATATCTTTAGAAAGTTGCCTGACTTCTATAGGATGCACAAATTGATCAACGTGGATTTTGCCGTGTTCAGTGAAATGCGATGGTTAACTGGTAATTCAGGATTACTATTTCAGTCACACCTCGTTCAAAAATCCATTTCTTTCTGCTATAGCCGCCTCATGCAGCTGAAGCAGGTGCAACTGGGTTTGGGGGAATTGGGGAGGATTGGTATCTAAGCTCTTTATCTGGATAAGTCTGATGAAAGTAGCATGCATTTATAGGCTGTTCTTAGTGTAGGCACAATCACTACTCTCGTCAGCATTTTTCAACTCTCACAATTAGCCTCTCAGAGCAAAAGTAGTTTCTGTTTGTTTCCCCAGATGTTTTCAACAGTAGACAATGTACACCCTTCTGAAGGTCCCAGAGGGTCAGGCTTACCTAGGAGCATGCTGTTAGTAATTATCTAAGGCTGGTAAAGGTTAGCTCAACTTTTGTTAATCTGAAAAATCTTTCTTTTTCTTTTTTCTTTGGAAAATAATTTCACTGTCTATATGTTCCAGGCTGATGTATTAAAAAAAATATTGGGGGATATAGATAGATAGATAGATAGATAGATATACATTTTAACTTATGGAGATATTTTTGACAAATATAATTGTATACATTTAAAGTATACAGCATGATGTTTTGACATACATATTCTGTGTGAAATAATTACCACAGTCAGGTTAGTTAACACATCCATCATCACAAATAGCTACCATGTTTTTTTGTGTATGTGGTGAGAATGCTTAAGGTTCTCCCTCTTAGCATATTTCAGGGACATGAACCTACAGGTGATACACAAAAGAGAAAGAGAAATCAAAGTATATCACTATGTAAAAGTATCAGTTCACAAAGGAAGACAGCAAAAAAGGAACAAAGGAACTATAAAACAGCCAGGAAACAATTAATAAGATGGCATTAGTAAGTCCTTACTTATCAATAATTACTTTAAATGTAAATGGGTTAAATTATCCAGTCAATCAAGGCATGCATATAAATAAATATGACTGAATGGATATAAATAAATAAATAGATAGATAAATAAATAAAAATGAAATCAGCTATCTGCCACCTACAAGAGACTCACTGCAACTGTAAGGGCACTCATAGATAGGCTCAAAGAGAAGGAATGGAAAAATGTATTCTAGTAAGTGAAAACACAAAGAGAGCAAGGGTAATTATAGTAATGTTAGTCTGACATTTTTAAAAAATGTTTTTAAACGTTTACTTATTTTTGATAGACAGAGACACACACAGAGGGCAAGTGGGGGAGGGGCAGAAAGAGAGGGACACACAGAAGTTGAAGCAGGCTCCAGGCTCTGAGCTGTCAGCACAGAGCCCATCATGGGACTTGAAACCACAGACTGTGAGATCATGACCTGAGCCAAAGATGGACGTTCAACCAACTGAGCCACCCAGACACCCCAAGCTGGCATATTTTTTTTTAAGTAGCACATTGAACAAAGTTTCTCTCCCATTTTCTTCTGGGAGGTGTTATTATTTATTATTTATTTATTTATTTATTTATTTATTTATTTAGTAGGCTTCACACCCAGTGCAGAGCCCAACTTGGGGCTTGAGCTCAGGACCCTGAGTTCAAGGTCCGAGGTGAGATCAAGAATTGGATGCTTCACTGACTGAGCCACCCAGGCACCACTTTCTCCCTCTTTTCTGGCTTCCATTACTCCTGGGTAAAAGTCTGCTGTTAGTTCACATACTGTTTTTTAAAATCATCTCTCCGAAATTGCTAGCTGCTGCTAACATCTTCTCATAGAACTTTGTAATCAAGGTGACACTGATCTTTCTAGGTGTTTCTGTTTGTGGTGGTGGGAACAGGAGTGTTTGCTTTTATCACGCCTTACTAGTGATTTGTTGAGCTTTAGTATGGGTAGCAATGAATTTTTAAAAACTAATTTTGAATATTCTCATTCATTATCCCTTAAAACATTGCTTCTTACGTTCTGTCTTTTGTCATCTGGAATTCAAAGAAGATAAAAGCTTTATTATTTGGGCTACTATTTCTTTCCTTTTTTATTCATATCTACTGTGGCTTTTTCTCTCTGCCTTCTTGAGCTTTACTTTCAATTTACCAATTTTAAATTATGTTTGTGTATGTTATAAAATAATCCAGTTAACTTTTAATTTCAACAATTATGTATTTATTTCAAAAAGGGCTATTGAGGTATGTCTCGACATAAGCTTAGGTATTTTTAGTAGCCCTTCCTTAACTGATAAGAGTTCTACATTCACTAGTTTTGATCTCTGAGATTTTTTTTTTTGGCCAACGCAACAATGAATCAAAATATTTATCTTCAAAAAGATATTTTTGACACTTTTCTTGATTCTGAAGGGGGAAGATTGGTCAGATTATTTTGCTCCCATAATATTGATAAAAATAATTCACAGGAGTTCATCTTGCATCTTTTTAACTCAGTAAATGAGTCGCACTTGGGGACCTTCATCACCTTCCCTTTCTAAAGCTAACTTAATAGAGGATATAGGGAAAGGGATAGGGCAGGGGTTCAAAATCAGTTTCATATTTTTGTGACTGCTTATATACCTGGTATCCTGCAGACAGTAAAGTTATTTAATCTTACCCTGAGATTTGCTCTGTAGGCAGGATCATTCCCTCAAAATTGGATGAGATTCAGTCAGATGGGAGAAGGGCTCATCCAGCTATACTTGGGTTCATACTTGGGCTTCTCTTTGAAATTTTGCTATCAAAATTCCCTTTATTCTTGCCTCGATAATTGGAATTTTCTGATTCTTTGTGCCCTGTCTACATGTGTAAATCTGAACAGGTAGAAAGTCCAGTTTTCTAAAATGTACTAAACGTAGAATGTGTTAATGCCTTTGTCTTTTGAACGATAAAAAGTAGTAAAGCAGAGAAAGGAAGGCCAACGATCATACATGATGAGTCTATGTTGGGCCAACAAGGTCTCTTGCTCTCAGTTCCTTTGCTGTTTTTTCTCAGGCCTGGGCTGCAGCATTTTGGAGTGGTAAAGCCAGAGACATAAAGGCAGACAAAGCAATATACTCCAAATGTTGTTATTTTTGGTCAATTTGGTTCAACAGGACAGTAAAAAAGAGTTGTCTTCTATCTCACTAAAATCTTACCTTGAACTTTTAGGCCAATGTCTTTACAAGTAATAACAGTCCTGTGCTTTCCTTTGTCTTTGAAACCTCTGTTATGTCAAAGTCCTCCAGGGAAATAATTCGGCTGCTCAAAACCAGGATTTATAGTACTGGGAGTCTTTTGATTGCAACTTTTACCTTTCTGTCTCCAAATAACTAGATGCAATACATTTTAAAATCCACCTCGTTGGAAATGCCTAAAGCCCACCTTGGGAAATCAGGGATCATGTCTAAAATTTGTTTATCATGCTTCATCTCATAAATATCACACCATTGATTCAACACACTAGGCAGAGTTTTCCCCAACTTGAAACAAATAGAAAACAGATCACCAAGATTGACCCACCAGGTAAATATCACAGAACCGCAGTTAGAGGAAAAGAAATAATAATTTGTAAAAGTGTGCCTTCCATTTTCAATTCAGCAACTGCCTTTTGCTCCCTGGGAGACAGCTGTCCTACCACATACGAAGCTATAGTTTGATAAGATCCCTCGGTGCAATGCTGAAGAGAAACAGAGGTTGCAGGAGGTAGGATCGTAGAGTGTCTAATGGTTAGCCTTGGGTCTATAACAGAATCACCTGGGGAACTTTACAAAATACAATTACGTGGATCCCATCTCCAGGGAATCCGGTTTAATTTATCTCGGATGCTACTTGGAGACACCTGGAGACCTGAAAACTCTAATATGCAGACAAAATCGGAAACAACTGGTACTATAATGGGACGCATCCACGTTACTTACGGTTGAGTCCTCTGAGCCTAGCCTCCTGCTTGGTGTGGAGTAAGTTCTCGATAAACATAGAGCATGAACAGAGTGAATAATGAAACAGTGAAATCTGCTCACAAAGCAGCAAATGCTGAGTGTGAGTCACAGTGAAAGCAGAGAACCTCTGGGAGTCACACACACTATTAGGGACGGTACTAAAGACAGGAGAAGGCATTCTATTTGGTGTTGATCTGAAAGAAGGGAAAAGAAATCTTAAGCCATCGGGGGATGGCCAGCAAGCTTTACTGCCTGCAGGGCACATATGGAGGCGTACTGCAGCTTAGAAAAGGGGACAGGAGAGGAAACTCACTTGTACAGTTTTGCTTTCCCTTGGGAAAGAGGTAGATCACTGAGACCAGTGCTGAGACGCAGAAACACAGTGGCTGCATAGGAAAGAAGAAAACAGACAAATGTCCTTCCCCAGAAGCAGGCTAGCAAAACAGGAGTAACAGGTACCAACAATCTACTGCTCAGAAAGAAACAACTGCATAGAGAGAGACGCATTTTGAGATACAGGTGTACAGGTCTATATTCTTCCTAAAGCAGGGAAGAGTCATTAAGAAAAATTCAGCAAACCAGCCACCACCCTAAGGACAAGGTAACAGTGAAGGAATTGGAAGCCTGTGCTATATTGAAACAACAAAACCCACATGTGATTCAACTCTTGGATAAATTAATTCAACTCTGCCCATTAACACACTAGCACGATATGCAAACGTGTTTTCAGTTATGAACCCAAAGTACAAATTCCACACTCAGATATGATCTGTGTGTCGGAACAGACATGAAACTTAAAATAACTATGATTAACGTGTTAAAGTTTCTAGTAGAAAAGGTGTCCCGCTTGCAAAAGCAGTCGGGGGATTTCGCAGAAAAATGGAAACTCTAAGAAGAATCAAAGGGAAAAGAGGGAGGTAGGGTCGCAGAGATGGAATGTGCCTTTGATGGGCTGATCAGTCAACTTGACACAGCAGAAAGAAAAAAATGAGTGAAAATAGGTAGATGGAAATTACCTGCAACCAAACATTGCGACACAAAATAAAAAGTTTAAAAAAATGGAAACAGATAAAATCAGAGTCTCTAAGAACTGTGGAAAAATTTTGAACAATTTAACGTATTCATAAGTGAAATCCTAGATGCAAGAGAGAATGTAGTAGAAAAAATACCCAGAGGACATAGGGTTGAGACATTTCCAAAAATAATGAAAGAAACCAAACCATAGATCCAGGAAACTAAGTGAATTAAAGAAGATAAGTATCAACACACACACACACACACACACACACACACACACACAACATATTCACATTATTACCTATTACAGTTTACAAAAACACCATGAAGGCAGCTTGAGAATAAAACGTATATTAATTAAAAGGAATAATATTTAAGTCATAAGACAATGGATTGACATCTCCAAAAATGCTCAGATAACAGTAAAATCACTGCCAACACAGAATTCTATATATGGTGAAGGTATGTTTCACTAAAAATATAGAAGTTGGCTTTTCAGGCAAACTAAAGCTGAGAGTTTATTACCAAGAGAGCTGCTCTACAAAAATGTTCAAAAGTAATTAGGCTGAAGGAAGAAAACACTGAACAGACATGTGCATCTCTAAAAAGAAATGATGACCAATAGAAATGATTCAAATAAAGGTAGATATAAACTATATTTGTCGGGGCGCCTGGGTGGCTCAGTCGGTTCAGCGACCGACTTCGGCTCAGGTGATGATCTCACGGTTTGGGAGTTCGAGCCCCGCATCAGGCTGACAGCTCGGAGCCTGGAGCCTGTTTCAGATTCTGTGTCTGCCCCTCTCTCTGACCCTCCTCCATTCATACTCTGTCTCTCTCTGTCTCAGAAATAAATAAACATTAAAAAAAATAAATATATTTTTCGTCTCTCTAAATGAAAATTGCATGTCTAAACCAAGAAAAAGTAGCAATGCATTGTTTGAAACGTGTGAAAAATAAAATGTGTAACAACAGTAACACAAAGATGGCAAGGAAAACTTGGGAATATCCTGTTGTAAGACACACACTCCATTTGAAGATGTGTAATATTCATTTCAATCTATGTTGTGATAAGTTACATACCTGTATTGTAAATCCTAGATGATGGGAATGTAGAGATAATAGAGAAAAATCCATTAAAAAGGGGAAAAAAGAAAAAAAGGTGGAATAAACTGCATACAACTATCAAGATGGATTTTAATTCAAACAATTTAAAAATTGCATTGAGTGTAAATGATGTATTCATATTAAATTACAAAAGAAAATAGATTGGGTATATTCTGCTTGCGAGAATCACACTTTCAATAAAATTACATACACAGATTGTAAATAAAATTATGGAATATACATATTATGTATCATTACTTAAGAGAAAGTTTGAGAGGCTCTATTAAATCATAATGGTAGATTCTAACAAATATGCAAGGAGGAAAATGTCTAGATATCTAAAAAGAAAACCCCACATTAGAAGAACTTCTTTAGTGAATACTCTCAAACATTCAAGCAAAAAATAATACCCTTTGTTAACAACATTTTCAAAACCAGAAGAGAACATTTCTGAGGTAAATTTATGATGCCAATATTACCCAGACACTAGATATGGACACACCATCCCTTAGAAAACTCATCATAACAACAGGGAAAGAAAACATTGTGTGAAGATTGAAAAGGAAAAAGGAAAATTTCTCCTATTCACAGACCATCTGATTTTCTACATAGAAAATCTCAAGTAATTTCTTAAAATGTTACTAAATCTAGTAAATAAAATGAGCATTTTTACAGACTATAATGTCAATAAGTGACACCTATTGTGTTTCTATAAACTAGTAACAGGAAATCATAAATTCAAAGTTTTTTTTTTCAAAAAAGACCATTTAAACGCTGAGTATTGTATGGAAATGATGAATCACTAAATTCTACTCCTGAAACTAATATTACACTGTCTGTTAACTAACTGGATCTTTTTTTTTTAGTTTATTTATTTTGAGAGAGAAAGAGAAAGTGGGGACAGGGGAGGGGAAGAGAGAAGGAGAGAGAGAGAATCCCAAGCAGCCTGGTCCCTGTCAGTGCAGAGCCGGATGCGGGACTCGATCCCACAACTGTGGGGGGAAGTCAGACGCTCAACCCACTGAGCCACCCAGGTGCCCCAACTGGAATTTAAACAAAAACTTGAAGCTACAAAAAAACCCCACACGATGACATCAAAAACGTCAATTGGTTAGACATAAATCTAAACCGTGTGTGAGTATGTGTGTTCGCAGCCTGTATGTTAAAAACTGCAAAACAATTTTGAAAGAAATAAATCGACACTGGACCAATTGGGCATGATTCTTTAAAACAAAAGCAAACAAACAAGCAAATGGCTCTGTTTGTACTTCACACTCTATACCAACCATCATCTTGAAATTCCGCACCAGGAAATTCTGGTGGGCATCAGATTGGCATGAAATATAACATCCTTTCGAGGATTCCATCAATATCAGCCTTTTTTCCTTTCTGAATGTGGCCTAATGGAAAACTGTTACCCATACGTCTGTCAGCGTGCTCTCCTCATTCAAAGCAAATCAGCACCCATTTGAAAGACAAATAATTTCCTAAAATGAAGATGCATTTTCCCCTCTAACATTTGATCAACTTATTTAGATAAAATGGACTGTAAATGCAGCTGAATATGGTCCTGGTGGCACAAAAATCATATACAAATAATATGCAGAACATGTATGTGCTGTGCCTGGTACTGTAATTTCATTTCTTGGACTCTGAAACAGAACATCTATGAAGGAATAAAATATTTGATTTATACTTAAATGCACATTAATTATCCACAAGGTTGAGAAGTCATGACTGCCATGATGCTTTGCATTCGGTCAATTTTATAAGTCGTATAAAAGATCTTACTCCCTGGAAAAGTGTCTTCTTTTAATTTTTTACAATATATTTTTTAAGTTTATTTATTTATTCGGAGGGAGAGCGCGTGCAGGAGGGACAGAGAGAGAATCCCAAGCAGGCTCCACACCATCAGCATGGAGCCCGATGTGGGGCTCAATCCCACAGGCTGCGAGATCATGACCTGACCTGGGATCAAGAGTCAAACACTTAACTGTTAAGCCACCCAGGCAACTCCTTCTTTTATTTTTTTTATATGCTGTTAGTATATTTACCTAAATGCTAAACCTATTTTTTTACTGTTATTATACAGATGTTGAGGTTTTAATTTTCCCTCTAACTTCAACATTGTCTCTACTTATTTTCTGTTACTTTTCTGTTGCTTTGGTGCAGTTTTTCAATTCTTTATTACTTCTCTGTATACATACCTTTTATCATCTATTGAATCTTTCGTATCAGTCTATATTTTCAAACTAGGTGTTTCTATATAGTTTTTCCATAAATAGCAAATATTTTGTCTCATCTCATTGGAGTATTTACATATTTAACTTGACACATTTGGGGCACCTGGGTGGCTCAGTTGGTTGAGCGTCTGACTTTGGTTCAGGTCCTGATCTCACAGTCCATGAGTTCGAGCCCTGCATTGGGCTCTGTGCTGACAGCTCAGAGCCTGGAGTCCGCTTCCGATTCTGTGTCTCCCTCTCTATCTGCCTCTCCCCAGCCTGTGCTTTGTCTCTCTCTCTGTCTCTCAAAAAATGAATAACATTTAAAAAAAAATAACTTGGCACATTTGATCCAAGTTTTGGTCATCAAATTCTATTGTGATGTAGATTATTTGTTTTAATTTGTGTTATTTTTTCATAGTAGTTATGCTCTCATTTTTCTAGTTCTCATTTTTCTCATTTTTTCTAGAAATACTCTCGTTTCTTCTCTTTAGCTCATACTCTTCTATGGGTATCAATTATTATTTTGGTAAAGGGTACCCTTGCTGGGAGATGTTCTCAAACTTAGGCCCCAGTCCCTCCTCCCTGGTGTTTTGAAGAGACATATTCAAGGGTCCAGGGTGGAGTTTATTTCTGTAAGCTTTCTATCACACCTACCAGGAGACTTTGTCTCAGAGAAACTGCTTTTATTTCTGACAGAGCATGTCTCCAAGATAGTATAAATACTTAATAAGTTCTCAAATATTTAATAGGCTCCTCATATGTTTGTTTTCAATTAGTTTCATGTGCTATATCTTGTTTTCTGACATTGCCAGATTGTTGAACAGTGTCTAGAATATTAAGTGTTCAATAATACTTGTTCAGTAAATGAAGGGACAGGAACATGCATGCTTTAAATTAAATAATTAATTAATAACTTATTTTAACAAACAGCCTTGTAACGATTATTACTTTTTCTTTTTTTTTTTTTTTTCAATGGAGGGCTTTTATTACATCTTTACATATCACAAATAGATCTTAAGAACTATCAAGCATCTTGCTTTTTTCAGAGCTGGACAACCCTTAGATGCTGAACTTGGCCTGCTGAACTGTTCCTTTTCTAGAGACATAGATACTATCCAAAATACTTCAATAACCCTTGTTTTTAAGTATTGTGGCCTACTGAATCAAAGCATCTGAATTTGTTCAGATATGTATTCAGTGCTGTTTCCCTCAAGAATTAACTCATCTTTTGAGCCCTGAGATACTGAACAAGAATACCTGATCTCCTCAGAACCCTGATTTTTCATCCAAGGAATTTCAGATTTGAAGAAGAGACTCATTCTTCTGAACAACAGTGTTGATGAAGAAGTGAGCCTACAGAGACGTCATCTGGTAAAGGGAGCCCAATATGACACCCCGACCATGTTCTTCACATGATGACAGATAGTCAGGACCGTAGTCTGCTCCTTACTATATCCCCATCACTTGCCTGTCCGAAGCCTCCTTGTCTTTCCAAGGTGAGTGAATTCTAACTGATGGGACTGAAGTTGTCTAGAGGCCTTCACAATAGCTGTGTGTCTCTTAGAGTGATGTCATCATTTTCTGAAATGCCCACAGTCCAATTGTTGAGAACGGTCATTCTTGCAGTGGATACAGCAAGGAGAGCTATTCCTCTTGGAAGTCCCCTGTTACATACAAGTGACCGATAGATTTAGATTTTGGTGGCCCTGTCTATAATCACACGCTTTAATTTGGTGTGCTGCAAAATACAAAACAGTAGTGGTATTGGTTGCTCAAAGACCCCACAGGGACAGAACCAATATACATTCCACTAGCGTGGAAGAGTGACATACAGGTTAGGGGAGTTGGCTGCGATGATGATTTCGGTTTTTTCCAGGGATTGTTTGGTACGCCTTAATAACTGATGCCTTAGATAGTTGCTCATCTGATTATTCTTTACATAAGCTTTGGTTGTCAGCAGAAACTAAGACGGATATTAACGTGGTAGGAAGCCATACGCAGCCATGATACAACGTGGAGATGATACAATGTGTTACATGCTCAAAATGGCAGGAAAGCACAGTGGACCAGGACGTTGGTTTGGAACTGACTTGTAAAACACGTGGCTCTGTGAAAATCTTTCTTTGAATCAACGGTGAGGTTGTTGTCTCCACACCTGCCCCACTACTGTCTCCCCTCCCTTTTGCTCTGTTGGGTCTCCCTCCCTGCTATTGAATTAACATTGTATTTTATTCTACCCATTGGTAGATCTTTCCTACAGGAGCTGAGGTTTGGTCAGTTCAATCTAGATAGCAGAAGCCTGAAATGCATTTCTTAAATACATCTATTGTTTAACAGATCAATAAATAATTAGGAATGAATAACTATAATAATAATAAATAATTAATACATCAATTAGGGATTGAGGCTCACATGTTCATTTAAAAATGATTAGCTTTATTTTTAATTTTTTTTTCAACGTTTTTTATTTATTTTTGGGACAGAGAGAGACAGAGCATGAACGGGGGAGGGGCAGAGAGAGAGGGAGACACAGAATCGGAAACAGGCTCCAGGCTCCGAGCCATCAGCCCAGAGCCTGACGCGGGCTCGAACTCACGGACCGCGAGATCGTGACCTGGCTGAAGTCGGACGCTTAACCGACTGCGCCACCCAGGCGCCCCTAGCTTTATTTTTAACCCCTTTCCTGATCTGATATTTTCTGTCACAATCTTTTATTTCTCAAGAAATATATGTAACTTTGTTATAGTGACAGAAAACACTATAGGGTAGGCTGATTAAGAACATGCAAGCCCGAACTATCAGACTAAAGGCATCTTATATTGGAAAAAAATGTACACTGAGTTTTGAAATTCATTTTTCAGGTTAACACCGATTGTTAAAACTTCTTTGAAAGGAACGTTAAATTATAGACAATAACATTAGCTACAGGATGTTACTGTAGCCTCGAAATATTCTGGTGTTGATAGCTTTAAGAAAATCATTTTTTCAGGCTTACTAGCAACACATGAGCTATCAAGTAGGCAAGGATGTATTGTGTATCACTGGGGAGAAAGGAAAACAATCATCAGTGTTTAATATTCCAAAAGTTTGAGGGAAATGAAGCTACTAAGTATGACTAGATTCTGCCTTTTCTACTGCTCAGAATATAGCTGGGAATTGGGAATTATGCTTGGTAATAAGCTCTTAAGCACATTTGTAGTGTGGGATAAAGTTCTGACTTGGATGAGTGATGTTCATTCAACTAGAGACGATTTTAAAGGGACAGAATATAGGCCAGCAGATTTCTGTGACACATTCATAACCTCTCTGTAAATGTGCTGCCTTTATTTCTTATATCAAATGAATGCTAGGGTTTCAAAAGATATTATTCATAAATAGAATGTAGTTTCTCAAAGGGGGGAAAAAAATGGCCCATAACATACTGACCCCTGGGAAATAAAACACCAAATCATTTCTCCTTTAACTCCAAAGGAAGCCTATATGTTTTTATCAGTCACTTTTTCCGAGGAGGAAATCACTAGAGTTTCACCGTCTCTGTCTGTTTCTGTGAGGTTGTCAATTTGGTTTGAGTTTTCATCAGAGTTGGATTAACAGCTGGAAGAAGAGTCATCTCATCCAAACATTCACCAGGGGGCAATGAGAAAAATCTATTAAATTTGACATAGGACAATGGTACTTACTCAAGAAGACAGTTTGAACATTTGTAATGGAAAGGCGATTTTTTTTTGAAAAAATTCTTCAGATAATTCTCACGATTGTAAGACTTATGATTCTATTTAATTGAAAGAGCAATCTAATTTAACAAAAGAGAAATAAAGAGGTATATCCATATGTATTATTAATTAAGGAAGCATTATAAATTAAGCAATTAAAATAGGGCCCCAAAGGAAAATGCCGTAAGATTCCAGTGCCAGAATCTAATGCAAAAGAATAATTATACATAATAAAAGACACATCTTATCTCTGGGTTTGTTGAAAAAAAAAAAAGAAAGAAAAAGGGTTTGGGGATTGCTATAGCTATACAACAAGTGATGCATATATTTAAAAAAATAGTTGAAATAAACATGATAAAATGTTAATGTTTACTAATTTTTCTGATGGAAACACAAGGCCTACTACACTCATTCCAAGGCTTTCTATATATTTTAAATATTTTGTGGTTTTCTTTAGTACAAAATAATGAAAACTTTTATAATAGAAAGGTCTTTATTAATGATGTCATGAAAAACAAATTTGATAGAGAAAGCCATAATATTCATGTGGTTAAATGTAAATTGTAAGGTTTTTTTTTCCACTAGTTTAAACTTTCTAATAAAAATCTAATAAAATATTAACCATCACCAATGAAGAAATAAAAATATCCACTTTTGAGTTGGAACAAGGAACTACCTATATAAACAGTACTCAGAAAAAAAAAATCTGTTTCATTGAGTTTTAAGGAGGGCTGCATATTTAAAAATAGAAAATCTTGGGTCAAATGGTACATGAGTTAATGAAATAGTTATATACGGCATAATTTATAAGGTGATTTATATTTCATGACATCAATTCCAAGCTGTATTAGAAAAATAAAGTTTCTGTATGTGAGTTCTACACTGCTATTGACTTTAGGTAGCTCCATGAGAGAGAGAGAAATTTTTAATCATCATTCTTTTTTTTTTTTTTCAACGTTTTTATTTATTTTTGGGACAGAGAGAGACAGAGAATGAACGGGGGAGGGGCAGAGAGAGGGAGACACAGAATCCGAAGCAGGCTCCAGGCTCCGAGCCATCAGCCCAGAGCCTGACGCGGGGCTCGAACTCACGGACCACGAGATCGTGACCTGGCTGAAGTCGGACGCTTAACCAACTGCGCCACCCAGGCGCCCCTAATCATTATTCTTGTATTACTCATTGGATATTAAAGAACGTATCACGGGGGTACCTGGGTGGCTCAGTTGGTTAACCGTCCAATTTTGACTCAGGTCATCATCTCACGGTTTGTGAATTCAAGCCAGGCTTCAGGCTCTGTGCTGACAGCTTGGAGCCTGGAGCCACGTTCACATTCTGTGCCTCTGTCTCTCTCTGCCCCTCTCCCGCTCATGCGTGTTCTCTCTCTCTCTCTCTCTCTCTCTCTCTCTCTCTCTCAAGTAAACATTAAAAGAAAAATTAAAAAAAAATAAAGAACATATCACATCTCTTACCACAACCACTGTTACAAAATTGTAAGCAGTGAGATATAAAATATGTAACTTTCTCCTTTAATAATGAAGAATCACATAGGTATGTTTTCTTCTCGGTATGTGCGATCTGTGTCCCACAAGTCAATTGGACCTTCAGGTTGCTACATCGGTTGTGAATATCCCTTCTGTCAATTAGTGTCAGCATCATATGATATGGAAACTGCCCATACTCTCACATCCGTCAAGCATTAGGTGTAGAAATCAAATATTTCCCTGGCTTATTTTTACAGGTTGACCCGCACTTCTTGACAGAGATGTTTCAATTACTTTTCCTTAGTGACTACTCTTGAAGTTTGAAATTCAGTTATTGATCATGATGTATCTACAGAGATTTGAAATATACTCATGAAAGATTCTCAGCAGTTACACATAATAAACTATCAAACTGCTACCACATGTCTTCTTATAGCCCTTTCTTTCAAGACTATTTTATGAATAGTAACAAAGTCTCATTCTTCTACAACATACACAGGCTTCTGAGTTCATATCTCTGCAAAAATGTGTCAGAAGCAACATTTACAGCACAGAAATGGTCAACAATATTACTTGACATTCTTTTGTAGCTCCCTCTATAAACAATACAATCAAAGCCCACTGTGTTTTCTAAGATGTGAAAGATAGTATTTCAAACTGCAGAAAATAATGGATATAATCATGTTATTCAATTAACTGTTAGTATCCACTTATATGTAACATGTATATTACAGACCTTCAAAAGGAGGTAACAGGGAGAGAGACTAATCTGACTGATGCGAATAAAGGTTAACATTTAGAGTGCTGTTCCACGTTCAAAGGGAACAATAGGTTGAGGGTGACTATCCATGTGTGGCCCAAGCTCTTATGTATTGCTTTCTTTTGGATCTTTGAACAGGAACATGAGATATTTCCCTTGTTCCAATCAGAGCCTGTTTCTAACCACATTGCAACTTTTTTGCCTTTGTCTAGATGACTAAATCAATTTGACCCTGCTGAGTTCTTTTTCTAATCTGTGATTAAAGAATGGTACTTCACGGGGCACCTGGGTGGCTCAGTTGGTTAAGCACCTGACTCTGGATTTCGCCTTAGGTCATGAGCTTATAGTTCATGAGATTGAGCCCTGCATTGGGCTGTGCGCTGACAGTGTGGAGCCTGCTTGGGATTCTCTCTCCCTCTCTCTCTGCCCCTCCCCTGCTCTCTCTCTCTCTCTCAAAAAAATAAATAAACGTTTAAAAAGAATTAAAAAATAAAGAATAGTATTTCCACCATTCTTTTTTGTGAGAATGTAATATTTCACTAATGTACAAATTCTGAGATAGTCATAAATATATTAGTTTAGACAAAGAAAAACAGCTGGCATAAAATGGAACAATTATAAAATGAGACAGTTCATGATAATTACAATACCTTTGTTAAAGTACAAAATGTGAGATGAAGTCCTGGAAGAGAAAGTTGAGAACATTTTCAGAACAGAAAACAAAAATATAAACGTGTTAGAAAATGCCATATAAAAATTTAGAAAATATAGAATATCAGAGAGTTCTATTATCTATTTAATAATTCCAGAAAAGACAAAGATAGAAAAATATAAACATATAGAAAGATTTTTCCAAAGCCAAAAGAGGATGATTTCCTAAAATAAAAAACAAGAAACAAAAACCAACACCAACAGAAAGATCGTGTATGATTATTGGCTAGAGAAATATGAGGGGAGAGAAAGCAAAACAAAACAAAAACCAAGAAAAGTTTTCTCTATTCTATATAAAGTTAAATTCTAAAGATATAGACAGATACTGGATAGTTAAGTAGGTAAATATATAAGGAAACAGAAAAAAGTTGGGGTGCCTGGGTGGCTCAGTCGGTTTAGCATCGGACTTCAGCTTGGGTCATCGTCTCACAGTCGGAGCCCCGCTTGGGCTCTGTGATGACAACTCAGAGCCTGGAGCCTGCTTCCGATTCTGTCTCCCTCTCTCTGTGCCCCTCCCCCACTCACACTTTGTCTCTCTCTCAAAAATAAACAAATATTTAAGAAATTAAAAAAAAAGGGGGGGGGGGGAGAAAAAGTTACCTGCGCACCAGAAATCAGATTGCTACCCAGTACTGGAAGCACCAAGTATACAATTGAATATTAAAATGTAGAGATAAACGTGCTTAAAATATTCCAAGAGTATAACAGAATATTGTTCAAAGTAGCTGTCAAGTAAAAGGGATCCCAAGTGTATTCTGACATTTTTTTTGAAATTTTAAGTCCTATGCAATCTCTACAAAGCACATATATCTGTACACATGCATTTATTTATTCTTACAATGTAACCAAAACGTAAGCAAAAAAAAAAGTTGAGTCAGCTGCAGAAAAGACAACGAACTGATTATGGGTGAAATGAAGCCAAACCCTAATAGAGTAGATGCACAGAGGTCTACAGAAATTCCTATAAAAGCAAGAATGACGATGAGGATTTCACAGGTTACTGGGATAAGGTGCTAGGTCTTTTTAGGAATGCAAGGTGAGGGACGTTCTCATTTCTTTTGTTAAAAAGACGCAACTCCTGATGAGAGGTAACCTGCCTAAATGTAGCTCACTCCCACCACCGCAGACTCAGCACCGCACGCTCTCCTTAGCCAGTTGGCCAAGGCACTTGGGCAACCCTTCTGTTTTCAGCCTCGGCAGCCTTGAACTCTGTCGGGGGAACTGCGGAAAATGCCGAAATCCGCCTCCCAGGAACTGACCATTACTTGGGCAGCAGCATCAAAGCACAGACTCCAGGGCAGGGTAGAGCCCAGGACATGGGGATTCTTTTAACCCAGAGAGGCAATACGACATCACCCCAATTTGTAGACGTGCCACGTCTGTCTGGGTTCTCAAATTTCTGTAGTGAATCAAACAGACAAGGAGATTACTCTCTATCCTTGGGACACTGAACAGCCAGGAAAGGTCTATGGCATGGGGGCCAATAGGACATCACAGCCGGCCTGAAACTACATGACCAGCGGAAAATTAGCTTCCTTGCCTTTTAATCATTACGGGATCCCCGATATTAAAGACTGTCCAACTACCAGGCACACGACCTGAACCATCAGACCAAATGACCTAACAGAGAATGTTGTTCTTTTATCTTTTGCGTGCTAGAAGTCAGAGGCAAAGGATTCCTAATGAATAAAAAGATCACATGTCGGGTGGAATAACCACTAGATGCACTATATCAGCATGTGAACATAAAGAAAACAGGAGAAATTCATTGATTTGAGAAGAAATTAAGTAACTTTTTTTTAACTTAAAAAATGATTTTGCACACACACAACATTTTTAGATAGTTAAATGTGTGTCAATATTAGTGGTTTGAAAAGTCCAGCACAGGGCAAAAATACAAAAACAAATATACACTCACAACCCCCAACAGATAGAGCACTATTCAGGTTGTCCCTTTATTGAGACCTGGTGGTTTTGCCTTTCAGGAAATCTTTCACTTGTATCGAAGTTATTACATGTATAGGCAGAAAGTTGTTTATAACATTTTCTTATTTTATTTTAATATCTGTTGAATCTATATTGATTTTATCTCTCTCAATACAAATAATGATAATTTGAGCAATCTTTCTTTTTTCCTGATAGTCTGGATAGAAGTTTACCAATTTTGTTGATCTCAAAGAACCAGTCTTTGATTTCATGGATTTTTTTTTTCTATTTTGTACTCAGTGATTTTTGGCTCTGATATTTAGTTTTTTTCTTTATCAATTTATTTTGGATTTAATATTCTCTTCTTTTCTAGTTTATTAAGGAGGATATTGGGGTCAAATGAGAATTGCCTTTTTTTTCTAATCTCAAAATTTCTCATATTGTGTTTTTATTGTCCTTCAGTTTAAAGTAATTTCTAATTTTTATATTGATTTCTGAATTAAAACATTGAATTTCCTATTGACCATGTCTGGTGAAGTTTTTCTCTGAAACATTTTTGTTTTTCATCCTCTAAAAGTTTGATTTCTATCACTTTTAATATTTACTGTGTCTTTACTTATTTGGATATCAGGAACACACATATAAAATTTTTTTAAAGCTTCCTTATTACTAATTCTAGTATCTGTGTTTTTTCTAGATTGATTTCAATCCACTTTATATTCTAATTATGGTTTGTATTATTCTTTTATATATATATATATATATATATATATATATATATATATGTTCATTCTAGTGGGTTCCAACTGGATGCCAGTCATTACAATCACTTTTAGTGTTTGGTGTTATATCTTAAAAAAATATTGCATAGCTCACTGTCATACTCATTGTATCCTACATTTTCTTTTAGAGTATTTACACAACTACCTTGTATAGTTAGGTCTATGATTGATTATGAGTTAGATTGAAGGGTTTTTTTTTCCTTCTTCTGTTGAACTTTCAACTGTTCCACTTTCATTTCTTGGAGAACTACCATTTCTACACCAAATATCTTCATAAATTTTCACTAAGTTTATAATAAATATTTAATGTTTCTCTACGCTACTTTTAAAACTGAGTCAATTGTGGAATGATGTCAATAATGTATTATTCTCCTCAGTATGTCTTTTATTTATTGTTTCTATTACTTTGCTTGCCTTGTAATTTTACATCTTAGACATTCAGATGAGTGACCAATTGACCAAGGGTCACACGGCAGAATAGATAAACTATTTATTATATGTACTGTTGCATTATTATGATAGCATGGGCAAAGACTAAAAGGTACTGGAGAACAGCACGGTTCTGTACCCAGCATTCTAGAGTGAAGAAAGACAAGAGTGCCCAGTGGAGGAAGAATGCTTCCCTAAGCAAATTCTGACAAATATTCCTTCAACGCCTTACCATTTCAGGAACATGCAAAGAAAGAATACTCATCCATTTGGGGGATAGATTTATTGGCCTTTTGAACTATAAAAATCTCTAAAATATGTGACATATCCTTATATGTTAATTTTGGTCCTGCACTAAAATTCTTCCTACACATCTTATCCTGCCTTCTTAGATTCTTTTCTAATTATATCACTTATTGTCAAATGCCAGGAATCCCAAAGTATTATTCCTAGAGCTTTATCAAACATAATGTTCTAAAGTTTCTTATAACATTTGGCCCTTAAATGGTCCAGGATATTTTGGTAGATACCAAACCTTCAAAAGAGCAAGCCATGTTTCAAATGACCAAGGAACTGACTTTAGTTTGTTGACAACATATTAACACCAGATTATGAACAGCATTTTCTAATAATCTAAAACAACTAGCAATCATTGTGGACATACTGGAGGATCACAACACAAGCATAGAAAGAGATCCGTGACTAAAAATAACATATGTTAATATGATCGTAAATAGAACTTAACAGATAGTCCTTACAGCAGTATGAGAGATCGATTGAAAGAGAGGAGAGTTTGCAGGGGAGGAGAAAAAGACCATAGGATGAAATGTGGGCCATGAAATTTTGAAACTCTCTTTATTCTAAATTACATAACAGGCAGGAAGCGTTATTTAAGCATGGATTGATGAGCAAATGCCATACTTTAGGTCAAAACCTGAAGTATTATCTTTATATGCTACAAAACATGCCCAGTGTCCAAAGACCCTCTGGGTTGTTTTTGTCTTCTTTGGACAGATGTTGAAAGCGATTGTGTCTCCATGTCTCTCCAAATTAGTAAGGTCACCATTGTAAAAAAAAAAAAAAATCAGGTGAAAATAATTATAACCGATGATGGTAAAATGGAAGAGATTCTAAATCGGTTATTTGAAAAAATGTACCACATAATTAGAGCCTTAAATATTGCTTTTATATTTAATTGTGACATTCTTTGAGAGAAACTGTTTCACATCAAGTAGGCACATTTATTAATGAAATGCACGTATTTAACATAGTACTTTCCATTTTATATGCATTATCTTATTTTACCTTCAAAATAACTTTGTAAATTTCAACTATCCAGTTATTATGACTGGGAAATGGAAGTTCATTGCCACAGGGTGAATGACTAAGAGCAATGAGTTTAGATTTGTGGACTTGGACCACAATCACCACACAGGAGGCTCCTGAATTTCCCTCCTCCTATGCATGCATTGACAGTACAGCTACACATGGATTAATTCTCTCTGAAAGAAATTCAGAGACTGAGCAAGTCCTACATATCAGGTAACTGATGTAATACCCGCATCAAAATGGAGAGAAAAGGCTGAGACACATTCTCACCATAGACCCCACACTCAGCACAGCACCATCCAGGTGAGAAGGAATCATCACCTCTGAGCTTCTCCCTGAGGAGCAAAGGGTTTGGACCACACATCTACCACCCCAACTTCTAAGGGTGCCACCTAAGTGATGGGCCCCAAGTCACCTAGCTCTGAAAGCCAATGGGGCTTACATTCAGGAATCCCAGAGGTACTACAGCATACAAGAAAATAGTTTTTGATGGACACAGAAGCACTAAGCATAGCTCTCCCTCCAGGGCTCAGCACAGAGGAAGAGGCCAAAATGCCCAACTCCCAATCTTTCCCTGGGAGAGGTTTGAGTACTTAACTTTCCCACATGCTGCTTAAGGGTCCAGTTTCTAATAAATCTGCATACAGGTTCAGATTATGGTCTTTCCCTTGAGGAAACTGACAGATTTCAGCACACCCTCTATCATTGTGAGACACTAAGAACAGAGGGAGGCATGAATAATTAAAAAGGTTTGAGAGACAATCAGGAGCTAGGACCAAGATGAAAATAGTCTGTCAAGATTGGGAGTGGTGGTTGTTTTGTTTAATGGGCAGAAACCAACAGAAAAGAGAGAGAAAGAAAGAAAGAAAGAAAGAAGAGAAAGAAGGAAAGAAAGAAAGAGAAAGAAAGATAGAAGAAACAAAGAGGAAAGGTAAGAAGATAAAGAAAAAAAATGAAAGGGAGAGAAGAAAGAAAGAAAGAACAATAAAGAACAAATAAACAAAGAAGAAATAGAAGAAAGAGAAATATAAGAAGATAAAGAAAAGAATAAAGATAAAGAAAAAAAGAAAAATGAAAGTATAGATAGATTGATTAAATAAATAAAAGCAAGAAGAGAAGAAAGAAAGAAAGAAAGAAAGAAAGTTGTTACAAACTAACATGAAAAACCTTCAAATCTAATGTTTATGAAACATATTAATGATTTAGCCATCACTAATTATACAGATTATTAGAGAATTATTCAGCAGAAACTTTCTGGGCCAGAAGGGAGGGGGGAGTGGGAAAATATATTCAAAACACTGAAGAAAAAAACTGTCAACCAAGAACACTCTACCAAAGTTACCCTTTAGAACTGAAGGACAGATAGTTTCCCAGACAAACAAACAAATAATAAAGAAGTTTATCATCACTTAGACCAGCTTTATGAAAAATGATAAAAGGAGTTCTTCAAGCTGAAATAAATGGATATTAATTAGTAATAGGGAAACAAATATAAGTATAAAATTCCTTAACAAAATACTAGCAAACAAAACTCCACAGTATAGTAAAAGGATTTTACACCATGATCAGTGGGATTTATTTTAGAGATTTTGGGATGGTTCGACATCTGCAAGTGAATCGATGTGATATACCACATTAAAAAATGAGGGATAGGGGCGCCTGGGTGGCGCAGTCGGTTAAGCGTCCGACTTCAGCCAGGTCACGATCTCGCGGTCTGTGAGTTCGAGCCCCGCGTCAGGCTCTGGGCTGATGGCTCAGAGCCTGGAGCCTGTTTCCGATTCTGTGTCTCCCTCTCTCTCTGCTCCTCCCCCGTTCATGCTCTGTCTCTCTCTGTCCCAAAAATAAATAATAAACGTTGAAAAAAAAATTAAAAAAAAAATGAGGGATAAGAATCATATGATAATTTCAATAGATGCAGAAGAAGCATTTCACAAAATGTAACTGCCTTTTATGATAAAAATTCTCAATAAATTAAGTATAAATGGGCTGTATATCAACACAATAAAGACCAAATATGGTAAGTTAACATTATACTCCAGGGTGAAATGTTAAAGCTTTTGCTCTAAGATCAGGAAAAATACAAGGCTGCCCACTCTTATCACTTAAAAATATTTTTAATGTTTATTTATTTTTTGAGAGAGAGAGAGAGAGAGTGCGAGCTGGGGAGGGGCAGAGAGAGAGGGAGACACAGACTCTGAAGCAGCTCCATGCTCCGAGCTGTCAGCACAGAGCCTGCCGCAGGGCTCAAACTCATGAACTGTGAGAGCATGACCTGAGCTGAAGTCGGATGCTTAACCGACTGAGCCACCCAGGCACCCCCACTCTTATCACTTTTATTCAACATAGTAGTGGAAGTCCCAGGAAGAGCAATTAGGCAAATGAATGAATGAATGAATGAATGAATGAATGAAATACCAAAAGAAAAAAATGCCCGCAGGTGACATGTACTTATATGTGGAAACACTAGGGAGTCCTCCAAAAAACTATTAGAACTAATAATTTCAGTAAAGTTGCAAGATACAAAATCAATATACAAAAAAAAAACTCTTATAGTTTTATACTAACGAAAAGCGATCGAAAAATGAAATTAAAAATTGCTAAAGAATGTATAACATGAAGAAGAAAGAATTGCTCTAAACTGTTTCAATCTACATTATCATAATTTAAGCATAAGGTCACATATGTATACGTACATACATAGAGATGTTATTTGTCTTTTTACTCCTTTGTGTGTTATGTGTTATGATTTTTTTTTTCTGAGAATGTTTTTTTTTTAGTGGCGGTGTTCCATTACAATATGTGAATGATAGCATCATTCTTTTGTTGCTGCTTTATTTTTGGTTTTTAGTTTTACTTGTGTGTAAGTAGTATCCGGGCTTCAATCAGATGCGGTATTCTATTCGACAAAACATAACGGAAGCCTTGCTCAAGTTGATTTTACAATTCGCAGGATTCTGTTATATTGGCTATACTCAGAGTCATGGTCTTTTTTTCTACACCAATATTCTGTTATAGTAGGTCATGACTTTCCCTGGATGTCTCCGGAAAATGGATACAAATACAGAATTTTATCAGATTATCTTTTGATTTTTTTCTAACCAAGGCATTTCTTCACTCCAGCATGGACCCTAAGGTCCTTAGGCAAATGAGGCTACTTCTTGAATTTCTGCGTCTCTAAAATGCTTCTGTCAATGGCAGGGAAGACATATCTAAGCCATCCAAAGAGCATATTTCTGCTTATTATTTTGGAATCTTAGAGAAGCTTACATAGTTTACTGAGATGAATGATTCAGCCAAAAAAAACCCCTTATGTTAATGGATGTTATGATTGATATGCCAGGCTTTATGACTCACAGTTTGCCATATACATCACGCTTGAACAAAATATACACTGCTAAAATGGGCGGATTTAGGAACCTGAGAGACCCTTATAGCCTATGGCAGAGACACTTTTAATGTTCCACTAAAAAGTTCAGAATTCCCAAGAAGTTTCCTTTCATCTATTTTAGCATTCCCTGGCCACTATACCATATATTCCATATCAAAGTCCTTTAGTTGGCAATTTATTTGTGCAATAATTTAAATATTCAGATATCATATTTCAACTCCAAGTTACTCACCACGTACTATAATTTGTGCTAATACATTATATAAGAGAAAATTATAATTATAATTGTCAATTGTTGATTGCAAAACATCTCTGGACTACTTATATGCAAATGTGTGAAAAAAACATGCATCTTAACATCAGTGTAACGTGCTATAACTTTAGTGAGACAAGTATAAAATATTGCGAGAAACCAGTCAGACAAACTCCCTCTTTTTCAATGAAATCATGGAAAGTATGGATTTTGCAGATAGCATTTCTGCATATTGTGTATATTATGTGTATGCTACGTGAAAGCTATATTTTATTGTGTATATTACATGAAATCTCAAGTTGTAAGTCTGGCTGCATAAAGCGGCACATCATGCATCTGGGACCCAGGGGACTAGATTTCTAGCTGTACCTGTTGATTGATGATTGACTCTTTTGGCACTATTGTGGCAAAAAATGCCAAGACTTGAGACAGTTTAACTGAGCATGAGTTATCTTTCATTGTGCCTCCGTAATTAATTGGTCCAGATCTCATACTGTAAGCATCCGCTGGTGGCAAAAATGGATGACCGACTTCCTTTAGAAAGTCCAAGTATGCATTCAAAGAAAGATAAGGAGGACTTTATAATATGAGGTGGTACCACTTTGATGAATGGTACTCAGCATAGGATCCCCCCTCCACGGTGCCATGTGATTCTGTTTTAAAGAAAAGTTTATAAATTTGCCTGTGTGTTTGTCTTATGCATTCAGTCAGATTCAGGGGAATCTTATAAATAGAAAGTTCCAATGATAGAAAAATGGTTTGTAAGGACCACTGAGAAATAGCATGGTTCGGAACTCTTTTTAGGATTGGTAAGCCATCAAGTCATTAAGTGTTTTTAAATCCTTATGACTGGAAGTAGAATTCAAGAGTAGGTATTAGCCTAGGATGAGGTGTTATCAGTAAAGGTATATTTGGGTATGAAGTAAACATATTTTATGCATAGAATGATGCCAAGTTAAAATTCCGGTGGATGGAACTAGAAGGTGTTATGCTAAGTGAAATAAATCAGTCAGAGAAAGACAAACATCATAATTTCACTCATATGTGGAATTTAAGACAGAGAACAGATGAACATCGGGGAAGGGAAGGAAAAATACGATAAAAAGAGAGAGGGAGGCAAACCATAAGAGACTCCTACATACAGAGAATAAACTGAGGGTTGCTGGAGGGGGTGTTGGGTGGGGGGATGGGCTAAATGGGTGATGGGGTTTAAGGAGGGCAATTGTTGGGATGAGCACTGGGTGTTGTATGTAAGTGATAAATCACTGAATTCTACTCCTGCAACCAATACTACACTGTATGTTAACTAACTTGAATTTAAAGAAACACATTGTTTAAAGTAAAACAACAACAACAAACAACTCTCAAAGAAATCTGAATTATGTATAATGAACAACTACCTAAATTAAAACACACATGAAATGTAGAATAAATCTCAAGTTATCACAATTCTATGTAAGGGAAGACCGGCGAAGTTTCAAACTTTAGTCAGGCTCCTGAACCTTCTGTGAACCCCATTTAATGCACTTTCTTTGAAAACCTAGTTTTAACAAGTAAGTATAACCAGAACCCTCCATACCCTGGAAGTTTCCTCTTAAGAACCTTCTTTCCACTGGACCCCAACCTACTCTTGGCTATAAATTCCCACTTGCCCATGCTATATTTGGAGCTGAGCCCAATCTCTCTCCCCCATTGTAAAACCTTATTGCAATGTCCCTATACCTATCACAATGGTCCGAATAAAGCCTGCCTTACCACTATTGATAAGTGTCATCAAATATTTTTTTTACAGCATACTTGCTGCTTTCTTGAAGAGTTACAGAAAAGATACATACAAATGCAATCAAAATTGAAATCCTGGCGTAGTAAAAAGGAAAGAAAACAGCTGTTGGTACAGATTGGCACACTTGGTTTAAGTCAACACACTTCTGAGGCTTTGCAAAGGCCATGGATGTAAAATTTCAGTTGGATGGTGTTGAGCTACGACAGAGTCAGAGACGCACGGAATCACAATAGAAATGTTCGAATCATAGAAGCTGGAGTTCTCATACCTAAAAAAGGTACTTGCTGGCACCTAGTGACCCTACATCCTCCCTCTATCTTTCATAATCTTAAGCTAAAAATCTAAGCCCTAGACCATGCAGAAGAATTGTAAACTGAGTCATGGCTCAGTCCTATGTGCAAAGCCCTCTAATTCCACTTTTCACTGTAGTTGCTCAAGGGACTCTACTCCAGAGTCCTTGTACACACAGACTCTGAGACGTGGGACCCCAAATTCTAATTTCATCTTAGATGAGAACGCACAGCAGAACCTGGAGGCATGGTGGATGTTGTAGCCAACAGCTTCACAGAGGGGTGCAAAATGCGCAAGTAAAAACTGTCCCGGAGTCCCAGTTCAGATTCTTTCCAATGGGAACAGTCACAGCGATGTTTTGTGTGTTCTCCATGTTTATAACCGTTATAAACATGATTAGCAGGATTTCAACCAGGTTTTCAGGGTTGCCTTGCCGGCAGATAAACTCCACGCACAGCCAGCTGTACGTAGAAGCTGACTGCATAGATAACCAACTTGTCTAGAAAATAGCAATTTGTAAAGGCAGTCTCAAAAAAAATTGGTAGGGGCAGTTTTTTTGCATTTTGCCCAGTAGGTCAGACGGAACAAAAATAAACATTCGTAAATTGAACAAAGGTAAAGGCGTAGGAGAGTACCTTTGGAGAATGACTAACATATTTGAACGCCTTTTTGGAACTGAAACCACAGAAAATGCTCTTCAGGGCCATATTCGTTCATGGCCTCCCCCCCGCAAAGTTCAAAAGCAATTTTAAATCATTTTAGTGAGCAGAGCTGAGATGCAGAGATTCTGTACACACTGAGACAGAAGACTGATCACTGTGTAAGCTGTCAGTCAAAAATTGGGGAAGATAGCGAGTCAAAATTTATGACCCTCAATTTAGCATTCCTAAATTATGAAAAAAAAAAGAGTGTTGGGACCATCAGGATCAAGGGAGGAACAGTCAGTATGAAAAAGTCAATAAATCTGAAAATGGTTCATGGAATTTATTTTTGTGTTGTGTCTAATACTACAGTAAGCAGTAGAGACACTAGAAAACCCATTGTTTTAAGTGGTTTTGTCAAGCGGTCCCAAAAGCTGTTCTGGGGGGAAAAAAGGGACTTGTGAAATCTGAATGCTACAAGCACAATCTAAAAAGAGAATCCATCTTAACTTCCCTCCATTTGTGTTTCTAGAAATTAGATCTCCTTGTTCCAGTGTGACAATACATATCAGTAAATGCACATAAGGCTAATTAATCTATGTTGTGAAAAAATAAAAATATCTGCTTTCAGGTTCAGTGCTCTCGGCCTGCCCCCAAATTGTCTAGGTTGTTCGTAGAAAGGGAACGTATCCCCCACGTAAGGCGATTTGGACACATTTCAATGTAAAATTTATAAGCCACAGATTTCTTAGGGACTCAATCCTGTTCATTCTATCGTCATAGAGTATAGATGCATAAGAATAAGAAATTAAATGATAAAATATATGTTAGGTAATGAATAGGCCATTTAGTTCCTCCAGGCAATCTCCTTTGCCCTAAGGAGAAAGAGAGCAAACTCTCAACAGGAAATATTCCTCTGAGCCCCACAAAATCATAAGTAGGAGAACCCAGTGGATTACCTTCATCGCTTCTCATTCTCTATCATACCCTAAATTTTATTAGCTATGTTGCAAGCTACTATAACTTGCATGTAATGTAAAATCGTACCATCAATATATCTGAAAAGTATTTCCAGTTCCCTTACTAACCTTGGCTATCAGCTCCTTCTGGCTAACTGAGTCCAGGATAAATACATCAAAGATATGGTGGGTTTAGCATTAAATAAACAAAACTAAACTGAATTCATCCTTCTGATAAGTAGTGGCTTTCAAAAAAATAAGTAGTGACTTTCTGTTTGACTACTTTTCGTTGGGACGATGGACTCCAGATTGTCAGATTCATTCTTTCCTGATGCACTGAAAATTCTGATGAAATTCGGTCTGCTGAATTATTCTTCTGTGCGGTATCAGTTGCCCTTATAAACATACTTGCTTGATAGCTTCTTACTGCTTACATTTCTTCCTTAGTGCTCTATTTTCCTAGATGCAGATGCCTTCAGTTAAGTGATGTTAAGGGATGCCCTGACCGTAAGGAGTTGATTGACACCGAATATTCTGGCTGGCCAGACTGACATCGCCAAGAACCCTCGTTTTACATGTATCGTGTTGCAAGGCTAGTTAGTACCAAGAATGGTAGCCTGCCCACCTGTCATTAGCCGTTTCATCTTCCCTTATCATTTAACGACTTAATTAGTTCCCTACAATCTTAGTAGGGATAACTTTACTAAATCAGACCACCTACACTTCAGAAAAATCCACTCACTGAGAAAAGTTTGCACTGCCCTATAACAACAGATGGAAATTTCTAGGTGAACGTGATCAGAACATACAGAAATTCCTATTAGAACAAATAATCAAAGGAATAAGTTAAATTGTAAACCTTTCAAGAATGCTTCCCCGGTTGACTCAGACCATTTCCACCTGAAAAATACAAATAAATGGCTGTGTGACAAACCAGACTTTATGGGGGGAAAAAAAGACCTTTCGCCACTATCCTCACCTGTCCATCCCTCATTTCTTTAGGAACAAACTCCATTTTTGTCACTGCATGATCTGGTATTTGAGAGAACCAAGATTCTTTGAAGTAGAAGGATATCGCCAATGGCAGAAAGAAAGTTAGTCCTAGTTTGTTCATAATCATTGTGTGGATACAGTTTCAAGGGCTGGCGACAGATTTAAGGGAGATTTAAGGGAGAGTGACCCCATCCTATGGACAACATGATTGTGATTTTGAACAACTTCCTTTCAAATTATTTCTCCTACAACTTGATTTATACTACTGAGATTTACTATTGCCAAAACAACTACTTCTGATACCATAGCGACTAGCTATTTATTATCACAGTTAAGGGTAGATTCACACCCAGAAAGGTTGTTCCTGACTAAATGTCCAAGTAAAGAACCAATATGTGTTTTTGCTTATCCAAGCCCATGATTCAGTCTTGGCTAAAATCATGCTGCGTAACAAAACACCTTGAAAGTATTTTGTTTTCTTTCACTTGTCTGTGGATTGGGTAGAGGAGCTTTGTTTCAGGCCTGCAGTCAGCTGGCCTTGATTTTAGGCTTTGAATTCCATTTACATCAGCTCCATATTGGTTCCACATCATCTTTGGACCTTCAGCTGGTTTGTGTCCATTCTTCTCATTGTTGGTCCCCGAAGAGCAAGAGGAGAGGCAGAAACATGAGTAACCTGTTGAAGTCTTGGCTCAGAGCTAGGAAGACTTCAATTTCTTTACCAATTCCATTGACCAAAAAAAGTCCATGGCCGAGCCAAACATCAGTGCGGGGGGAAATAGACTCTACACAATTTCTTACTTTGCAAGGTAACAAGCTAGGAGGGAATAAATAAAGGAAAATGGCATACTCTGCCACAGGAAGTGTAAATAATGGCAACTGGGCTCATTAAGCCTCCCATGGACTGCAAAAGACCCTGTGATGTGAAAAATGTAACAGGAGAAAATATCTAGCATTACTTCCTAGGAAGTCTAGGGATGTATCTTTAATAGAAAAAAAAGTAATAATAGTCATGGTAATTGAAACTCAGGCTCCCATGAGGCAAAGAGAATCATGAGTCTGAATCAAGAATAACCGAGTTGGAAAAAGTCCACTTTATCCAGGAACCTTGGAAGAGTAGATAAATTTTCTGCACAGCAGGAGGAATCTTTGAGCGTCTGGACATTAGAAAGAATAATCACAAATAATTAAAGAGGGACATGTGTTATAATCAACCAAAGGAGCTTTTGTTGTAATCAATCGTTTCGTCACGTATAAACACATGCATATGCAAAGCGATCTAAGGAAGATCAGCCTGCTGGAACATGTGTGAATGTTACACCAGGCAGGTGTCAGGAGTGGCACCAATTGACCCAGGAGGCAATAGAAAGAATCTCAAGTTACTATACTTAAGAAGAACAGGATGGAACTGGAGAGTGTAATGCTAAGTGAAATAAGCCATACAGAGAAAGACAGATACCATATGGTTTCACTCTTATGTGGATCCTGAGAAACTCAACAGGAAGCCATGGGGGAGGGGAAGGAAAAAAAAAAGAGGTTAGAGTGGGAGAGAGCCAAAGCATAAGAGATTGTTAAAAACTGAGAACAAACTGAGGGTTGATGTGGGGTGGGAGGGAGGGGAGGGTGGGTGATGGGTATTGAGGAGGGCACCTTTTGGGATGAGCACTGGGTGTTGTATGGAAACCAATTTGTCAATAAATTTCATATATATATATAAAAAAAAAAGAAGAACAGGATATTATACAGAAACGGCCACTTTTGATTACTGAGAGTACATGACTCTCCTTCAGGGAAGCACTCGCATTTGTTTTTCATTCATTTGCTTGGTTTTTTTGTTAAATGGGTAGTTGCATCATATGAGGTGAAGATTCATTACTATTATATTTCAGAAGTTCGAATACAATGTGATTTTGTTTATACAAATTGACTAATTAAAGGCTGGCTGAGGGCATATATTCATTATTGGCTCCCTCAACTCCGGTTCGACACTCTTATCTCTTGCAGTGTAGCTCATGGTTTTGCCCCACATGTGACCAAGTTCCCACCATCTAATGTATGAAACAGGAGTAGAACTGGAAGGTGGCAGTGATAACAAAGGCCTTTGCTTCCCAACTTTGTGGCTGTCAGGCAGCAATGCAGGTCATTGAATCTTTGTGCACGGATCACAGTGGAGGTATGGTGGCCATTCCCTCAGCTCCTTCCTGCTCTCCATATTGTGACTAAGGCAGCGTCATTCGGACTCAGCAGCTAGACTTCCTGGCTCCCCAGTCTCACAATTATGGTAGGGGTAGCTGTTCCCTCAGAGGACTAACTCTAGGATGTTTCTCTAACAACCATTCTTGGAACCGCAACCTAAAGCAAGATACCCCTTAATTCACTGAACTAAACATACATTTTCATAAACGAACTAGAAAGCTGTGTCTAATCTCAAGTGTAACTGACACGTATCTCTGATAGACTTTCTGATACAGCTATTCTGCCTTCTTAGGATATACCACACTTGATTATGATCACTTCTTTTGTAAATACACAGACATACACATTGACCTACTACGTTCTTGTGTTTTTTTGTTTGTTTTGTTTTTTGTTCTTTTTGAGAGAGAAAGAGAGAGTGTGCAGGAAGGGGGCAGAGGAAAGGGAAAGAGTGAATCTTAATCAAGCCCCACACAGGGCTTGATCCTACAACTGCGAGATCGTGACCTAAGCTCAAATCAAGACTCAGATGTTCAACTGACTAAGCCCCAATCTACTGTTTTCTTAAAGATATTGTGTCAACGATTATAATGAAAACAGGTATATATTTTATTTTCTCATACTATAGTTATTCATTCTGGAAATCAAGTGTGTTAGTCAGGGGATCTCCAGAGAAACAGAATCAATACACTGTAGATGTATGTATAAAAGGAGACTTATTATGAGGAATCGTCTCGTGTAATTTTGGAGACTAAGAAGTCTCATGATGTGTTGTCTGTGAGCTGGAGACCCAAAAAAGTAGATGGGCTAATTCAGTCTGTATCCAAAGGCCTGAGAACCGGGGGAGGTGGATGGAGAACCTAGTCCAGGTGTGAAGTCCTAAGAACCAGTAGTGTGGAGAGCGGAAGAGCGGTGTCGGTCATCAAGGCCAAATTCTTCCTTTCTCAGACATTTTATTCTATTTAAGCCCACACTGCAGTGGATGATCCTCACTCACACAGGAGATGGCGAACTGCTTTACTGATTCAAATGCTAATTTCATCCGGAAGCATCCTCACATGCCCAGAAATAATGTTTAAGCAAATATCTGGGCCCCCTGACGCGCAGATGAGTTGATACATAAAATTAACTGCCACATCAAGTTTATTTTTTTCCATACAGAATGAGTTAGTCATCTCACTCCCTTTTTATTTTTTTTTTTGAAGAAAACTTTCCTAAGAGAGAAGTTTTTGGTTTCTTGACATATTTTTATAACTTAACTATAAAGCCATATGTCACGTGCACACACACACACACACACACACACAAACCACATACACACCACACACACACACACACACACACACACACAAACCACACACATACCATACACACAGGGTGCATTTAATACGTCTCATTTAATAACACTTGCATGTGTCATGTATATGTTTCCCATTATTACCAATTACTGAGAATTTTCCAGAAATTTCTTGCAGAACTTTCTAGCACTATTATTTAAATTTGCTAATTTATTAGTAAGTAAACAGTAGTTCACGATGCTCACTGTTTCTGCACACCTGTTTTACCTATTTTTATTCATCGTTCATTTTATATGTTCAGACTTTTCTCCCTTTCTCTTATTTTCCTTTTTCTAAATTTATCTACATTAATGAAATGTTTCAATTTTCAAACATCAAAAGGTTATGACAAATCATGTATAAGATGTCTCATTACCAAGCTTTGTCTAATCACGCTATCAGTCTTTACGCCCAAGGCAGTACACAATATGCATGATACTATGCGTTACTTTTGTCACTTATCAATACAATCTGAAGATGTCATCACTTCCATATATTCAGAACTGCTTTTTTTTCCCAAATTACACATTTTAAGTTTTTCATATGAGGTATTTCCAACCTCTTAATTTTGTGATCATTGATGAATAATTCATTTTGTACATATACCACTTTGACATGAAACTTTTTCTTCTCAATGACTAGCAAACCTATGTTTGTATATGCACCATATATTATATCTATACGTATACACACACACACACACACACATATGGGTGGGTGTATGTTTAAATATGCACACACACTAGTCATTGTGATATGAACCACAAATATTTTGTCCAGATTTTGCCTTCCTTCTGACTTTTCTAACTTCCACAGTAGGTAGTCTTATAAATTTCCTTTATTTTCTTTTGTTTTAAGGTCACAGATTTTTATCAGTCACTTTCGAATCACAGTTTAAGAGTCCTGAGAGCAGGGCCAGGGAGTGATAGTGGAACAGGGACAATTCTCCCAGCTAGTGACTGGCCCTGGATTTTCCAGCAGCTGCTGAGTCACAGAGGCAATTTCCTGCTCCAGTGTGGCTTTGTCCCCTCCTCCGCCCCAAGGGTCCTGACCCCGTCAGAGTGAGTACTCCAGCCAGACCAACGACTGAATATTGTCCTGGGGAGGGATGGGGGTGGCACTTTCTTCTCTACTGGTTGTGACAGTACATGCTGAAATTAAAATGAAAAGCCCTTTCTCTGGAGATCAACTCATCTCTTGAAAAATACTGGTGTTATTCTTTTATACTCCCACATATTTTTACCCTGATATACAGTATTTCACACATATTTGAAAATGCTCCAAGACTTCATTACCAGCCAGGTATTTTTTCCAAAGCACAATTGCGTTCTCTTATCTGAACTCATAGATGGCAAAGTTTAATTTTGAACCAAAGTATAAGTAAGCAATATAAAATTATAAATATTTGAGAATAACTGGAACATCTAATGTAATTATGAGTAAATAAAGCTGTATCTAAATGAAATGACAAAGAACATATAGTTGACCCTTGAGCAATGCAAGGACTAAGGGGCCCCAAACCCCATGCAGTTGAATATTTATATGTAACTGGATTCTCCAAAATGTTAACTACCAATAGCCCATTTTTGACCAGAAGTCTTACTAATAACATAAACAGTCAATTAACACATATTTAGTATGCTGTATATATCATATGTTGTATTTTTACAATAAAGTGAAGCAGAGAAAAGAAAATGTTATTAAGAAAGTCAAAAGGAAGAGAAAAGATATGTTCTCGACAATGGTCTGTTTATCAACAAAGACTGCCTGTAAGTGAACCCAGGCAGTTTAAACTCATGTTCCTCAAGAGTCAAGTATGTAATAGAATTTTTTTAAGCCACATATTTTTGATATTATGACTCACAAAGCAGGGAAAGTTTGATCTTATATTTCATTGCTCTAATTCTGGTCATTATGGGTTTTGTAATACTCATGTTAAATGGCCTTATGAATGTTTTTTAAGTTTTTTTAATGTTTACTTATTTTTGAGAGAGAGAGAGAGAGAGAGAGAGCATGCGCATGAGTTGGGGAGGGGTGTCAGGGAGACAGAGGATCTGAAGCAGGCTCCAAGCTGATAGCAGAAAGCCCGATGTGGGGCTTGAACTCACCAGCCATGAGATCATGGCCTGAGCCTAAGTCCAACACTTAACTGACTCAGCCACCCAGGTGCCCTGGCCTTATGAATTTTGATGAACATATATTTGCAGTTTCATGTGGGCTTTTTCTGTTGACCTGTTTATGTGTCCCCCTGATTGATTTGTGACATGTTATCTGATCACTGTAGTCAAGATTGTAACATATGTTCAGATTTTTCTCCTTCAAATAATTTTAATTAAATCAAAAATCAGGTTTCTTAAGTCCCAGTTTCCTTTTAAATCTACCAATATTTTCTTCTGGAACATTTATGAAATCCTATCTACAATTCGGTCTTCAATGCATCTGAAGTTTCTGGTGGCATCATGTATGGAATGGATGCAACTTTGATTTTTTTGAAATGATTGCTCAGCTGTACCTTTCCAGTTTTCCAAAAGTCCATTTTATGTACCGCAGACTCTACACATCACACTTATCACGTTTTAAATTTCTGTATATGTGATTTTTTTCAGAATTGTTTATTTTGTTCTTTGCCTATTTATAATCCAATACCACACTGGATTTTAATTATGAGTGAGTTTTAATTATTAAAGTTTTAGGACATTTTTTATCTGATGGTCTAGATTTAGCTGCTCTGTTTTTAGAAAGTTTCAAGTTATTATTGTTCATTAACATTTATATTTTAGAAACTTCTTATATAATTCCAGTAAAGGAAACCAGACCATATCTTTATTCAAACTGTTTTAAAGTTATACATTAACTTGGAGATATTTTTGTAACGTTTCTCACTTCAAGAACACATTATTTCACATGTGATCTAATGTACCTTTGAGACTTTCACAAGTATCTTGAGATTTATGATTACAATTCAGACATTTGTTAAAGTCATTCTTTGGTATTTTATGCATTGTGTTGTTTGTTGGTTTAAATAAAGTCTATGTCTGTATCTTAATATTATATCTTGCTAATGGATACTTTTCTTTCTTAGTGCTTACAATAGTTTTCAAGTTGATCATTGTATCTGCCATTTGTTTTCAAACTCCTATCTACTGATGTCAACATGAACAGCAAATCAAATGTTAAATACTTGTGGGGCACTTGAATGGCTCAGTTGCTTAAGCATCAGACTCTCCAACCTCTGCTCAGATCATGATCTCAAGGTTCATGAGACAGAGCCCCATGTGGCGCTCTGTGCTGACAGTGTGACCTGCTTGGGATTCTCTCTTGTCCTCTCTTCCCGCTCCCCTGCTTGCACACACACACACATTCTCTCTCTCTCTCTCTCTCTCTCTCTCTCTCTCTCTCAAATAAAAACACATGAATTTTTTTTTAATTTTTAAATACTTGTGGTGGTTATAAGCATGATTCCTTGTTCCTGAACATACAAAGAATGTGTTTACTATGTCCTATATAGACAAGATGGGGGATTGGGGATATTTATATATATTTATATTCACAAAAACTTGTTAGAGGTGCCTGGGTGGCTCAGTCAGTTAAGCATTGGACTTTGGCTCAGGCCATGACCTCACAGCTCCTGGGTTTGAGCCCCACAGGTCATGACATCACAGGTCCTGAGTTTGAGCCCTTCATTGGGCTCTTTGCTGACAGCTCAGAGCCTGGAGCCTGCTTCAGATTCTGTCTCCCTCTCTCTCTGCCCCTCTACCGCTCACGTTCTGTCTCTCAAAAATGAATAAAAATTAAAAAAAATTAAAAAATAAAAGAAATTGTTAAAGAAGTCACCATTTGCCATTCCTCTATTATTCGTTGTTATCATCATATATGGGGATAGATGTCCCCTTAAAAACTAAAATGATTCACTATATTAATAGTTTCCCCATTTTTATAATATAGATATATACATTCTTAAAGATAGTTCTACTTGAATATGATGTATTACTTTTTTGATTATGACATTGGATTCTATCTGCAAATATTTTCTTAGGATTTCTGTAACAATATTTATGAATGTTTGATGTTTCCTTAATATCTAAGCATGATTGATTGGACACTTCTTAATCCAAATTTTAAATAATTTAGTAATGATGTTATATTTACTTCATTAAAATTATATTTTTCTTATTTTCATATAATATGAAATAATTTAATGAATATTGGAATATTCTTTTTTTTAAGACTTTGGCAAAAATCCCTCGAGGAACTGTCTGAGCTTGGTATTTTGGGATGAGTTAGAAAAGTTTCTCTAGCCTATGAATGGAAATTGATCTATTCAGACATTTCTATTTCATCTGAGATTAGTTTTGGCAAGTTACATTGTAAACGTTTGCATAGACCAGTACAGAGCTGAATTTTTGTTTAAAGGTTGATCTATCTGAATGTTCATTTCTCCCTTGCTACTTCTTATTTTGGGTGTTTATACTTCTTCTTGTATCTCCAGATTAGGTCACTGAGAAATATACGTCTTAGATTTTCCCCAGAGACAAACTTTTACAATGATATATACAGTCTACAGTGTTTCTTTTTTTCTAACTCATTAGTTACTTTTTTATCTTTGTTTCTTATTTACTTCTGCTTTCTAATAGCTTTTTAAATATTTTCTAACTTCAGATTAATAATTCATGTATTTTTATTAAAAAAGTATCTAAAAATATTTATATATATACACACATATATAATGACATAGTGTTTCAAGATACTTATTTCTTGCTTTCATTCTACCAATAGATTCTAATATGAGGTGTTTTCATTATTATTATTTTTTTTAAATCATGCTTCTCAATTTGTACTTCCAAATAGACCTGAAATTTTTCTGCTTTATTTTGTTTATTTTATGCAGAGCTTTTAAATTCAAAATGAAATTATCTGTTGCTTCTAAATTTATGTTTCAGTTTTAAGTCTCCGTTTCTTTTTGGATGCAGGATGGTCATGTCTAGTTTGGGGGACTTAATGAGAACTTTCTGGTGGGCAAATATGAATCATACATGGGTACTTGGGAAGGTGTATATTGTTTTCTTCCACATTTTTTTATTTATTGCTATTTGAAAACTTAGCATTGAGAAAATGTAACACAATACAGGAAACAGATATATACCTTAGTAAATTAGAAAAAAAAACATTAATTTACCACCTAGTTAAGAAATAAAATATTATCTTCATGCCCTTCTTTACCGTTCGATCATTATTTTTGAGATTTTCATGGACATTGTATTTGGAAGAAAAAGTAGTACCAACTATAATTATATGAATTCAATATCATGATTCAGAATTTTATGGTGAGTCAAATGACTTAGCTTTGAGTCACTTCCCCTGAGGACGGAGGTTTCATTCAGGATTACCAACTATCCAAAATGCAGCCTTTCAGGGTCCAACCACCACACTCAAGGAGTTTGCCACATATAATGTTGCCTTTTGTGATATTAACATTCCACATACCTCTCAACATGATTCTTCTAATGAGATGGGGAGTGAACTAATCTTAATGTCTCATATTACTGCTTATGGTCTTGAATCCCTTTAGTGCTTATATTGTCAGCTGTGTCCTCTGGAATGTGGATGCCAAAGAGAGTTAGACATATAACAAATATATTGGCATTAACTCCTCTGGATGGTGAAGGGGAGAAAGAGTGGCAGCAATCAGGGAAAGCTTCCAGTCACAATGCAGACCAGACGGTAGTAAAGGAAAGTGGGAAGAGGATACAGAGGTAATGATCCCACTATATCTACATTTAATGAACCTTTTGGCTCCTGGATCCTGAAGAATGGCTATAATCTACCTCCAGTTCAACCAAGTAGTGGGAAAAGTTGCAGCTATAGCACTGAATGTGGAACCTTTGTGAGATCAAATTAATATGGCCTCAGGTTCATGGTTTGTGATCACTTGATTGGACAAATGTATTTTTTCCTACACCAATTAGAAAAGAAAAGCAGAAATAGATTACACTCACCGGGACTAGACAAAACATACACTTACAGCTTTGCCTGATACTGCTTTAACTCTCCAGCTCTCTGTCTCATGTCTATCAGGATATCTCTCATCACATTGCATTGATTTATTTTATTGAGAGCATCTTCTTGATAGGGCAGGGTGACTAAAAGAGGTGGCTTTCTGGAAGCATAAGTAGGAAGAAAAAAAGAAAGGAAAGAAAGAAAAGGAAGGAAGGAAAGAAGGAAGGGAGAGAATGAGAGAGAGAAAGAAATAAAGAAAGACAGAAAGAAAAGAGAAAAGAAAAGAAAAGAAAAGAAAAGAAAAGAAAAGAAAAAAGAAAAATATGTGCCCTTGATGCTGGGAATAAACCCTACAAATATCCAGGAACCATCCACTTTGGGAATATTTTTAGGATTCTTGTAGTCAGAACATCTGCCCACCCCCCTGACTTTCCCATCCCTTATCACAAGAAGGACATATGATGCTCCCTGTTAAGCCTCTTTTGTGATGAAGGCAACATACTTCACATTTAAGGACAGTGCAGGGCGCCTAGGTGGCTCAGTCGGTTGAGTGTCCAACTCTTGATTTTTGGCTCAGGTCATGATCCCAGGATTGTGGAGTCGAGCTCTGAGTTAAGCATGGAGCCTGCTTAAGATTCTCTCTCTCTTTCCTTCTGCCCCCTCTCCTGATCACACTATCTCTCTCAAATAAAATAAAATAAAATAAAATAAAATAAAATAATAAAAGAACAGTGGTTCTATGTCTAAGGGGGCATGGAAATCCATCAAGCATCAACTGAGTATTTTGATTTGTGGCATCCTGGGACCGGCTGACATGAAGCAGATTCACCGTCCTAGCTGGGGTAATTGACTCTCAACACCAGGAGAGGCTAGATTGCTGCTACATATGAAGGCAGTGAGGACTATATGTGGAATACAGATGAACCTCTTAGGCATCTCTAATCCTCCTTTGCCTCAGAGTGACTGTGATTGGACATGCACAGAAATCTTAATGTAAGGAAGTTCCGGTTACCAGGCATGCAGATCTCTCAAGAGTGAGGGTTTGGATTACACCGTTAGGCATGTCCCTACAACTAACTTTATTATGAGTCATGAGCAGATAGTGGCTGAGGTTAACCAGGAAGAGGAGCGTCTGGGCTCAAATGCTGCAGTAGATAACAAATGTCCTTAGCTGGAGGCTGTCCAGTAACTGCACTCATCACAGCCGATTGGCAAATTATTTCTTGCAGGAAAAATTCTGGCTGCAATACATGAATCCACTTTTCCACTCACATTCAAGGAGCAGCTCTTCCAAGGTTCTGCTAGGTCTCTCTTTCTGAGGGGAGACTAAGAAGAGGTAGATTTTTGAGACAAGCTGCAACCCCCATTGCTGGATGGTCTTGGCCACCTACTCAGCCTCTCCTCCACTTTTTATTCTAAACTCCCCTCTTGCTCAGTGATGCCTGTATCTGCAAGTGGTCTTTTCTGGACCACAGTCATCACCTCAGTCTTCTGCTGCTGCATCTACAGTCCACTGAAGACACTCAGCTATCCCCAGAGAAGCAAGTACCATAACACACTTTGTATCTCTTCCTTCTTCTTCTACTCCCCCGGTCCTCTTCCTGCATGATGTTGGCATTTTCCTTTTGTGGCCATTGCTTTCTTTATGGGATAACTAGATTATTTAATCATCTTTTGCTACCAAGATAAACTATTGCATTCTTAAGCATTTGTTATTATTGGATTGTTTCATCAAAAGGTGTTTTCAGTTGTCTTCCCATTAAAACCTTCTAAATCTTTATACGTCTAAAGTCTGTTACCAACTGTCTCCTTTGGATCTTTCTTTCAGAATCTATTGAATTTTCTTTATTGTCATGGATGTCTTTATATTTTATCATAATATTTCTAGATGTTTTCTAGTCTCCTTTTTAGCATTTATTCTGGTAATTTATATCCCCTTCAATTTGTTTTTTTTTTAAGATTTATTGATCCTTATTAATTGATGAGAAAGCAAAAAGCAAGCTGAGGGCAAAACAGCTGACACCCTACAACCCCCCTTTTCAGGTGGAATATGTATAACATTCCTCAGGCACTCATGACTGCCAAAGAACAAAGGCGAGGGAGAAACAAATGGTCAAGTGATGAAGATTGAAGTCATTCAAGACAGGAAATCACACTATAGTTTGTAACTGTCTTAATGATTTACAAGAAAAAACACAATCTTAATAATAATCAGACCTCCAGGACCTATAGACTCAATTCCTGGAGCCCTAACATCACCTTCACCTCCATAGGATAGAAAACCCTATATAATCAGTCACTCCTTACAATACAACGCAGCTCTTTCTGCCCAGGGGTCTTGTCCCTGCACTATAATAAAAACACCTTTTTTTGCACTGTAAAATATCTCAAGAATTCTTGGCCATTGCACTCGATGATCCCATATCATTAATGCCTCCAATATTGCCTTTTGAATTTACAACTCTCTGAGAACATTTAT
This sequence comes from Lynx canadensis, assembly GCF_007474595.2. Taxonomy (NCBI): domain Eukaryota; kingdom Metazoa; phylum Chordata; class Mammalia; order Carnivora; family Felidae; genus Lynx; species Lynx canadensis. The sequence continues at coordinate 10,924,392 of NC_044314.2, read as the reverse complement.
CCTTATGATAAATTAATTCTGAGATTGTATCCCTGCTTCTTTAATTCTCTTTTATCTGTCTGTTGCCTCTCTCCTATAGTACCTATTTTCTTCAGTGTTTTTTTTTTTTTAATTTCCTTTTATCACATATTCTGTAATGGGCATCAGCTCTGAAGCCAACCTTTTGATATTAAATAGTTGACTGATGTAGCTTCAGGCAGACAATATTTGGCCTTGTTTCTGACAGGTAGCATTGGTTCTTTAGAAATGTTTCTGTTTTCCTTTGGGCACTCTCCTGAGAGTCCTTTTACCCTGACAAGGAAGGGGGATATATTCGGAAAGGGGTTCAGAAGAGATTTCCAGAGGACAAGAGCTCACTTATATGTGCTTCACCTACTCCAAACCCAGAGTGTTATTTTCTGGCTAGATATGAAGAAGAATCAGACAATGGTGTAGGATGGGGAAGAAAAGGGACAGGACAGCAAGGTCTTGTCCCACCAACCCTTTCACAGAATTACGTTTTCTGTTCATTCCATTTCTGTCCCTGTTACAAGTTCCTCTCAGCTATGCTTGTTTTTTAGGTATATAAGACTCCCTTTCACATCTGAGGCATTTTAAGAGTTACATTTATGAAAGGAACTGAGTGTTGTGGGGATTATTATTTCAAAAGTATATTCCTTTGAATGGCTCGGTTCACAGAAGCTAGTTGAGATTCCTCTTTTCCTGTCTGACCAAGCAGTAAATCAAACCTTCCTCGGGGTGGGGGTGGGGGGGTAATAAGCAAATGTAAGGAAGAAATGAATCAAAAATTATCTTTACAAAACCTCTCCATCCTGAAAAACACAACCGAAGAATTGACTATAGGAGAATACATTCTCTCCATTAATACAAGGACAATTTATGCTCTATCTTTCTCACACAACAAAACATGTGAAATAGTTAGCATTTATTTTCCATGTTGCAGATGAGATTCATTAGCTTACTTCTAGATTTGCATTTTTTTCAGTTGATCAACTTTTAATATCAGATTGTTACATAAAGTATTATTCTAGATAAATACATACATCTCAATTGCTTTAGGTAGATAAAAAAATATCTGTGACACAGTAAATTAAATGTAAATAAAAGTCCTAATTTGCATTTTAAAGAATAGTCAAGTTATTATTTCTAGAACTGCCAACTAAGTCTGATATATATTAATCCTTAAATAACTGATACCACTTGTAGTATTTTTCCAGTGGTCATTACTGCATATAGATGTTAGTGGGAATGGTTCTAAATACAAAGAGTATAGTAAGGCATAGATAGATAGATAGATAGATAGATAGATACACACACACACACACACACACTACATACATTTATACACATATATACTCAGGGTAAAACCATATATAAAATCATTTTCTCTCTAGTTATATTTTGAGTTATGTGATTATGAATATACAGAGTGTGATGGTACACACAGAAAATATTAAAACCAAATATCACGAAACTAATGTATTTTCTTCCCTGTAATAAATCTGTAGCTTGTACATATAAAAACTGAAATTCTTGATTTATTCTCTATGACAAAGAAAAACATTTTCTTTGGAATTGTTGTAAGCATAAACAGAAATGTACTAAAAATGAAGAAAAATACATCTACGAGGCCCCATGTGTAGAAATAGTAACATCTCCAAAATAATGTGTTGTAATGAAGAAAATACTGGAATAGTAAATGAGTAGAATGAGAACAGCATGCATAATTCAGCAAATTTTAAATGACAATTCTGGATATTCTGAAGGAAAATTAAAAGTAAAGGTTGACACTTCACCCTTAATCCACATTCTTCTCCCTCAGTCATGTTATAAGACTATATTTTCTTATTTATTTTCTACTTTTGACTAGCATTATGGGTTTATATTTGATAACAAAACAGTTGCGATTAAGGTGCATGCTTTTGAAACAGAATTTAGGGAGTCAACTTTCAATGAAATAATCTTTTCAGGATAGTATAGACAGACTTTGGCTATACACACACACACACACACACACACACACACACACTGTTTTCAGGGCAGACTCAGAGAACGCTGTCACTCTGCACCATCATTCTGTGAACTTGACATGAGCCTTGAGGTACTCACTGAATCTCAGGACCACAACAGTATTGTCTTCAGAATCTAATTGGACAGTCGCCCTCCCTTCTCAGGCTCCCAAAGAGGGTTCTAAAATTGAATAGTAATGGATTTGCAGCTCTGCACTGGAAAAATAGATTACTGTACACATGTATTCAGAGGACTCGTGGGTTGAAACGGGGTTTTTTGTGTAGCCTGTATTTCCCCATCCTTAGCCCTTTGTATTTTAGGGGACATTTCATTTTTACAAATTTCTGAGTCGCATCCTTTCCGGTACACAATGTGCACTCTTCTACTCCATGTTATTGCCACAAGAAGCAATCATCTAACATTACCCAAAAACCTGTGGAGATACAGTTCAAAAAAGATCCTTAAACCCTAGAATTTCAATATCGCTAAGACATACTCAGATGTTAAAGTTGTATCTGAATTATGATGATTGTAATATCCACCTGATGAATCCTCATTCAGCGTTTCAGATTACTAGAGCTACTCGCTCTCGCTCTGTGATGATCTGTTGGGGTCATTTTTCATTCCTTAATTCCTTCAGTTAACCAAAGGACACTCTAGAAAACACTTGTTTCTGCTTTATGTTATCTGAATTTAACTGGATTTCCAGAAAAAAAAAAACAAACAAATGTAGGTATTCTAAGGACAAACACTTTCTCAGAGACATCACAAATTTGCACTAAAACTGTCAAGATCAACTTTGGAAGATCTGTGAAAACTAGTCCAACATTTACACGTATATATGTGTATCTTGAACAACAACACTAACAACAAAGCAAATTAAAAAGGTAAGAGAGCTCAATGGTGTGATTATTTCCCCTGCCCTACACTCTCTCAGGCTTTGCAGTGGTACTGAAGAAATCAGCCTATATAGCCAAAGTGGAACCCTGGTCCCTATCCTGGAAGAGGCAGAGCGGACCTTATTCTCAAATAATTATATTTGTCTGTTTTAAACTGTCTGTGGGTTACTATCTGAAGACAACATAATTATATATACAATATAAATGAGAGTTTATACCTGTACACACACACACACACACACACACACACACACACACACATATATAGATTATATATATATATTTTTCTATATATTATATTTATATAAAACTATATATATAATTCTATATATTATATTTATATAGAACTATATATATATATATATATATATATATATATATATATATATAAAATTCTAAAGAAAGCACCAACAAGTTTAGCAAAGTAGCAGAATAAAAAGTTTGACATACAGAAGCCTGTTGTGTTTCAATGCATGAACAATAAATTATCTGAAATGGAAGCTAAGAAAACAATTGTATTTTCAATAACATCCCAAACATAAAATACCTAGGAATAAACGACATCAAGGAAGTAAAGGATTTGTACACTGAAACCTACAAAACATTGCTGAAAGAGAGTAAATAATATTCACATAAGTGGAAGGACACTCCATGTTCATGAATTGTAAGACTTGATATTATTAAGATGACAGTACTACCTAGAACGGTCTTGACTCAATGAAATCCCTATCAAAATTCTAATGATCTTTTTTTTAGAAATGAAAAAGTCAGTCACTCATTCATATGATATTTCAAGAAGCCCTAAATAAGCAAACAATTTTAAAAAGGTACAAATTTGGAGGACTCTCATCTTCTAATTTCAAAACTGCCTACAAAGCTATCATAATCAAAACAAAGGGTGCTAACATAAGGATAGACAAATAGACTAATGGAATAGAACTGACAGTCCAGAAATGAACCCAATTCATTTTCAAAAGGGATCCAAGACCATTCAATGAATAGAAAATGGTCTCATCAACATATGTGCTGAACCAAGTGGATTTTGACTTGCCAGTAAATGAAGTTGGACCCATACCTCACAGAATAGACAAAAGTTGTCTCAAAATGGATCAAAGACCAAAATGTAAGATCTAAAACCATGCAGTTCTTAGAAGAAAACACAGGAGTAAATCCTTGCGATCTTAGCTTTAGCCGTGGATTTTAGATAGTACAACAAAAACACATGCCACAAAAGGAAAATATAGACAAACTGTGCCTTATTTAAAAATAATCAAATTAAATAAAAAGGTTTGTGCATCAAAGGATATTATTAAGAAAGTGAAAGGACAATCTATAAAATGGGGGAAAATGTTTTCTAGTCAGATATCTGATAAGGGTTTAGTATTTACAATATATAAAGAACACATAAAACTCAACAATCAAAAGACAAACAATCCAACTGAAAAAATAGGCAGGATACTTGAGTAGACATTTTTTCAAAAAAGATATGCAAATGATCAACCAGCACATGAATTGAAAACGGTGCTCAAATACTTTGAATGTTAGTGCTCATTGCAACACTGCTGACTACAGCCAAAAGGGAGAGAAGAATTCATCAATAGGTGAATGGATAAACATACTGTGCTTTACAATGGAATATTATTCAGCCATAAAATGCATTAAGTATTGATATATGCTACAACATCGATGGCCTTCAAAAGCATTATGGTAAATGAAAGAATCTAAACACAAAATGGTATATATTATGTCATTCTATTTATATGAAATATTAAAAATACATAAAGCAAAAGAGACAGAAAGTGGATGGATGACTGCTTGGGCTTGAAGAGGCATGAAACAGAGAATGACTGCTGAGTGGTTATGGTGATTTGGGGAGGTGATGAAAATGTTTTGAAACATGATATAGGTGTTTTGTACCATATACTGAATGTACTAAATGCCACTGAAGTCTACACTTTGAAATGGTAATTATTAGTGTAAATATATATTTATACACTGATATTAATATAAATCAATATCAATAAAAACAATCAAACCAATATATTTGTCTTCCAAAATAAACTAGACAATTTGTAACCAAATAGACTCTTCAGAATTGCTATGAATGATAAAAAGTAACATATTCTTAGGGGTGGTCATAGTGAACTCACAGTTTTAAAATAAGTAGGCTTCTATTTAGTTATACTGACAAAAGCCTTTCTTAGCTTGCTTTTACCTGCATGAATTTTTATTTAACTCTGACTATCCACAACAATCTTCCCTAACATAATCCCACTGCTTCATCCTTGCAGAAATAGAAAAGTTATTTTCAGTGAATTTTTCCCACCAGAGCCCATTTGCTTCATTGAGACAGAAATGTTACAAAATAAATCATTTATGTGTAGACTATCTACATTAGCTAAATTGAATCCATTCTGAGATGTTTTTTGATTTGTGTTTTTGGAACTAAAAGATATTTCTTTCTAATTATTTCCATGTCTTCTCTCTCTCTCTCTCTCTCTTTGCCCATACACACACACACACACACACACACACACACACACACACCACATTTACCTTTATTCCATTCTACTGATTAACATTAGTTTGGTGTAGTGAAAATGTAATCTATATTCAAAATCAGAAATTGCTCGCAAATTTCAATTATAGCCTAAAATGTTTTAGAACATTTAGAATGAAAGTCAAACATAAAGACCTAGAGAAAAAGGTTTTACTATCGTAATATTACTGCATTCATTTATGAATGAGATATAACGGTCTTCTGAGAAGTGGAAAAGAAAGGGTATCCACTATATGTTAGAATTACAAAGGTTAGAGAAGGTAAGGTTAATTTCTAGCATTCAATAGGATTAATGCTGTAACAGATAATGTTGATCAGGAAATATATAGCTAGTAATTTAAATACGAATAAAATTTATATGGGTTTTTCAAAGTATGTGCAAAATGAAAGACGTTGGCTTAGTATTATCATTCCATATAAAATAAATGCTATAGACAATGATGCCTGAATGGTTAGATTAAAATTATTGCCGAATATATGTCATTCCCCGAAGCTTCCTGTCTTTGGAACTTTAATGGCAGTGGTCACCCCGCTTATGCCAAACATCTGGCAGCTCCTTTGGAAACAACCTTTGCCTCGGAATCACAGTTCCAGATCTCGGACAAGAATTTAATTTTATCACTGCATTAACAAGAGAAAGCATCCAGCACCTGCCTTCCTGCTGATGTGGAGACAATGGATTCTGCCATTTTAACCTCTAAGTTACACGACGACCATGCCCTTTTTCAAATTATCTTTTAGGGGGGAAAATGCCACAAAAGCTCGACTTCAGCAAAGTGCTGCTGTCAGAATTTTATTCACACTAAATGGCCTCAGCATGTCACTGCTTTCCTGTGGGAACTGCAATGGCTCCCTGTCAAATACCGAATTGATTTTAAAATTGCTTGATGGCTTCCGAGGAAAAGCAGTTGGGAGCGGTGTATTTATCCCAGTCAGTGTCAGTGCACAAGCCAGGGTCTCTTCCAGCGGTTGTGAAACATGTTTATGCCGCGTGCCCAGCACAGGAGACGTCAAGCCTCAGGCCCCACACTTAAAACTCCTCCGTATGCTGATCACAGTACTGCCGTCAGACATGCACTTGGAATATCAGGTGTATGTGCAAGTGAACATGTCTGGAATGTTTACATTCATACGTAAGGCACATCGGTATTAAAAAATCATTTTAACAGGTGACCTTTTGTACAGAGATTGTACAAGGATAGAACCGCGCTATATACGCAGTATAGGATTAGGAAAAAAAAATAATAAATGTTTTCAAACACAGCTAGGCACTTTTACATTTTGAACTCAGGAAAGGGCACAAAGAATAAATCAACAAGGCTTGTGAATTCTCCAAAGATTCAGTAAATTGGAAGACAATTAATCTTTATTTTCATTATGCCTATGAACGTGCCTTTGTTCAAAACTCAAAGAATGAAATAAAAAACCCTCACAGAATGAAAAATTGCACCCGGCGTGATCCAGAGCGCACATAAGCACAATATAGTGAATCATTAAGCTTGTTTGTCTATGTCTATTTTTGAAGGAACATAAGTGGATTGTTTTTGTAAGAGAAAAAAAAGTAATTATTAGGAATTTTAAGAAACCAGGAATATAGGAAAAGACAAAAGAAAGTTTTAAAATATCAAGTCAATTTCCACCACGCAAAACTACCATCTTTTAACACAGTCAACCTCATCCTTCCTAAGGGGGATAGCAAATGGCACAGGTGTGTGTGTGTGTGTGTGTGTGTGTGTGTGTGTGTGAGAGAGAGAGAGAGTGAGAGAGACAGAGAGACAGAGAGAAAGAGAGAGAGACAGAGAGAAAAATATCAGGGAATACATATAGTCACCTGGAACATCACAGAAGAACAAAAGGGACATTGTCCCTATGCCCTATGGTACATGGAGCACAGGATGTGACGCAGAGGAAAATAGAAGGACATTATTTAGGGCTAAAAGAAAGAAGTGATATTCACAGGGAGTAGCTAAGTGCAATGAGAAAAGGATATAACTCACCTGGAGAGAGAGAAAGAAAGAAAGAGAATTCTACAAATGGGAGACTGCGAGTGTGAAAGCAACCAGGGGTGATTTTGGAGCATCAGAGAGGCACTGGGGGTGGGGCCCCACTGATGTATTGCCTAACAACACCGACGCACGAATTCATCCAACGATGACAGCGCAGAGAAGCTGAAGCTTCTGCCATGACTGAGAAGGATGATTTAGGAGGCATGCTGGGATCAATGTGATGACGTCTCGGGAAGAATGTATGGGTGGAATCAATTTTAACTTTACCAACTCTCTCCTTCCCCTGTGCTATTTTTGGATAGTTAAAATAAAGAGGAAGGCCGCGTGTTAAAACCAGAAACAGTAGTGACAGGGACCAGTCGGCTCAGGTGGGCTTCCCTGAAGGGTCCCTGTAGCGGAGTCCTGGCCAGAGAAAAGCCCATTTATCCAAGGACCTGAGAGCCTATGCATCTTTTCTATAGGATTCCTGGGACAACATTTATCAAAACACCTGACTCTGAATGCCTTAACGCCTTGTTGTTTACTGTCTTGAGTCCGGCAGTGGTGACATCATCAAGAGTACTTACACTTCCCTGTACTTGTTTAAATACTAAAAGAATGCAATAAGATGTTTTCTGATGTTTCACTGCTGGCAGTTTTTTAACCTCACCCGTCCCTCTTCCCTTCCACCCCACATCTGAACAAGCTGATAGAAACCGTGGGTCCTTCCTCCTTAAGCGTAGGCAGGAAATTCAATCAGAAAGTCCCTGCTTATGTGTGGAAACTCTTATCCTGACCGTCGCCCCTAACCAGAATGAAACCCCAGCCAGTGTTCTTTCTTGCTCTCAAGTCATTTCATACCTGCTTTGGAGGCCTGCCCTGTTTTCTCCAAACACCTTAATTATGCACCGAATAACCCTTTAATACATGCTTGGGGTGTGTGTGTGGGAGGGGGAGGGCACCATCAGTCTTGACATCCAAACCAAATTATGCCGCAGGGTTCATTTGTTTTTGCAGAGTGAAAATAACAAACACAACCACAAAAAATCCCTTGATTTTTTTTTGGATAGAAAATTGATTTGGATAGAAAAATGATTATGGATAGAAAGCAATGTATGTATTTTCAACACTAAAAGGACCCTAATTTCCACCTCCAAAACTATAGTGGCTTCAATATTGATCTTAGATCACACTTCAAAACAAGATGTTTTGTCACAACTTATCAAATAACAGTGTGTTAAGGGTGAATGTTTGCATGGCTTTTGCAATGGGCGGGGGGAACACTTGACTGAGCTGAAAAACAGAGCAAAACAAAGCATTAACAATCCCACATTCTAAACAGAGCTGCAAATAGTTAAAATTTCCTCCAAGGGTTATTAACTGTCAGGCCAATTAACTCTCCTACCCTGTCTACCATAACTTCATCCAGATGTCCAAAATGGAGTCCACTATGGAGTCCTTTCTTGGACCCATGCATATGAGCAGTTACTTCACAGAGGGGAGTGACTGGACAAATATACAGTCAGAATTAGGAGCATACATTTTGGAAAAGTTGAGAATATTGTAACTTTTTCATCCTGTTCACCTGTTGACTGGAAGTAGAATGTTCCAACCAGCCAAGTTCAAATAGAATCATGAGCAGATTTTGAGGTGATTTCAAGGGAGTTAGTGTCTACTCATTGCCAGCAAGATGTCTGTTTAGGCTTTGGACTGATGTCCTCTGTACCTTCCGGGTAGGACAAGAGACATTGAAGAGAGAACATCATACCAATGCCAAAAAATTTCATATAATTTTTGTGGGGATATTATTTTTTGCTTTTTCTATCAAAATCTTGAGTTGGTCACCTGCAAATGAAGACGCTGAACAACATGGACAAACATGCATGAGTCTGGACATGATGCAGTGTCTAAGTCATTTATGATGCAGAACGCAGTCTTGTTAATGAATCTTTCCCTGTGGACTCCGTGAGTGAAACAGGAATTGGTAGATTCTGTTTTTAATTTTTAAAAATTTTTTAAGTTTATTTATTTATCTTGAGAGAGACAGAGAGTGTGTGAACGAGTGGAGGAAGGGAAGAGAGAGAGAGAATCCCAAGCAGGCCTTGCACCAGCAGCACAAGGCCCAACGCAGGGCTCAAACCCACAAACTGTGAGATCATGACCTGAGCTGAAACCGAGAGTGGGATGCTTAACTGACTAAGTCACCAGGTGCCCCTATATTGTTTTTGTTTAAAATTTTTTTAATGCTTATTTTTGAGAGAGAGACAGAGTGTGAGAAGGGGAGGGGCAGAGAGACAGGGAGACACAGAATCCAAAGCAGGCTCCAGGCTCTGAGCTGTCAGCACAGAGCCTGATGTGGGGCTCAAACTCAAGAACTGTGAGATCATGACCTGAGCTGAAGTCGGACGCTTAACCAATTGAGCCACACAGAAAATATTCTGTTTTTTAAAAATCTCTTTAACTTATGGCACACATCACTGCATATTTATGGTAAACTATATGCTCTTTAGTGCGAATTTTGCTATTAGACATATTTACACTTAAATCCCATCTCTCATACTTTATTCCACTAAGCAGGCAATAATGAACATTTTGTTTCAATTATTATAATTAAAATATTTTGTTAAATAAATATTATGACAGGAAATTTTAAAATATATATATTTAAAATCATATTACAGGATCCTGGACCTACTGAAATGCCCTGATAAGGAAAGAAACAAGTATTTAATAGTTGCTTATTCTTAGCTAGGTCATATTTATTTTTTGAGCCTTAATATCCTTTTGTGTAACATGATGATCTTGCACTAAATCAGTAGAGTTTGGGGAAACTACATAGCATAGTGTTTAAAACCACAGTCTCAGGAATCAACTTGCTTGGTTTTGAAGTCTGATTCTTCCTTTTAATAACTGTGTGAAATTGGGTAAGTTATTTAAACTCTCTGTCACATTTATGACAGGGATACTTGAGTATTAAGTGCTAAATGCCTGTGAGTTCACCTGGAATGAATGAAAGTATATCCCTTTCTATATTATTATCATGAATCATTGAATATAAATAATTAAACATGAGCAATTAATAATTAGACTTAAATTCTAAAAGAAATTTCCTGATGGGTCACTTATCAGATAAAATATTTACAAAATAGTTCATTTCAGCATATAGCATAGGAAATGACCTAATCTAGAACATAAGCTTATTTATTCAACTGACAAATTTTTTTTAAAGTGATACAAAAAAAATCAACGTGATACACCACATTAATAAAGGAGAGGATAAGAACCATGTGATCCTCTCAATAGATGCAAAAAAAAAAGTATTTGATGAAATATAGCATCCTTTCTTGTTAAAAACCGTCAAGAAAGTAGGAATAGAAGGAACATCCCTAAACATCATAAAGACCATATACAAAAGACCCAAGCTAATATCATCCTCATTGGGGAAAAATTGAGAAACTTTCTCCTGAGATCAGGAGCACGACAGGGATGTTGACTGTCACCACTGTTGTTCAACATTGTACTGGGAGTCCTAGCCTCAGCAATCAGACAACAAAAAGAAATTAAAGGCATCCAAATCAGCAAGGAAGAATTAAAACTTTCACTCTCCACAGATGGCATGATACTCTACACGGAATACCTGAAGCCTCCCCCCCCTAAATTGCTAGAACTATTACAAGAATTCAGCAAATTCGCAGGATAAAAAAATCAACATAGAGAAATCTGTTCCATTTCTATATATCCATACTGAAGCAGTAGAAAGAGAAATCAAGGACTTGAATTGATCCTATTTATAATTGCATCAAAAACCATAAGATACCTATGAATAACCTAACCAGAGGTAAAAGATCTGTACATTGAAAATTATAGAACACTTATGAAAGAAATTGAAGAAGACACAAAGAAATGGAAAAACATCCCATGTTCATGGATTGGAAGAACAAATGTTGTTAAAATATCAATACTACCAAAAGCAACCTACACATTCAATGCAATCCTTATCAAAATAGCCCCAGCATTCTTCACAGAGCTAGAACAAACAATTCTAAAATTTTGTATGGAAACAGTAAAGACCCCAAATAGCCAAAGTCATGTTGAAAAAGAAAACCAAAGTGGGAGGGATCACAATTCCAGGCTTCAAGCTATATTACAGAACAATAATCATCAAGAAAGTATGACACTGCCACAAAAGCAGACACACAGATCGATGGAACAGAATAGACAACCAAGAAATGGATCCACAACTATATGATCAACTGATCTTCAACAAAACAAAAAGGATATCCAACGGAAAGAACACAGTCTCTTGAACAAATGGTGTTGGGGAAACTGGACAGCAACATGCAGAAGAATGAGACTGGACCACTTTTTTACACCATACACAAAAATAAATTCAAAATGATTGAAAGATCTAAGTTTGAGACAGGAAGTCATCAAAATCCTAGAAGACAACACGGACAGCAACCTCTTTGCCCTTGGCTGGAGCACCTTCTTAATAGATACATTGCTGAAATCAAGGGAATCAAAAGAAAAAATGAACTCTTGGGACTTCATCAAGATAAAAGCTTCTGCACAGCAAAGGACACAATCAACAAAACTAAAAGGCAACCTAAGGAATGGGAGCAGATATTTGCAAATAGCATATCAGATAAAGGGCTAGTATCAAAAATCTATAAATAATGTATCAAACTCAACACCCCAAAATGAAATAATCTAGTTGAGAAATGGGAAGAAGATATGAACAGACACTTCTCCAAAGAAGACATACAAATATGATTATACAAACAGGCATACAAATAGCTAACAGACCCAGGACAAAATGTTCAACACCACTCATCACCATGCAAATACAAATCAAAACCACAATGAGATACCACCTCACACTTGTCAGAATGGCTAAAATATTTATAGACAAACATTTTATTATAGATAAGTATTAAATACAGGCAAAGATATGAAGAGGAACTCTCTTACACTGTTGGTGGGAATGCAAACTGATGCAGTGACTCTGGAAAACAGTGTGGAGGTTACTCAGAAACTACCCTACAACCCAGCAATTGTACTGCTAGGTATTTATACAAAGGATACAAAAATACAGATTCAAATGTTTATGCACCCCAACGTTTATGGCAGCACTATCAACAATAGCCAAATTATGGAAAGACTCCAAATGTTCATGTCCATCGACTGGTGAATGGATAAAGAAGGATAAAGAATGTACACACACACACACACACACACACACACACACACTGGAATATTAGTCCTTAAAAAGAATGAAATCTTGCCATTTGCAACAACGTGGATGGAACTAGAGTATATTATGCTAAGCAAAATAAGTCAGTCAGAGAAAGACAAATAATATATGATCTTGCTCATATGTGGAATTTAATAAACAAAACAGATGAACATAGGGGAAGGGAAGGAAAAATAAGATAAAAACAGAGAGGGAGGCAAACCATAAGAGACTCTTAAGTACAGGGAAGAGACTAAGGGTTGCTGAAGGGGAGATTGAAGGGATGGGCTAGATGGGTGATGGGCATTAAGGAGGGCACTTGTTGGGATGAGCATAGGGTGTTATATGTAAGTGATGAATCACTGAATTCTACTGCTAAAACCAACACTATACTGTATGTTAACTAACTTGAATTTAAATAAAATCTTGGAAAGGAAAAAAAAATAAAACAATAAAGTGATACAAATCACTGCAGTTACAAAATTGTTACCAACATCATTTTAGCTTTTTAGTATTTTTCCTTAATAAATGGATTGTATCCTGCAAAACTATCCATTTGGTGAAGTTGATTTCCGTACATTTTTTAGAAGATAAGAATACATTTTTCTATTTAACCCCAGGAAATTGAGGAAGCAGATGAAACTTGAAATTGAATTTTATGAGAGATAAAGGGAACAATTACAGTAAAATCACTTTAAGGTGGTTCCATAAGGCGCTCCCTCAAAAAGCATTAACAGGAAAATCTTCTTAGGAGAACTATGAAAAAAATATATTGATGAGTAATGGATGAAAAATATTTTGTAATCAAAAACCCCTTAAGAAAGTTTTTTTATATTTTTATTTCTTAGTGTGAGTTTTAATGGTATCGATGTATTACATTTCTTTTCCTACTGATGACTGAGAGAACTGCTATTTTTAGGTTATTTACAAGTGCAATACTATACATTTTCGCTTCTGTTGCCATCTTAAATTCTGGCTTTCAGTGTTCACTCTAGGCTACATGGGACTCTCCCATGTTTTAACATGCCTAGTGTTCCGATAGAACATTTTTGGCGCATATCCAAAATAAAAATGTGTGTACATGATCAAGTTTGCATTAAAAAAATGTGGCGATATGTAACAGAAACTATACTTGGGGCATGCTTATGATTAATCAGTCCTCTTATGCAATCCTGACTTCACCCATTGATTTCAGAATCCAGCTTATGAAACTATTGTCTGACATATAATCATATCATGTAATGTACTGTTTATCACATACTCTGCTGTTTTTCTGTTACCTTAGTGAAGGGGTGCTAACCTGCTCTGACATGAGATACTCAAACAAGATCATTTTTCTCACATATGTGCTTCAGTGTGTGGGCAATTCTCCTTCATTCGTTGATTAAGACTCAGGACCCTTCTAGGGCGCCTGAGTGGCTCAGTTGGTTGAGCCTCCAACTTCAGCTCAGGTCATATCTCATGGTTCTTGAGTTCAAGGCCCGCATCGGGCTCACTGCTATCAGCGCTGAATCTACTTCAGATCCTCTGCCCCCCCTCTATGCTCCTCCCCTGCTTGTGCTCTCTCTCTCTCCCTCTCTTTCTCTCTCTCTCTCTCTCTCTCAAAAATAAACATTAAAAAAAAAAGACTCAGGAACCATCCGCCTGGTTACTCCTTTCTCTCCCCGGGCTTACTCACTATTTGCAGGGTTGAGACCTGGGTGCCCTGTCTAGGCTGCAGAAGGCAAAATGGAAGGGGAGGTGTGAAGGTAGTATGCTGATGACATAAAAGTCCTCAGTCGGAAACGAACACTCCTGCCTACACTGTATTTCCTTGGCAAAAAGTCACACCTGCATGAAAGGGGGACTGAGAATGAAGGCTTTGATTTTTTGGCTTTGTCCATTTTGCAACAACTTTTATTTTTATGACAAATTCCTCAATTTTTATGACATGTATTTTTAGCTCAAATCATTGTATAACAATCGGCTTTCCTTACACATTGTGTTATGGAAAAAAATATTTCGATATTAGCCTACATTGAAGGCATTCCTCCTCAATTTAAATGGCACCCAACAAATAGGTTTGGTCTGCTGCATGAAAGAGAAAGTAAAATCAAACCTACACACAAAAAATCTATTGCACATTCTGCCGTAACTACCCTCCATCGTTGAATTTATCACAGTTCAACTGACAAGCCATTTTTATTTTGTTTACTCTTGTCTTAAATTTTAATTCTCCAAGTTATAACTAAAGACAATAGTAAGAAAATCAGAAGTGTAGATGCAGAAGATGTGTCACTGTCCCGCACACATTATTTCAAGAACCTCCATTTTCAGACGCAATGAGGGAATAATGCCCTTTTGAAGTGTATCAAATGATCTCCACATTTAAAGGCAAGCATCTGTTAACAACATAAATAAAATGCAACTAAAAGCATAAAATATGTAGGCATATGGGAACAACTATAAAAAGCTTTTCTCTCGATTTCCAGTAAATTGTCCATGGCTCAGCTGCAAACAGAGAGAGTCCACGCTAACTCTGGAAATAAACACAGTTCATTATATATTGGAAAAATATTTGGGAATACACCAAATATAAGCATACCTGAAATATTTCTATCATTATTGTACCTGGTATAAAATGTTTAATTTCAGTTATCATTTGTGTGTTGACTGTGGGAGGAGAGATTAGTGAACTCGTGTCCATCTTTATCATCGATATTTGCTTGAATTAGCTTCATAACACACACTGCATTATATCACCATCCTTCTCTTCCCACGATTTCCCTTTATGTATACAACAAGCAGCATCTCTGATCTCGAGCTAACTAGAAAGGTAAGTTCTTTCAAAAGTGACTGAAATGCAAAAGTTTGAAACTATCTCCTTGTAAAATAATGTGAATGCAGTTGCTAAGTTTCTGACATTTGTCTTTTCTTTAGGCCTGGAGTTTAGAGGACAATCGTTTCCAATCGAAGTCCTAACTGTCCAATTTTCTAGTCCTATTGCCAAAATATTGAAATTTTATGGGATTATATTTTGTAAGTAATCACTTCAAATTGAAGTTCATGAAAAAAATCCCCCAGATTTTGGTCAATGTTTTTGTGCTTTATCAATTTCCCAGGTTCATTCTAGTATTTTAGATAATTCTCTATGTCTTCATGAAAATTTATTAAGAAGCTGGGAGAGACGGTCACAGAAATATCTAGAGAATCATTAGCTTAACCTTTGTCTTGGTTGGGTTCCCTATAAAAAAAAAAAAAAAGATCTGGAGATGGTGTGTACAGGAAGTTTATTGGGAGTTTCCTTTGTAATGAGGGCCTGTGGAGAAGGGAAGGAAACAGGAGGGGGAAAATTGTTGAAAACCCCAGTAGATGCAGCAAAGACTTCAGATGATCTACAAGATCTTTTAGAAGTGGTATATCTCTTCACAATTGTCCCACCTAAAGGCAAGTGGTGAGCTTTATGTGCTCTACATTGACTAATCATTGAATATAGGCTATTATAAGAAGAAGGCACGAGCTTGAAGAAGGCTGAGAAAGTTCCCACAGAATGATTTGGCTAAGAGCCCTGACATGCCACTGCTTCTACCACCTAGAGAAACAAATGTCTCAGTCTTAAAGGACAAATCTTGACAGTCAAGCATGGCATCCGTAACTATCATAAGTATGAAATCACTATAAACATGAAGGTCATCTGTCCCTGTCAGGACCACTTATATTGTCCCTGAGTGGTGGGTCCAAATTCTTGCGAAGTTTTCATACGGAAAAGTATAAACCACAGCTCACCATACACATGTTAAGTTATAAAACTATATACACATATATGCATTTGTATCTAAATAATTAAATAATTGTATGGAATGAATATCTGAAATAACAATTGTAACTATGCTTGAAATATGACTAGTTTTGTATATCCAACATATATATGAATATGTGTTCATATGTGCATGCATGTATACTTGTGTATATATATGTATGCATGTATGTATGTATATGCTACATATACAGCATGCATATTGGGTAACTTACTATGTGCTAGTATGTCTCCATTAGTTCAGGTGCAACCTAGAAATCCCATGTTTTTTCTTAATATAACACAGATATTTTAATCTAACCTTAGAAATAAGAAATAAACAGGGGCGCCTGGGTGGATCGGTCAATTAAGCGTCTGACTTTGGTTCAGGTCATGATCTCACAGCTCATGAGTTTGAGTCCCGCACTGGGCTCTGTGCTGACAGCTTAGAGCCTGGAGCCTGCTTCAGATTCTCTCTCTCTCTCTCTCTCTCTCTCTCTTTCTCTCTCTCTCTCCCCTGCTCATGCTCTGTCTCTCTCTGTCTCTCTCAAAAATAAATAAACATCAAAAAAAATTTACAAAGAAACAAACATAAGTGAGGTGTAATAATGATCACTTTATACTTAAAGGCACAGCACAAGGAATACAGTCAATGATACTATAATAGTGAATTTACTCCCTTTTTAACATTGAGTGCTATTCAGTTGTATGCATAGGGTACATTTTGTTTATCCGTTCTTCCATCAATAGATACTTGAATTTCTCCCACCTTGTGGCTATGGCAAACAATGCTGCAATAATATGGGCATACAGATATCTTTTTAATACTCTGGTTTCAATTCTTTTGAGGATGTACCCAGAAGTGAAATTGCTGGATCACATGGTTATTCTGTTTAATTTTTTGAGGAACTGCCATACTATTTTCCATAACAGCTGCATCATTTTGAATTCCCATCAACAGTACACAAAGGTTCCAATTTCTCCACGTCTTTGCCGGTGCTTATTTCCTGTTTATTGGTAGTAAACATACTTGTGAATCTGAAGGGGTATCTCTTTGTAGTTTTGATTTGCATTGTCCAAATTATTAGTGATGTCTAGCCTCATTCATGTGCTTCTTGGCTACTTGTCTGTCTTCTTGGGAAAAATGGCTATGCAAGTCCTTTCTCCGTTTTTTGTTTTTTTTTTTTTTTACACCGTGTTGTTCTCTTGTGTACCCTGTTGACATGTAGGAGTTCATTATCTGTTCTGGATATTGATTATTTACACATTCATGATTTGTAAATAAGTTCTCCCATTTTGTGGGTTACCTTTTCACAAAAATTCCCATTTCAATATAGTCAATTTGTGTTTTCTTCTTGCTTGTGCTTTTAGTATCATATCTAGCAAAGCTTTGCCAAATAGAATGTCATGAGGCTTCCTCACTTAAAACATAGTGCACGTTACTAGTACTCTGGGAAAACTGTCATGGGGATGCGGTTCTCCATCTGTTGTTTTACTTCCTTCATCTTCCTGCTATGCCTTTTCTCAACAGGTGAGCCTGCATACCCCACGCTTGTATTGCTAAATTCCTTTGGACAATTTCACATAAACTGCACAATTACAATCACACCTCATCTTAGCAAGTAGTGATCTACACTGGTACAATGACACAAAGCAATTCCAACAAATGTGTTTATTCTCTGTATCCGATTTACTCTCCTGTCTTCACTGCAGATTTAATTTTGATATTTGAATGGCAGTAACGGTTACACTGCAGTTGGCCATCACAAGAGAGACAAGCTTTTCAAGCAAGTGAAACATTTATTTAGTGGTTTTCAAGAAAAAAAAATCTTTAATTCTTTAAAACATTGCCATCTGTTTTATCTTTGGAAACAGCGTGGTTTATTAACCTCTGATTGCCTCTCCACCTTTACAATAATTACATCCACTTTGCTGGTAGAGTTTAAGTGATACAACTTGACATCCTGTATTTAAGAATGCTATCGTCTCCATTGACAAAAGGAAGCCTGAGTTCACAATGGTGTCCCTGCTATCAGCTGTGGCTTGCGGAAACAAGCCATAGACTGACCTAAACGACAAAGTCAGAGTGCGTTTCACCAGCAACATTCTCACAAGCTCAGTGAACAGAGGACTGTTTGGCTTGCTCAAGGAACGAAGTCATCTTGTGGGTTCCCTCACACAACAGACCCATCCCTGCATGTCCGCGTTCTGAATTATTTGATCATTTTCCCCACACTCTGCCAAGGGAGTTCTTATATTTTTACTCATTTAAGGTGAGCCATTCCAAGCTTCCAGGATCATCCTAGTAGTCTATTATGATTGGTGACTGGTCTTAGAGAAAGGAAGTAAAATCCTAAATGAAAAGAGAGTCATCTTACCTAGATCAACAAATTGTCCTTTCTGCAGACTTAAATTCTCATTCCCTGTTATTCTATAGCCCTTGGTGTCCACTCACAAGCATGCTATGCAAGTCATTAATGATTGATATTAGTGAATTACTAGAGTTGTTTTGGTGTGCATGCTACGGTGTACAGAGCTTCTTCAGTCATGCCAGCAGAGATTTGACCTCATCATTGGACTGTGGCCAAAAGAGGTGGTAGGGGTCCACTCCTGAGTGGAAAGCATTGCCCTGCAAACCTTACGTCTCAAAATGTCAAAATAGAAGTGATAGGGCCGATGAGCAAAACTTAGATAAGAATCAATACTGTTGGGGCACCTGGGTGGCTCAGTCCGCTAAGCGTCTGACTCTTGGTTTAGGCTCAGGTCATGATCTCACAGTTTGTGAGTTTGAGCACCATATCAGGCTCTCTGTTGTCAGCACAGAGCCTGGTTTGGATCCTCTGCCCCACCCCACCTCTCTGTCCCTCCCCTGCATGCTCTCTCTCTCTTTCAAAAATAGACACTAAAAAAAAAAAAAGGAATCAATACTGTTATGTATGAAACCACAATTTTCTCTGAGCCCTAGTTCTACTACTTAGTAGGCATGTGAACTTTGACCACATTGTAAGTCCTCTCCAGATCTCAGCTTTTGTATATGAACTGTGGAAATCATTTGAGAGAGATAGAATTTACTATACACACTCTATCAAAATCTACATACATATACTAGATATCTATGTACACATGTATGCATATACATATATACAGTTGACCTTTGACCAACGCAGGCTTGAACTCTGTGGGTCCACTCACATGGAGCATGTTTTTCAATACAGTTTAGTACTAAAAATAAGATTAATACAGTACAGGAAGTGATTTTCTCTTCCTTGGTTTTCTGAATAACATTTTCTTTCCTCTGGATTAGTATAGGAACAAAATATATAATACATATAGCATACAAACATGTAGACAGTGTTATCAGTTAGGGTTCCAGTCAAAAGTAGACTATTAGTTGTAAAGTGTGGGGGGAGTCGCAATTTATATGTGGATTTTTATCTGCACAGGGTTTGGGGGCCCCTAACTCCTATATTGCTCAAGGGTTAGAGAGAGATGGAAGAGAATTGAGAATTAGTTCATTATTGGAATTTTAGGTTGCAATGTGAGAGTTAGGTATGAAATAAATGACAAACTAACATAGAATGTGCCCCAAGGTTTTGCGAGGAAAACAAAAGATGATGATGATGATGATGATTAATTTCACCTCTTGAAGAAAAAGTTAGGGGAGTGGGAGTGGGCACAAGGACTATTTTTAAGTAATCAAAAGGGTACTCTTGTAAGAGCTTTTGGAAGCGTAGAATAAAATCCCAGATGAGAGAATTAAAGTTGATGGATACAAATTATGATGTGGAAAATTCTGTATCAAAGTGATAATATTCTTGAGACTACAGAAAAAAATGCACTAAAACTCGTCTAAGCAATTAACTTTTGATTATGAGATCCTAGTATTTTATCAAGCCCCATTATAAGTTATAATTAAGTCATGCTATATTTAATGGACTATTCCGGAACAAGAAATATTAATATACATAATATGCATTTCTTTATTAAAATGATTTGCACCATAATATTTATCACACTTTCATTTAGAAAAAATAAATAATCACTGACAAATTCAAAACAGCCTAGAGGTATGGATTCATTTATAAAAATAAATACAAAATGTGACACTATTTTCTCACACCCAGTATGGCTGAAAGTCATGGCTAAGATGTATTGATGTTTTCTCCATTTTGCCTTTTACTTATTGTAGATTTATTTTTCTACTATTAATCAATGTTAAAGTAACTTAAATAAACTAAAGCGACATTGTTTATTTTGTTCTGTTTTTATGAGACGTGGCTTTGGTACACATAATAGTGATTAAAGTTTTACACAAAATACCATTTATAAAACGCCAAGAAAAAATGAAAACTTTAAATATTTATTTCAAATTTCTAAATGAATTTGTACCCAGGAAGTTTTCATCCATTTGAATCCTGTTATTTTACTACCAGTTAGTAAATATATTAAATTAATATTGGCGAATGAAATTTTCATGCATCTTTACCACATACCTATCTACAAGTAGCCTGAAGCATACTGGCTACAGAATTACTAGAAACCTAAAACAATTATCTCTCATTCAAAATATTTCTACCTCTCTTGATTTTATTTGTGATAACTTCGTTTTTTAAAATAATGCCTTGGGGCGCCTAGCCGGCTCAATCAGTTAAACCTTCAACTTCAGCTCAGGTCATGATCTCATCACCGTTTGTGAGTTCGAGCCCCTGTTAGGATCTGTGCTGACGGCTCAGAGCCTGAAGCCTGCTTTGGACTCTGTCCCTCCCTTACTCCTGCTCTGTCTCTGTTTCTCTCTCAAAAATAAATAATCATTAAAAAATAAAATAAAATAAAATAAAATAAAATAAAATAATGCCTTAAACAATTTCCAGAGGGATGGCCGAGACATGACAACACTGAAAATGAAAATGTTACCTGATGTGAGAGGTTAATTTCATGTGTCAATTGGGCCAGGCCATGGTACCCAGATATGTGGTCAAACATCATTCTCGAAATTTCTATGTAGATTTTTTTAAAGATAAGATTAACATTTAAATCAGTAGACTTCAAGTGAAGTGGATTATCATCCATGAGTGGGCCTCATCAATCAGTTGAAGACCCGAGTACAATAAAGACTGATGTCCTGAGCAGGAGGGAAGTGTCCCAACAAACTGACTTCACATGATTGGCAACATCAACTCTAAGTGTTCAGCCTGTTGGCCTATCCTGCAGAATTCGAACTGATGGATACCCACTCACTGCCCTGTGTGCAGTATGATAACTTCACTCTCTTCCATCCCCGGCAGCTTCAATCCACAGACTCTCTGGGTTTTTTTCATTCTGTAAGAAAAACGGGCTAGTCCTCAGGCAGGGTGAAATGACTTCAAGGTACCAGACAGGGAAAGGATCTGAGGCTCTGAACTCTTCCTTCATAGATATTTGCCTTATCTTTCTGCACAATTTCAGCTCAGTTCCAGGGACAACTTTGGCCACCATTCCTAAGCCTTTGCGAGTTTTCTTCTTCAATGAGGTAGCATCTTGACCTTCCCCACTATGAATTTAGGGTTCCACGTGGCCTTCTCCACTATGAATTTAGGGTTCCACTTACTTGCATCTGCCAGGTCAGCTGGGACTATTCCACTGCCTTCTGGCTTTTGATATTTTATTGTTTTCATCATTCATTTACTTTTAATTTTTTTAATGTTTATTTATTTTTGAGAGAGAGACAACGTGTGAGCAGGGGAGGGGAGGAGGGATAGGGAGACCCAGAATCTGAAGCTGGCTCCAGGCTCAGAGCCTGACGCGGGGCTTGAACTCACGAATGGTGAGATCATGACCTGAGCTGAAGTCGGACGCTTCACCGACTGAGCCACCCAGGGGCCCCATATTTTTCTTCATTTATATTTTTCATTTTTTTGTGTGGAGTCATCTCCTTAACAAGCCCACTGTTGTCATTTTAGGGGGGTTTTCTGAGGCAAAGGAAGTAATCCATATGTTCAATCCAGTGATCTATGTGAAATGATCACAGGCTCTTGAAAATAGCATTTTTATAGTGTTGCCTATCTATAATTTGTTTATATCCTTCAGGTGCTCGATACTAAAATAGGAAAACACGGAAGGCCCATGATGAATATGGACAGAAAAGTCAAACACTGCTAGTAAGTGACATTTCACATACAACCTGGATGATATTACAGTGCTTGAAGAAGAGGTTTCTTTCAAAACTATTTGCTCTTGTCATAGTCTATTAGCCACACATATGAAAATGATAATGTAAATTTCACCTTTGTCTCAATTGAAGAATACTACCAAAGCCAGGAAAATAAAATAACAGAACAAAGTGCAAAGTATTTATGGTGCGCTAGACCATCTGGTACTTTCAATATTATCAACTTTCTCTTCCCAGAAAGAGAAGCTTGAATAAACTTTTCAAAGAGGCACTGGAACCGGTCCCCTAAACATTTACTCAGTAAACAACCCTAAGTTTGTAAGGATGTAATTGACTAGTAGGTCTCTAATATACTGAAGTGGACTTGCCTTGTTTTAAGCTAATATTTTAGAAGTTCTTTTCTCAAGCCATGTTTTCATGGGAGGAAGCATAAAAGTTGCATCTTCAAGAGGCAAAATATGCTTTCGGTACGTAATGCTTTAACTTGAAAGAGTAAGGACGTGTAAGTCAACGAAAATTTTATCACGTGGCAGTATTTTACCCTGCTGAATAATATGAAACTTCACTTGCAAATAATGAACTCCATGACTTAAACCTATACAAAATTTTACCAATATATAAACATTTCTTTTAGCTTTTCATTTGCTTACCATATGGGATGCAATCAAGTAGGTGTATAGAGGAACCAGTGTTAGCAATTATGTGGTAATTTTCTAGTAATTAGCAGAAAGACTTTTGTTGCTCTGAAGGTAGAAATACAATATGGGAGAAAACGGGATATAAATATGAACTAAAGATCTGCAAAATCAGTATCAGCATCCTCGGTAAAAGAAACTAAGTGTACCAAAAATGCACTGTTATTTCACCATCTAATATCATAAATGAATACATTGAAATGACCTCCGTTGCATGACCTACAGACACTGGGAATACTTTTTGTTTCTACTAATGGTAAACACGACCTCTGTTTATGTCATTGAGATAAGGTCACCCGACTTGGAATGAAAAGTAAAACTTCATGACTGTTTTTCCTTATACACATAACCAGATTCAGATTTCCTTATACACCTAACCAGGTACACCAAATCAGATCGAGCTTAACTTGAAGAAGAGAAAAGTGTTCAGATGCAAACTCAAGAGGATGAGAACGAAACAATACAGCACAGAAAGAGAAATCTCTGGATTTCTGGATTTCTTTTTTTTTTTAATTTTTAATTTTTTTTTTAAGAGAGAAAGAAAGGCAGAGTGTGAGCGGGGCAGGGGCAGAGAGAGAGGGAGACACAGAATCCGAAGCAGGCTCCAGTCTCCGAGCCGTCAGCACAGAGCTGGACAAACTGTGAGATCACGACCTGAGTCGAAGTGGGACCCTTGGATTTCCTTAATTTACATGGCATAATATTGAAACTACAGGGATATAAAACGTATAGAGAAAAGTTTAGTCCCTTACATGGATTTTAAAAATTAGAAATACATTTATTGGAGCAAATCCAAATCAAGTGTGAGCCACATGTATGCAATGTCATTTATCCCATTTTATCTAGTGTTTAAAAAACACTAACGTAGTGAACCCAAATCCCAAGTTATTTATTTATTTCAAAGAAGATTAATTTATTAATTTAGAATGAGACATGTATTCTGTTAATTCATGCTACTATCTCCTGGAAGAAGATCCTTGACAGAGACCAAATTAAAGACAAGAATGGTGCTAAATGACAGGAAAAAAATAGAACAAAAAAAAATAAGACCACCAAAGAATATCTCTATGAAACGATATATATATATATATTATTTCTGTACACTCAGGCCTAATTTTATGTTAAACTAGAAACAACAAGAAACATGAAGAAACTATTTCCTTTATCGTTTCTCAGTGATTTCCTGCTTTCTCTACACAAAACCTACCAATCTTTTTAAACACACTGTTATTTCGATGAGGTTCCAATTTGAAGGGAATATTATGTGAACTTAAATGCTCAGCTTTAGTAGTCCTTTTGAGCCATAACCACAAAACGGAATATTGATAACAATTTCTCCAAATGCTAAATTCTGCAGATGACCAATCCCATTTCTCAAATGATGATTTCTCTTTGCAACATTTCAGGGGAAAAAACATTCTGTTTGGAGTATGTTACCATCTATTCACAGGCTATCAGGAGGTATCATTTTCTCAGCACTGGTTGATTTTCTAACGACCTTAACAATATGAATGAATCACAAACAAACACAAAACACGTTACTTTTCTGGGAGAAAAGAAATGCCATCGTTTGCATTTTTTCAAAGCAAGAGAGAAAGTTGGATCTGACAGTAGGTAGGAAATAAAGAAGAAAGGAAAGCAGGAAGAAGAAAAGAGATTACACATGCTATGCCAATTAAAAGTATATTCTCTTCTTAGCCTTTATGAGACCAAGCCTTTCAAGGCTTACCAAACCTACTTACACCTAAAAGTTCATAAAAATAATAAGAAATAAAATAATGATGATGATAACAATAATAATAATAAATGATAATAAAAATAAATGATGAATAATAAAAATGTCAAGTAAGAATAGGCCATGTAGGCACAGAACAACCTTTGATATAATGCACTGGTCTTTAAAGTCCACAATTCCAAATTCCTTTATTCAAAATTTGGGTAGCCATATATTTTGTCATCACCAGTTTTATCAAAATTAAACATTGTTTTATTAATAATTAATGGCAAGGCAATTTGACCTCCAGCTACAAGATTGAAGAAATGGCATATATTGCCATCTGCTATGGACCGAATGTGTGTCCTCACAGCATTCATATGTTGAAATCGTAAACTCCAAGGTGATGGTATTAAGAGGTGGAGTGTTTAGGAGGTGAATAGAACATTGGTGGAGGCCTCATGATTGGCCCTTATAAAAGAGAACCTTGAGAGCTAGCTTGCCCCTTCTACAATGTGAGGTTACAGTGAGACGGCTGGCTAGGAGGAAGCAGGCCCTCACCAGACATTGGATCTGCTGGCACCTTGATCTTGAACTTGCCAAGTCTCTAGAGCTGAAACAAATAAATTTCTGTCATTTGTAAACCATGCCATCTATGATATTTTGTTATGGCAGCCTGAACAGACTAAGATACCAACATGTATTTCATTTTAATTGTTATATATTGGGCAGCTTAATAGCACCGATCTTTTGGCCCATTAATAGGATGTATCTCCTTCAATATAGATCATTGGGGCACCTGGCTGGCTCAATCAGTTAAACGTCCACCTCTTGATTTTGGCTCAGGTCGTGACCTCACTCACGGGTTGTAGGTTCAAGCCTGCAACGGGCTCTGTGCTGATAACATGGAGCCTGCTTCAGATTCTTTCTCTCCCTCTCTCTCTGCCCCTCCCCTGCTCACTCTCTCTCTCTCTCTCTCTTGAAATAAATAAACTTCAGAAAAATTTTAAAAATTACATAGGTCATCTTTAGTATTTCTCGACACTATTTTTAGTTCTCAGCGTACAAGTGTTCGTTTTTCTCAGAAGTTTTCCTAGGTATTTGATTTTTGATAATATTGTAAATTATTTAATTTTAGTAACAATTCCTGTTTGTTCATGGATACCATATATAGAATATAGCTGATTGTGTGTATTAATCTTGTATTCTATAGCTTTACCAAACATTAGGTTCAGTAGCTTCTTTTTTTGTCAATTTCATAGGATTTTTCTACCTAAACTGTCAGGGCATGTACAAATATAGACAGTTTTATGATGACTGTCCCTATTTTAACTTTAATGTATAATCTGCTTGTAAAGAAGAAACCGAAAATTTCCAGAGGACAAGATGTCTGGAGGGATTTAAAACTATATTAAGTAAAATGATAAGAAAGGGATTATGTTTAAGGAGATTAAGAATATTAATAGAAATGACTCTAACTCCCTCCAGTTATTACCCTAAAACGGAATGTGACATGTGTTTTAGGTTTGCTACCAGTAATAATATATAGCACTTTTATTTAAGGTGATGCGCAACAAAATAACTGACAAGAAGATCTGACTCCAGAAACAAATGATGTTTGTCTGCATCCATCTGTGTGTTAGAATGAGGCTATTGTCATTTTTCTTCCAACATATGAGATTATGCCTGTCTTATATATTTAGCTTTGTACAATACACCTTAGAGAGAGAAGATCATAGTTTGTTTCCAGAGAGTCAGAGGAATAGCAAACACTTGTATGTGACATATTATTGGAGAATGGTACCCACTTTATTTGCAGAAGACAAAACTTGATCTGAGGAGAAAATTGCACATGGTGGTTGACAATGGGATCTACGTATCTGAAGGGCCATTACATACAAAAATGTACCCCCATCCCACCCACCTGACTTAATGTGCCTTTAAGCAAGTCATGTGGTATTGGGTTTTATGAACTCTCTTGGCCTTCAAACTTTTAACATGATGGCATTTGTCGTATTATTGCCTTGTTACTGAGAAAGCCTAAATCCAAACTTCACATGTAAGTCCTGGTGACAATGTTTTGGCTCTCTTTTTCAAAATTAGAAGATAGATGATGATTCATCTTGTTGTTTCTTGAATTTGTATTTGGCAGAGTTAGAATTTTTCAAACTTTTCAGCATCTTGGCAAATAAATTTGAGATAAAGGACAATTACCGCAAGTTGGCCATGTTTATACCATGAATTATTTACTAGTTTTTATTAGAAATACTTGAATAACACTACCAGAATTTATCACATTCAGAGAAAGGGAATGGGTGCTTATTTAGACGTATTTTCACAGCAGGACTCAATGAAATTTTTATGTGAAATAAGTAACACAATTTTTAAAAGTTATTCTTTGCCTTTATTATAATTTTTCTACAAACCTAAGAAAGTTTTATATTAAATATTCTATGCAGCTGAAAGAAATAGCCATAAGATCTGAAAAAGAAATACTAAGATTCCACCCCCATGTTTTTCTAATTCCTCCTTCCCCGATTCCTGTGCACATCTCTCACTTTTAATACTATTTTTAGGGGAAAAGTGATTCTAATTAATTTTCATGTGGACTTACAAATTTTGGCAAGTATTCCTGATGATTAAAACTGAGCACTCTTTCATGTCTCCATGAATATTTAGGTTAAGTCAACTTAGTCCAATCATGTTTACGAAATTATCTCCATTACCAAATAAATCTGAGATATGTAGTCGCTTATGTGCAATAATCAGTGTACACAAATAAAATAATAATATAGATGAATTTAAACATAACTCATTTTCAAAACTACATCAAATAACCAATGCTCATAAAATAGTATTTTTTCCCAAGAACTGTTTGTCTGCTTTACACACAGTAAGTCCCCAAATGATTGTAGATTTGTTATTAGTTCCCTCCTACCTTTGAGAAAACAGAGACACAGAGAAACTCAGACGTGCTCAAGCTGGAAATAGTTGAACTGGGTTCACATTCAGGCTATGAGACTCCACAGGTGCCGTAGAAAATAGTTTCTTTCTTTTTTTTTTTAAATTTTTAAATGTTTATTTTTGAGAGAGAGAGAGAGAGCAGGAGAGAGACACAGAGAGAGACAGAGAGAAAAAAAAAAGGAGACACAGAATCTGAAGCAGGATCCAGGCTCTGAGCTGTCAGCACAGAGCTGGGCACGGGGCTTGAGCTGACGAACCAAGATCATGACCTGAGCCGAATTCGGACGCTTAACCAACTGAGCCACTCAGGCGCCTCCCCCTCTTTTTTTCAGTTTTCATTTATAGAAAGTACTTTCAATTTACATCTTGTTGAATGACTCTTGTTGAAATTAACAAATACATTTTTGGCTTTGCATTTTATGCACTACATTTAATATGGTTAATACAGTGATTCTTGTGTGTAAAAGTTTTGAATGTTAGAAATTTATAAAGATTGACCTCCAAGTTTTAACTAAGGTGTTTTTCCATTGCAAATATGAACACCATTTACTAACCTAAATCATTTCAGTATCCATAATATAGTAATGTATGAAGAATGCTCTCATAGAAGTAATTCACAATATTTTCATTTATTTTCATACCATGCTTTTGATAAACTTCAAACTTCAAATTGAAATCCCAGCTTAAATATGAATAGCCACCATTTCTACTGTAAAAACTGGGTACCACTTTTGGACAGTTTCCAAGGTCAAGCCACTATCAAATGCTTTCAGTCATGTGGACAATAGTAATACTTAATAAAATACACAAAGAATGTTCAAATCTCAGCGAGATAAATTTATATAGTCTTGATATTAAAATGACTAAATCTAAAGTATTAGGTTAAAGGGGATAACCTTGTAGTTAACGAATTTATTCATTTACCCACATCTGTTCAGCACCTATTATAAAGCTCACGTCAAAACAATGGGAAAGGGAAGGAAAAATAAAAACAGAGAGAGAGGCAAACCATAGGAGACTCAGGGAGAACAAACTGAGGGTTGCTGGAGGGGAGGAGGTGTGAGAATCCGCAAATGGGTGATGAGTATTAAGGAGGGCACTTGTTGGGATGAGCACTGGGTTTACATATAAATGATGAATCACTAAATTCTACTCCCGAAACCATTATTACACTATATATTCACTACCTTGGATTCAAATAAATAAAAAAAAAAGTGAATAAAGCTCACATCATGTTATCCATGATGATGGACCATCTGTGGAGTATCTAAATCATGCATTGATTCCTCAGTCTCTTTTTAATCTCTGTTTAATTAAAAGTCAACTCTATTGGGGCGCCTGGGTGGCTCAGTCGGTTAAGCGTTAAGCGTCCGACTTCAGCTCAGGTCACGATCTCGCGGTCTGTGAGTTCGAGCCCCGCGTCGGGCTCTGGGCTGATGGCTCAGAGCCTGGAGCCTGCTTCTGATTCTGTGTCTCCCTCTGTCTCTGCCCCTCCCCCGTTCATGCTCTGTCTCTCTCTGTCTCAAAAATAAATAAACGTTAACCAAAAAAAAATTAAAAAAAAAAAGTCAACTCTATTATTAAGCTGCTCAGAAATCAACTACCTCTCACCCAGCCCTTTTACCACCTTCATTTGCGGAGTGGAAATTTGGCTTATTTACCTCTTCTACCTCTTTTGACTGTTGTCCACCAATTTTATGGTCACTGTATCCCGTTTTTCACTGCATCTCTCTTTCTACCTAAATCTTACTGCATTGTGGATGTCTACGGTCTTAATACAGATGATTCATACTCTCCACTTTACCCACCCGCTCTCAGGATCATACCCCGAAGCCTGTCACAGTAAGTGATCATCTCCCATGCAAAAAAAAGAAAATTTAGAGATCTCATTTTCTGAACACCACCATAAAGCTGCCCTGTGATGAAAACTATCAGCTCCTCCCTAAGAGGTTCTCAAACTTACTCATCTCTAAGCCTCTCCCTACAAAAATGCAGCAATACTCTATAGCCTAAATGATAGTTCTAAAAACTTAATATGATTATAAAGTATATATATATATATACTATGCATATATCACACATAATAAATATTTAACAAATGTTATTGCTGGCACTATTTTAAGGAGTTAGATGTCATTTGAAATGCAAAGGCAGATATGAAATAATAGTTTGCGTAGCGGTGGGATATAATGTAATGAGCATTTTAGAACAATGACTCTGCCTGCTGAGCAAATTTGAAGAAGACAAATTCTATATTAGAAATGTGTAGAGACTCATTAAGAATCATTGCAATAGTCCAGGTAAGAAAGAACAGTGATTGGTAACAAGAGGATAATGATAAATGTGGAGATAAGTGAATATATTTGAGATCTACTTAAGAAGTAGAATCAACCGGGGCACATGGGTGGCTCAGTCGGGTGAGTGCCCGACTTCAGCTCAGGTCATGATCTCGCAGCCCATGAGTCCAAGCCCCTCATGCAGCTCTGTGCTGACAGCTCGGAGCCTGGAGCCCGCTTTGGATTCTGTGTCTCCCTCTCTCTCTGCCCCTTCGCTGTTGTCTCTCTCTCTCTCTCTCTCTCTCTCTCAAAAATAAAAATAAATAAGCATTAGAAAATAAAGATGTAGAATCAATAGAACTTGCTGATGGGCCATGTGTGGATGAGTAAGAAATGGGGAAGATTCTATGCACAACTGGCAGGTCACCCTCAACATCCCCCGACACTCCCCGAATTAGGAAAGAAGTCACTGACAGCACATTTCAGGTTTGAGGTTTTGCCAGTGAGAAACTTGGAAAGGGAGAAAAGCAAAGACAACTTTGACGGCAAAAGAGAATTAAAACCCATATTCTCCTGGTCTCAGGCATCAACCGGGGCTCTGCAGGCATAATTTGTGAAGCTCTTCTGGCGTTCCCCTAAAAATGTCCCTGTATGCTGCTATAGGCAATGACAATTATTGTGACAAATTTCCTTGTGTTTCACAAATTACTGATTTTTCTAAAAACGAAGACTGAAATTGAAAGGTAGGAATGCTTTTCCAGGCCTTGACCTCTCCAGCACTCCAAAGGAAGTTTAAAAATGAAATTCCTTGGAGTGCCTGGGTGGCTCAGTCAGTGAAGCGACCGAGTCTTGGCTTAGGCTCAAGTCATGACCTCACAGCTTGTGAGATCGATCAAGCCCCGAGTCTGTGCTGACAGAGGGGAGCCAGCTTGGGACTCTCTCTCTCTCTCTCTCTCTCTCTCTCTCTCTCTGTCCCTCCCTGTGCACTCACTCTCTCTCTCTCAATAAATGAAGAAACATTAAAAAATAAAAATAAAATTCCTTGTATGAAATATCCATCTGCAGAAAAGAGTGGTTTCTATTTTTTTTTTTTTTTTCTGACTGGCTAAACTCAGCTCCAAATCAGAGATTGGCTGAACTTCCCCCCAGACTGCATTATTTCCATTCTAACTCTACTGATAAGAAGTAGTTGTGTGAGGGGCTCCTGAGTGGCTCAGTCAGTTGAGCATCGACTTTGGCTCAGGTCATGATCTCTCAGTTGACGAGTTCCAGCCAGTTGGGCTCTGTGCTGACAGCTCGGAGCCTGGAGCCTGCTTCAGATTCTGTGTCTCCTTCTCTCTCTCTGCCTCTCCCCTGCTCATGGTCTGTCCCTCTCTGTCTCAACAAAATAAAGATAAACAATAAAAAAAAAAATTAAAGTAGTTGTGTGAGAGCTGGAAACAAAAAGCTTAAACAAAAGCAATTGCTTCCATAGTAGTGGGCAGACTCGTGGGCTTCCAAGGAGGTAATATTCTGCAGCTCCTCCAGCTTTTAGTATTATTTTTTACCACAAAGTTTCTGTCCAGTACTATAGGCACCTATGATCATTGGCATTTTCCTGCTAGTTTGATAACTGTGTTTTTTGTTTGTTTGTTTTGATTTCCTAAAAACTAAAAGGAAACGACCTAGGAAAGGTTCTCCCAGACTTTTTTTTAAATTTTTTTTTTCAACGTTTATTTATTTTTGGGACAGAGAGAGACAGAGCATGAACGGGGGAGGGGCAGAGAGAGAGGGAGACACAGAATCGGAAACAGGCTCCAGGCTCCGAGCCATCAGCCCAGAGCCCGACGCGGGGCTCGAACTCACGGACCGCGAGATCGTGACCTGGCTGAAGTCGGACGCTTAACCGACTGCGCCACCCAGGCGCCCCCCTACCAGACTTTTACAAATCAATTCTTCCAGTAATTATCAGGCATTTAATTCCTCCAGTGACCTTTTCTCTCTTTGGCTTACCCTGAATGTTGTAAACTTCAATAGACTCATCACCCAGTCCCGTAAATTATATTTAACTGTTACAAGATTAGGGCATAGAGTCAGAAAATAATCATCCAGATACTAACAACAAAAATAACCACACCTTGACAGTGCTTCTAATGGTATTCTTAAGGATCCCTCTGAATGATATGGGCTCGATGATATTGTTTTAGAAGAGGTTTGCATGTTAAAGAGAGTATCGGACTGTATTGTTCATCAGTTGAGACCCTAACGTGCGATACTAATGATTTTTCATAGATTGCCGTTGAACTCTAAACTCTCCAAATGTTCGTCCAACACTTTGATCAAAAAGTAGGAGATAGGGGCGCCTGGGTGGCTCAGTCGGTTAAGCGTCCGACTTCAGCTCAGGTCACGATCTCGCGGTCTGCGAGTTCGAGCCCCGCGTCGGGCTCTGGGCTGATGGCTCAGAGCCTGGAGCCTGCTTCCGATTCTGTGTCTCCCTCTCTCTCTGCCCCTCCCCCGTTCATGCTGTGTCTCTCTCTGTCTCAAAAATAAATAAACGTTAAAAAAAGTAGGAGATATTTTATCATATTATCAGATGCCATAAAGCTGAGAGATTGAAAGAATAAATTGTATACCGTTAATAATTCTCTTTGCCTTGTGATTTTCTCCAGTTTACTACTCAAGTTTATTTTGACACCTGCCAGATCCAAAACTTTAATTTATAAGAAGTCCCGGGAGATCTTTCACCTGCTTGGCACTTTTTCTTATGTTTGACATAAGACTATATCAAAATAATATTGGTGTAAATTCACGCAATATAAATGCAAGAGAGCATTCAGGCTGCAGCAGTTCATTTAATTCTTATTAACTTGAAATAGGAGGCATCTATGACCCAAAAAGAGCAATCATCTCTGTCAGCCCAGTTTTAACCATTCTGCTTTTTGAATAAGTGAATTTTGTAAGAATAATTTATACCTATCCTAAGAGCCTAATTTATGATTTCATTGGTGACCTATTAAGCACTCAGCTCTGTACTCTGCCCTGTGATTATTAAAGAGATAACTTTTTGGTGTGATAAATTAGGATCAATTCAGGAAGGAGTAACAGATATGAGTAAAAAAATCGAAGTGAACTAGAAATAAAAAGATAAGTAACCACTATATCTTCCTATGTCCTGTGAAGTGTCACAATGGGACTTTGCAAATGAAGTGACTTGAATTTAATCCCCGTTCTAAATGTACTCTCTATGCATTTACAAGTGTCTCCAAAAGTGAATGTGGATGGAAACAGTGCTTTAAAACCATTTCAGAATATGCTCCACTGGTGTTAATTCTGAAATGAAGAAGGCTGATTCGCACCGGACTATGTTTCAAAATAAAATTGCCCATAAATATACAGTTTTATCCTGACAAATTCATGTTTTACAAAAGTTTCCATAATTCTTTAGTAAAGCATTAAACTCACTTCACTGTTAAATTATAAAAGAACAAAATGATCTACAGGCTTTTGCTTTAAAGAAATGACAGGGATGGCCACTACTTAAAGAAGATCACTATCTTACGGGAAGCACTGTATATGATAATCACTCTACCAAAAGTGTCCATTCAAAAGAATGGCCGCATTGGGAGAAATTATCAATGAAATGTGGAGTTAGATGTGAAATCTAGGTTATTTCAAAGTCATACAATCGTCTCTGAACCAAGTCAAGTTAAAGCAAATCTGACCAATGAGTACGACACCAGTATCTGTCTCCATTAAGGGATGAACATACCAGAGAACCCACAATGAAAGAGTAATTGCTGATCAATAAATAGATCAGATAGTGCATCAATTCCCTTGAATATATCCAGTGGCAAGTTTAGATAATATTTACCTGTATATCAAAAGACGGAATGTTTTTGCTAGTTGTCAAATTATAACAAATCTTAAGTATCGAGTATCTTATCATTCACAATAGATTTTCAGACACGTTTTCTTATTTGATCTTAAAATAGCCAAGTATGTAAAGCAGGCGTGTTTAATGAATTCCTACAAACAACTGTAACAGACACAGGGAAGCTATGACAATCTAATTTGTTTTCCTCGATTCTGTCCTCCTCTCTCAGATAGACTATATTTGATTTTGCACACGAATAAGCTGAAGCAGAAAATTTAAATTGCCTGTTCATATGTGATAGAGCTCATACTAGAACCTGTTCTCCCATCATAATCCAGGAAAGTTCCACAGACTGTTTAATTCTTAGGACACTGAAAAGAAATCACGATTTAAAGCACTACAGTATTAACACATAGCGGTAAGCCTATCGCGTTGCCAAAGACTATCTGAGAACAAAGGTTGGCAAACCACGGCCTGTGGGCCACCTGCCCGATTTCACAAATACTGTAATGTTTTTTTTAGGACATAGCCACATCCACTAACTTCTGTGTTGTCTGTGGCTGGTTTGTACCACGAAAGGAAATGTTGAAAAGCAACCCTACAGACCATCTGTACAGGGCACCTGTGACATTGACCATCTGGTCCTTTCAGGAAAGACTTGCTGACCACTGCCTGGAATCCACGAGAGCTGCCAGCAATTTCAAATTACAACACAATAGTAGTAAAAAGCAGCAGCTCACAATCCGGAAGGATTTCAAAACCCGGAGCTTCTCCCTGAGGAGTAAATGGCTTAAACTCCACACGGGGCACCCCAACTTTTAAGTTCCACACCTGAGAGATGAGCCGCCAAAACATAAGCTTTGAAAGCCACCACAAGACCCGCAAATAACAGCGAACTGAGAAACCTCTCTTAAAGGGCCTAAACGCCCCCGGGCCAAGCCTGAAGGAGCCCTTTGAAAACTCCCAGACTTTCCGCGAAAGAAGCTCATTTGCTAACCTTAAAGCCAAGGCTTGAGGGTCAGGGCCTGTCGTTGTGCTCCTGAGAGGGAGGCTGGTGGGAACCACCATTTCTTCGTCTTCTTTCCAGCCAGTACCAACTTGATGCATCCCCGCTGCCTTGCCAACAACTTGGGGGGGAAAAAAATCTGGCACAAGCAACAAAGGGTCAAGAATTTGGACGATGTCACCCTTATTGTGACAATCACGGCAACAAAAATGAAGCCAACTACAAATCCTTGACTTCTCTTATCAGAGAGCTGCACCGCAGGGAATCTCGCAAGCAGACTGCCCCCACTGAAATCTGCAGACAGGTGAACCCAGTCAGTCACAGCTCCTTCTGCTTGCCTGGAGGGCTTACAAGGTAATTGGAAGAATTGCTGGAGATCCTGTGGGCCAGCAGGAGAGCCTAAAAGTCCTGGGAGTTGCATTCTTTTGGAGATTTCCTCTCTGGGTCCCAGGATAAAGAGCCAAACAACAGAAAAGGAAAGGGAAAGGGGAGGAAAGAATAAAGAATAGAAGGAAAGGAAGAAAGCTTTCCTGTATTTCTTTTTTTTTTTAATGTTTATTTATTTTGAGAAAGAAAGAGAGTGGGAGTGTGTGCATGTGAGCAGGGGCAGGGGCAGAGAGAGAGGGAGAGAGGACCCCAAGCAGGCTCCCTATTGTCAGCACAGAGCCCAAAGCGGGGCTCAAACTCAACCTTACGGAACCCTGAGATCATGACCTGGGCCGAAATCAGGAGTAGGATGCTTAACCGACTGAAAGACCCAGACCCCTTTTGTATTTCTGGCCGTGGGACATATGAAGCTATAGCCAGAATGTTCTTTATGGCCCTGTGGAGCGGCCTATCACCATGTCTCCTTTCCAGGGGAGACCTTACCAGAAACACACCCACCTGGAGACAAGGGCATTGTCACTCTAACTCTCCCTAGATTTCTATCTCACCTGAGGGAGACAGAGCTGAGAAATCGTTGTGAAGGTCACAGCACAGGGACACAAGCCATAAAAAGAGATTAATCATACACTGAAATGTAATCCTAACAGTATAGAATGCATCCTCTCCTTCACACCTTATCACCACCTCATCAAAGCTCCAGAAAATGAAAGTGGATTACAGATGAAATAATCACAAGGCATTGGCTTTATGTAAGGAGACCCAAAGGACACTAGAGGAATTTGAAACAAATGGAAAACAACTATTAACATGACAAATATTATTCATATATGTCAGTAATCACTTTCACGTGTATGATATAATCATTAGAAACAAAAGGTAAGAGTGGATATAAAAAAAAAACCACCACATGTTATATATAAGAAACCCACTTTATTTTTTTAAATGTTTACTTATTTTTGAGAGAGAGAGAGAGAGAGAGGGACAGAAAGAGAGGGGGACAGAGCATCCAAAACAGGCTCTGTGTAGACAGCAGACAGTTCAATGCAGGGCTCAAACTCACAAACTGGGAGACCATGACTTGATCCAAATTTGGACACTTAACTGACTGAGCCACCCAAGTGCCCCAAGAAACTTACTTTAAGTGTAAAGACTCAAATAAGTTAAAAGTAAAGGGATGACAAGGTCTACCATGTTAATATTAATAACAAAATCTCTTTAATCAGTATATAAATTTCACAAAAAGTGGACGTTAGAAGAGGGAAAAGCACCAGGTGTGAAGAGGGAGCTATAGACAGATTCCTCCATATCTTTAGATAGATAGTGATATATAGATGTGTACACTTATCTGTATATCTCTATATAAATAATTATATGCTTATATATCTATATCTATAGAGAAGATTGATAGAGATAAATAAGTCAATTCTCCATGAAAATATAATTTTGCATGTGTGTGCCTCTAACAAAAAAAAAACACAAACCTAGGAAGGGAAAATACTTACAGAAGTTAAAGAATAAATAGTCAAGTCCATTATTTACTTTGAGACTTCAACACCCTCTTTTAGTAATTGACAGTTCAGGCAGCATTAAATCAGAAGTGATATAGTTGGCCTGACCAGCCTTATCCTT
The DNA here is from genome assembly GCF_007474595.2 of Lynx canadensis. Taxonomy (NCBI): domain Eukaryota; kingdom Metazoa; phylum Chordata; class Mammalia; order Carnivora; family Felidae; genus Lynx; species Lynx canadensis. Next base: position 10,887,258 of record NC_044314.2, on the reverse strand, counting down.
CAATCAAATTGACATTTATAGACTATGCCATCCAACAGCAGCAGAATACATATTCTTCTCAAACTCCCATGGAACGTTCATTAAGATGGCAACAATCTTGATGATCAAAACACCTTGGCAACCTTTAAGGATAGAAATCCTACAAAGTGTATTTTGTTACCAAATGGAATTAAAAGAGAAGTCTATATGAAAGATACCTGGAAAATTCCCAGATATTTGAAGAACATAGTACACACTTCTAAATAATATATGGGACAAAGAATACATCTCAAAAAAAATTATTCTTTCAAATTTACTTTAATGTTTATTCATTTTTCAGAGGCAGAGACCGAGCGCAAGTGGGGGTAGGGGACCGAGAGAGGGAGACACAGAATCTGAAGCAGGATCCAGGCTCTGAGCTGTCAGCACAGAGCCCCATGAAGGGCTCGAACTCATGAACCGTGAGATCATGACCCAAGCCAAAGTTGGATGCCTAACCTACTGAGCCACCCAGGTGCCCCGTAAATCTCAAAAAATCTTAAAAATTAACAGAAGTGAAATAAAGATACCATTTCAATGAAATTTAAATTTAAATGTTATGAAAAATGACATAAAATCAATAATCCGAGTTTCCACCTTAGAAAATTAGACAAAGAACAATTTAAGACAAAAGCAAGCAAATCATAAAATCAGTTTAAAAAAGATCAGTGGAATTGAAAAAAACACATAAAAACAATAGGCAAAATCAGTAAGACCATAGGTAATTTCTTTCTTTTTCTTCCCCCTCCTCCCCCTCCCCCGTCCCTCTACCCCCTCCTCTCCCTCTCCCTCCTCTTCTTCTTCTTCTTCTTCTTCTTCTTCTTCTTCTTCTTCTTCTTTTTCTCCTTCTCCTTCTCCTTGAGAGAGAGAGAGAGAGAGAGAGTGTGATTGCAGGAGAGGGGCAGAGGGAGAGAGAGTATCCCAAGGAGGCTCCATGCTCAGCACGGAGCTCATGGACAGGATAGATTCCATGACCTGGGAACATGACCTGAGCTGAAATCAAGAATTAGACCCCCAACTGACTGAGCCACCCAGGCACCCCAAAAGAAAGGTGATTTCTTGAAAGAATCAATACAACTACCGCATTTCTGCAGGACAACCAAGGGGGGAAAAGTGGAGACACATATTATAAATATTAGAAATAAAAGAGGGGTTATCAGTCTTAATTCATGAACATTAAGGATAATAAGTGAAAACTGTAAAAATCTCTGACCACAGATTTGATAAATTAGATAAAACAGACCAATTCATCGAGACACAAACTGCCAAACTCACACAAGAAAAAGTAGATACTCTGTGTAGGTCTTTATCTATTAAAGAAATTGAATCACTAATAACATTATAAAAAGGAAAACAACAAGCCCAAACTATTTCATTTGTGAATTTTATCAAATATTTAATAAAGAATGATGCCATTTCTCTACTTTCTCTTCAACAAAAAGTAGAAGTGAAAGGAACTCTTTTTTTAAGTAATCTCTATACCCAACATGGGGCTCAAACTCATAACCCCAAGAGCAAGAGGTACATGCTCTACCAACTGGTACAGCCAGGCACCCTAAAAGGAACTCTTCTTAACTCATTCTATGCTCATTCTATGCGGCTAATGGGCATGGTATTGTCATAGATGGATGGAACTGAAAAGAGAGCCCAGGGGAAAGAAATACACATATGCTCACTTGATGTTTGAGAAAGGAGCAAAGAGAATTCAGTGGAGAAAGGATAGTCTTCTCAGCAAATGGTGTTGGAACAATTAGAGGTACACATGGAAAAAAATAAACCTAGACAAAGACATCATATCTTTCCCCAAATTTATTCCAAAATGGATCATGAATATAAATATGAAATACAAAACTACAAAAATCTTAGAGGAGGATGTTGCAGAAATCTATGTGACCTTGGATTGTTTCATCAATTTTTGATGCAACATCAAAAGCAAGATCCATGAAAAAAATTGATCAGATATACTTTATTAAGATAAAATCTTCCACTCTGCAAAAGACAGTGTAAAGGAAATAAGATGACAAGCCACAGACTGAGATAAAATGTTTGAAAAACATATCTGAAAAATATATTTTATCCAAAATACAGAAAGAGCTCTTTTTTCTGTATTTTACCCAAAATACAGAAGAAAGAAGGCTTAAAACTCAACAAAACAACCTAATTAAAATATGGGCAAATGATCTGAACAGACTTCTCACAAAAGGAGATGTACAGTTGGCAAATAAGAATATGAAAAGATGCTCATCATAATTTATAATTAGGGAAATGCGAATGATGAGATACAACTGCAAACCTATTCGAATGGCTAAAATCCAAAAGTTCCTGATACCAAATGCTCGTGAAGGGGAAGAGCAGCAGGAACTTTCCTTCACTGTTGGTGGAGATTCAAAATGGTACGGCCATTTGCGAACACAGTTTGGTATTTTTTAGTAAACTAAACATAGTCTTACCATATGATCAAGCAGTCGTGCTCCTAGGTTTTTACACAACCCATTTGAACATTTATGTCCACACAAAAACCTGTATAGGAATGTTTATATGAGCTTTATTCATGATAGTAAGAAAGGAAGGCAACCAACAAGTGCCACTACAGGTGAATGGGCAAACTGTGGTACCTCCATAAAATACTATTCAGCAATAATGTAAATCAGCTATCAAAGCACAAAAGGATACGAGGTACCATAAAAGAACATTGCTATGTGAAAAGAGCCAGTCTAAAGGACTATCTGTTGTATGATTCAAATTATAAGGTATTCTAGAGAAGGGAAAACTATAGAGAAAGTAAATGACCAACAGCCTCCGGATTTGGGGGGAAAGGGAAGGACGGTTAAATAGGAAACCCACAGGGACATTTTTAGGGCAAGGAAACTATTCTGTGTGATGATGTGATTGAGGTCATAAAACACTACACTTTTGTCAAAACGCACTGAATGTATAGCATAGAATTAACTTTAATATATGCAAATAAAAATATTCAGGATGTTGGGGGCATCTCAGAATTAAATACAGCATGTGACAGGAAATACAAGTGTATGATATAACTATGTAAACACCATGAAACAACCTCACTGAAAGATGCAGGGGTGGGGGAAGTGCTGACCCAAGTAACTATGGAAATAACTGGAATCTGTAAAACTAAAGGTAAAAGAAGTTATACAGAAGGCCTATAATCTAGGTGATAACCCTTTTGTCCCAAAGGGGAAACTGGCTCACAATCTTAACATTGCTGTAAATGTGTATTAGAATTGAATAGTCAAGTAAATAAATGACAGATATAAGAAGCCAGTTTTCTTATTGTTGGAGCACAGTTTAGATACAATAAGCAAGTGCGGAAGGCTAGAATGATATATGAGCTAGTGGCTTAGTGTTGGAAACATGAGCATAAACTCATATTTTGCTTAATGCAAATGCAAATAATAATGTATGGAAATATGATTAAGATATGTGTATATGCAAATAACAGTAAATACACGCATATATTTCCTTGCTCTGTTAGCTGAAAAAGCCTAATAGGAAAGCAACAATATCCCAATAGCAATAACAGCACCTATTGCCCAAATCTTGGTTTCTAATACCATTCTCCAATAAAATTTACCATATCTCTTTGGAGAAACGGCTACTCCTGGGAGTAGAGGAAGGAATATGCAAGATAAGCCTAGAGCATCTAGTAGTGCTAAAAAGTGAGGAAGTGCTACACACACACATACACACACATACATGGAACTATGTCCTAAGGACACAAAATCCAAAGATAAGAACTCCCAATGGCCAAAGCTGGAAACATTTGAGCTGCAAAATAAAGTACTATGGTATTATAACCCAAAATATAACATAGATATCTATGAGTATATACTGATATAAATAAACCAATGATTAATAAGTAAATATGTTGTGAGAATAGACACATATCCCATAAAAGTTACCTTAAAAATTAGGCACTCACTCTGTCCTCAATGAGGGGAAGGATAATTTTCCATGTCCTAGGTGTGGGCTACAGGTAGGTACAACCTTCCAAAAAATATAGTATGGAAAGGGAAGAAAAAAGAATAACTTTAGAGTGGAGATAACTGACAAACACTACCTCAAACAGGTACTCAAGGTCAACAGCAGCAGTAATAAACCATGCTGATAGTATGCACCCTTGTTTTAACCTATAATGAAAATAGCAGTTTACGTCAGTGCAATTCCTCCCCAAACTGATGACCCCAGTCTGATCATTAGGACAGCACCAGTAAAAATCAAAATAGAGGGACATTCTATGAAATACCCAACCAGAGCTACTCAAAACTGTCAAGGCCATCAAAAACAATGAAAGCCTGAGATACTGTCATAGCTAAGAGGAGCCGAAGGAGCCTGAAAACAAAGTAACGTGGTAGGTATCTTGCATGGGATGCTGGAACAAGAGACATCAGGTAAAGTCTAAGGAGAGTTGAATAAATTATGAATTTTAGTAATGACGTATCATTGTTGGTTCATTAATTATATTAAATGTAAAGTGTTAATACTAGGGGGAACTGCACATGCTTATGGGAAGACTATACGGTTTTCGTGACTTTTCAGTCAATCTAAAATTGTTTTTTTAATGTAAGTATATTCAAAATGTTCTTGCAAACAGGTATTTGTAGCCAGAGTTGCCTCATAAATCAAACGCTACGTAACACTGACTGAAAAATAAATGGTGCCGCTAGAGTTGGGCAATATGGCGCTCTCTTTCTACAGGGGGATTATGATCTCTAAAGGGATTATGTAAAAGGTGTTTGTTTTGCACCATGACTGGTATTCACTACTTGTGTGTTTGGTGCAGCCCTAGTTTTGCAGTAACTCTTGTGTCCCTACCAATTGAGCAAGGTATCACAAGAAAATTCTAACATCCAAAGAAATTCCACTGGGTTGGAGGTAAATGTGTGAGAGGTACAGTATGGTATCTGCAGAGATCATGTGAATGACCATATCCTTAGCAGTCTTCTTCAGACCAAGCTCAAATATCACCTTCTTGTGAAGCAAAGTGGTCCCTCACTACATTCCTCTGCCATATCCCCTACCGCCATAATAAGCCAGTGAGTGGTTCCCTTCACCATGTTCCAAGTCCACTTTATACTTCCCTCCAATAGCATCTGGACTGATAATTGTATTGCTGTGCACCTACCTTCCTTCATTTAGAATATGTTTTTGGTGTTAAGAGACTTTGTGTTATTCTCCTTGATTTTCTCAGCATCCGCTAAAGTGCTTGCCCTATGACGGGTACGCAATAAATATGTACTGCTTGGGATTAAAAATGGAAGTTGAATAAACGAGAGGGCTCCTCCTAGGAGGAGAATATATCAGAATAGATTCTCACTATCTTATGCTGTGGCTTCAGCACCCAACTATGTATGTAACATTATTTTACAGTGCACAGCTCTGTGTAGTACTTAGGCTAAGTGTGTGTGTGTGTGTGTGTGTGTACATTTATGTTACTTAGTGTACAGAACCAAATCATCCTAAAAATGAAATGATATAGGGATCACCTAGATATCACATTTTATTTTATTTTTTTTATTTTTTTAATTTTTTTTTATGTTTATTTATTTTTGAGACAGAGAGAGACACAGCATGAACGAGGGAGGGATAGAGAGAGAGGGAGACACAGAGTCGGAAGCAAGCTCCAGACTCTGAGCCATCAGCCCAGAGCCCGACGCGGGGCTCGAACTCGCGGACCACGAGATCGTGACCTGAGCCGAAGTCGGACGCTTAACCGACTGAGCCACCCAGGCGCCCCTAGATATCACATTTTAAAGATATTTAATGGTATTCTTCAAAAGGATCTTTGGTGAAAATAATTGCTTAAGTAGTAAAATACCTTTTAAAATTTGCATTTTCACCTCGATATTTTTAGTGGTTGAGGGACACTTTAGGGACATATTGACTTACAGGTGGTTGAACAGTGGTTTAACTGTCTGAGATTTAACTTTTGAAAAAATTAACAATGCTATTATATTTCCAAAGGATATCTACTAAATACTTGAGTATTCCAAACCAATATCCCTTGACTCTTCTATTATTAATGCAAAGCAGTGTAGGTATGTTATTTAAAAATTCATTATTATTCTGATCTTTTCTCATCTGGGGCAATGTCTTAAGGCAAAGGCTAATTATAAAAGCCACATCTCAGATCATTTCTACTTGAATTAAAGAACTGCCTGGAAAAAGAGAAGCCTTTGCAATTGCTTTATAAAGGTGATGATGTTGTTGAGATCCCAAGTCTCTCCGTGGGACTGTTGCCATGTTTAACATATTTAATACATTTAAGCATCCTACCTATCAGAAAAGCAATTAGAGGCCGTAATGGAATACTCTGATTTACTTAATGTTATATACCGTATAAAAAGAAATGAAAGTGATTAGGGAAGGGAAAATTGGGGGCTGAAGTCTACCTTAGGGAGTAGCATACATGCCGTAGAAAGTAGCATTTGGCTTTTTGAATTGTTTGGCAAGTGACAAAACAGGTGCCAGCTTGGCAATGAATAGCTCGGCGTCCATAATGCTCTTTGAGTTCAAATCCCAAGGCTTCACCCGCCTGGTGCCATCAATTTAATTAGAAAAGAGAACGCATTTTAAAGTAGCACATGATTTACAAGGGCAGAAACCCTGCTGCCATCTGGAATGTTAAATACTCCAAGATGATTCACTCAAAAAGTCTAAACTATGACTTCCAGTTCTAGTTATCTCAATCGATGTCAATAAATGTATTAATTTTTATTAATGTTGCAAACCAATAATAAAGCAGAATTCGAAACTCTAAGAAATGTAGAATTTTGATGTAATATAAAATTCTCTGTGGGTTGGTGCTACTGTCTTATATTCAATTGTACTTTGCACCTCTGAGCTGACGATGCTCATGTGTGCCTTGGCACAAAGCAGAGGCACAGTCTTCTAAGTACAAATGGCTGGAATGCAACTCCTGGTGGAGATCTTGCTTATGGCTTGTCAACCTTGCCTTTGTCAGAGAGGAGTCAAGCCTCAGTTTACCAGTAGCAACAAGGTATTTTAACTGCCTGGTAAGGAATACATCAGTGATTTTGTGTTACAGACCGACCCCCATATTCTAATATTTTCTCAAAAAATATTACAGAGAAAGGATTTCAGACCCCTTGCTTTCCAACAAGAAAAGTAGAAAGCATGGAAAGCAGTTACTTACGCAAAGTTGCCCTTTTTAAGTGGGTGGAGATACGCATTTCCTGATTTATTTTCTCTCTTTCTTGTTTTCTTCTTCCCTGGGTTTATTATTTTAAAGATTTGCATGTTTTGGCCCCAATCTGACCCGGAGACATTTTCAAATACAGAATTTCACGTTAAAAATGCAAATTAAATTGACTTCTATTGTTCTAAGTCGGCTGCCTTAAAAATCAATACCACATTCAAATATATTTGTAGGAAGGTTAAGAATCAATTACAATTCAGATGTGCAAAAACATGGGGGTGATTAATATGCTTCCCAATGTGTTCATTTTATATCGTGAACTGTTGGGGAAAAGGAACCTCCACCTAGTGTTTATCATTGAGTGAAGTAGACGTGTGCTAGAGGAATCAACAGCCTTGACCTCAGGTTCTAGTGATGGTGCCTATTACATTGGTATTTGGGTCAACTGTTGGCCATTTGCTGTCTCCTTTAATCAAGGAATACTACATTCCTTGATAAGATAGAGACCGTGGAGTCTGATATCAGCAGGGAAAAGTTAAAGGAACCTGTTGGCCTTATTATCTTGCTTTTGTTCCTGGGACACAGATTACTGCTGAAAGATAAATCAGGGAACCAGGGCTGACATTAATGATGCTCACCTTGTGTTACCCACACATTAGAATCCTTCACCAGTCCTGGGAGTCTCAGTGCTTGGTTCTTGGCCCCGTGAATCTCAAAAGCAAGGCAAATGAGGGGCGCCTGGGTGGCTCGGTTGGTCCTTTCAGCATCTGCCTCTTGATCTGGGCTCAGGTCGTGATCTCTCTGTGAGATGTCTCTGTGAGGTCTCTCTGTGAGATGGAGCCCTGCGTGGGGCTCTGCACTGATAGTGCGGAGCCAGCTTGGGATTCTCTCTCTCTGCCCCTTTCCTGCTCGTGCTCTCCTTCTCTCTCTCTCTGTCTCTCTCAAAATAAATAAATAAACTTTAAAAACGCAACGCAAACGAATGGCAGGTGCCGTGAATACTCCAATGTGAATTTACTGGGGTTTTAAAAAATATATTCCTGCCTCAGTTTTCTTTCTTTTGCTTATTTATTTGTTAATCGTGATGATATAAATATCACACACAAGTATTTACTTGAATACCCTCTATAGGAGGATCGTCACTATGGAGAGAGAAAAATATAAGTCATATTATAAAGCTCCTAGGTTAATAACCTACGGAGCTGAAGTTTATGGAGAGACAGCATAGTGTAATGGAAACCAGAACTAGCTTGCCCAGGTGTACATTATTACTACTTATTACATGTATGACTTAAGGTGAATCTCTGTCTCTCTTTGCCTTAGTTTCCTTTTTAGTATCCCGGGAATAACACCAGCTTCTCCTTTAATTGAGGATTAAATGAGATCACACACTTTTAGGAAAGAAAGAAAAAGAAAAACACCGAGCATAGGACCTGGAAATACAAAGGCTAAAAACCAACCAACAACAACGAGAAGTGAGAGAGATTTAGGGAAACAGCTTTGGTATATTCAGAAACATTTGAAAGAATACAAATCCTCCCATCATTAATATTTGGCTTTGTTTGGCCAGTAGCATAACTCATAAGACCATTAAGACGCAGCTACTCTTTGCGAAGCCTGGAGGAGAGCTGCACTCGTCACCAAGTCTCCTGTTTGCATGAACCTGTCATTCTGGTCAAAAGCCACGCCTTCACTTCCAAGTGTTCCTCACCGATATTTTTCAGGCTGGGACCTGGATATTTTCTTTGCTGAGATTCTATTCAGGGTTTATTACATAGCACTCCACTTAGAGATGCTCAGTAGATACTACTAGTGGAGAAAATCTTCCGTGTTTGTTCATTTACTTATTGAGAACGAGTGAATGCAACAGGGAGAAATACGTAGCATTTTTATAGTTCACAATTTTTCTTAGCATGTGTGGATTTTATCTTCAGGTATTTATAGAAATATATTGTAGACAATATTTTATAGAGAAGAAGATTTTGCTCTTAAAAACTGTGTGCAGACAAATTATTTTAACAATGTGTGGTAGTGATAAGTTATTAGGAATAAATACACTATGTGATGCATCCACGTCTAATTTTATTTACACATTTAGTAAAAAAACATTTTCAAAAACTGGGGGGCGGGGGGATTCTACGTAAATTGAATTAATCAAGTGCAGGTTATGTGGTAAGTTTTAAAGAAAGGTAAAATTAGATAATTAGTTCTGTAGACAGAGGAAGCTTCCAGAATAATGGAAAGGTCACCTGGAATGAGAATGAAATTTCTGAAAACTGAGGTCTCATTATGAACTGGACAATTGCCTAGAACTTGCCTGAGCCCTAAGATAGGATAAAAAAAGGAAAGATGATGAAGATTTACTCAGCAGAGAACATATGGCAATGTGTTCTTAATTTTTGTTTTTTCCAAAAGAGAGAGGATAGGGGAATGTAGGTAAAAGGCAAGGGTGGGTTTTTATTTTGTAGTGTAAGAGGTGATGAGAACAATCTTCTTTGTCATTTAATTTTAAATTCCTAATATAAAATTAGAACTATGGGCATCAGATGTTAGATATTAACACAGGTCTGAAAGCTTTCTTTTGGAGCCATTAGCATGTGTCTTTTATTTCTTTCATGTAAAGCTAATATAACATAGAAATAATTAGGTACAAAGTGAGTGAACCCTTTTCTTTTTTGGATATTTTTTTCCCTAAAATATCTATACCTAGAAAAAGTTGCCGTGATCTGTGGTTATAACTTAGCAGAGTATATTCCCCCCAAATAAATGTCATAGGGGAGTGATTTTCAATCAGAACATCTCATACATAATGCATGACTTGAGCAATTAATTTTTTCCTTTGGTAATAATGGAACATTACCTTGGAAGGGTCAAGGTGGGGAGGCAGTTAAGTAACAGCAAGCTAATTATTGTCCTGCATTAATTCATTTTCCTCTTGTCCATATTAATTGTAGAGTAATGAGCTTGGTCTGTGAGCATTTCCAAAGATAAACTTCATAATATCACAATAATTGTTACGTTAACAATAACAGATAAAATGTCATGCGTTCTTTACATTAGGCATAATTCATTCTTTATATGTATTATTTTAGTTAATTCCTATGATAGTCTGATTATCTATTCTTAATGTCCCCACTGTATAAATAAAGATACCAAAGGAGAACATTTTAAATAATTCATCAAAGTTTGCACAACAAAGAAATGCTAGCAACTGGAAAATAATTGAAAATGTACTTCATAGACCACTTACTCTCCCTAGCATCCAAAGGACATAATATTATGGAAATGTGAATACGTACCTCAGCCCCACTCCCTTTTCTAGACAAAACATTGTGTGTAATTCTGTACCTTTATGTAATCATGGATATGGGATATTTTCCATGTCCAACCTTATTTGTTGCTGAGATAAATCACTTAGTACTGCAGAACTCAATAGAACATATCACATTGTAAGCATTAAAGTGAATAAGCTCAAAAGAATGGCATGAAATAAAGTGGTATAAACTATGTTCATATGCTCACAAATGTTTTAAGAACACTATAAATTAGACTCATTTTTTGTATTTTGCTTCCGATTTAGATGAGGAAATTGATTTCTGAACTATTTAAAATATATGGAATGCCAAATTGATTTGGTATGTTAATATATCCAGCTGGGTTATTGATTAGTTTGAACTTGAAAGAAACATCATGAAAATGTTTTATACTATTCACTTTTTACACACGTTTGCATTGATCTTTCTGATGGTTACCTTGGCCCAATCCCAGACAGTTTGTATAACTTCTGTTCACTGTCCAAAACATCGTTTTAATTAATTTTTCCCTGCATCCAATATAAAGTGCTCTGTCGCACCCTCTCCCACTTGCTGTGCTGCTTCTGGACACTTGCTGTCTGGAGACAGAGGGAAGGGGCAGAATAAACATGACTCCAAAACCTCACAGCCAGAGTCCTGTGTGACGTCAGGCATGCGACTGTTGGCGCTCTATCGTGGGCTAATGCTTGGGGTATCTGGAGACATTTTAAGGACTTGCGGTTCCCATTTGTCATTAGCCTGTGTTATATGTTCTTTGGATGACTGATTTCAGCTCCCTCTCGGCTCCTACCTTCTGTGGAAAGTTTCTACAGCTGTAACCTCTTAACCCATGGGAAATTCATGAAATTTTGCCTTGTTGACAGCTAGGAACTGCATTTTGTCCAGCTCCTGAACTCTATCTGTTCGCCATTTCATACCATTTGGTCAGCCCTCCAACATGAGAGCTTTCTCAGAAAAGAAGGCAGTGACACATTCTAACAGGTCCTAAGGATCCGCTTTGTGATTGAGATACTAGTCCCCCTTCCTCTGGGAAATCACAATTTATCTCAATAGACAGGTGATAGATGAGATAGATAGATAGATAGATAGAGAGATAGATAGATATAGATGATAGACAATAGATAAAGATAGGTAGGTGATAGATGATAGATAGATAGATGATAGAGATAGGTAGATGATAGATGACAGATGATAAAGATAGATAGATGATAGATGATAAAAGATAGGTGGATGATAGATGATAGATGAGATAGGTAGATGATAGATGATAGATGATAAAGATAGGTAGATGATAGATGATAGATAGATGATAGAGATAGGTAGATGATAGATGACAGATGATAAAGATAGATAGATGATAGATGATAAAAGATAGGTGGATGATAGATGATAGATGATAGAGGTAGGTAGATGATAGATGATAGATAGATAGATAGATGATAGATGATTGGTAGGTAGATGACAGACAGAGATAACTGGAAACATAAAAGCCACATATTCCTTTCCTCTATTTATTTCTCTAGTTGGTCTCCCAGCCTTTGCTATTCAATGTCCTTTTACATCATATAAAAGAACACGGAGCTACCTTGGAGATTTTGAGTAGCCTTGTAAGTCTAACAATGCATTTGCTATTAAGTTTTGTCTTATAAACAGGAAGCAGAATGTTCATGCATTGCACATGTTTTCATATTCATGACACATCATGGGAACTTAGTCATATGAGAATTTCCACAGCTTTCATGATAGGACCCATTTTCACTGAACAGTTTAAAGTCATTATCTTTTTTCCTCCCTGGGGATAATACCAGTATGTCCCAACAAGTTAAAATTCCAAACTCACATAATTACTAGAAACATTTTGAAAAATCTTATCGTACCCAAGAACTGCCCAGTGGTGACTTATTTTGAAAAAAATCTGTTAATTCCGTATTATTATTTAACAAAATCCAATATGGCTTCTATACATAACCAAGTAAAACAGATTGGGATTCATTGTTATACTGAGAAATATTTATTGGTCCACTTACCATGTGCTACAAACAATTTTAGACAAGAACAAATGAACGAGACAGACAATTCCTTACCCATTAGGGTTTACATTCTAATCAGTGATAAAGACATAACAAGTAAAAAAATGTACGTATTATTATGATACCAGGTGGCTAAGTGATTTGAATAAAAACAAGACAGAGCATGGGCCACAGTAGAGGACAAGAGTCAGGCAGGCCTTTCAGAGAAAATCACCATTGATCACAGAGCCGAACGAAGGGCGGGAATGAAAAGGAGAAATGTTGGGGACAGATTGTTTCAGGCCTAGAACATGAGACCAGAAGAGTTAAGAAAATACAGAAATGGGAAGGACAGAATACCACGTGACCTCATATGTCAGGTCAGAAAGTTGGTTTCTATTTCCAACATGCCGTGGAGCCGGCGAGATCCCTCAGTCCTAGAAGATAAAGGGGTCTGTGTGTTCCAGCAGAATGACATCAGCCATCATCACGAGGGGGTTATTTACTGGGTCAGGTGCTGCTGGCACTATTTTGACTCATTGGTCACAACAACCATGTGAAACAGGTGGATGGGACCTTATGTTCCAGATTGCAATCTCTGATCTGGAAGCCGAAGGCGGTCTGACAAAGTTCACACGGTGATTTAAACAAAAGTGAACTCATTCATGCTCAGCTCTGGCGGGCTCAACCTCACATGCTTCAGAAACACCTCGTATCACTAGCGGTTTTCTGATCCCTATAAAGGACTTTACATATTTTCTGGTTTCAACTGTCAGTAATTGAAGACTTCTACGTGAGCCTGTGAGTTAACTAAGGCTGATATTGAAGCCCTGCAGCTATTAGCGTGAAGCTGTGCTATTTTCATAAATATCTGCATTGATTTAGCCTTTATTAAAATTTACAAAGATGAGATCTTAATGCCATGTCTTTAGCTTAGGATACAGCCCTGTTCCTGAAACACCACAAAAAGGTTAAGTTTTATTGAAATATGACCAAGTATAATTTCCAGGAAATTGCAACTTCTCTACTAGAATCAGATAGTATTTTTGATATACCTTAAAAGGACACTTTGGAGACTAGCGGGTGGATATTTGCTAGAGCTCCATGCATGCGCTTTTCCTACGTACCTGCGATTAACAATCCTATCATTAACTAAGCCAGAACTTATTTTAACACATCCGCTTTGTGCCATTGGACTCGAACTTGAAACCCTGTCAATGCAGATGTACGTTTTATAAAGTCTTCATCCAAAATTGGTAAGTTGTGCATAAGCCTTGCATCCATGACAGAACCTATTAGATCCTCAGAAACCCTATTTTTTTTTCTCTCGCCCATTTTCCACAGATTCATTTATCTGTTGTTCATCACACTTGCCATTTCTTCAACCAAGATTACAGAGCACTATTTTTTAAATACAAGGAGTAATCCTCTATGGAATAATTCCTGAAAATATCCCTAACTATACTCTTCCAATTTTTATGTCAATATGATAGAAATGCAAATGTTCTCTCAACTCATACATTTCTATTTCACTTGCAAGGTTTTCTGTTTTAACATTCTGTCTTGTTTCCTATTCTTACACTTCCCTAAGTAAATAACAATATGAATGTATAAGGATTTTCTACAGCTTATGACTTCTCATCTACTTTTAATATTTTCCTAAATTGTTGATTTCCAGTCTTGGGCTTTTTTCAAGATCTCTATGCTGCCTACACAACGGTACCTGAATTGACAATGATGAAAAACCACTCTCCTATTACATGGTATGGTGCATATGTCTGAAAGTGCAGAGAAAGCAAAATACTATAGCCATTCAATTCCTCTATCTTCAGCTAAAAATAATCCAAAATATTTTATTTAATACATAGGGTCAATTTGGTTCAGTTCATTTTCACATGCTGTTAATAAGAAATGAAGATATAAAACAATTTTGAGGACATTTTATTCATTCTTTTCTTTCTGTTCAACCTATGAGTTTTGAATTCCATCTTCATTGGGATAGAATAATAAGGATCATTCTTAAAATGTTCATTAAATTTAAGGTGTTTTATGACCTTATTATCTAATGTTGTCATAAATCTTGTTATCTGGATGCTACCAGGTCCGGCAGCCTACCATACTCTCTTCATACTGTTACAATAAAAGTAACTATTGCACCTAATTTTATATTCCATAATAAAAATATGACGCTTAAGAACCAGTTACAGTCTAAGCTCTTAATAGAAAAGGAAATGCTGAGAATCTTATCACGTTTTATTCTGTGAGTGGTGAGAATCCGTGCAGTTGATCATAATATTTTGGGTGAATAGTAATTCAACTTTGAATCAAATACTCCTTTCATTTATTGCTATCATTTTTAGTAGCAATAAAATTCACTTAACAGTTTTTCACACTTTCCACAATTATAATAAAGTTTAAATTGGATGTTGTGTAAACGTCGACATATATTTTGTTGTATTGTGACATGCCAAAGCTCTACTTTGGTTACATGGAAAAATAACTTATAGAAAACTCCCAAACATTTTTTCATGCCCCCTTTTTTATACAAATCTGTAATATCAAAGATAATACAAATTTACACTGTATCCTTGATTAAGTAACATATAACAAGTATCTGTCTAAATTTGAGATCAGTTTTCAAGTGAGGTCTTAACAATGATTTTCAAACATCAAACTACTACCCATCATCCTAGAATCTCAGCCAGAAACTTGCATATTCATTAGCAAGAAACAGTTTTTAAAAGTTTTATATAATCATCCGGATTCCCTGTAAGTGTTTATCTCCATATAGCCATATAGCATCGGAACTTAAAATAGAGAAGCATTTTTCTCTCATTTGGTAAGACTTAAAAAAAAATGGATACATGAACTAATATTAAGTTGATGTAGTTCAGGGCCTTTCTCACATTAAACATCCACAAATGTTGAGAATTTGTATTGGACGGTAGTGAGAAAAATGCTAGAGGAATATTTCGGTTACATGTACCGGAGAGCCGACTGTTAGCATCACTCCATATCTGCATTCACTGACAGCTTGTGGGTAGCTTGAAATAACCGAGGGGTATTTGCTCCAAGGAAATCAGAAGATGCTCTATATGTATCTATATATTCCCCCCAGATAACACCACTCTACTCAAGTGACCACCAGTGTGCCCAAACACATATTAGCATTCTTAACAACTTTTTAATAATAAAAGGCCCCTAATTATATGACTGAGTGGCTGAACCAAACATGCATGCTAATCTTTTAAAGCGAGGTCCCAATTCATTAAGGTAATCATAATATTCCTCCTGATCAGAGGCTGCCGATCCTAAGGAGCTCAGGGATCCAGCTAATGACCCCGTTCCCTCAAAAGCGTAGGTCTGGAGGGAGTCAAAAGGAGGGGCACAAGGATCAGTATTCGCTTCTTCGAGCTTTTCTAGAATGAATTTCCTGAAAATGGCACTGTCGGGGCCCACCTGCAAAGATTGCCTGTACAGGCGCCTGATCTCGGCCGTAGCGGTCCTCTGCACCTTGCGCTCCCGCATGAGGGCGCTGCTTCTCAGCTCTACGACATCAAAGGCCTCGGTGTCTTCTTCTCCTCCCCCTTCGTCGTCGTATCTGAATATGTTCTCTCCGAAGTCTTCACTTTTCGCAGGAAACAGAGTCTGCTTTCTTCGCTGTTTTAGACCTAGGATCAAAAAGATAAACCCTAACAAAGAAAGAAAGCATACCAGAATATCCATTAACCCATGATATAATAATTTATAATCATTCACAATGATTTATAAATATTTATAATGATTATTAATATAATATAATACAATATATAATACAATATATAATCGTATAGTATAATTAATGTAACAATATAATATGTTAGTATAATACGTTAATATGAGTTTATACTTATAAGTTTGTGTTTACAGAAATTACATAGCATTTAATATCTTATTTATAATAAACTTTACAATCCTTGCTTTTGTTATAAGCTTCAGACATGAGCTTAGATTTTATGATTATAAGACAACAAAACATACGGTCGACCCTTGAACAATGCAGGGGTTGGGGACTTCCTCTCCTGGGCAGTGGAATAACCCCATATAACTTTTGACTC
Organism: Lynx canadensis; assembly: GCF_007474595.2. Classification (NCBI taxonomy): domain Eukaryota; kingdom Metazoa; phylum Chordata; class Mammalia; order Carnivora; family Felidae; genus Lynx; species Lynx canadensis. The sequence goes on along the minus strand of NC_044314.2, from coordinate 10,870,640 downwards.
CCTCCAAACTTGAATACAGTATTAGCTGTTGAAAATTTACAACAGAGGCAGGCCAGAGGACACAAGGCAGCCTAACAATCTTTCTGGAGTAGAAAACCATAAAAATATAGCAAACTGTGTTTTGAGGATAATTTAAAATTTTATTTTTTAGATATTGAAAACTAAAAGAAAAGAAGCGAAAGGGAACATTTTCCTACCTATATGCATTGGTCAATTTTAGTAACCAATGATCCACGTTAAGAGAAGGTAAGCACAACGGAGCAGTTTGAAATTCCCCACTGAGGAAAATTCTGCGGCATAATTATTTTCTAAGTTAATATTTCCTGACTAGAAAGTATATGCCACCATAGTTGGTTTACTACCTGTGCTCTGTGACACCACATTCATTTCAGAAATCCCGAACTATCGTTAAAAAAAAAATCATAACACTGGGATGCCCACAATCAATGTTTGTGACCTAAGATAATTTTAACATCATGGAGAAATAGAACAATTTCAGAATGCTTATTATTATTATTATTATTATTATTTTAGTAAATAAAAATTGTGTGTGTGTGTGTGTGTGTGTGTGTGTGTGTGTGTCAAGGCTAGCCAACCCTTTCACAGCCCTGGATGTATTCAGAATTTCATCTATAGGAATTGAAACAAAAATGAAGTGATGTTATCCATATTATCATAAAGAGAAATACATTGGGCAATATTTTATATAAACCTTACATTTAAAAAAATTGAAGTCGTGTTCTTGAAATAAGGCCATTAGGTTTGAATCCAGGTACTATGAAATGCAGCTCAGATATATGGTTGTTATAGAAAGGGAGCTAATAAATAATTTTTCAATCTGTGAATTGGAGCGAGTATTCACAAAACTTTCAAAGGAAACTACTGACTACTGGTTGACCCATATTTCCAACCCTCTAAATATTACTCATGCCCTTGACTGTGAGGCTGCCCTTGGTTTCCTTATAGGGTTTTGAGACTTGGTGTAGGTCTGTACCTGTGTGTATATCAGTACTTGCCATATTTCACTTGATTCTGATACCTAGCTCTGTAACTCTCATTTCAGTTTTATGATCAAAGACCATTAAAAAATTATTGTCAAGACTGAGGCGAGGTAGGAAATAATGGTAATTTGTATGGGAAAGAGAAAGGCATGATTTTTGAAGCTTTGAGAAAAACGAGAGTGAAAGCCAAGCAAGTCCTGAAACAGATGTCAATTTGAGCCGTGAGTTTGGGACGCAGACCCAGTGGCTGATGGGATTGCCCTCAACACGCAGTCAAGTTGTGTTGACTTTTGACATGAAGTTACATGGGAAGCAAGAGAGGGTTTAGATTATACACGGGTATGTTAAAGAAAGAGAAAAGGTTTTGCCAAATGAATTCTTTTTAGTCTTGAAAGCCTGACAAAAAACATTTTGGGGTTCATTTGCCTCACCTGTAAAATGAGTATAACTTACCTGCTTGTGAAAACAACAAACAAACAAAAAAAGGGAACTATTTGATTGGAATTTCTTTCATGTTTAGCACGTGTTTAGTAAAACCCTGTTTTTGCCTTCGTCCACACTAACATTTACTTTCTTTCTTAATGGCCACAGGACCCTAGTGAGTTGCAGTATAGGGTCGAAGGGAGTTGTGTGCAGTTACGAAATTTCAGCACCTCGTGTACCAGCTACATGACCCTTTGCAAAGTACTTAGTGCTTTAAGTTTCACGTTCCTCATCCATAAAACGCAGGTGATAATAGTTCTACTCCATAAGGTTATTATGAGGATCAAATTGCATATTGTGTGTAAAGCACTCAAGACAATATCCTGGAGTGTAATAAGCACTCAGCAGAAGGTCACCATTATTATGACCGATTGTTATATAACTGTATATGCTGAAATGCATTGTGACAAAAACATCCCTAAACAGAAGTGGACACCCATGCTGACACACTCATAGAATTCAAGGATCATTGGTTTTCATCTTGAAATCCACAGTCACTCTATTTTTTTTATTTACTCCACTGGTTTAAGAATTGCAACACATCCAGAAGAGCAATTAAACGCACATACATGCACACACACACACACACACACACACACACACAAACCCATACTGTGTCGTGATAATGGAATTAACTATTCTTTATATTTCTTAGTTTCAATAAATGAAGATAGGTTCTGTTCAGCACTACTTACCAAATATTAGCATAATGCTTATCAAAATTGCAAGTACGACTTCTGTTCTGAATCCCATAGAAAGCATACGGTCTTTATTCCTGCAGGTCTGTGTACTGCCATAATCATCACAGTCACAGACGTGTATGGTAAGGGTGTTTGTACTTGTAAGTGATGGGCTCCCGTTGTCAGCAATTAGGACAGATATGTAGAAGACGGGCTCTTCTTGCAGGCTAAAACCAGTTCTATTAGTCAAAATTACAGCTGTGTTATCTAAAACAGAAATCCATGTGCATCATTTTTCAATAATACAAAAGAAATTCACACCAGTCACATGTACTAGAAGTCATGGTATAGATGTATCATATGAGGTTACAAAAACAAAAAACAAAGAGGAAATTTCTGATAAAAAGACAAAAGATCCACTCAAAAAGTCATTATCGATTTGACTTGGCCCTAACACTAATTACATAATTAGGTGAATTACACCAATCAATTCCAAAACGTCCTTGATAAAGGTAGAAAACATAAATGTGGAACACAGAAAACAAAGCAGCTTTTTAATGAGATGTCAATATTTTCTAGAGGGGGACCAGCATTAAATTTATGTTGACAGTCAGTTTCATTTGGGTTATTTACTCATGACACAGTTCTTTTTCTAGTAGAAACTCATTATTTTCACAACTACTACAAATACACAAGATTTTCAGAGTCATTTACAAGTAGCACAGCAAGTGATCTCAAATTATATATTTACTAATGAGACAAAACGATTAGTTTTACTTGTTAGGAGAAATTCTGTTGGGATGTTTCATTTCACTTTGACATTATTAACCCATTTTCTATATAAAATCCAGATAATAGTTAAACCTTAGTAGTACTGATCACTCATCTAGATAGAACATTTTTAAAAGCTTAACAAAGATGAACAATATATACTCCAACACTTTTGAAGTTGTTTTTCCCTGAATCCCAAAATATTCTAAGTAATCTTTTTTGGTGCAGCCTTGTACCTGGGTACGATATTTCTCCCCCCGCCCCAACCCTTTTTTTTTTTTTTTGGCCTGTCATCCACCCAAATGTTTTCTGTATCAATGAAACCTCAGAAGACACAATCAGTAAAATGCAAACAAACGGAAGTCTTTCAAAATGTGTGCCTGCTAACGACTTTTCCCAAATCATCTTTTAAAAGCAAATTCTCCATCATGTACTTGGAACCTGTAAAACTCTTGTGATATTATTTTATTTACTTGGCAGATTGGAAAGGTAAGAAAGTTTACATTTTTCCATATATATTTTATTAGATTACTTGTAATCACAAACATTGAATCAAATTATTTTCTTTACATTTTAATATACTTCTTTTTCCTCAGCAACTTATTTTATATTAATGTAAGTAAATCTAAGCTGAAACTTAATTTCTTATATTATTATATGCATTTTTTATCCTAAGAGTATTTGAGTTTCCTTCACTGGAGAATTTGACCAGGAGGAGAGGAGGAGAACATGTCTGCATTTATTCTCCTGTAAAAGATCTCCCCCAGGGGTGCCTGGTGGGGGGCTCAGTCTGTTGAGCACCTGGGTCTTGATTTTGGCTCAGGTCATGATCTCACGGGATCCTGCGATCAAGCCCCACGTTGGGCTCTGCACTGACAGCACGGAGCCTGCTTGGGATTCTCTCTCTCTGCCCCTCCCCAGCTCATGTTCATTCTTTCTTTCTCTCTCAAAATAAATAAGTAAACATTTTTAAAAATTAAATAAACATCTCCCCTAGCTCGAAGCTTAAACTCAGTTGTGAGAAAGGACAGCTACAGGTATTTGACTATGGAAGCTTGTGTAATAAATCCTGTGGTGTTTCCTATCTTTAAGATATAAAGTAAAATTAAGATAGAAATCCATAGGATGACAAGAAAAACTTTTACTGAAGGGAAGGAAAAAAGAACAGAGCTGCTTTATACAAAGTCATTCCACTTCTGTATCTGTATGGAGAGATAAAATATTCTGTCTCTCCAAACAAAATCCTTGGGAACATTGTGTCCTGAGATTGATGTAATCGTTCCATTTTGAAAGGAAGGGAATAATCTTAAACCAATTTTATATATTTATAGCTTCTAATTAATGACTCCAAATATCTGTGGATCAATCGAGCTAACATGACTATAAGTACATATCACTTTCTTCCCCAGACATAAATTTAAAATTTGAGTTATACAAGGACATGAAAGGAACCATTCTGTCAGAAATGCAATTATATTTGCAGGGTCTTTCAGAGTTTGCAAGGTCTTATAGACACTGATGATTTGAAAAAGGATTTTTCATTTAAAGGAATCCAGTGAGAAATGGGGTTAGTATTCAGAACTTGACTTTGAGTTTTGTTTACCATTTTCATTGCCACTCCCTACTCTCTCAATGTTATCATATCCCAAGAACCATATAAAAAGCAGCAGAATTATAAATTCCCTTAAAACCAAACACATTTCTCAAAGAAAGGATAAAAGGCCATTATGACGAATGCCATTACCTTGATTATCTATGATTATAAAACTTGAGTTCTTTGTGTCTTCCACAGACAGATTAAAGTAAAAATGGTGATCTTCTATGGATTCATCTCTATCCACTGCACTGATGGTCTGAATTACCTAGAAAAGACAGAAATAGGTTGCTAGCTTTTGATTCCAGAAACTAACTACTGTTAGAAAGATTATCATCATCATTAGCTTTCATCAAAACCGTTTTACCAATTTTTTATGGATATTGCAGAAGATAACTCAAATTTGGGAGAATATTACAATATTTTCTCAGATTATAAATAAGTTCACTTGTACCTTTTAAAAGAGTGACTTGATATTGCATAATAAATTAGTCTTGATGGATAAGATGATTTCCACCAGTTAAGTTTGTTACAAGTTCTCAAAGTATTACTGCTTAGAAATCAAGATTCCCTCCCATGTTCTCTGTCTGATTTCCCCCTTTCTTCCTTTTTTTTTTCTTCTCCCTTCCTTTTCTGAATAGTGGCCATTATGATTTGTTGCAGTTATATATTCCCTGCTTATTTGAGAGCATAGCTGCGGTAAACTTATTGTCTTACTAAAGTATTAGCTAAACTAATGAGTTTTTAAATTGATTTGAGGAAATAATGCAGTTAGAGCTTAGGGGCAATGTACATGATTTCCTTTGACCCATAAAGATTATGGCAAAAGTGTTCCACATCAAGTAAATTCCTATTTCAGATCATAAAAAAAAAGTAAAATAGTGCAGTTTTGAACACATCAGTTCACAGTTAATTCTTTTTTTCCAGACATGAATGTGTCAGTCAAGTAGTTCATTATTGTCAAAAAAGAGATATGCTGTCAAGATCACATAGTGAGATTGTGATTCATTCTGGAAATTAAAGTAAATTGATTATAGAAGTTATTGTTTTGAATTTTCTAGAATTAAAGTGCTTTTAACCATGTGTCAGACAGAAATATCTTTAGCTGCAAGATGACAGGCCCAAAATTTATAATGTTATACTTCAAAGAATAGATACAGATCCACCTGCTTAAAGAGCTAACATAATTTGTACATTATTTCTCTATTTCTTGACTTATCTTTTTCTGTATAACACATTCCTAATTAAATCATAATCATACAGTGTTAATGCAAAAAAACATAGTTCCATTCAATCCATGCCTATAATAATAAATGTGGGTTGTATTAGGGTAGTGCTTTTTTTTGGATTATCATCATAGCTAGGGTAAAGGGAGGGGGAACTTGAAGCACGGATATGTTGAACCCTGGCTTTGCCACTGACTAGTTTTTTATATTTAAAAAATGGAGATACTAACTTAACTTTTAGGATGCGTTTTTAGAATTATATGTCATGGGGCACCTGGGTGGCTCAGTCAGTTGAGCATCTGACTTCGGGTGAGGTCATGATCTCACTGTTTCGTGGGTTTGAGCCCCATGTTGGGCTCTGTGCTGACAGCTCAGAGACTGGAGCCTGCTTCCGATTCTGTGTCTCCCTCTCTTTTTGCCCCTCCCCCATTCGCACCCTGTCTCCCTCTCTGTCTCTCAAAAATTAACAAACACTAAAAAAATGTAGAATTATATGCCATAGCTTGTCAAAGTGCTTTTCACACAATCAGTATGTGTTTATGTGCGTTTTCTTCATGAAAACATAGTCTTACTGGGATTTGCACAGAAAAAGAGGTATCCTGTGGAATACTGTGTGTAATCTCATTATATGCATATTTGTTTAATTAAGATTGATAGCAAACTGCAAAAATTCATGTTTATCTTGTTGCCATATGCAGACTTGATTTTTAGACAAGGAATAATGTATCTCACTACCTGACTCTCTGTATTAAATACATGCATCGGACTAAATGTTGAATATGTTTCCCTTTTGTGAATGAAGGCTGAAGCACACTGGTGAGATTTTCACTTTATATATATTCTTAAATAATTTTAATTAATGAAACTACTCTCTACATATGTATAGGCAAACCGAATATGCATAGGTTTCAGCACCCTGGTCCCCCCCTTTTTTTTTAATGTTTATTCTTGAGAGCGAGACAGAGTGTGAGTTGGGGGAGGGGGCAGAGAGAGAGGGAGACACAGAATCAGAAGCAGGGTCCAGGCTCTGAGCTGTCAGCAGACAGCCTGGCACCGGGCTCGAACTCACAAACCGTGAGACCATGACCTGAGCTGAAGTCGGATGGACGCTTAACTGGCTGAGTCACCCAGGCGCCCCAACCCTGGTCCCTTTTTAATGTATGTGCCTCCACTTAAACTTGCTTTATAAATTGAAGCTACATATGAACCACTTTACAAAAATAGGAAGCCACTGACAGAATCAGTCACATAGTAGGTATCATTAATTCTTTTGAACTACCCTGAACATGTACATTATTCTTGAGAACACACATTTCTCAAACAGGGCCAACATTTTTGAACACAAAAATCTTGACTAAGGATCTCAATTTTCCTTTTCATACGACAATGGGAGGGTTTTGGTTTTCATTTTCAAATAAAATTCTAAGAAAAAATCTTTTGCATTGATTAGATTTCTAAATGATCTCCTTCTAACTACTTACCTGGAGCCTATCAATGGTCATATACATTGATGAGAGGGGCCGAGACAAATCAAAAAGCAAAGATTAGACAAAGAAGAATGGCCATGTGATGACAAATTCTGAGAACTCAGATTTTTAAAGTCCTCTTTGTTTTGGGTAGAGTTTTTTCAAATTTTTTTCTGACCCAATCCGTGTGATTCTCCATTTATAACACTTTAAAATCCATAATGGAAACAGTGTGGCAGCCTAGAAAATCTAAAAATAACCATATCTCAATGGGAACTCACCTAAGGGCCTGAGATTATTTTATATATCACCGTAGGCCATCTTCACAATTATCCTATGCGATAAATCCTATTATTGTCTCCGTTTGATATTTATTTATATTTCGCTTCAGGTCACCTAAGGATCTCAGGTAAATAAAACGGTTGGGTCAGAATCTGAATGCAAGCTGACACTACCACTAGTGTGAAATGAGTAGCGAACGTGGGCCTCAGAGCACATTTTCTTCAGATTTATTGAGAAAAATAAGATTGGAAAATATTTAAACTGTGCATCAGGATGATTTGATATACATATACGCTGTGAAAAGATTCTCTCCATGGAATTAATTACCACATCCATCACCTTACATCTTTATCATTTTTCAAAGTTCTACTTTTTTAGCAAATGTATAGAGTTTTATCAGCATAGGCACCATGTTACACATTCGATCCTTGGACTTTATTCATCTTATCACTGAAAGTTTATCCTTTACCAATCTCTCCCTATATCTCACACCCCCAAGCCCCTGGCCACCATTTTCTATTCCCCCACAGAACACATTGTTCAAGCCCTGGACCTGTTCTTGTTCCTGAAGTTTGCATACAAAAAAAAACCCAAAACACTGTAAAGGATGTGGCATACAAGAAGCAAACAAAACGAAGTCTCATACAAGACAGAGACATGCACAGAAATAAGTAATATAATTCCTATAGAAAAGAGAGACACTAAAAATAACGGTTGAGGAAAAAAAGAAGAAAATAATCTGAGTATTAATGTAGGAGAAAGAAAATGATTTTCCAAGGTGGAAGTGAACGAATACTTGAGTAAAAAACATGAATTAATGGGGCAAGTGTGATCTAGACAAAGAAATACCGTGCGAAAACCATGAATGCAGACAGAGAACATATTATTAGGTAGAAATGAAAGAAATTTGCATTTACAGGTCAAAGGTAGTTAAATATTGGCATAAGTTTCCATGTAATCATTTTATAGAACTACAAATGGTATTTGACTTTAAAGATAATCATGGGAAAAAAAATAATCATTTTGCACCTGTCAATTACCATGCATAATGACTTCTTTAAAAAAAAAAAAAAGAGGCACACATGGGCCAACTTACTAAAATGCCATTCCTAGATTAATTATTCTGATTTAAAAAATCAGTACAACATTCATTTTTGACACAGAATATAGGTATGGCCTTTATTAAACATGCAATTTTTTGATAGCTAGGCAAATAAATAAGTATTATACATGGATTTGGAGCAGTTAATACATTTGAGTCTGTTTCGTTACCTGAACAGTAGATCTCAGTGAAATCTACTTCCAGGATTAGCTGAGGAATTTTCAAATAAGATTATAAACGATGAATTAAAAAAATAAATGATGAATCAAAATACAGGTATTGAGTATTGATATAAATTCTGAATTCCTTGGAATGTGTTTAATAAGCAATTTCTATTAATGCACATTAAACAAAAAGTGAGATCTGCACTAAATGAATACATGGAAGGATTTTTAAAATTTCAACTAAATTGCTGCTTATTTAGTTATCCTAGGTAGTTGTACCTTGCATCAAGCTATAAATGCAAATTCCTTCTCCCACTGTCTGGAAATATAGTCAACAAATTTGCGTAAGACTGTCACTTTTTATACCACTCCACTGAGAACATGATTACAAATTAGACTTGTTTTGAGAAAATAAAGGATTCGAAATTGTTGTTGAATATCTGTTCAAAAGGCCAAAGTATTAATTAATACAGTAATAGAATTAGAGCTAACAAGAAAATCTAGTCGATGGTCTGTTTTCTTTCTTTGTTTAGCATGTTATTAGGAGAAAATGTTGAGAAGCTCATAGTATTCTAATGTTTTGGTACTGGACAGAGACAGAGATATTCTACGTTTCTAAAAAGGACTTTTAACAAAATTATACGCATTTAAATGTCATAGATATATAATGTTTTGATGTTTACTTATAGATATCTACTTATATTCATTTAAAAATTGTACTTTCTTAAATTTGTATATCAGTATATCTATAGCTATATCTATATTCCTTTTGTTAAATGAATTTTAAAAACATACTTTCTAAAAATTCATATAACATAATATATAAATGAAAAAAATTAATGTATAAAAATATTTGACTAATATCCCAAAGGTATCTGTTTAGCAAATATTTCATTGGCATTTGGAACACACCAAGCCATCTCAGGCCCTGGGGGTGCAACAGTGGCCAGGACCAAGTGTCTCTGTCACCACAGTTTACATTCTAATGGAGAAGAGGGATGTAATACCTGAAGAATAAAAGTGCAGAATAAAACACCCAAAGCACATAATACTTAAACATTTGGGGGTCAGAGGACCTGGCATCTAACCTAAAAATAAAAGATTACACTTCAGAGGTGAGCAGTGGTGATGCCATGAATGTTCTAGAAGGGCATATCACCAAGTTTGTACTTTATACCGAGGTCCACTCACAAGTTATAAATTGGAAAAAAAAAAGATTTTATTTTTATTTATTTTTATTTTTTTAAACATTTTTTTAATGTTTATTTATTTTTGACAGAGAGAGAGACAGAGCATGAGCATGGGGAGGGGTAGAGAGAGAGGGAGACACAGAATCCGAAGCAAGCTCCAGGCTCTGAGCTGTCAGCACAGAGCCCGACGCGGGGCTCGAAATCACAGACCGTGAGATCATGACCTGAGCTGAAGTCAGATGCTCAACTGACTGAGCCACCCAGGCGCCCCAAAAAGATTTTATTTTTTATCTGAGATCCCATGATCCAAATGTTTGGGAAATTTCTGCATTTTAGAATGTTCATTCTGAAGACACCTTTAGTGTGGATCTGGAAATAGGGAACCTCGTTAACAAGCTGTTGCCATGATCCAGGGGAGCATTTGGTTTGTATTCAAAACCTCCTGATGTGATACATAAAGACAATAACATCCACAGTTACGGAACGTGTTATTTTAAATGAGAAATTATATGGAGATTGCTGAAGTGTTTGCCTAAACTGAAGATGGTAACAGCATGCTCTCAGGTGAAGGTTTCCCAGACTCCAACTTTCCCATAGGAAATGTTGACATCATCAACGTAACATTTCACCCTTTCCAAGAGGGCATACGATGTATTCTTCTATTTTCCCACCACTAAAAACTGCCATGGAAATTGTCTCCATGCTCTCAGACTTAACTGATAACAGCAACAACTGTGGTGTATCCCTGCATGTGAGCTGTGAGACTGGAAGAGAAATTTGATTTTATAGGATGGTCCTTCAGCAGAACCATCCATGATTCACTCCAGAAGGTATGTTAGGTCTCTGGTAGGGTGAGTGAGGCTAAAGTACGGAGGTACTCAGGGGATGGAATCAACAGAATTAATGACGGATTAAATATGAAGAAGAAACGACCAGACTGAATTAAGGATGATGTCCACACGTCTATCTTTCCTGCACAATTTGATGAGTTATGGTAATTTGGCAAGGGATATTGAAAAAAACAGGGCAGGCTTAGAAGAAAATGTGGTGTAACCTTAGGACATACAAGCGGAACTCTCTACTTAACTGGGCATACAGCTTGAAATATAGGAGAAAGAACAGGCGTAAAGATCTAGAAGTTATCATGAAAGAGTGATCTTAAAAAAAAAATTAAAAGGACGGGACACAAGAAAGAAAGGAAGGTGAGAAGAAAACCAGATTATAATGTAGGATCATGGAAATTTAGGCAGCAGAAAGTTTTTACATGGAGACAACATGTCTTTACATTAGATAGAATATTGATATCAAAGAATCTAACATCACTGATAATTATACTTTACTTCTCAAAAAGATATTTCGTATCAGTCAAGATAATGGGAATCATTAATTTGAAAAATTAGAACTATTTCCACCAAACAGGAAAGGCAAATTGCCCTAATGTCAGCTCATTTATTATATTCATATTCTGCAAACTACTGAGTATTCTCTCCCCTCTCTGCTCCCCACCCTGGGCATTTACACACCAAGAACAAAAACAGAACCATGTGGATCATCAAGGAAATGCCTGATTTTCTCCAGAATCGAGGGCACCTATTCTGGCATTTTGATTTTCTACAATATATGGATGACCTATCCAAAGCACAGAGACACTTTTTAATTTGTCATCTTGTCCAGAAATTAAGCCTGTGGGAAATAAGACCAAGAATGATCTTCACAGTATGAGAAAACACATAAAATATTTCCTTAATGATTTTTAATTCATTACCTGTGAAAATGATAGCATTCGGTAGATATCATAGAAATACGCAGTGAGTTATTTCTGTTTGTTTTTTTTTTTTAATTTTGAAACTTTAATTTGCTAAGAACATTGTTAAGATCTATGCTCTTAAAAATTTTTAAGTACACAACACCACATTGTTAACTACAGGCACAGACTCATCTTGTATAACCAACACTTTATACAGGTTGAACAGCAACACTCTGATTTTACATTTTTAAATATGACTTCAAGTGCTTAAAAGTCCACCATATTTCCTTACAGTCCTGCACTAGATCTCACTTCCTCAAACAAATGTCCTTCTTTTCAGTAATTTTTAAAATATATTTTACATATTATTGTATGGACCTGAGGTTCAGAACACTATGAAAAATCACAGTGTGAAAGCAGAAATTTCTTCTCCATCATTGTTTAAATTTTTTTTAACGTTTATTTACTTTTGGGACAGAGAGAGACAGAGCATGAACAGGGGAGGGGCAGAGAGAGAGGGAGACACAGAATCGGAAGCAGGCTCCAGGCTCTGAGCCATCAGCCCAGAGCCCGACGCGGGGCTCGAACCCATGGACCGCGAGATCATGACCTGAGCTGAAGTCGGACGCTTAACCGACTGAGCCACCCAGGTGCCCCTCATACTTGTTTTAAAGTATGGTACCCCACTTGTTTCAATATTGAGATCTTGACTATTGATTTGAGTGTTAGTTTTATCATTTTTTTCTTACGATACTTATTATGGCTGCATTTCATTACCCAGAATTTAAGTTTAATTTTATCAAAGGGCTTCTTAGCATCATCAAATGAAAAGTTGGTGTGTATCTTTTTGTTCCTTTGAGATATTGATATAATGGAAAATATTCATAGATCTAATTTTTTTGTTATTCTCCTAAGGATATCGTTTCTGTGCTGTGTATCAGCACTTAATACATTAATAAATTGTTTTTAATTGCAATTCACATATAATGCTTACAGACAGCCGTATTCTTAATAACTGTTTTGTGTTTGATTTTATGTTTGCAGGTATTTAATTCTGTCATTTTTTTTTTTTTTACTATGAGTAAAGCTATTTAAAGTAACCTGAGGAGGCTCCCTTGTTTTGGATGCTTTGGGAAAGTTTATATAGCATAGGGATTAGTTGTAATTTATAATTTTGATATTATTCAACTTCGTGGATTTCTTGGCCTCAAGTATTCTCAATAATATTAATGATTATTCTTTGAAACTCTTGTTATTTTTCTTACATCATTTCTTTTGTCTTTTATTATCTTTCATTCCAGCAAATGATTTTTAAGTTTCATTTTGAAATAACTGTAGATTCTCAGAAAATTTCAAAATCAGTGCAGAGTATTTTTTTTTTATTTTTTTTTAACATTTATTTATTTTTGAGACAGAGAGAGAGCATGAACAGGGGAGGGTCAGAGAAAGAGGGAGAACAGAATCCAAAATAGGCTCCAGGCTCTGAGCTGTCAGCACATAGCCCGACGCAGGGCTCGAACCCACGGACCGCGAGATTATGACCTGAGCCGAAGTCGGACGCTTAACCGACTGAGCCACCCAGGCGCCCCGCATAGAGTATTTTAAATACTTGTTTCAGTGAACCCAATGGTTACATCTTCCATAACTGTAGTACAATTTCAATTCCTGGAAATTCAGATGGGTACAATAGTGTTAAAGAGAAAATTTCGTCGGTTTTCACTGGCTCTTACATCCATGTACCTGTGCGTGTGTGTGTTGGCATGAGTGTAACTCAAACAGTTTGATCTCATGTAAAGACCAGTGTCACCACACCCAATCAGGATACAGAAGAGTTTCGTCACCACAGGTGAACTCCTTCATACCCCTCTTTCTTGTCTCACACCCCCACTCCTTCCTTTTGGAGGAAGTGGAATCATAAAGCACATCTTGTCACACACCCTCACTCCTTCCTTTTGGAGGAAATGGAATCATAAAGCACATAAGGTTTAGGGTATTGTCTTTTTCATGAAACATAATGCCCTTGAGATCCATTGTGCTCTGCATGTATTCATTATCTGTTCCTTTTTATGGCCAGGTGGTATTCCATTTTCTGGATGTATCACGCTTTATTTAATCGTTCTCCGGGTAACTGACATGTGGATTATTTCCAGTTTCGGCTGTATTAAGAATAGAGTTGCCATGAATATTTTTATTTAAATGTCAGTAATTCTCTGACGTGTGCCACACACCGCCCAAATGTGTGATTATTAGATTGTACAGTAAGTACATGCTCAGTTTTATAATAAACTGTCAAACTATAATTCACTTTTTACGTCCACCCCCTCACCTCCCAGCATTAGATGATGTCACCGGGTGTTGTTTTTGTAGCCATTCTGGTCGGTGTGTAGTAACATCTCATTGTAATTTTTAACTCCATTGTCCAGATAACTAATGATGGTCAACATCTTTTCGTGTGCTTTTTTGCTTTCCGTATAACCTCTCAGGGAAATGTCTTGTCATGTCTTTTGCCTATTTTATAATTGTGTTATTTAATTTTTTACTGATGAGTTTTAAGAGTTATTTGTATAGTCCGGATATAAATCCGTTGAGTAATCTTTGGTTTCCAAATATTTTCTTCCAATCAGTAGATTGTTTTTTTAATCCTTTTAACAGGGATTTCCACATTTTTTTAAATTATTACAAAGTCAATACTTTTTTTTTTTTTTTTCTTATGGATTGGGCCTTTGGTGCTATATCTGAGAACTCTGTGTAGCCATAGACAATAGTTTTTTCATGTGTTTACTTCTTTCTAAAAGTTTTACAGCTTTAGGTGTACATATAAATGTATGATACATTTTGAAATAACTTTTGTATAAGGTATGAGGTTTAGGTGGATTTTTCTATTTCTTTCCTATGAATATCTAATTGGCTCAGCAAAATTGGTTGAAAAGACTAGAGAATTTATATGTATCTATGCATTTTCTCTGCAATAGTGTTCACGTTATCCAGATTTCCACATTTTTTAGAACACACAAATATTGTATTATAAAATATGGGTTTTCTGTACCCCTATTGATTTAATTATTATTTCGTTTGTTTTCATTAGCATACTCAAAGGCTTCATTTTTCTTGTACTACAAATAAATAATCTGGTCAACAAAAAGAGAAGTATTTAATTACTTTAAGGAAAAAAAATGGCAAATGCAATTTATTGAGCTATTGCTCCAAAGATTTAAAAAGCAACAACTTAATCTGTTTCAAACCAATAAAAAAAAAAATCAAGAATCTGACAAAATCAAAACTCCAATAAACAAAACCAAACCAACCACAATAGTGTTTATATTGAAATTTGTAACTTTTTAACGTTTAGTTTATAAATAACGGATTCCTTTAAGCCTGGAATGAAACACTATTAATCTGTTCGCACCCTCATCTAGCAATCCGCATTGGCAGTTTTGTTTCTGGGTAATGTCACATGTGCACAGACACCTTACAGCTCATTTAGAATCTCTTTAGAAGGGAAATGAGCCCCATGTTAAGAACTTCTAAAACTACTCTTAACTGTTCATTTTAATAGTAACAAAATTATTTGTAACAAAGGCCAATGCTACCCATTTTCTCATTTAATAATATTTTATCCTTACTAACTCCTTACACGATAGGAATTATAGGGCCAATGTACGTTTCTTTTTCAAATGAAATGAGGAAATCGGTAGTCAGTGTGGTGAGATCATCATCTAATCTGGGGAGTGTGTGAGCTAGTAAAATTCTCTTGCTATTATATCAGGCAATCTTTCTGCCATTGTTGTTTACTGTTGTTTTTGAGGTTTCACTCCCACACGAGGGGAAACATATTTGAATTAAAAACCACGGTTTTCTACATACGTGATTTTTAGACAATAATGAAGAATACCAGTTAGCCCACGAAATGCCCCCAAATTAATACCAGAAAGCAAATGTTCATTGCATTACTCTCTAAAGTACCCTTTGTCTCTCTAAACATTGGGACAAAACCACACAGATGAAAAACAAGGGGAACATTTAAAGAACAAATAAGGGGAGGAAAATTATTTTCCTATTCTGTCAATTTTTCTCAAATGGTAAAGAGGCAAATTCATCAAATTCACACAGATACATTCAGTTATCATTGGAAAGCTGTGTGCTTTGTATTGCTTAAGACTACATTAAAGGGTTAGTAGATAATATCACTACAAAAAAAAAGAAAGAGAGAGCGAGAGAGAGAGAGAAAGAGAAAGACCAAATGCCTATCTTTTCCTTAACTCTGATCACTTTGGTGCCAAGAATGATAACTAAGTAGAAAAAAAGTGACTTATTGTTTAGTTTTCTAATGTTCTAATGAAGTCAAGCAGTCAATCTCCAACATTCCCAAATAAATTTGTCATTAAGAAATTACTATTTGGAGTTTAAAAAAGAAAGGAAATTAAAATTTTGGAAAGAAAGAAGCAAAATCCTATCTAAAATAATTCTAAAACAATATTGTATATAATAGAACATTGATTTAAGACATACTGATCCTCACTGAAATGCATTTGGAAAATTTTTAAGTTTTTAAAATTCTACACTTTTGCCCTACCCACTTATTCATAGATTTATATTATAAAAGTGAACCAGCTTAGCTCATGGACAATCTTATAAAGTCTCACACATATAGTCACATCACAAGCTTTAAAAAACAAGTGTCACAATTCAAAGTGTCTCACCCTAATTATTTGTAAATACAAATTTAAAAAATCTGATAATTTTGGTGCCAAAATGAAGGTGATGAGGGAGAATGTTGCTTTTAGAGAATAACTTATCGGTTATTCTGGAATCTAATTGCCTTAAATTGTGTGATTTCAAGACTCATTAATCTGGTTGTTCTACTAATCTAGGAGCCAATTGAAAGGCTGCTTTTCTCAGGGTGCCTGGGTGGCTTGGTCGGTTAAGCGTCCAACTTCAGCTCCGTTCATGATCTCGCAGTTCGTGGGTTTGAGCCCTGCACCGGACTCTGTGCTGACAGCTCAGAGCCTAGAGTG
The DNA here is from genome assembly GCF_007474595.2 of Lynx canadensis. Taxonomy (NCBI): domain Eukaryota; kingdom Metazoa; phylum Chordata; class Mammalia; order Carnivora; family Felidae; genus Lynx; species Lynx canadensis. Next base: position 10,853,919 of record NC_044314.2, on the reverse strand, counting down.
TGCTTCAGATTCTGTTTCCCTCTCTCTGTCCCTCCTGCACTCACACTCTTGTCTCTCCCCAAAATAAGTAAACATTAAATAAAAAACAAATAAAAGAAAGACTGCTTTTCCCTTTATTGGGTTTAAGGTGCTTTATTGGATAATTGGCATCCCCAAACACCTTTTACTTTGGTTGTTATTCCTAACTTAAGTAAGATCATCTACATGTGCACATTTTATTTTATACTCATTTTCACCTACTTACTTTGTTTGTATTTCTATACCCATAAATAATTTCATAAATATGTTTTCTATAAATCAATTTATTAAAAATGCTCACTCTTGATGAATATAAGCAGTAGACATTCTATTTTAAAGGACTAATAGAATTCAGTACTTGATAACAAATAAAAATTATGCAATTTTTACGTAAAGCAAATTATAGAAAATGATTTGGGTAAACACAGTAGGATCAACATATACTAGAGAAAATTCACTTTCAGAAATAATGAACGTGTCATCTATAATGGGTATAATGGAGGTGAATATTTCTTCACTGGCAAGCTCACTCATAGTATTTCTGAAAGATCACTTACTACATCAATACCAAGGAACCAGCTGCTAAACAAGATGATTTCTTATCAACCAGCAAGCGCAAGTGTATAATAATAACAGAATGACTTTTTCAGGTCTTTGCAAGTCATTATTTCCCCATCTATATTTTGGCTTTATATTTCATTAAAATTTACTGATGTCAAGAAAAAGGTATAGAGTTTATGAATATAATTATTGGTCATTAAAAAGACTTACTAAATTCGACACTGCTTTCAAGCATTATATTTTTTATTGAATTCGTTTTGGCATCCTCGGTCTTCTCTGACACTTCTGATGTTTAAAATCGTTGTTTGCCTCTTTTTGGTATTGTCACCCTTAAATATTGTCCATATTAGGGGCACCTGGGTGACTCGGTCAGTTGAGCATCTGTCTCTTGGTGTCGGCTCAGGTCACGATCTCGCCGTTCTTGGGATTGAGACCCACGTCGGGGTCTGCACTGACAGTTTGGAGTGTGCTTGGGATTCTCTCTCTCTCTCTTCTCTCCCTGTCCCTCCCCTGTGTGCTCTCTCCCTCTCCCTCTCTCTCTCTCTAAGTAAATAAACTTAAATAAATAAATATTGTCCGCATTAATTCAATCATATTTAAGGTAATGAGTTCTGGACTACTCCTAGGATGCATGTCTGTATTAGAAATTCAAAGTATTTGGTTAAAAAAAAGCATCATGTGCCACAGTGTTGCATAGGTTCATACATATATATATGCCTCTATGCACACATGCACATACGTATGACAGAACTATCCCAACTCATGAATGATGGGTGGGCTTATAATTTGCAATTTGAGCGAAAATTATTTACCTCTGAATACTTGTAATAGTTCTAATTAAAGAAAGCCCTCTGAAAGTTATCATATCTGTGTCCCTCGAAAGTACATGATTTTAAATAAGTGAAGCAAATGAACAAAGAAAGAGCAAACAGTGGGAGAGTTTCCTTTAGAGTGATCTTCCACATTGTTGAAAGACCGAGAATAGGGGAGCTACGTAGTGAGAGCAAGAGAGGAAGAGGAAGCAGGATTTTTCTTGATTTTCTGGGGTGGGTATCTCAGCTTTACTTACTGCCCATTCTATCTGTATGTTCTGCAACACTCCACTGCAATATCACAAAATCTTAGGAAAATGACTGCTTCCGAATATGAGGCAGGAAATACAAAAAGACGAGCTTAAGTATCAGTCTGGGTCCAATTGAGGGACAGGAAGCACACAGCAACTTAAAAGGAGGAAGATTAATATAAAGAATGATTAAGCTACCATACGAGAGTAACTATAAAGATAGAATAACTCCAAAGGGTCCTTGGAAGTTCAGTGAAATTATCCAGACGGACAAGTATGGAAGGGAGGCTGTCTCCAAAACAAGCTTTAGGTCTCCTTGGAGAACGTATGCTTGCAGCGTCTTGCTTTCAGGACAAAGGAGTTCACTGGGTGGCCGAGGCCGGAGCTAGTCCACATTCTCCAGGCAAGCAGAACAAACCTCCAGGGTACACGTATGCCGGTGGACAGAAATGCAGAAAAAGCCGGGAGGTCACTGCAGGTGCAAGGTCTAGAGCTCACAGCATCCGCGCCGGGAGGGCGGCAGAGAACTCATCAGGCCTGGGAAAGACTTGTATGGTTGCCGAGGGAATATACCTTCGGGACCTTTGGGACTATACTTGTGGCTGGACAAAGCCAACTGTGCAGCATGAGAGAGGGAAACTCAAACATGCTGTACACGGGAGCCAGGAAGAGCAGCCCTTTTTCTTCTGCGGTGTTCATTCATTCAGTGCCCTCCTTTGACAAGGCTCAATGTTGCATTCACAATAAAAGAAATGCTCTAAAGGGACCAATTCGTTATCGCACTATCACAGCGCAGGTACTTTTTAAGCAGGTACTGAAGGATGACTGTGAAGCTACAAAGCAATAAATTAATGAATGGCGGAGCCTAGGACATATTGCTGTACCAGAAACGATGAAAGCAAAGACTAATGGGTCATGTCTAAAGTACACAGAAACTGATACGAATGCCTGAAGATCTGTTTGTCGTACCATTCTTGGTCCATTTATAATTCTCTTTGTGATGTAGATTGCTTACATCTTGTTGTTTCGTTTCCACGTGTGTATGTGTGTACACATAGGTGAGCACAGGTGTGCATTCTCTAAACTATACCGTGTGGGGATTTTTGACCATCACAGAGGCCTGTTGAGGGGAAGGAGAGAGTGGGAGAAGAAAGAGGGAACTTCACTTTGGGATGTTTAATGTAAACAAATTCACACCACATTCCATCTTTGTTGGCACAAAGTCTCCCTCAAATTTTGCTATTATGAGGTTACCTCCTCATAATTTTCCAAATTTTCCATTTTCCAAATTTTATGTTCTCCATATTTCATTCTATCCCACCTTATTTTTTGGAAGTTACTTAGGGATATCTCAGGTCAGGAGGTACATCATAGATGGTCCCTTTTTTTCTTTGCGTTCCATTCACTTTCTCATTCCTGAGTCCAGAGAAGAGATTCTTTCCTGTCTGCCTCCACACCCCAATTTCCTGTTTGCAATCTGGAGAAGTACATTCTGCTCCTGCGTCTTTCCTTGGCTTAGTCAAGAATTCATACTATGTGACTTATATTTGCCAACTTGTGTTTTGATGGTGTAGCTGCTTTCTTACTTTATTAATCAACTCTTTATTATTTTTAAATAGAGTAAAATGCATTTCCTCTGCTGGGGTGCCTGGGTGGTTCAGTTGGTTAAGCTCCTCACATCAGCTGAGGTTATGACCTCACGGTTTGTGGGTTCGAGCCCCGTGTCAGGCTCTGTGCTGACAGTCAGATCCTGGAGTCTGCTTCGGATTCTGTGTCTCCCTCTCTCTGCCCCTCCCCTCCTCATGATCTGTCTCTGTCTCTCAAAAATAAATAAACATCAAAAATAATAAAAAAAAATAAACTGAATGCTTCTAATATTTTGCTTATCAACACTATTAAATTAAAAATAATTATGTTGTCTGCATACAAATCATTTCAGTTACACAGGATATGCTTTATTATCTGTTAAAGCAAATATTTTTTGAGAGCTTACTCCATTAAGTTGTAAGTTTCGCACATTGCTATCTGATTTTTTAGGAACAAGTAAGAGATTAAGAGCACTTTTGAAAGAGGGAGGTACGTATCGATCTTAGGTGCTTGGCTTCGATTGTACTTGAAGGAAGCCTACCAAGTCAATTTCAAACAAGAAATGTGAGCCCAACTCAATCGATTCCACATGTAATGTCTGAGTAAACGTGGCACAAACGATGACAATTCAGGAGCCATAAGCGCCCTAACACCCACATTATTAAATAAGGCATCACCCACCATGTGTTAAGAAGAAAATATCTATGGTACTGTTGGATATATCTGCAGCCCTCGTAATCTGTACATTGATTTCAATTTATAAACCACAGTGTGTGTAACAATGTGGGGGGGGGGCTTTGGCTTCCCCTTAGATTTGAATGGAGGACCATTGCAAGTAGCCATGCTGTGTATCATTCTTTCAGGTACTTAAAGACTTTGGACAAGTTTCTAAATTCAATAGTGACACATAGGAGTTTCCTGACTTCTTTGATGATTCTTGGCCTTCCTCCTTAAAGGGAACTGATTATGAAATAGCACTGACCAGTGTCATTTTTTCTGTGTTTGAACTATGCATATCCTAGAAAGGAGCCGAGATTCAGTTGTATTGATTTCACATTTATTTTTGTCATTAAAATTGGAGGTAATTATTTATTAGTACAGAATTTTTTTTTAGAAAACCACGTGTTTTCTATTGGTTTTTGTATTGTGCAAATAATCTAAGGATAGCTAGTCTCTATAATTATCTGGGCATCATTAAAAGAAGCATCATTCTTGGACACAGACACAAATTATAATCCTTGCTCAATCTCTCCTAAGCTACATGATGTTGAAAATGTTACCACACTTTTATACATCTGTAAAATTATAAAAAAGTATAGCATGTCGTAGATTTCCCATATAGCATTTAACCCCTAGCAAGTCACATAAGAATTCCATGCCGCTACATCCGACAGACATATTTCTTCCTCCACAGAGTTCAACTCTCAACATACCTTTCAAGTTTGTTGCATCAAAAATTAGCATTCGAGTTTCTTGTTGAGCAGTTCTACTTAGTTTTTAAAGATTGGTATTTCATTTTTTTTTCATTTAGAACTGTTCCTAATAATAAGGAAACATTAACTTACTATGAAATAAATAACTAATCTTACCTTCCATTACTGAAGGGGTACATTGGACACTTTTGTAAATCAAGAATGCATTAAAGGAACTTAGTGATCCTTTTGATGCCTTGAACATCTTGCTATTTCATCATCTTTGCAAATCATTTCATCATTACTTGTAAATATTTCCTAATCTAATGTGCTTTTAAAAGACTTACATGTAACTTGCAAGATGAATGGCCTGGAAGGATGATATAATAATGAAATAAATCTTCCCCATTGTATCATTCTCTCCTTCCTGTTCTTTAAATGTGTTGCTTATTTACATCATCGCTCAAAAAGGCATCAAAAAACTTATACACTATCTTCTTAGTTTGATTTTATTTTTTCTTTAAAAACAGTTGAAAATTCGAAATGCTTCCTTTTACATTTATAATGACAGAGGGAAAAAACTGACAGAGGAAGTCATCTCACAGTAATCTGTGAATAGATGAAACCCAAAAGCAGAAACCAGCACTATAGACCCAAGACGATGGAGAAACTGATCACGTATTAAAAAAGAGTGTTTGAGACTGAGTTGTCAGATGAAGATAAAACAGATGAATATTCTCAAAATCAAGAATCAGCAAATGAACAATATGAATTTAAGGATAAAGGGAAAATATAGTAATCATCCTTTTAGTCATTCAACAGGAAGGACTTCATCACACGATATTTTGTGATAAGAATCTGGGCCGTTCTCTTTTGCTAAAAATAAACAGGACAGTAGTTTTTCGTCTTTTATAAGTGTTTTGCACCAAAATCGACTTGATTTATCCTGCAAATGGAAAACTACTGAAGGCAGAATGTATCTAAATGTAACCGGAAGGACGGAAATGCAATGGAAATTTTCTTTAACTAGAGTGATTATTATATTTGCTGTTTATAAATCTAAAGATTAAATGCTTTGCAATCATGGAGGAAAGAATATAGCCATTCTTTCTTCAACAAAAATATGAGCTATGAAAGATATTTTAAATTTCTTGAAGTATTACATAGCCACAAATGCATATTTATCATGTTTATATTTTGTTAACATTGACCAAGAGGACCATAGCATTGCCTTCAGCCTGACTCAATTTTCGACACATTTCTTCCTGACTAGGGGCTCCTGCCCTCTATTTTCCTAGACCAATTACAATAGATTCTTTCTTTTTGCAAATTCTTTCTCTGCCCCTTGGTAATGTAGATAAATCTTCTCCCAAACTTCCAATTTTAGAAATCAGGCTGGTCTTTCTTAACACCCTGAAAACCATCCCTTTGAAATGTAGACATCCATTAAGATAGGACCCCTATCTCTCAGTCTCTATGGGAGCGTGGGAAGTTAACTTCTGTAAGAGCCAATTACACAGACGGCCTAATCACATGGGCCAACCTCCCCTTCCCCCAATGTGTCCCCTAGTCCTTCTCTTCACTAACTCAGCCCAGTGTTAAAAACTCTCCTGCGTTTTGTTTCAAAGTTAAGTGCATCTGTCTCCCCTATTCCAATAGTCTTGGCCTTTATTGCAGTAATATGATTTACCATTAAATTCTGTCATGATTTGCCATTCCTAACAAGCATCCAGTGAGATTTCTCTTTGCCACATTTTAATAAAGTTATTTTGCACTGTCATTTTATTTATAGAGCTGTGAGTTACTTATACAAATTACATATTTTTAAAGAATAAATTTGACCATATGGTAAACTATGAGGATGATTTTTTTTTCTTTCCTAGAATAGTGGGAATGAAGTCTACTGACACTTCCTCCTCAAAAAATGTTGCATTCATGCACCTCTGCATCAACAGTCTTGTTTCTTTCCTACATGACGGGTCATGCCTACTCAGTCTACTTTGCTGTCTTCTCTTTCTTTACTGAATCCTTCAATATTGCCATTCCCAAAGGCTCTGCCCTACGTTCTTTCATACTCTCACTTTATATTTTCTTCCTGGGTGTCATTAGGCACGTGACAAATATTGACTACAAATGTTCTAGTAAGTCTAAAATCTCTACTGTTAAATTCAATGGGATCTTTTCTCTTCTGCTTTTACCTGAACTATAAGCAGAAAATAAAACAGGTTATAACCCTTTCCTCCTTAGAACACTTTTTTTTTTTTGGTTTCGATGTTATCATATTTTCCTGGTTTGCTCCTTGCAAATTTCATTTTCTAGTGCGCCCCGACCCCCAAACACCAGTATTGGAGCATTCAGGTTTCAGTCTTTAGACTGATTCTTGACTCTGTCCATACTTTCTCCTAAAGGGATCTCATCATACTGCGACGTTTTAAACATACTATGCAAGGCTAATAAATTCAAATGTATATCCCCAGAGAATTATAGAAAAAATACTCTTTATTTCAAGAACTATTGTCTTCATGCTTTGTTCATTTATTCAAGTAGTTATTATTGGGAACCACACTGCATGTCGAGAATACAAAAATAAACTCACTCACTGTTCACAAGTATCTTGGAATCCAGGAAACATGCTAAACTAGAGATGACACATTGCACAAATATATAAGGTCTATTCAAACTAGGAATAGAGAGGCAACAAAATATAATGGTTCTATGCATCTATTCTGATGCCAAACACTTGGGATAAAATCTCTCTCTCTTAGGAAGTAACAACCTCTCTGGGCCCCTTCACCTGGAAAATGATATATTTCCCTCACATTTTTTCAAGTTTTTGAGGATTGGTTTAATGTTTATGATGTTGCTAGAATCATGTCTGGGACATTGTAAATATATACTTATTTGTATTTTATTTATTTATTTATTTATTTATTTATTTTAGTATTTCAAGTTTTTTTTAAAGAGTTTTTTTTTTTAAGTTTATTTATTTATTTAGAGAAAGGAGGCAGAGAGAGAGAGCTGAGAGGGGAGGAGCAGAGAGAAAGAGAGAATCCCAAGTGGGCTCCACGTTATCAGTGCAGAGCCCAGTGTGGGACTAGATCTCATAAACGGAGAGATCATGACCTGAGCCAAGATCAAGAGCTGGACGCTTAAGCAACTGACCAGCCAGGCACCCCTCAAATCTTCATTTAAATTTTAGTTAGTTAACATATTATGTAATATTCATTTCAGGAGTAGAATTTAGTAATTCATTACTTACATATAACACCCAGTGCTCATCACAAGTACCCTCCTTAATACCCATCTAGCCCAACCCCCCACCCACCTTCTCTCCAGTAACTGTCGGTTGGTTCTCTATAGTTAAGAGTCTCTTATGGTTTGGAGCGCCTGGGTGGCTGAGTCGGTTGAGCGACCGACTTCAGCTCGGGTCATGATCTCATGGTTTGTGAGTTCGAGCCCCACGTCAGGCTCTGTGCTGACAGCTCAGAGCCTGGAGCCTGCTTCAGATTCTGTGACTCCCTCTCTCTCTGCCCCTCCCCCTCTCATGCTCTGTCTCTCTCTGTCTCAGAAATAAATAAACATTAAAAAAATTTTTAAAAAAAGAGTCTCTTATTGTTTGCTTCTCTTTGTTTCTCCGTCTCTCTTTTCCCTTTCCCCTATCTTTATCTGTTTGGTTTCTCTAAAACAGTTTGATTATGTGGCATGTGAGTTCACTTTTGCAGTACAGTTAAAATTCCAATAGGAATAGACAGGGGCATTCCAGAAAGAAGATTTGATACGAAAAAAACTCTGAAGTAGAAACTGTAATTTCTATTTTGCATGACAAGCAATTCAGAGTATGAAGAGGAAAGTATCTACATTTTTTTTTTTTACAAAGTAAGATAGATAAATTGTGGCTAAATCAAAGAGAATGTTAAACACCAGGCCAGTGAGTTTTACACTTCCATGTGCCGGTATTGGAAAATCCATTGATATTTTTAAGCACTGAAGTCAGAAAACTGTGCTGTAGGGAATTCCAGCTACTCTGCCCTTTTCTGTGAATTCGTCTTTGCCCTAATGCCTGGGGCCTCCTGTGATCATGGCGCCACTGTCCTTGAGCAGTGAGTAGAAAACAAAACAAGGGGCGCCTGGGTGGCTCAGTCGGTTAAGCATCCGACTTCGGCTCAGGTCATGATCTCGCGGTCGGTGGGTTCGAGCCCCGCGTCGGGCTCTGTGCTGACAGCTCAGAGCCTGGAGCCGGTTTCGGATTCTGTGTTTCCCTCTCCCTCTCTGCACCTCCCCCGTTCATGCTCTGTCTCTCTCTGTCTCAAAAATAAACATTAAAAAAAATTAAAAAAAAAAAAAAAGAAACCAAAACGACACCAAACCACAAATACTCTTCTCAAAAGAAGTGAGTATTCCACAATATTACAAGTGTACTGACTTCTGAGTTCTTGCTGTTGAGCCAGAATCTGGGCAAAGAGTAAAGACACGAGTAAACTCTAATGCAATGGTGGAGGGGGCCAGTTCCTACTAGCAATGTGTATTTCCATCTTCTCACATGATCCAAAAACTGAAAAGGTTGTTATAAACGTGACTGATGACAGTTGTTACAAACAACAGTTGAGGAGTTAGAATAAAGGCGCTGGTGTCATCATCAGAGTTAAGTAGCATCACCCTAGACGTGTTCATCACCTAAGGCTGGGGCGCTGGTCTCAAGTCTCTTGTGATGTGAACTGTGTTATCTCCCAAATCTTCCCTCCACCTCAGCCCAGCTGAGATCAATGAACATGCAGCTTTACTGGGTAAGTGGAGTTACCACCCTGGACATTTATAGACATAAGTGTATAGAAAATGCAGTAAGTGAAGCTTATTTTTTTAAGTTTGGAAATAGCTGTCTAATCAGGGGGACACTCTGAACACATGCGCACTTATGTAAAGTCATAAGATATTTAAACTTTAAAGAACTTACAGTAACTACAAACTGTAATCGTGCTTATAATAATTGTAAAAATATAAGTTATCCTAAATACGGAAATGTAAGATGTAGAGATTTAGAAAATTATAAGATATATTATTTCCAACATTATTTTAATTTTGAGTTTATGATGTGTGTTGATGTGTCCAGGTAGACAGATGTGTTTGAAAAGTCTGAGAAAAGCAGATATGTTAAATTTCTAAGTATATAATCTATTTATAATGCCAAGTTCAAAGAAATGTCTAAACTCAGTTTCTATAGGAATCATGGGTAGCAAGCAGGTCATTTGCATTCTGTTTCTGTGACTCGTTTTAAACTATACTGTCCGTTCACAGGTTTCTAAGTTAGTTTGATTCTGGATCTGGGGGCAGGGTCTCTCTGAAAGTTTTATATTAACCTTTTACTTTATCAAAAACCCTGGATCCTAACCAATTCAAAACAAGTAGCTAAAGTTTAAATTTATTTGTATGTTTATTATAATTTTATTATTATCTTAAAATTAGGATATGCTTTAGGCAAGACTCGAGAATTATTTCTGGAATAAAACATATTCTAAAATAAACATAGCCAAATAAATTTCAGAACACATTTTAAGAGCTACTAATGATTTCCTTTATGTTACCGTTGAACAATCCATAACAATTCAGAAAAGCTTAATTCTTAAAATATGCCTATTTCTTACAATATTAAGTATCTGAATATAAAGCATAATGTTGGCTATTATTATTTATTGGTAGAAAATTAAAATTTCGATCTTTGTAAGATCCAAATTGTCTTCAACTAGCTTTGTTGATAAATTTGAATCTACTGAAATAATTGATTTTATAGTAAATATATATACATATAATCGCTTACATACATATATACATGCATATGTACACACACGTACATACATTCAGTATTGTGAAAACTAGTTTATATATTTTTAAAAATGTTTTAGGACATTTAATAAGCTCCCACAGTTGCAAACGATACTTAAGGTTATTGTGTAGTGGCACTGAAAACAAAGAACCATCTGTTTTTAGCTCTACTTTTTGCAAATGAAAAGAGCGAGTTCCACAAGAGAAAATATGTGAAATAAATAGTGAAGTAAAAATAAATGAGCAAAGAACGAACGAACGAACGAAAGAAAGAAAGAGGGAGGGAAGGACTTTAAAGTAACGGTGATATATCTCAAACTAAGTATTCTTTCTATTCTTTACATAGCTAGCAATTAAATTGAAATTAGGTTTTTGGGGGGATTGATATGTCTGACATAACAGTTATAAGCTACAGAAAAATCCCAGCACTTTCTCTTCATGTTTATATCTGTATATCATGATTCTTTATGCCATGATGAATGAAAAAATAAAAATTAATTAATATGTGATTATTTATTTATAGAATTACAAAAAAAAGAACATTTCTTTATCACATTGACAAAATGTAAAGGATTTACTACGAATTCCCAGTGTTAGCAGATTTTTCAAAAATTTGAGGAATCTGGAAGTGGAAAGCTTGAAGGTTACATTTTATTTTTTTAAAAAGAAATTTAAATTATACATAACTTATGACATAAGAGCATGTAATTCATACAGTTAAATAAAACTTACTTTTATCATTTCAAAATGGGAGGAATAGTGACAAAAGCTATTATATATAATATATGGCAATGTTTAGACATTAGCAATGTATTGCAAGTCCTTACCTGACCAGGGTCTGCATTTTCACAAACATATGTGTCATAGTATTCAGAGAACTCGGGAGCATGATCATTAATATTAAGAACTTGCACATACACAGGAACTGCAGAAATTTGTTGCACATTGTCTGCAATTGATTAAACAGAATGAAAATAAAGAATGTTAATGCTCTCTTTAGGGGGGAAAATGGTTATGATAACTGCATTAGAGACTGGGTGGTATATTTTTATTTTCCTTGAATAAAAGACATCCAAGCACACGATCTATTTATCAATCATATATTTACCAATAGTAGCCGAGGAAAAAATGTCCTCAACACATTCAACTCAACCAATACTAATCAAGTGCCTTTTACCTGCCAAGGACTCTAGTTAGAGCTGATGAGAAAAAGTAGTGAAAAAGATGGGCAGGTATAGGAACACCTTCCTAACTCTAGTAACTGTTGAACATATGTATATCAATGCATTTAATTCTGATATATATATCAGAATTAAATGTAAATTAAATTAATTAAATTTAATAAATTAAATTAAATGTAAATTAAATATAATTAATTATATATATATATATAATCCTCCCCAACTTTACTGATAAAAACATTGAGAATTTAGTTCCACAAATTACAGTTAAATGGTTGGCCTAAGGTTATAACTGATGTAGAATAGGCAGTTTAAAAAGCCAGCAGTAAGGTCTCTAAATAGCACTGTTTGGTCAAGTATTAAAAAAAGAAAAAAAGAATAAGGATCTAAATACATTTGAAAATAATTACAATAAAATCTAGGTAAAGTTTTATGTATACATTGAATTGGGAAGATTTTCTGAAGTGAGTCAAGAAATACAGAAACTATGAAGGGATGGAAATATATGGTTAAATACATTTTTAAATGTGCCCCCCCCCAAAAAAAGTAAAAACAACAACAACAACAAAACACCATTGATCTGGAAAAATGTTTGCATCATAACGTGAAATTTTAATAGCTCTAATTTTCAAATTCCGACAGTCGATATGAAAAAAAAATGGGGGGAAATAACCACAAACCAGAAATTTGTGGATGAGAATATACAAATAATCGATGCCAGGGTTCTTCAACCTCATCACTGCTGATATTTTGGACTGGACAGTTCTGTTTGCAGGGGTGAGGGTGGGAGAGGGCTGTCCTGTGCTTAGCATCATCTCTGACCTCCATTAACTAAATGCCAGTAGCATCCATGCCCCTAATTGTGACAATCAAAGTTGACTTCAGACATTGTCAAAGGTATTAGGAGGCAAAACTGTGCACATTTGAAACACTGCTCTATCGTAATATTAACAAACACTCTGGCTCACCAGCAGTGAGGACAATGATGCCTTAGTCCATGGGTTCTATGTTAAATATGGAAAACAGAGACAGTGCTGGAGGAGTACTGAAAAATAACAAGGATGTAAACCTTTTCCAGAATCTAATCTGGCAGTAGATGGTAAGATTTAAACTACAGGTATCTTTGACCCCATAATTCCTTAGGGAAACCTGTGCTATGGTCCAAGGTACTAATACATACAAAGAAAGAGTAGGGGATCCAATTCATTTATTCTACATTTTTTTTGCATCTCAAATAACTGGAAATTATCCATGTGCATATCAAAAGGGAATTGACAAATAAATTACAACCATACTATGAAATTGTGTGTTCTTATTAAAAATGGATGAGTTAAGGTAATAAATGTATCAGTGTCCATGAGCTATAAAAATAGATTTTAATCTTGATTCTCAATTTGAGAAAAAGCCACTGTCTCAGTGGCTTTTCTGTAAAATGAGAAAGATACTAGTAACTTACCTTATAGAACTGATATAAAGATTAATTAAAAGATATAAAGTATTTATAAAATTACTTACGATATACATAAGCAGTAAATATTAAATATTATTATTTTATTTATCTACTAATCAGGAGTGATAGACACCACATTTTGTGAAATAATAATAAAGCAAATTGCAGCATGATATACTGTATATTTGCATATCATTATCTTAAATGTTTTTTTTTAATGCTGTGGGAAGATACTTATAATTAAAGAACAAGGGGAGGAAGGTATCTCTGTTGTTTTAATGTCTTTGTAATATCATGTTAATTATTTGAAAAGCATTATATTTGCAGTTGTCATTTGTAAGGACAAATACATTAAAAAAACAAAAATGAGGCTTAATTCTTCCGGTTGAAAATAACGGGAAAGACTTTCCCTCTTTCCTCTTCTTAAAGTATTTACTTTAGGAAACTTGTAATTTGTGTTCTCTGTTTTTGTTTGTTTGTTGTGTTGTTTTGTGTTCTTTGAAATGTACGTAACCCTTTAAAAGCTATTAAATAAATGTCTTGCCAACTTTCAACTCAGGCCTATCTTCGTAAGCAGTGGGAGCCAACTCTTTAAAATATAATTATAGAGGAAAATAGAACTCCCAGTTTCTGTTGGAGGGTAGGAGCCTAACCAATTTCAGCAAAGGCTTTGACCCAAGTCCAAAACTCCCTCTTGTCCTCAAAGTATGAGAACTTTAGTTTTCTTTTGGATAAAACTGGGCAGCAAACACAGATGGTCATGCCAGCTACCCGGTGAACACAGAGGGAACAATGCGTGATACGTCGTGTGAAGTCTTCCTACATGAAGGCTAGTACTTGGTTATCTTGAGAACATGATGTCTGATTCTATAATAGGGCAAAATTTCTTCCGGTCTTGGAAATCTCAGCAGATTTCTCTAATGCACATGAAATTCCTGGTTTAATGCTTTTCAACGATAAAACTGGTTTCTCTCTATTCCGTTATGATGGATTGCTTTCTGGATTGGGATGAGACTCTGTAATTATTTCTTCCAATAAATGACAGTTGCAATTATGATAAAAAGCGTAACTTCTAATTAATTAAAATTATAATTTGCCAGGTTTATGACATACCAAAAAATCCAGCTTCTACCATTTATCACCTTAGGATGGTGACGGCTTACCCTAAGAATTATCACCAAGATTCTTCTCTGTTGTTGTTATGCTCAGGATAAAAATAAATAAATAAAACATTATGATATAGTTATTTCTAGATATTTCAAGATACAACTATTCAAAGATTAAGGCTTAGGGTGTTTGGGTGGCTCAGCTGGTTGAGCTTCCAACCCCTGATTTCAGCTCAGGTCAATGTCTCATGGTTGATGGAATCTAGCCCTTCCTTGGGCTCAGAACTGACGGTGCAGAGCCTGCTTAGTATTCTCTCTTCCTCTCTCTCTGCCCTTCCCCGGCTTGGGCTCACTCTCTCTCTCACTCTGACTCTCTGTCTCAAAATAAATAAACTTAAAAAAATAGAGCTTACATTTTTTTATGGCTTAAACATGTAATATATATAGCCACAGAACAAATTTTTGTTTAAGTAAAACAGAAAAACTACTTCTGCTACATTTTTTTTAAAGTAGTAAGAAATTCATTTAAGGTTTTTATCTTTTTTTCCTGGAAAATCCGTTTAAACAGGTTTAAAATTGGTATAACTACAAAATTGGTATAATTGGTAATTGGTATAACTACTATTTTATATATATATATATATATATATATATATATATATATTCATAAATTCATTTAAGAGTAGTTAGGACTTTTATTCACTTAGCTGGCATACTGATAAATAGCTTGGTGCTTAATTTGGGAATGTTTCCAGGAAAGAGACTAAGCACAATGACCTTCATTTGCTGGGAAACAAATGTTAAAATGGAACGTCTCTTTCCTATAATCAGCATAACTGTTACATTGTAAGCTTTATGCTGTATACCTTGCACAGCAAATGTTCACGGTAACGATTTTGTGACTTCCCGGTTTTCCAACATTCAGGTGTTCTGTTCGTATTACTGTGGAGACTTATATGGTCAAACAGTTGTTTTTAGATTGATAAGAATTTGGCACCTATGAACATTTTCTCCAAAATTGTGTAACATGTGTTTGTGTGGAGTAAGAAAAAAATGCCAGAGAGAGAGAAAAAGTATGTGATAATTGGTTACTTGAGGTTATAAAGTTCCTTCTAGATAATTAAAAAAAATGAAAAAAAATATTCAAACACATCTTGAAGGATGAATTAAATATACACTAACTTTGGGGTTCTGCAAAGGTTTATCTAATTATATTTTATTTTGCCATTTTGTTCCCAATCGTGTAATTTTTAGCTTTATAATAAAAATAACAGTGGGACTATCAAGTCTCTTTTATCTAAAATATATACATATATTTTATGTATGTATATTATGTATATATTTTAGTCTAAGAAACTGATTTAAAATGCCAAGAGCAGATCAGCATGAACTGTATAATTCCTGTTCTTGATAACATTTCTAATCACTTATTTCTGAAACAGTGATTAACTTCTAAGTATTAAATTCTGTGTAAAATAAATATATTCAGTTTATATTCAGTTTGCCTTTCACAGGCATTTACAACTTTGTTTTCCTTGACTGCACTTTAATCTTCTTTTATTTATAATTATTTGTTTTAATACAATATTCTATGATCCACAAAATTTTAAGTGTAAAAATTTACTAAATAAATTGGTACTTTTTGCATCAAGTGATCAGCTTTCAATGTTGATCTAATCATATTTTATGAATTTCTGTATCTAAAATTACATATCTAATAAATCTGTTGTTTTATTCTATTTTTACCTGAATTTATTTGAAACCCTATTTACTTGCTTTTCCTCAACAGAATTAAAATGTTTTCAAGCCCACACTAACTTATTGTTTTTCAATGTCACATGTATTTTATGTCGCCATCTTCAAACATAAAACAATTATTATGATATGAATAGGTTCTGACTTTAATGTTCCAAGAGCAAATTTATTTTAAAAAATATGTTTTAACATACTTTTGCCCAATAAGACAATGTTCTTTAAAATCTATTCAAAAAATTATTCATCCTCCAAACTCCCTTTTAATGACTGTACCGCACATTTCAATGACCAGCCCAGCAATTACCAACCACACATGCTTTCATCAACAAATGAAACAACAAATGGCCGAAACAACAGTACAGAATGAGATGAGCAAACCTCAGAGCACGGTCAGAATCAGTATCAAAGGAGAATTTGGCTAACATACTGATAGAGATGATCAGTGGGTGGCCCTGAGGAAGTCGTACAACACAAACAGACTTAAACCCCATGTTTGAGTAATCGAAATAACTTTGTAATTAAACTGCGTTATTTTTTTTTATGTTTATTTATTTTTGAGAGCGAGAGTGAGAGAGAGCATGAACCGGGGAGGAGCAGAGAGAGAGGGAGACACAGCATCTGAAGCAGGCTCCAGGCTCTGAGCTGTCAGCGCAGAGCTCGATGCGAGGCTCAAACCCACAAACCACGAGATCGTGACCTGAGCCGAAGTCAGACCCTTAACTCAGTGAGCCACCCAGGCGTCCCTAAACTTTATTTTTTAAGAGTAAAAATGAAAAAAAATCAAATTTGATCGAGATTACTGTGCATATATTTACATCAGAAAATACTGAGAGCAAGTACCATTTTTCACGTTCTCAGTAAGAGACAGTGTGGCCTAGTGTGGCATGAGATTTAGACATAGGCTTGGGAATAAGATCTAATGGTGATCGGTCCCTGGCTTCATCATTTAGCAGTTGGGCAAATAAACTGCAGTTTCAGATTTGTCTTCTGTGAAATAGGAATAAAGTGGCCTCAATTTTTTATTAAGAGCCGTAAAAGTGCTACTAAATGTACTTTCACACAAGGTGTATATGCGTATGGCATTATAAAAGTAATGTATCACCTCTGAACACAGTATGTATGCTGTCACATAATTAAATTGATTAGATACTATACTCTGTAGTATATATGTAAATATACATATATATGTTGAATTAATAATTTTTATGGACAGCAGTGATCTTGCAACCCAGAGATTTGTGTACTGTTTTTGCTTCATTTTGTAATGCTATCATTTACTTCCATGTTCTTAAAAAAAGGGCGGGGGGGGGGGTTGGGCAACAAAAAAGTTACATCAAACAATATCTCCTTAGAGATCTTCATGGCATCCTTTTGATAAAAAGTAACCATGTAATTAATGGGTTTGGTTTCATTGGATTATTTTGCAAACTTTTGATATCCATCGCGCATTCATCCTTTTTTGTATTCTTTCATAAAATATTAGAATATTTTGTGTCTCAGAATACACACGATACATTTTATTTTAAAGATTCTGCTTTCTCATAATTCACATGGCAGCACTTCTAATTTAACAAAAAGTAAATGATATATCTTTACAAAAATTATCCCTTATATATAAAATAAGCCTACAGGTTCTACCAATTTGTTAAAACATGCTCTTATAATAGCTAAAAAAAAAAAACTATTTTATAGAGAAACACATTTTTTCCAAGCTATCCACTCTTCCCTTGAACTGATTTGAATTCTTTTCCTCAATAGTTTGGTAAATAGTGATATTATAAATAATTTGTTCTCAGAAAGCCCAATGAATAAAACCTTCTTGGTTTAGAATAAGCATCTTTGTGTTTTCTGACACCAAGAGCCTTGGCATTTCTTCTGTTGCAGCAGACGTGTATTCCCTGTAACATTTGCTTCTCATCCTTTGTTGTTAAGTTAAATGGAAAATTCAAAACCCAGACTCCGTTCCCCTGCTGTGTTGCCATAGAGCTATTCAATGCAAGACAAAAAAATATGCAACAGACACTTTCCACTCTCTACTCCACCATATCACCTGCCAACTGCTCAATAAAGTGAGGAATCAGATATACGTTTAAAGGTTTCAAAAAGAACAAGCCACAGAGGCAAACAAGATTATTAAAAATTATGCAAAACAGGTTAAAGGATGCATTCTAGAACATTTCATATTCACAAATTTAATTCTTTACTGAACTATAGGAAACCTATCAATTGGATTAAAGTAATGATTTTGATAGTCTTTTATATTGCATTATATCTATTCCTTTGAGCTTGAAATAAAATGCTTGACTTAATAATAACAAATTAATTGATCATCGTGAAGACACTATCCAAGCAGTAAATTAGGATGATTTTATCTAATTTTTACAACCTGAAAATGGAATCATCTACCTATGTCTGAAAACAACAACAACGACGACGACGACAACGACGACGCCATACCACAAACAATACTGGTCACCGCCAATTCCTGAAGATGTGACTATCAACACGACTTTCACTATGTGTTTAATTTGGAAACATGTTACTGTTTGCAATGTACCAATGGATGTTTGTTGTTGGAATCCTTCATATTCTTTCTCATAATTTCATTGATATATGATTATTTTTAAATGCCTAAGTTCTAAAAGGCTGTGTTGGAGTGCTATCCTGTCCCTAGTGTCCAAGAGTATAGCGAACATTTTCTTCCAGAAATAGAACAAGGCACGGGCATCCTGTATGTGACTTCTAGAATAGTCCCCTTGTGAACTAACAGAGTCAGTTTAAACTGATTATGGTTAAATGGAATGATATTACTAGTCAGTTTTAAATAACATTAAATTTAAAATTTTAATTCCCACTCATTAGGTTTACTATTCCTTGGATAGTAGTAAAATAATGTAGAACATTAATTAAACATTTCTCTAAATTAAAAAAATTTGCTCTAAGGGAAAGATTCCTATGCAATAAAATTCCAACTTCTTTCCACCCATAAGAATTTTTTTAAGGGTGGATATTTTTTTTCTGTGTGGAATGTACATAAGACTTTCTATTTTCATTAAACTCATAACTTATAAGAGGACCCACAGAAAATATATATTAACCATATCCCAGTTAAAAAATTGCAAAAATTATATTCAATTTGTCATAATAAAAAGTCTTAAAGTATTTAGTGGCAAATATATGTATATTTTTTCATATTTTTAATTTAAATTCTAGTTAGTTAACATATAGTGTAATATTGGTTTCAGGAATAAATTCTAGTGATTCATCACTTACGTGTAACACCCAGTGCTCATCCCAACAAGTGTCCTCCTTAATGACTGCTGCCCATTATCCCATTCCCCCCACCACCTTCCTCCATCAACCCTCAGTTTATTCTCTTTTCTTAAGAGTCTCTTGTGGCTTATGATTTGCCTCCCTTTCCTTCTTTTTCTTTGCCCTATGTTCGTCGATTTTGTGTCTTAAGCTCCCCCTATGAGTGAAATCGTATGGTACTTGCCTTTCTCTGACTGCTAGAGGGTATTATGCTAAGCAAAATAAATCAGTTAGTGGTAACTATAAACATAAGCTGTAAAAGGAATAGACAGACATTGGTAATCTAAAATAATAAAATAAAATACACATATATGAATTTTGACATATTATGTATCATTTAAGTCCAATTCCAACAACGTTTTAAGCTAGCTGTTCCCCCTACATTTGGAGATTACCGAATGGTTTAAAATATTCGGTGAACCGCTATGTGGTTCCTAAACGAGTACTTACATTTTTCTGTGGCTGTGATACTTAGGTTGTACCAAGCACTAATCTCTCGATCAAGAGCGTTGGTTGTGGTTATTGTGCCATTGTCATCAATACTGAACATTTTGCTTCTCGTAATAGAATACCTGCAACAACAACAACAAAAAAGTATTCCTTAATTTTATTATTTTGCCTTTGGAACTGTGATATTTAAGCTATTTTAAGGCAATAAGACAAATTAAATGCATGCTCCATACAGCTAAATGACATAATGCCAAACGGTGTTTAGAAAGGTACATGAATATAGTTAAGATTTAACTCAGTGAGGAAAAAAGAAAAAAAAAAAAACTAAAATAGTCTCAGGTTCGAACTTATGTACGCTAAGTCTAAACACATGTAATTCATTCTTATTCCCAAAAGACAACTTTAATATGTGAATGACTTAGTTAAACATAAATGGTAAAAGGGGGCGCCTGGGTGCTTTGGTTGGTTTAAGCATTGGACTCGTGATTTCTGCTCAGGTCATGATCTCACAGTTCATGGGTTCGAGACCAGCACCAAGCTCGGTGTCCGGATTTACGCTGACAGTGCATAGCCTGCTCGGGATTCTCTCTTTCTCTCTCTTTCTTTCTCTCTCTTGCTCTGTCCCTCCCCTGTTCTTTCTCCCTATCAATATAAGTACATAAACGTAAAAGTAAATAAATAAATGGGAAAATGTCATTTGCAAAATTAACAAATCCAAATAAATGGGTAAAGATGAATGCTTGCCAACCTTTGTTTTTTTCCCTCGAAGCCATGTAAAGCATATCCTCACCCTAGGCTGCTCTGAGTCTCTTTCCTACACCATATAGCGGCTTGCTAAATCTGTGTGTCATATTTTAATTACTTGATTGCTGACATATGAGAAATGTTTGGTTTTGTTTGTTTAAAGGAAACACTCTGATACTTTTTAAAAAATTATATATATGTGTATATATACATATGCATGTATACACATATATATGCATATATTTATACACACATATAAAGTAATGATAATAGACGGAATATGCTGTTGTTAGAGCATGCATGGAAAGAAGCCAGATGATAAAATTCCCTCATGCAAAGCCTGGAAAATGATCTCAAACTCCACAATGAAAGAAGCCTTTGAAGTACTCAGCATGTCTTATCTGCTTGCAAATGATTAATAATAAAAATTAAAGAAGAGTAATAACTTGGGTTCAGTGATGACTTCTCATTGCATGTATATTTCTGAAGACTTTGATGAGACATCAGTAAGTTTTTCCATAATTATGTGGCAAGAGATGAGAATATTTTAATCTCGAATTGACAGGTCTCTAAAAATATCACACTGATTTGTAGACTAGTGTTCAGGGGAGAATTAAAATAGAAATTACAGAGAATTAAGCTTTAGAGGAATTTGGTTTTAACTCTATTCATTTTTAAACCTTCAATAAGCAATTTACTTACATATCCCCAAATGGTCACGTTTCCTCCTTAAGAGATTTGCTGACAAAAAGCAACCGTATGGGGCGCCTGGGTGGCTCAGTCGGTTGAGTGTCCGACTTCAGCTCAGGTCATGATCTCACAGCTTGTGAGTTTAAGCCCCGCGTCGGGTTCTGTGCTGACAGCTTGGAGCCTGCTTTGGATTCTGTGTCTCCCTCTCTCTCTGCCCCTAACCCACTCTCATTCTATCTCTGTCTCTCTCAAAAATAAATAAACATTAAAAAAAAAGCAACCATAGTTTAACAGTTAATATTTTGTATTAATCATCTAGAATATCCCGTTTCTATAATAATGCATTCCAAATAAAACCGATCAAATGTTTGAAATAAAATTTTCAAATAAAAGTTTTTAAAAATGATGACCTTGAGTCATCAGTAACATTTTAAATAATAGCCAATACATACCATTCAGGAAAGGAAAGATGTGTGCAAGGGATTTTAGAAAGAGCTGGAGCTAAAAAAAGCTTAAAATGTGAAGTTTTGATGTGTAAAAGATCAATCTTTGGTTCATTTCAGAATTCCTTTTTATGGAACTCTTTATTCCTACAAAAGTGCTGAATGAATAAAATGTCACTGCATGAGTTTGCCATTGCTAACAGCTCTTGCCTAAATGGAATAAACAAATGGCCCGTTCCATGCATACTTCTGCAGATGCCTGTGTCTCTCGTCCTTAATCCTCACGTGGCTCTACAGAAGTACTATCCCCATGTCACAGACAAAGCAACTGAGACACATAATAGCCAACCCCATACACAAAAGTCAGAGTTTTCCAACCAGGCTACAGCTCCCCTGGGTTTTTCAAGGATTAAGGGCTTCCATTAGCGC
The DNA here is from genome assembly GCF_007474595.2 of Lynx canadensis. Classification (NCBI taxonomy): domain Eukaryota; kingdom Metazoa; phylum Chordata; class Mammalia; order Carnivora; family Felidae; genus Lynx; species Lynx canadensis. The sequence goes on along the minus strand of NC_044314.2, from coordinate 10,831,901 downwards.
ACAGCTGAAACGTGAAAGACAGTCCCCTTCTACAGGAGAACACCCCTGACACTTGGATACCCCCAAAGCTCTTCCTGTTTCTCCCTGTTTTTCACAGACATAACTTCTCAGATTGTTTTTCCTCTTTACTTGAATTGCGGTAGCTTCCTTGGAGGGATTTCAAGGAATGGGTCTGAATTCAGGGGCTTGGAGTCATTCAGAGTATTTCCCTATAGTATCCTTCAATGTCTATGGGGACAATAGTCATGTTCCCTCTTTCATTTCTGACCATGGTAACTTTTGTCCATTCTTTCTTTTTTCCCACTTGGTTGTCTTGCTAAAGACTGATCAATTGTACTGGTGCTTTGAAAGAATCAGTTTCTAGGGGAGCCTGGGTGGCTCAGTCGGTAAAGCCTCACACTTGAGCTCAGGTCATGATCTCTGGGTCCATGAATTCAAGCCCTGCATTGGGTTCTGTGCCGACAGCGCAGAGCCTGGAACCTGCTTCAGATTCTATGTCTCCCTCTCTCTCTGCCCCTTCCCCACTCAGGCTCTGTCTCTCTTTGCCCCTCAAAAACGAATAAATGTTAATAAAAAAACAAACATTTGAAAGAATCAGTTTTTGGTTTCCTTGCATTTCTCTATTGTTTTTAAAGTCATTGCTTCTGCTGTGTTTTATTTCCTTCCTCACCACCACTGCTCCCCTCTGACCCCCGCTTGCTTTGGGTTGAACCTGCTTTTGTTTTTCTATCAGAAAAGAATATAGTGTCATTGTGATATTGATAAAATATTTCAGATTTTGACCATGGGTTCAGTTAAAAGGAAACTTCAATAATGTCCAAAGAATGAGTCATACACAGAAGTGGCAAAAGGGTACATTCCCTATATGTGGACCCTAAACAATACGATAATACATAGTCTTAGGGATAAAAATGAAAATCCTAAGGGAAATTCCTTATGAAGTTCTTCATTAATTTTGGGGTGGAAATGTTATCACAGACAATTTCTGGACTCTAATTCCTAGCACACGAGGCCCCTTAAAACAACCGCATCACCCGCCTTTCAGGTCTAATTTATACATTCTTTCTTCATACGTGCACCCTGGTTTTTCTTAAACATTTACCACATAACTTATTATTGTAATTTATATCAAGGCACATTTTCGCAAGCTTTTCTGTCCTTAATAATGACAACCTGGCAAGAACAATTTGTTAAGCCAGTTATCTCACCCAATACTTGTTGAAACTGGGCCTGGGAATCTCCACCCTTCAGAGAAATAACAGGTAATTCCTACATGGAAGGAAAAACTAAGTAATACGAGTTATTAGAATTATGTATAATTTAATCTGTTTACTATGTGTTAATTTCTTTCCTCCAAACAATGGAACACTGCTGAGGGTAAAATAGAATGCCCTATCATTTCCTTTGGTATCCATATGGCTTGCCATGGAATGAGTATTAAGGAAGATGTACCCCATTAAAACTCACATTGAAATCATTTAGTATTTGATTTCAAACATTTTTTTGGACATTGTGCTTCCAAAGAAAGAGAAAGAAAGAAAGAAAGAAAGAAAGAAAGAAAGAAAGAAAGAAAGAAAGAAAGGGATGAGTACCAACTGAAATGTGTTCAAGGGGCTATTTTCATCCTAACAAACATATGAAAAGCAGTCTTATTTAAAAGGTACCTCGAAATGAAAGAATATCCATTAGAGACATTAAATGATAGTCTTTTTGGGTGCCTGGCTAGCTCGGTCAATTAAGTATCTGACTCTTGATTTTGGAGCAGGTCATGATCTCAGTTTGTGAGATCGAGTTTTATGTTTATGCTATCAATGCAGAGCCTGCTTGCGATTTTCTCTCTCTCCCTCCCTCCCTCCCTCTGTCTCTCTCTCTTTCTGCCCCTCTCCCACATGCAATGTTTTTAGCTATGTTCATAAGCATCACTGTCAAGCATTTATCATCCATTGCCTTAATTATACCATTACAATTAGATCACTGTTTCCAACACTTATTATGAATTATGATATATAAATATCTTGATCCTTAAAGCATTTTCTAGAGTTATGTATTCTTCAGTATTCTCAAAAGAACAATATGTAGGTGAATAGATATATTACTTCTAAAAACATCTACATTCCTTTACTGGGTATAACTGTATACACATATAAGTAACACCACATATATACTTACATTTATAACTCAAACTACTATTACTAAATAAGAACTATATCGACATATTAGAAGGCAGTGTTAGGGATTACAGTGGAAAAGTGGGAGCATTCCTCTTTCTCAAGAAGTTTCTTCTTTGTATCATAGCCCCTACAAAGTGCAAAGCAGTAACCAGCATCTACTAAGTACATGGAAGTTTGTATAATTCTCTGAACTGTGAAGAGTTGAAAGCAGATGAGTAAGGGAAGGTGGTGGAAGGAAACATGTAACAGGTTTTGTTGTTGTTGTTGTTGTTGTTGTTGTTGTTTTGTCTAACGAGGCTTACAGCACAAATACTGGGGAAAAAAATGAAGGTATAGTACCTGAAAATAGACTAGTTTAATAGATGGCAAATACTGTTTAATATTTATTTCTAACTGATTGGACTGATTTCATTTTTACTACTTTAAGTGGTATCCTGTGAAGGCTTTCTCAATTTTGGAAAATAAATTAAATAATATTTTTTATTTTTTTATAAGTTTATTTATTTATTTTCAGAGGGAGAGAGAATCCCAAGCAGTCTCCACACTGTCGGCACAGAACCTGACACGGGGCTAGATCTCATGAACCGTGAGGACATGACCTGAGCAGAGATCAAGAGTCTGATGCTTAACCGATTGAGCCACCCAGGCGTCCCAAATTAAATAGTATTTGAATGGACCATAGGTCACCGGCTTTGCTTCTGAACTGATGCAGTCAATGGTTTCTTTTCCCTCACCTACTTGCCCCCAATCAATAGAGCTGATCGCATTGAAGTTTGGTTGGGGATTGCCTATTTCTTGCACAACTGCAGTTGCTTATTTCACTGCAACTTTATCAATAGTGAGCTCCCTGTTTTCACAAGGTTAAACTGTTGCGAATTTGAAAAGTACCAAGAAGAGAAAGAGAGATCCATCTCTGTTACATTATCTTCAAGCTAACTTGGATTCACTCATTTAGGAAGCCAGAACTAGCCTTCCAAACATACCTGATTGGAGAGTTCCTCTGATCCGGATCTGTGGCAGAGACCGTGCCTACGAATGATCCATGCGGTCTGCCTTCGAAGACTTCAAATAGGTAATATGGGAGGAGGAAGACAGGAGGCTCATCTTCGTCCTCCACCTGGACCTTAATGAGGGTGCTGGAAGCTTCCACATGGTATTTCAGGAGCTGCTTATCAACGTGGCGGTTTTTAACATTTGCTCTAATACGATAGTCATTCTGGTGCTCGAAATCCACTTTCTACAAAGAAATACAGCGTACACAAGAAGAAATGGCTTCAGTAACCTAAGTCATTACTTGGAAAAAAAAAGTTTGGGTTATTAAGTCTCAGTTGCTTTTTAGTTAGGTTTCGTTCTTTAGGTAGTTGGTAGGATCCCTCTGATAGTATCATTAAGCAGCTGCATAGCAAATCCTGCCACGTGTTTTGTTATTTACATCTAATGTTTCGGAATAATAGCTCTATTTTTAATTTAGGATTAAAATTATACTTTTCTGTTCATAAATTTCTTACGGAATTGAGAATTTAAGTCTTTCCCAAAAGTTTGTCCTTTAAAAATCTTAAAAAAAAATAAAAAATTAAAAAAAGACTGTTCTTTGAGTAATTTGAGAGTCTGCAATAACTCTCTCTCATCTCTCAGCTCCTTTGCTCCCTAAATCATAAATCACAGGTTCTCATTTCAATTACTTAATAAAGCAATAACTAACTGGCTAAACAAAATGATTTCATGTACTTTGATTTGAATTTGTATTATGCTGCAAAGTAAATATTGTTCATACAGCTACCTTTTTTAATATCACTATTCCTTCTTGTGTCTCATTATTAGTAATTATGTCAAATGTTTGAGAATCATCTTCAATGCTGTAATCCATTTCTGCATTTTCTCCAATGTCATTATCATATGCCATGATTTTTCCTATAGAAGTCCCAGTGGGTGCAGCTTCAGAGACAGTCAAACGGTAAAAACCTTTAAAAGCAAAATTCAAGAGATATCACACAAACAATAAATATAAGAAACTCCTGAATATAGCACCCTTTTTTTGTGTGGACTATGAGAAAACCCATACCCTCACTTTCCACCAGTCACTTGTTTTTTTTTTTTTTTTAAATCAATATCTATCGATCGATCTATTGGGCTATCTATACTTTCTTTATTTTTGTAATCTGTATTTTATTTTCCCTAATATCCTACTTGAGCATCTATTATTTTCTCTCAAATATACCCTTGGAAGTCCTATCACCAGTACATATAATTTCCAAATTTCTATCCATATGCATACTTCGTCAATAGTTTTGAATTTATTTTTTTATTATATCCTTCAACCATCCGAATTGATAAAAAAGAGTTTTCAATTTCACTCAAGCATTCTCTGATATCTAAAGTTATCAGTAAATGTAAGTGTGGATTAAAGTTGGAAAAGCCTAAAACAAATAAGTGAACTCTAAGTGTAATAGTTTGATTTTTACATTCTGAGCCTGAGTGCTTTGGCCATAGTGGAAATGAAAACAAACAAACAAAAAAGATAGATCCATGGGAGTCGGTGAGTGGATGTGGTAAGACAACCATGCTGGAGTCACATGACCCTATGGTTTTGGTCATGTGAAAACAATGGCAGTTATATTTGAAATACATAGATATAAATATAAGTAATTGAGCTCTGTTTATTTTTCAGAATTGACTTGCATAAAACTGATAAGGAGTTAGCTATTTGTAAATTATTATTTGTGATTTCTGTTAAAATGTGAGAAATAATCATATATGTCAATATTCTAAAGAATGAAACTTTGTAGAATTTTAAAAAGAGCATGTAATAGAATGTTTCTTTAAAGAGATTCTTGTCTTTTGGGGGTGCCTGAGTGGCTCAGTCGGTTTGGTGTCCGACTGAGGCTCAGGTCATGATCTCACAGTTTGTGAGTTCGAGCCCCACGTCGGGCTCTGTGCTGACAGCTCAGAGCCTGGAGCCTGCTTAGGATTCTGTGTCTGTCTTGTGCTCTGTCCTTCTCTCTCTCCCTCTCAAAAATAAACGTTAAAAAAAATGAAAAAAAAACAGATTCTTGACATTTTTAGACGTATAGAGCAAGTCACTTCACAGATTGCCTTGTGAGATTGTCCCTCCCTTTTTGTTTATTTTTTGGGCATGGGAGAAATGTGATTTAAAAGGTGTCAATACTTTTCCTATTTTCAGGAAGTAACAGCTTAATTGTGCTGCAGTGTTTTTTTTCCCCTCCGCTGCGGGAAAATGTATAGTTGAGAAAATATAATTTCAGGAAGAGGGAAGAGCAAGCCAAAAGGCCACCAAGCCAGTGACCGAGAGTAGGTCAGTTGCCTGGTGTTGGTTTGTCCACAAGCAAGGGCTAGAGCGCTAACACAAGAGCTCCCAGACGTAATGGAACAAGACTGGATGATGGCAGATTATTTAGGACAATGGAGGTTATGTGAAGGCCTCTGACTGTTTCTTTGTGACGCCGTAAAATGTTTAAGTGCTATGATCTGGTATGCATTTCGACAAGATCACTAAAGTTGTGCTGAGAGTAGAGAAGAGGGGAACAAAGGTAGAAGCAGAGAGGCTAGATGGGGGCCAGATTAAGAGGGTGGTATGATTGAAGGTTGCAAATGGAAGTTGGTGAGAAATGTTCAGATTATGGATATTTTTAAAAGGTAGAGCCAAAAGGATCTGCAGAGGATTGAGTTTTGGATATGAGAAAGAACAGAAGGGAAGGTGACTTTCAAAATCTTAAACAAAGTAAGTTTCTATTATCAGGATATATTGTATGTGTGTACATTTGTGTGTGTGTGTGTGTGTGTGTGTGTGTGCGCGCGCTCACAGAATATTGAAAATCATGCAGGATTGATCATCATTTCACTCTGGGTTAGAAATTAGAATTGACCTAAATTTGACGCAGTGCAATCTGAGTTGGATCAGTTGAATTGAATTGAATTAGAATTGAATGGGTGAGATTTTGCCCTGAGCGATATGAAGGCTGGGGAAAATCTGTAAAAAGAGGGTTAGAGGAGGAGGCAGGTATGACCAGGAAGTCAAATATATGTCCAGTTTAAATGTATATAACTTAAAAATCAAGATATTGAGTAGATAGTTGGATATACAAATCTGGGGTTCACAGGAGAGGTTCATACTAAAGTTATATATTTGGGAGTTGTCAGCATAGAAGCGGCATCTAAAGTCAGGTGGCTATAGGGAAACACAAAGGAGTGACTCCGAAGGGAAGAGAAATGAGGCCCTAGGGCTTGGTACCAGAAATACACCAAAGCTTAAAGTATGCAGAGATGAAAAGAAGGCAAAGAAGATTGTTAAAAGTGACTAGGAAGACAGAAGAAAAAGCATATAAGGATAGAGCAACCGCTGTCAAATGCTGCTGAGAAATCAAACTATATTAGGACTGAGAATTGATTGGATTTAGCTGCACATAGATATTGATAGAATTGACCAGATCCGTTAGGCTAAGTAGTACGGGTAAAGCCTTGACTGGAGTGGGCTCCAGAGAGTTTAAAAGACAGTAAATAGGATGATGCATTGGATAACTCTTTAAAACTTGTCTTCTCTAAAGGAAAGAAAATGAAGCATGATTAGATGGATACGGCAGTGGAGTCAATAATGTATTTATTTTATTTTATTTTACTTTGTTTTTTAGATGAAAACAACAGCACCCATCACAGTGTGAATGCTGATAGTAATTAGTGGGCCGAGTGGACGCCCTTGATTGAGAGGTCAGGGAAGATTGGGCATATCAGAGGAGATATGACATAGTTATGTTCAGACGAGGGCAATGGGATTCCAATTACGGAAAGCAGCCTGAACACGAGTAAGGAGACCAGAAAGCTCTGATTTTGGAAGCGTAGTCAACACACATATTTTCGCATGAGTATGGTGTGGGAAAGAAATAGAGAAAGCTGTTTAAAGAGTGAGGTGACTTTATGGTACCAGAATCATGTTCACCTACACTCAAATGTGAACGTAGTAATGTTATCACCTTACACGAGGATTCTGGGTATCTACAAAAATTTTAAAAACTATTTCAAATGTTCTAGTTCATTTGGATATATATAAATTCTACGCATATATACATTGTTATTTATGTTTATCAATGTTAATAGAGATTATATATGGTTATATATATATATATACACATTGTTTTGTATTATATATAGTTATATATTATATATAACACTTATATAATTACATATGCACAACGAAATATATATATATATATTATATGTTATATATATATAAATACATATATGTTATATATATATAAACAAAATTAAAGCTGAGAAAAATTAAAAGAAATAAGGATGGCGGGAGAAGTTTGAAGGGCATTTAGTCTCAATAAAAATCCCTTGTGAGTTCTGCCTTCTGGAGTCTTGAACTTGTGATTTTCCCTTCATCTGGCTAAAACACAGACGAGATGTATTCCACACGTTAACCTACTATTTTTCTACATTTATTAGTTGAGAATCGTTTTTGTCAAGTCCTGCATGTTTCAAATAGAATTACCCACGATCTTCTTGTCTTTAGGACCCACACTTTGTAGAGATAGTCACGTACATAATACTTCTCATAACAGGGAGAAGCAAGTCACAAACTACTGCCCTGCTGCCTAAATTCCATCTAAGGAGGAGCTGTTTCATGGACTCAAAGGACCGATGAGGTGCTGCTCAAATGGTTGGATTTGCAATTATGTAGGATGAATACATTTAAAAATCTAGTGTATTAAAAACAATCTAGCGTATGGCAAGGTGACTACAGCCAATAATACTATACTGTATAACAGGAATTTTCTGAGAACACCTTGGGCACTCTTACCACACACTTGCACATGAGGGAATGATGTGAGTAGATGGGTAATTAGTTTGACTGTAATAATTATGTCACTATGCGTATGAGATCAAAACATCACGTTGGGGTTCCCTGTTGGCCCAGTTGGTTAAGCATCTGACTTTGGCTCAGGTCAGGATCTCATGGTTTGTGAGTTTGAGCCCCATGTCAGGCTCTCTGCAATCAGCGTGGAGCCCACTTCAGATCCTCTGTACCCCCCTCGGTCTCTGCACCTCCCCTGCTCACACTCTTTCTCTCAAATAAATACATAAACATGAGAAAAACCATCGTGCTGTATACATTAAATATATATGATTTTTATTTTTAAAAATGGCATTATACTGAAAATGTTAAATATGAAAATAGCATACAAATAAGCATTCAGATATGTAATATTTCTTTAATTTTTTTAATGTTTATTCATTTTTTGAGAGAGACAGAGTGCAAGTGGGGGAGGGGCAGAGAGAGAGGAACACAGAATCTGAAGCAGGCTCCAGGCTCTGAGCTGTCAGCACAGAGGCCAACACAGGGCTCAAACTTACAAATCCTGAGGTTATGACCTGAGCCAAAGTCCCGTGCTTAACCGACTGAGCTACCCAGGTGCCCCTGTCTTCAGACACTTTAAAAGCTGCATCACATTTACGCACTTTAAGATTTTTGTCACACACACAAAAAATGCTCATCGTCTTTTTACCCAGGGGCCTCTCTAATATTTCTTGAAAATTCAGAAGATCTGCTAACTCTGGGCCTGGCACAAAATAGCTGAACTGAACAGTATCTGCATGTGTGTGTGTGTGTGTGTGTGTGTGTGTGTGTGTTGGGGGGGGGTTGGGTGGGTGTGCATTTGTATGCGTGTGTTTGATCTACTTTTCTCTTTGACACATGCATATGCATCTTCCCTATCATGATAATTGGTCATGATTTCCAGAATTGCTTGTAAATGTATTTCTGTAGGTAGGACAGAATGCCCTGGGGAGGGGGTGGGAAGAACTTCTTTAAAAAAAGAAAAAAAAAGAATTTCTCCTAAGAATTTCCGAAGAAATCCCTTCTGGAGCATACCAAATGATTTAGCTTGTATTCAGTACTTGAATTGTCAGAGCAGGTGTGGCATATTCATAATACATAAGTAAAAAATAACTACACATATTATACATGCATGGTCAGTTAATTTATGACAAAGAAGCCAAGAATATGCAATAAGAAAATGTCAGTCTCCTTAATAAATGGTGTTAGGAAAATTGGATAACCAAATGCAAAGGAATGAAACTGGACCATTGTCTTGCACCATACCCCAAAAATAACTAAAAATGTATTCAACACTTGAACTAAGACCTGGAACCATAAAACTCCTAGGAGAAAACAGGCAACAAGCTCCTCAGCATAGTCTCAGTGATGCTTTTTTATCCTGCTACGAAAAGCAAAAGCAAGAAAAGAAAAAAAAAATAAGTGGGCTATAACACACTAAAAAAATTCTGCCCAGCAAAGTAAACCATCAAAAGGATGAAAAAGCAACTTACTGAAAGGGAGGAAATATTTGCAAATCATACATCTGATACGAGGCTAATATCCAAAACATACAGAAACTCATACAACTCAATATCAAATGCTACTACTATTACTAATACTAATAATGATAATATTAAAAATGGGCAGAATATCTGAATAGACATTCTTCCAAAGAATGCATACAGATGGCTAACAGGTACATGAAAAGATGCTTGATATCATTAATGATCAGGGAAATTCAAATCAAAATCACAATGAAATATGACCTCACCCCTGTTAGAATGGCTACTATTCAAAAGACAAGAAATAACAAGTGTTGGTGAGGATGTGGAGAAAAAGGAACCCTTGTGCACTGTCGGTGGGAATGTATATTGGTGCAGCCATTATGGAAAAGAGTAATGGAAAACAGTATGAAGGTGTCTTAAAATATTAAAAATAGAAATATCATACAATCCAGTAATACCACTTCTGGATATTTAGCCAAAGAAAATAAAAACACTAACTAGAAAAGATAGCTGCACTCCCATGTTTATTGCATTATTATTCACAATAGCCAAGATGTGGAAACTTAAGTGTCCATCAATGGATGAAAGGGTAAAGAAATTATGACAGACAGACAAACACACACACACACACACACACACACACACACACACACAAACACACACACTAGAATATTATTCAGCCACAAAAAATAATAAAATCTTGTCATTTGCAACATGAACGGGTCTCAAGGGCATTATACTAAGTGAAATAAGTCAGAAAAAGACAAATACCATATGATCTCTATTACATGTGAAATTTCATATACGTATATGTAATATAAATCATAGGTGAATATAGAAATGGGCAAATTTTTTTCCTGTTCTTAGTCTAAATATAGTGAATAAAGATAACATAAAACATAAAAAATAATTACCATTTGAAATCATCACTTGTAGTAGGTAGAAAAATGAATTCCTCAAAATACCCGTGTTCTAATACCCCAGAACCTATGAATATATTATGTAAAGGGACAAAAAGCAATCCAGGCTGCAGGTGGAATTCATACTGCTATTCAGCTGACCTTGAGATGTGGAGATTGTCTTGGTTTGTCCAAGGGGACTCGATCTGATCACATGACTCCATGAAAGTGAAGAAGAGGCAAAGTGTGGGTTGGAGAGACGGCGACGTGTGGAGGATTTGACACCTTTTGATGTGTCTGAGGTGTGTGAGTTATATTCAAGAACCAGAAAGACGCCTCACGGAGCTAACAGTGTCCTGCCGCTGACGGCCTTCAAGGAAACAGAGCCCTTATTCCTACAAACGTAAAGAACTGAATTTTGCCAATAACCAAATCCAAAGAAATGGATTCTCCCCTGGACCCTCTAGAGAGGAAAATAGCCCTACAGACACCTTGAACTTAATCTGGTGACATCTGTGACATATTTCATTCAGGTAACAATTTGTTTAAGGCACGAGGTTTGTGGAAATTGTTACGGAAGCAATTAGAAAAAAAAACACATTACCTTCTCATTTGTATTTGACTTTTCACACTAATGAAAATAATCACACCTTCGAATAATTAATACATTTATTTTATATAGTGCTGTGGCGGTGCTTTAGATGCAAACCCTAACATCTGTGTGTATTTAGCACATGTATAGTTTTATTGTAATGAAAATTCACGGTGTTTTCTACTTACTTTCCTTAAATATAGGCTTATTGTCGTTAACATCAGAAAGTTTAATTAACACACTTGTTGTTCCCGACAGTCCTCCTGGCTGACCGAGCATATCTTTGGCTTGAATAATTACCCAATACTCATCTTGCAGTTCTCTATCCATTTTAGAAGATGTTCTTATGATTCCTTAAAACATGTAATAAAACTTCAATTATTATTTCATTATTAACCATGCATCTTTCCAGTTAATTTCCTAAGAATTCCATCATACACTCATTCTTTTGATACATTTTAAATGACTACAATGTGCTAGACACTGCCCTGGAGAGCATAAATAACAATAAAATAATAAATTAAATACCAACTCTGCCTGGAGTTTAGAGTAGTCAACACAATACTAAGAACACTAGTAGACCCCTAATAAAATGCTATGTTCATATACTCTTGGGTAAAAAAGAGGAATGTCTTATTTTTACCTCAAACGATTTTCTGCTATCTTCTCTAACATAATGTTAGTGTGCTACAGTTAACTTCTCCTTTAAATTTGAAAGAAGTTAATTATAAGTAAATGCGTACATTACAACACCAAATGTATGCAAGATATATTGTGCACCTGTGATGTTAAAGTCTATTTTAAGTTATGATACATGAAGAAGGATTTGTTTTTGACCGACAGTTGTTCATAATACAGATCAATCTATAAACAGATTTTCAAATTCAAGATGGACTATAATAAATATAATAAATATTCTATAAATTTATTCTATAAAATTCTACATTTTAGAAAATGTTATAGAAAATTTTCTAAAAAATTACTTAGTAAAAAAATTATTATCACTAAAAAAAAAAACTAGGAAAGGGCAGAACAGAAGACAACGGGATGCTGGGCTAAAGATTTGGGGACCATGAACACAAACATAAGAAAGAGAATGGCCAATCCTCAATGTATCTGTGGAAAAGTGTTCATTAAAAATCGTGAGACCTGTAAATACAAAAACAGATAAGTTGGACCATATTGTGATAGCATTTGAATTGTGGACTGAAGTGTTTTATAACTGTAATCTGTTATATGAATCCCTATAGAAAACATAGAACGTATGAAAGAGACACTGCCAGTATTCTCCCTAGGTTTGACTCCAGAGAGAATTGGGAGTGAAGGTGAATCTCATTGTGGTTTTAGTTTGCATTTCCATGACGACTGGGGTTGATGAGCATTTTTAATATGCTTGTAGGCTTTCTGTACATCAAATGTTGGTCAACTGCTTTAAAGGTCTTTCACCGTATTTTTAAACTGTTTTTTTTTCTCTTTCTAAGTGTTTTGTCATAGTCTTTGCATATGTTTTATACCTTATATACGAGTGATTTGTAGTGTGGATTTGGAAATTCAATCTCTGAAAGTTAGAAAAATCAGCTAAAGGACTAAAAAAAATTAAGTGTCTAAAATACAACCCATTTATTTCTGGAAACTTCAGGTCTACTGTACAGCACGTTTGGAAGCAGATTTTTTTTTGCTCTGACATTTGCCTACTTAGAATCCTGCTGAACTGCACTTTGTTTCATTTAGAAATACCTGTTGTTGGTTCAATGGAGAAGTAGGGCTGGCCTTGTAGTAAACTGTACAAGAGACGAGCATTATTGCCACTTGAAGGATCATCAGCATCATTTGCCGTCACCTGGATGACTAATGTTCCTGAAGAAAATATGAATAGTAACAAGAAATTAAGACTGCGGTCTTATCGAACAATGAATTCAGTTCTATACGGCATTTTCTCTTTAGCAAGCAAGGTGAAGACATACAATGAAAACCTAGCCCTCCTTGTTCAGAATTACAAAACTGATATCATTCTGCATAGACAAGAGAATATAATCTCATACAAAAGAGCCCTAATTCATATGTGTGTGTATATATATATATATACACACATATATATACATATATATGTATATATATGTGTATATATATATGTGTGTGTGTGTGTATAGCTTAGATGTTTGTTAAAATTTTATATTGTATATAGAATTCATATACACACACACACATATATATATATGAATTCTATATATAATATAGAATTTTAAACAAAGATCTAAGCTATAATGAAATATAATTATTTAACAATGCATTACAATGTCCATTTCATGATCTTTCAAAAGTGTGTTATATCATTAGTGGAAGAATCAAAAGGAAATTGGAAGCAGTTCACTTTAAACATCACTCTGTGAACTGTGACTCAAAGTCACAGAATGTTGATAAAATGTGAATAAAATTGAAATGAGCTTGCAATAGTATCAAGTTGAGGATGGGCACAAGTATCTTCCTTATTTAATTCCCTTCTATAACATACTTACGTTGAAGAATTCTTTTTTTTTTTTTTTTGGTATAGTACAAAGCAAAACCCTGTCACATATTGATGACATAAAATGTTCTTAATTGAAATTCAATAACAATCAGTAAAACACAATGAGAAGTATCTGTACATTTAAACTTAATGCTTAAATTAAACATCTTCCTTTAAAAGTATTGAGCTTTTTAATCATCTTTATGTAAAGTTGGGATAGCATTATAGGTCTTGTTGAAAATCTGCATTTATGGAAACATCATGTTCTGGGTCAGTAAGAATGGCAACATGAATATCACAGAATCAAATAGTCTATGCGATTTCCTGTACTACCAACATCATTCACGTTTCCATTACAATCTTGTTTTGTAAACCGAGACATTCTAATGGGAAGCCCTTCTACTTGTCAGTAATAAAGTTGTTGAAACTTTTACCGTGGCCCTCAAATGTATGTAGTATCTGCTCTTTCGTCGTAGTATTTTATTAGTCATTTAGCACTTGCTTTGTACTGCACAATCACTCAAAATGTAAACACCTTAGGTTCAAGTGTTTTACAATACGTTCCCTTCGATTGTCATGACATGGATGGACCTTAAGGGCATTATGCTAAGCAAGATAAGGCAGACAGAGAAAGACAAAGATATCACGTATATGTGGAATCTAGAAAAGCTGATCTCTAGAAACAAAGGGTAAATTGCTGACTCACAGAGGCTGGGAGACCTGGATAAATGGTGATCAAAACCAACAAAGTTGCCGTTAGGAAATGAATAAGTTCTGGAGAGCAAGTGCACAGCATGGTGACTCTAGGCCACCATATTGTATTGTATGCTTTAAAGTTCCTAAAAGACGTGATCTTAAATGATCTTCCCCGCCCACACACACAGAAGGATATGATGTGTTGAAGATGCTATCAACGCTATCTAATGTTAATATCATTCTAATTATCTGATTTTGTTTTATTTGCTTTAGTTGCTGCTTTTTCAATGACATCACAATTCATTAAATACAGGTTAAACCACTTTAAACCTTCTTAGATATTTTCTAAAAGGTTTTTCTAAAACAAAATCAAAAGAGAGGGGTGCCTGGGTGGCTCAGTTGGTTGAGAAGCTGACTTTGGCTCAGGTCATGATCTTAGGGTTCGTTCATGAGTTCGAGCCCCACATGGGCTCCCTGCTGTCAGCTCTGAGCCTGCTTCAGATCCTTTGTCCTCACCCTCCCTCTGCCCCTCCTCTGCTAGTGCTCACCCTCTCAAAAATAAATAAAACATTTAAAAAAATATAAAGTCAAAAGAGAGAAGCTTACATATTTTCCTAATCAGAAATTTAAATACTGCAGAAATCTTCACTAGTCAAGTAACATAAACTGTAATAATAAATAAACGTCAGAGTAGTCAAGAAATTAAAAAAAATTGATATGTTTTATATATATATGTTTTCCATTTATGTTTTCCTTGTCATTTGTAAGAGAACACATGTGTACATGCACTTGCAGTTAGGAATTAGCCATACACAAAATTTAAGCAAAATATCACTATAAGACCAATAACGTGTCCTTCAGTGAAAAAAATCAAAATTGTTCCAAAGTCCCCCTGTCCCCTCCTCCTTCTGTTACCAGTTAAATATAGGTAAAGGGATACTGGGTGATTTAAACAAATAGCTTTCCAGTTTCTACTCATTCTTATACAAACATGTGTAACTCTTCCTTTATCTGTCAGTAATCATAGAGCTGCATTACTCACATTTGAAATCAAAATGAATAGCACCAAGATGCCCTTTCGCATAGAGCAGCCTTGCCAGGCTTACATAATCACTGCTTTTATGACATGCTTATTGTTTATTGCAAGAATCGCTCTGGTCAGTTTTATGAAGACTGTGGCTCCAGTCTCCTGGCCATCCCGTTTCTCAACAACAACCCACCCATCACTATAAATTTAAGTTGCTTCTAAAATATTACGGGGACTATTCTAGATAAGAACATAGTTCAGAGAGACCCAAGTCAGCATGCTTAAGGAACTGTTTTAGAATGTTTATTTTCCTTTTTAAAAATTTTTTTTAATGTTTATTTATTTTTGAGACAGAGAGAGACAGAGCATGAACAGGGGAGGGTCAGAGAGAGAGGGAGACACAGAATCTGAAACAGGCTCCAGGCTCTAAGCTGTCAGCACAGAGCCGGACGAGGGTCTCGAACTCACGGACCGCGAGATCATGACCTGAGCTGAAGTCGGACACTTAACCGACTGAGCCACCCAGGCGCCCCTAGAATGTTTATTTTCATAGGAGAAGGCATTTTGAATTTTTCATTACAAAAATTCAAGGATGTTTTAACATTAGAAAATGAACCTATATAATTCGTGGCATTAAAGGCTTAACAAAGAAAAACATAAGACAAAAATTCTCATTAGATACATAAAACACATCTGAAAATATCCCAGTTCCATTTGCAATAAAAATTCAGGGAATTACAAGAAAAAGACACCTTCTTAAGTCTGATGGAGGGCATTTTTAAACTTTGACAGCAATCATATTTACCTGTGAGATGTGAAAACTTTTCCTTCTGAGGTAGTTAAAAAGCAAGAAGTTTATTATCACGCTATTTTGGGCAGCATTGTAGGAAAGCTCCTAGACAATGAAATGAGGCAATGCCATGCATATAGAAATGAAAGATTAAAAATGATGACAGGGGCGCCTGGGTGGCTCAGTCAGTTAAGCATTCCACTTTGGCTTAGGTCATGATCTCGCGGTTCGTGAGTTCGAGCCCCACGTCAGGCTCTGAGCTGACAGCTCAGAGCCTGGAGCCTGCTTCCAGTTCTGTGTCTCCCTCCCTCTCTGCCTCACACTGCATGCACTCTGTCTCTCTCTGTCTCTCAAAAATGAAAAAAAAAAAAAAAAAAAAAAAAATAAAAAAAATGTTTTAGTGATTCAAAAACAATATTTTTGTTTGAAAATCAAGCAGAATATACATATAAAAACTTTAGAGAATATTAAATCATTACATTAGGAAGGTCATAGGAACACAACAAGGTACACAAAAGTCCATTTTTATTTTTACCAGAAATATATATCTCTAAAATAGTTCAATTAAATACCTAATATATATAAGAAACAAATATACTCAGGAATATCTAAACAAAAGTTGTTAAAGACCTCAACAAAGAAAATAAAGAGACATTAATGATCAAACATGGACCAAAATACTGGGTTTATGAAATGACCATCTAGAAATACCAACAGACAGATCCATAGTGTAAATGCTATCCTAATCAAAATCTTAGCAAGTTGTCTTACTGGATAAATTAAAAATCTGACTTGAAATATACATGGAAATGCAAAGGATTAAGCAAGACAGACATCTCTGATAAGGAACATCTGGAAGACGTGTACTAACAGGAAGCAGGGCTTATGACATAACTATGGCAATAAAGACAATAGAACATAAGCCCCTGGAAGAACAAAAGAAGACAAACTGACTAGAGATTCAGAAACAAAATCATACACATATGGAGAGCTCACTCATGCAAGGATGGCACAGGTGAGCACTGGAGAACCGTTTCAATAAATGCTACCGGGTCCCCTGGGTATCTGCGTCCATTTATACAGCCATCCATCAGTCATCTCTCTTTTGATCTAGAATTTGACACTTGCTTTACACCATTCACAAAAATCGGCTTAAAATAAATTCTAGATATAAAGGTGAGAAGTGTATAACAAAAATAGAATAATGAAACTTCCATAAAGATAGGAATTATTTTGCATGACATCAGGGAAAGAAGAAAACAAAAGCCAGCCTTTCTTGATTAGGATTGGGTGATTGATAACCTGATATTTGTCTCAAGGCACAAATTCTTTATGTCTTTAGACATACCCATTGATGCCTTTCTCCCAGCCTGCACAGGTTGCTCTAACCCTACCGAAATGGAATTCAGTAGAATATTATTGTTAACAGCGCATTCATTATTCATCAGTGCAAGAAGGGTGGTACATGCCCTACGTATGAACCAACCTGTTTAGCGTCTCCATTCCTTTCATCAACATTTTACTGTGCTCTCACTAAAACCTGACAAAGTCAGTTTAACTACACTAATGGATCAAAAATTAAAGTTTCTCGGGGCACCTGGTTGGCTCAGACGGTTAATTCCGACTTCAGCTCAAGTCATGATCTTGAAGTTCGTGGGTTTGTGCCCTGCATCGGTCTCTGTGCTGACAGCTCAGAGCCTGAAGCCTACTTCAGATTCTGTGTCTGCCTCTCTCTCTCTGCCCCGCCCCTACTTGTTCTCTGTCTCTCTTCCTCTGGAAAACACAGAAACACTAAAAAAAAATTAATTAAAGTTTCTTTAAAGTATATCCTAGTAATAAAGTTATTTCTAAAGGACAACTGATATATATATGTACATTAATGAAAAATGCTTTATACAGATTATTTTCACATTAAGTATATCACCAGATAGATATTCTTCACATGTATTTGCATTATTTAATCAGCCTCTTGGCTTAATTGTGTTTTTATGAACAGTGTCCCGGGTTATCACTAGCCGCCTTTCAGATTTAATCATGTCTTAAAAGGAGACACTTTACTCACTAGCCACACGCCTCGGACACTACTTGTCACACCCCATGTTAAGAGGTACAAGCACAAAGTCAATGTCTCCCAAATTCACTCTGGCTTATTATAATGAACCTACTAATAATAATAAAAGAAAAAAACATTCTGGGCCAAGTGCTTTCCGGACAAAATGCCAGGGAAAAACAACAACAACAACAACAACAACAACAACAACAACAACAAAACAGGATTAAGCAGAGTTGTCCTGGGTAAAATTGGAGGTCTGGTCACTGTTAGTTTCACAAACTCCTCCAGATCTTCCTAGCTGTAATCTGAAACCGGCCCCTGAACAAGGAGGACAGGAGGAGACCAAACATGACACATGCCACTCCAGATTGGCAGGTGGTAGTTGTATTGAGCAAGAGAACTCATTCCTGAGGCTTGTTTTGGGTGTCCTCAAGACGAGTAGTTTTTTCGACCTGCCCACCAAGTCTTGAAAGTCATAAAGGCTTTTAGTCAGTCATATATAGCTTCAGTCCTATGTAATATCCAGACAGTGACAACACCGCATTTCTATCTCAAAGCTGGATTCCTGGGGTAGCTTCTGGGAGAGGAAAACACTAGTGGAAGTCACATTTCAAGGACAGGGGAGGGGCTTAGGAGCCTCCGATCTCCCATGTCCGGCATGCAGGTCAAATGGCAGACACATCCTCTCAGTGACCTCCCTCAACTGTCCACAACCTCACGACTGACTCTTACAATCTTATACGCTCCCCTCTTCCATAGCGTGTCCTCAGCCATCAGCAAGGGGCTTCACTAGCATGGAGGTGGCTCATTGGGTATCTCTGGCTGCACCGAAGGCAGGTGATACAGGCACATTCAAGAAAAACACTGATTAAGACAATAATTCCCAAATAAGTGACAGCTCTTACCACCAAGAATCCCATGACCTGAACCATTGATTTACTAAGTCCTCTGAGCTGGGGTCAGCGCACTTATATCTTCATGTGATTTAATGAATATGGCACATTCACAAGAGTCATCAGGCATGAGCACCTAACATTTGTTTGAATAATGGCACAGGTGCCTCCTTGCGAGGCTGTAAATGTGCACGGCTGTTTTACTGTGGGGGGCGGTGGGTGGGAAGCTTTTATCATCAGAGATATTTTAGTATTCAATAAGGGCAGACTCTTCTGGCTATCCTTCAAGCCTTGCTGGGTAAATTTAGTAGGGGCCTCTATGTGTCATAACGTCCTTGAGGCCAACGGAGGGAACAAAAAAGGCAGCCAAATGATTGTACTAGGGGGGAAACAATGTGCCCACCTGGCCTTGAGAATGAGGTTGGCAGCTTTAGGAAACTGACCTGGCTGTGCATACCTCATGTTAGCTGGGGGGGGGGAAGGGGGGGGGAGGTAAGGAGATGAGTTGGTGGTGGGATATGCCAGCTCAGGACCCTAACCTTTCCCTTTCTTTTAATGGTGTGTGTTCCATTCCAGGGATATTCTGTTTCAATTGGTCCGGCTTGCAGCAGGACAATGGTATCCCAGTGAGGAGTGAATCGTTTCCTTCAACCAGAGGGGTGGAGTAATTTACCCATCCTGGTGAGACATCTCATGGCAAATTCCAGTAAACAACTCTTTCCTTAGGCATGATGGGGTTTAGTGTTTCAGAAGCACAGCATGTTAATTCAAGGTGAGAACTGGGGCAATGGCGATGTCCCCTGACTTCCATACCTTTAAGGTACAGGGCATTGGCTGCCTTAACTGGATCCCCCAGTCTGGCGTACGGGGCAACAGACCCTACTGATGGGTCATTCAAATCTATTAAAGTCTGGGTCATGACTTTAGTCTACTTGGCCAAGGTAGTTTTATTTGTTAGTAGTTTCATCTGCTGCTTTATATTTCAATATTTTCTTCTCACCAACTGTTCCTTGTGCACTACAAGGGAGATGGAACCTCCATTCAATATCATGTCCTTTTGCTCAGTCTTGCATATCATGACCTTTGAAAGGTGGCCCTTCATCATTATCTATTCATACACAATGCTCAGCTTCTCTAATCTCCTGGCTCACACAGTGACCAGGGAAACCTTGGGTTAAGCCAGATGCAGTTTCCATGGAAAATCAGGCATGTTTAAAATCCTCTCTTTAAAGCTATTTTTTTGCAAAAGGACTTTATGAAAAATTTAACACAATATTTGACTTTACCCATTTTCTCAGCAATACTATATTACAAAAATATACTATTACATAGGTAACACAGGATGTAAACTTGTACTAAATTCTTGAGAGGAAAATCGTAGTTTAGTAGTCTAAACCGTGGGAACTGGGAATATACTTCAGTTTGCCAATATACTTCATTTGCTGTGACACAAGTTACAAAATTATGGTGAGATAACGGCATATTAACATAAGACAAAATATTTATTGTATGTGAGAACCTACATAGAAATGACACTTTGTAATTATTCGTAAGTGCTAAAACTTACAAGTCTATGTAAAATTTTTGAAGGTCAAAAGCATTATTGACAGCATGAATACGATTTCTCGACATGTTAGACTTATTCTCCCATCAAGAGTAAAACCTAATGTAAGAATAGTATAACCCCATCAATATTGATTTATGTGGAATTCATTCAGTATTAAGCAGAGGTATTACAGAGGACTGAATGATTCTCATTCAGAAGTTTGGTTTAATATTAGTAACAAAACTTTATTAGATGATATCTCATATTTCACACTGAATACTTTATCTTCTTTATAGAGATTATGGGAGATATCCATAAAAATGTAAAAGAGTGATAAATTTTGATATGCAGGTTAATTGAGATATCATGTAGGCAGTAGAAAAGACAGCAACTTGTGACAAGGACATTTTATATACAAAGTTTCCATTTATTCTAGAGTACTCAATAAACAGTGTGCCCTAGTTAAATATATGTTTGAATGCCAAGATTTGAACTGGTAGATTTCAAAATGACTCATTTATTTTAGTGTGTAATTTTGGTGCGTTAAGTTCAGTGGTAAAAATATTAAACAGATTTTTCTTAGAATGAAGATATAAATTGTCTAATAGGAAAGCTATTTTTACATGCAGTTCTAGTATGAGTACACTTTGATTACTCTGAAGCAAATTTACTGAGAGGATGTTGAATTGCATAATGGCCAATCTTAAGACCAAAGGAAGTGATAATATTTTGACCTACATTCTGATTCTGTGATTTTTG
Organism: Lynx canadensis; assembly: GCF_007474595.2. Classification (NCBI taxonomy): domain Eukaryota; kingdom Metazoa; phylum Chordata; class Mammalia; order Carnivora; family Felidae; genus Lynx; species Lynx canadensis. Next base: position 10,810,628 of record NC_044314.2, on the reverse strand, counting down.
TGACATTAAAACAGATAAGACAGTAGATAACTTAGTCAAATTATAATGTTCAGAATTCAAATTCATGATAGAAATAATGTTCTAATCGTGGATGTGCTCACTGTTTCACACTGGGAACTTATTTTATTAGTATGAGGATCATTATTTATTTACAGGGACTGATTGGCCCATCCCTCTTGTGTTTATATTTGAGATGCAATTACTTTTACAATCTAGAACCTCCAAGTGAAACTCAAAAAATAGACATTTTCCCACTTGTCACCTTAAATGTGAAAAATACTCTTCAAATATTTTTTTTTTCGTTTTCCTGTCTACAAGAACCTGAAAATTAGGTCATTCTTGTTATTCTTGTGTTGTATTTTTGACACCTCTACTTTTCATAATGTTAGAAAATTTAAGTCAAATAAATAAACTGTGTTTAAGAAAGCAAACAATATGTTCAGAGAGCAAAGAGTAATCCATCCCAATATCAATCACATTCAAACTCACATGTCCAAAGATATAAATTTCATACAGTTTAATTTTCAAATTCGATATATTTTAAGAAATCAGGGTGTTTGTGTTTCTGAGAATTCTCTGCTACATGTTGAAATTTATTATTATAATTTATGAGGTCAAGAAGTAAAATTATCTAAATTGATTTCAACCACTTTTTTGTTATAGTGGGTAACATATTTATGTCATTTTGATGGTAAACGTTACTAAAGTGAATTTCTTTTTCTACAAGCTTTATTGAGATATAATTGACATACAACATTGTGTCAATTATGGCATACAATGTGATGAATGATATACACAAATATATTGAGAAATGATTATCACAATAAAGTGAGTTAATACCTCCATAATTACAATTTTACTTTCTTGTGGTGAGAATAGTTAAGACCTAATGTCTTGGTAACCTTCCAATATGTAATACTGTAATGTTACAGTTTGACCAACACTTCCTCATTTTCCCAAGTCCTAGACCCAGCAATCGTCATTCTACTCTGTTTGTACAAGTTGAAATTTTTTTAAAAAGTGTACATATAAGTGAAATTATATAGTATTTGTCTTTCTCTCTTTTGCTTATTTCACTTAGCTTAATGCCCTCAAGGTCCATCCATGTTGTCACCACTGGCAATATTTCATGTTTTTTATGATTGAATAATATACCATTGTGTGTATATATATCTATCTCTCTCTCTTTATATATATGTGTGTGTGTATATATATATACCATATCTTCCTTATCTATTCATCCATGATGAACACTTACTTAAGTTGTTTCCATGTCTTGTCTATTGTAAATAATGCTGGAATGCACGGGGAGGTGTAGATATCTCTTTGAGACAGTGATTCCATTTCCTCTGATACATACCCAGAAGTGAGTTGGCTGGATTATATGGTAGTTTTATGTTTAATTTTTATAAACCTCCATACTCTTTTCCATAGTGGTTGCACCAATTACCATTCTCACTAACAGCGCTCAGTTTCTCTTTTCTCTCTGCATTCTTTCCAACACTTATTTGTCCTTTTGACCATAGCCATTCTAGCAGGTGTGAGGTAATATCTTCTTGTGGTTTTGATTTGCATTTCCCTGAACTGATTAGTGATATTGAGCATCTCTTCATGTACCTGTTGGCCATATGTATTGTTCTTTGGAGAAATGTCTATCCATACCTTCTGCTCATTTTTAATTGGATTATTTTGGGGGATTGCTATTGAGTTGTATGGGGGTCCTTCTATATTTTGGATATTAACCTCTTAACTGATAGATGGTGTAGAAATATTTTCTGCCATTGTGGAAGTATCCTCTTTAGTTTGATGATTGTTTCTTTGTGCAGAAGCCTTTTTTGTTTGATGCAGTCCAATTTGCTTATTTTTCCTTTTATTGTTTCTATTTTTGGTATCATATACAAAAAATCATTGCCAAGACCAATGTCAACATTTTTTCTTATGCTTTCATGTCCAATCTTTAGTCCTTAAGTTCATTTTTATGAGTAGTATAAGGGTCCAATTTCATTCTTTTGCATGTGAATATCCAGTTTTCCCAACACTAACACTATTTGTTGAAATGACCATTGTTTTTCCCCACTGAGTATACTTAGGTACAGAGTATTGCTCTGGCCAGGACTTCCAGTACTATGTCAAAAAAAGTAGGGTGGGCATCTTTGTCTTTTTCCTGATCTTAGAGGAAAATATTTCAGTGTTTCAATATTGAGTATGATTTTCACTGGGGTTTTGTCATATGTGGCTTTTATTATGCTCAGGTATGTCCTTTCTGTAACTGATTTACTGAGAGCCTTTCTCATCCTGAAAAAATGTTGAATTTTGTCAAGTGTTTTTTTGGCATCTGTTGAGAGGATTATATGATTTATATTTATATATGTATTTATATATATGATTTATATATGATTTATTCTACTAAGCTGGTATATCATATTTGATTTGCTGTTGTTGAACCATCCTTGCGTCCCAGAGATAGATCCCACTTCATCTTTATATCATCTTTATATCATCTTTTTAATGTGTTGTTGAATTGGGCTGGCTAGAATTTTGTTGACAATTTTTGCATCAATGTTCACCTGAGATACTGACAGGTAGTTTTCCTGTGGTGCCCTTATCTGGTTTTGGTCTCAGAGCAATGCCACCCTTGTAAAATGAGTTTGGGAGTGTTCCCTCCTCTTCAAGTTTTTGGAAGAGTTTGAGAAGGATTGGTATTAATTATTGTTTAAAATGTTTGGTAGAACTTACCAGTGAAGCCAACTTATGGTGGACTCATGTTTGTTGGAATGTTTTTAGTTACTGATCCAGTCTTACTAATAATCTGCTCTGATTTTTTTTCTTGTTTTTTTTTTCCTTTGGCAAGAGAGTGGGAATGAGTAGGGTAGGGGGAGGGAGGGAGGGAGGGAGGGAGGGAGGGAGAGAGAGAGAGAGAGAGAGAGAGAGAAAGAATCTTAAGTAGGCTCCACACCCAGTGCAGAGCCCAACATAAGGTTTGATCCCACAATCATCAGATCATGACCTGAGCCAAAATCAAGAGCTTGATGCTCAACCTGGAGTCATCCAGGTGCCCCTGATTTTCTATTTCTTATGATTCTGTCTTGGTAGGTTGTATATTTCTAGGAATTCTGCACTAAGAAATTTCAAAATGGAGTCATCACTATCCGAAGGCTATCTGCAGCACTTTTGATCGTTGTGTGCCTCAACTCACACCCACAGATTGTCCTTGGATTTTATATCTACCAATATCTCTGTTCATCTTCCAAACCTCATCTACTCACTTCTGTAGCATTTTCACCTATCCATGTACTCATTCTTTTACTCAATCACCCCAAACTTAAGGTACTGTGGGACTCTTAGCCTATTAGATCTTGTATTTTTTGTGTGGAAGAAGGATAATAATTTTATAATTCCAGACCGACAAGTAGAAAAACAATGTTTTTTCTCAATTCTACTTGGTAGTTCTAGTTTTGAGAGTAATTGCATTTCCAATAGAAATGTAATCAGTAAAAGTCCACTGTTACTTGTGAATAAATATGTGTTTAATAAGCAACAAGTAGTTTGTAGTTTTCTTGGTTCTCCCTTATGATGACAATGCTCAAATGTAGATTCCTTTCAGTGCTTCACCAAATAAATTCAAAGTACAGATTCAAATATAATAATTGGTAAACGACTATAATACAATACTAAATAGTTAAGACAACAGATAAAATGTTTGCACCTGTTGCTTTGTGAAGAATGAAATAGGTGAGTAGGGAATTTGGAAGCAAGATCAAAACTCAAGAACCTATAAAATGGCAATGATATGGAAAGAACATGAAGAACTAAGTATAGGTTCAGGTAAAGTAATTCATATTATTCATTATTTAAGCATTGAGATTGAGAAAAACAGAAAAAAATTGCATATACTTCTAAGTGGTTTCTTCAAGGCAAAGTTAATAATTACAGGAATGCTTCAGAGGGAAACCATCTACCCAACAGTTGACACGACAATGGGGATATTCCTCTCTCTCCATAGTAGATGACATTTCTGATAACAGTTGACTATTGTTCTCTTTGTCCCTTCCTCCCACAGAAAGGAATAAAAAGTGCTCATTGATTTTACTATGATTCCATACCGGGTCTGAACCCTGACTGGCACTCTCACAGGATATACTGAATTACACAGATGAACTAAGTTAATAGGCACATTAACCTTGAATTGCAAAGCAAAGAGATATGCACTAGCCAAATACCATATAGAACAAACCAAAGTTTCGTGATCTCTGTTGAATCAACCAGCCTCGTGGCTACACTTGATGTCATGATGCAAATACTGTATGCACACACTGCAATCTCTTTGTAGGCCAACTTTCCAACTCTACAAACTGGCCTTTTTGTACCTTCTGTTCTGTATCTAAAAATCCACCCCTTTGCTCTCAATTACTGCCTTTGTCTCATACTTAATGGATAGAAACAATCACTTATGAACTGGTTTGATATCAACCAAAGTGTTAACCTATTGAAATCTGTCTCCTCTATTATTGCCCTGGATTCCATGGGTCTTTCCTTTCCCAAGAATAGTTTTCCAGGAGCTCCTGAGTAGCTCAGTCCATTAAGCATCTGACTCTTGATTTTGGCTCAGGTCACAATCTCATGGTTCATGGGATAGAGCCCTGAATCAGACATTGTGCTGACAGCACAGGTGGATTCTCTCTCACTCTCTTTCTGCCCCTCACCCTCATGCTCGCTCTCTCTCTCTCTCTCAAAATAAAAAAATAAACATAAAAAAAAAGAGAATAGGTTCCCAGCAGATAAAGCCCCCTTATTTTTCTTCAAAAATACTCTTCTTTGGATCATTCCCTATAGTATATCACTGTGATATTAAATTTCCCACCTTAATAAATGATTAAATAATGATAAGTAACAACAACAAAATCCTCTTTACCTTTATCTCCTTCTACCTAGTGCCTTACATCTCTATTTTTTCCCTGTGGCATAACATCTTTTAAAGTTGGCTAAATTCGCTGTAATTTCCTCTTCTCCATTCATTCACACAATAGAATAATCTTCAGAATATTGCAGCTGCATCAATTCAACCAAAATCACTAGGAGCCTCTTACTTGCCAAATCAAAAGTCACTACAGTCAGTACACTTTGATTTTATTTAACAGAGTTGGAGGATCTCTTCCTTTGTAACACCTCTTTTCATGTCTTTCTTTGTCCTCTATCACTGACCAATCTCATTCATTCTAATTTCCCAGTCAACCCCCTTTTTAATCAGCTCACCTAGTATGCTTTTCTCTTCTCTACCTACGTTCTCTGCCAAGGGGATCTCATCCATCGTCATGCTTACAGACTCGCTCTATCAATCACTCCCATATTGATATAGGCAATTCTTATCCTACCCCGATGTGAATCTTTTTCTAGAATATGGCATGACTGTATTCTTTGTAATCCACTTCAAATATCATTTCCTAAAAGTCCCACCTTCTCCAGTCAATTAATCATCATCATATTTCACTCATAATTAACACTTTCATAATGGAAAGCATCAAGGGTCACCTTATTTAAAATAGTTATTGTTCGCTGTGTTAGAACTAAGATATAGGTTTCATACTAGCAATTACTTCCAAAATTACATTTTACAAAATTTGCTAGTAAATGTTAGGTCCATAATGTATGCTGTTTAAAAAAAAAGGAGGAGGAGGAGGAGGAGGAGGAGGAGGAGGAGAGAAATGAAATGTTTCACTGCCTGGCTACCAAATGCAATATTCATGTGTCGTTTACGTCTAATAATAATCGGTCTTGATACATATTCACAGCTAAATTTGTTTATGTTGTAAAGACCTATGTTCTGAATGCACGTAGAAAGAAGTCTTTAAATTGCTTCCCGGACTGTTAAAAAACAAAGAATCAGGAAAATATACAGTAGAATATACACTTTTAGAATTGTTGGCTAATCAATCAGATGTTAGGTAAAGCAGTTTTAAAGCATGTTAATATAATTTAAAATGACCATTATTGAATAGAATTTATTACACTTAAGAAAATTCTATGAACTTAATTTTACTATATATTGTGCTGCCAACATTTTCTGAATGAATGAATGAGTGGACAAACTTTGCACAGCCACACCATAATTCCCCTCTATTAGAAAGACATTTCTGATTTTCAGTGCAGTCAGTTCTTATATCTTATGGAAACCACTTGCTTCTACAGGCATTATATTTAAGATATTTATAAAAATAACAGTAGGTATGAAAGGAACTTTGAAAATAAATACAGTTGCACAGAGGCGTTCGACCCCTTTTTTTGTTTTTAGTCTTTATGTTCCATGACTTTGAAGCATATAGTACTTTTGTCTTATAAATTGGATTCTATGATTTATACGTGCATATCTTTCCAGATGGCCGTGCATACTTTTTTCAGAGACAAAATTATATCTTGTTTTGGAAAATACCTTCTTGTAATGGAGAAACTAGTAAGTGAATAAGCTAAAGAATTTTATAAATCACTAAAAACCACATATTTAACCCTTTTCTTCTATTGCCTTGAAGACTGAGATATTTTAACAAGACAACTAATGTATTAAAATATAGTACCATTGTTTACAAAATTTAAATGATAGTCTAATTTTTAAAATTATTTGACTTAACATGTTTGTAGAGGGAAGTACGAGTGTTGAACTTTAACTAATTCGCTTCCAAAACATTAGCTCAAAAATTTCAATCTGTTGTAATTGTTAATATATCTTTGATGTAAATTAATATGCAATACCTTCTGGAGACATCTCTGGTACAATGGCCTCATAAGGTTCATCTAGGAATTTTGGTTCATTGTCATTGATATCCGAAACTCTGATGACAAACTCAGACTCAGGTTCCACAGCCCTTCCAGTAGTGCTGTCTATTACCTGGGCTCTTAGAGTGTAGAGGGATCGTTCCTCTCTATCAAGCTTCTGGACGGCAAAAATGTCACCTGTTCTCTCATCAATGACAAAAATACTTCCAGCTCCAGCTCCCAAAAGCTTGTACTGGAAAGAGTTGTTTCCATTGTCTAAATCAGATCTTAGCTGCAAGTGCAAAGAGGGATAATTTAGTTTCCAGACATATTTAAATGGACAAATCAATTTTAATGATTTTATTTTCCTGTCTGTTCATTTTCCCCCATGTTAATAACCCCATGTAATTCCCATAGGATATTAAATCAGGTGAAATATTAATTTTAAGATTAAATTGTGTCATCAAGCAGAGGAGTCTGGTATTTCAGTATAAGTAACTGTACAGATCTTATTACTCTAAATAGATTATTCTAATTAGACACTAATAATTGAAAAACAAAGTGCCTTTCATAAACGATGCACACCAAAGTTGGTGGCTCATGGTTACTCTATGATTACATTCTGAGTCACCAAAACCACGCTCTCAGATATTTGCGTTAGATTGGGACCTAGAGACTGATAGGCAGATAACAGTCTAGATGAACAGTGGTATTCTATCTCTAGGTTAAAAACATGTAGGAAATAGGAAAATATTACCAAGAAAATAAGGGAGCGTGTTGGGAAGGTAATGATAGCTGAGCCATCCATTTTGGCATTTATAACATGCTATATAAAATGTACAAATCGTTTTCTATATGATTTCCCAGTTTATCCTCATAGGATCATGAGATAAAAACTATGACATTATCATTTCTACAGAGAAAGAGAGACTGAAAAATTTTTAAACGTTCACAGAGTCATGGTTTTGTATAAGTTTATGATTTAGACAACAGGTCTGTCTGACCCCAAGAGCCTCTCCTGCAAATCACTAAGTAAAATGGTCTTTTATGGCTTGAGTTTTGCCAAATTAGATCTAACTCTTTCTTCCCAACATGTTCTATTCAATTGTCAAATATGTCTTTTCTTCTTGGACCCTAATTGTTTTTATGTTTAAAAGCAAAGTGAATTTGTTCGTTCATAATGTTAATGGACTTCTGAATTTGATATATAAAAACAAGGGTTGGGGCGCCTGGGTGGCGCAGTCGGTTAAGCGTCCGACTTCAGCCAGGTCACGATCTCGCGGTCCGTGAGTTCGAGCCCCGCGTCAGGCTCTGGGCTGATGGCTCAGAGCCTGGAGCCTGTTTCCGATTCTGTGTCTCCCTCTCTCTCTGCCCCTCCCCCGTTCATGCTCTGTCTCTCTCTGTCTCAAAAATAAAACGTTGAAAAAAAAAACAAAAAAAAACCACAAGGGTTATTATGATATAGGCAACACTGGTTGCTTGTTCATATCTAAATTACCTTTACATAAAGAGAAGTATGCCATCATCCTGAAATTATTGTGAATCCCTGGTTTTCTTGATTCATCATTTACAAATAAACCCTTCTTTAAAGTAAGAGCTTCCTGAAAATTCACAAAGCTAACCAAGAAACACAATCTTAAACAAATTCATAACTTTTCTGATAGTTCAAGGTACAATGGACTAATTAATATTTTTCTACGTGATTGTGTGGAATACCTGAAGGTAGCTACAACAATTAATTTTAATAATTTTAATAATGTGTTGAATAACATGGCTATTCAATGGAAGAAACAGATTGGGAATAATAATAATAATGCTATAATAAAAGAGCTATAGCTCTTTTAATGTGATGGTTCTTCACTACTCATAAGATAAAAAGGAAGTCTCCATGACTTACTAATAAGAGATTAAGGGAAACAGTGTCCTTTCCAATAATTATATCAAAGGAAAGTTATGTATGTCCTATGTTTTTCAGGTATCATTTTAATATAATTTGAAAATTTGATTCAATATTAGGATGATGAAAGTCAAATTTAGTAATGAGTAAATGTATTCCAAGTATCTGCACAGTATAATTTTCACGGATCAGTGAGTTTGGTCTTTTCATGGACCCATTTTAAGTAAAAAAATAAAAATAAAAAAAAAGTATATATATTTACTTAAATATACATGAATATATATTAAGTATCTGCCTTTTAAGGTCACAAAATTCATAAGTTAAAGATATTTCAATTTCATGAATTCTAGTGTCATGATATTTTCTTTCTTTTTAATTTTTTAAATGTTTTTATTTATTTTTTATACAAAGAGACAGAGCGTGAGCAGGGGAGGGGCAGAAAGAGAGGGAAACACAGAATCTGAAGTAGCTCCAGGCTCCGAGCTGTCAGCACAGAGCCTGACATGGGGCTTGAACCCGCAAAGTGGGAGATCATGACTTGAGCCGAAGTGGGACGCTCAACCGACTGAGCCACCCAGGCGCCCCTCCAGTGTCATGATATTTTCTATATTTCTATTCAAAACTACTTTTTTCAACCAGGCAATTACCATTGATTTGGCAAATCAGTAGGCCTTTACATTTTTACTTAATCGTGCTTTCCAAACCTAATCTCTGTTAACAAATAGTGCAAAAAGAAAGTCATCTTGGACACATCAGCTACATTTAATTTTCACCAGCTCTTTAATGATAACACCTAGGTATTCATTATTACTCTCTTTTAAAGCAGTTACCTGTGGGTTATTTAAGTCGAATGACAGTGTTTCAAGGCAAAACATCCATTAGAATATTTTCACAAGTATTTTTATAGAATGAAAAAATAGGCAAAACCAACCACCACGTGAACGGAACAGGAGATGTGCCGGGAGCACCGGGAGCACAAAAACACAAACTAGAAAATGTGACAGTTAGCCAGGGAGGTAGTCTCTGCTCTGACTGTACTGAGGCACTTCCCTGCAGAGTCTCATTCACTAAAAGTTCCCCGTCTGTGTGAGTCTGTCACCCCACTCATTGATGGCAGAGCATATGGTACTCCGTGGACTCCACCGCAAATGCGACTAGAGACTCAGTTAACCAGCAGACACTTAACTGCGGACCTCATTTGTGCCATCCTGCCTGTGATTTACCTGGAGTCATCTTAGAGAATAAAGAGATGAGAAATCTGACTCACAGCAGGAACACATACATGCACAAATGTTTGAAATCTGTTTGCATAAGATCCCAATCTAAGCCTTTGGTGGAGTATACACATACACATTCACCGGAGGTGATAGACGAACTCCTCTGGAATCTGGACATCGTGCTAACACTGAAGCTTTCCTGAAAGGGCCAGGGAAAGGGAGTTCATGAATTTTGAGTGCTTCACCCTTTGGGCCCAATTAAATTTTAGTGCCAGTTAATTAGTGGTTAAACTTATTTCAGTTCATTCATCTAGAGAAAGATCCTTAGAACAAGGACACGTTATTGTAATTACCTCTGTTTAGAGAATATTGAATGATAATAAAAACCAAAAACATAAATAGGGAACATTCTATCTCATTAGGAAATTTAAATATATATATATATATATATCTTAAAGATATATACATATATCTTACAAGAAAGTAAAAATAATTATTCTTTATACTTCATAATCAAATGAAGTGTGTATGCTCTTGAAGCTACTTAACTGTAAAAGGGCTTGGTATTAATCTGCTTCATGAAAAATTAATGATGGGTAAATCAACACCTACTGAGCATAATAGAAACTCAGGCTAAATACTGTTGGTAAACGTTATTATTCTCAGTGTGGTTGCTTTGATCCATTACCAAAAATAACACCATCACATTTCCAGATGTTGATAAATGAGGGCTCTATTTTCATATGGGAGACAAAAGTGAAATTTGAAAATCAGAGGTTTCCTTCCTCCTCAAGTTTTGCAGGTATTTTAGGTGCCTGGAAATCAGAAACAATTAATTAGGCCTATGGCTAAAGCTTCCTAAGGGTTCCACCGAGAAAATGTACGACGCATCAAATGCCTTAAAACTTCCTCAACCCATCCATTTAGATTTACATAATAGTATTTCCTGTAACACTCTGATAAAATCAGTACCTGGCCAATGTGATAATTAGTCTTATTCATTTCCTCTGGTACAAAAAACTGGTTCCACATCCAACCACGCTTCACTCTCAAATGAGAATCCGCTGGGTGCTTAACTTCCTCTGTTTGAGAGATTTCTGTTGCCATAAAGCAAGGCCATAGGAGAGAAATTCCCAACGTAAAAGGCAGCAATAAGCAATAATCCATTCTGCTCGTTTGATTCCAACTGGTATTCTTCGGAGGAAACAGTAGCTGCAAACAAAAATTGTGTGTTCCCTTAGAATCTTTTTACGCGTTAGGTATCTTACATATTCCGAAAGAACAAGAAACACAACAAAATTTTACATTTAAAATAACATTTGCTCACATAATTGCTAAAGAAAGGATATAACTTTTGCATCCATAAAAGGAGGAACAACAATATACATTTAATTTATCATCCAATTACGCTTGTTATATTTTGCAGCTCAGCAATAATTTGAATGGCATAATTAGAAACTTCTGCCCAAGCACTGTCCATTTTAAGCTGTAGTCATAAATCTGCCCGAAGGTTGAAAAGTTGATCTGGCAATCTCCTTGATTGACAGTTGATACTGAAATTAGATTTTTTTTTCTTTAATTTAAAAATTCTATCTCCGTAAAACTCAAACTACCCCATTAAAACAAGTCAAGGCAGGGGGAAAATGTAATCTTCTCCTCCCCTTTTTCAATAGCAATAAATTTTCTTACCCAATTTCCCAAGTTATAGCATTTTATCTAGTATTAACTAGACAAAATGACAACTCATCTTGAAACCTGGAGGATTTCATAATCGGTTATGCTGAAGTTATAAAAACACTCTGAATAGAAAACCCGTGCAAGATATTTACCATTTTATATTACGAAGGGTATGAAATGGTTTTCATCTTAACAAAGAGACGATGCTATTTTTAGAAAATAAATACAAAAATATTGTGTCTGAGTACAAATGTCTGATTATTTATGATATAGAAGATGAAGAAAAAAGATATCTTCTAGGGGCATCTAGTTGGTTGAGCATCTGACTCTTGGTTTCAGCTCAGGTCATGTTCTCAGGTTCATGGGATCGAGTCCCATGTCGGGTTCTGCACTAGCAGAGTGGAGCCTGCTTGGGATTCTCGGTCTTCCTCTCTCTCTGCTCCTGTCCTCCTTGAGCTGTCTCTCTTTCTCTCAAAATAATAAAAAAAGAAAGATATCTTCTATTATTTAAATATTAAAAGAGAAACTCTGAACTATTGAATTTTACAGGTAAAACTTTCTATTTAATGGATACTGATCATGCAATTCTCTTTGAAATGACTGGTAATTCTCACCCTTATAGGAAATGGAATATCTTTGCACTTACCACATTGACATAGCACCTCGATATAACCAAACTGGATTTGTTTCTTTGGGACTCATGAAGAAAAATAATTTTGTCAAATCTACAAAGAGTTTAACACTATACAATCAACAGAAAATTCAGACTCCCTATTTCTGTTACGAGTTTCCTGTATGATTTCACTTTGAATCTTCTCCACATATTTTTGAACAACCTTGAGAGATATTTTAGGGCTTTGGCTCTTGTTAGAAGAGTTGTTAAAAAACACCTAATTAAGACAGAACACATTGTCATAAATGGGCATTCTGTGGTGCCTCTCCTTCAAGCAGATGCTTTCTTCGTTATATATTTACTTAATGAAGGTCATGAAATTCAACTGATGTGAAAACTAAAGATGGATTTCATCCTAATGTTGAATATTTGAAATCCAAATAATAATGTCTGTTGTTTAGAAATTGTGAATCTATATTTTTGATACCCAGTAAATAATGAAAGCAGTCAGAACAAGCTCAGTTTCCTAATGAGGATGCTATTTTGTGTAAATTTGGAAAAGTATCACTAACAGTGATGTGAAGTTATAATTATAGTGTTGGGTAAATACATTTATGTCAACTTTATGTTATTATATTTTCATTCATCTAGAAAAAAAGTGAGGGGTTTTAGGAAACATGCTGTACTAGATTCAAAGATATTTAAAACACACAAGAATAAGTATAAAAAAAGGACATTATCTAGAACCTGATTTGCACCAACCTATTTTTTTAATATTTCAGGGTTTTGTTTTAATTTTAGTTAACATATAGTGTAATATTAGTTTCAGGAGAATTTAGTGATTCATCACTGACATGTTATACCAGTTCTCATCACAAGCGCCCTCCTTAATACCCATTAACCATTTAGCCCCTCCCTCTGCCTACCTCTCTTTCAGCTATCTTCAGTTTGTTCTCTGTATTTAAAAGTCTTTTATGGTTTGCCTCCCTCTCTCTCTTTTTTTATCTTTTCCTATGTTCATCTATTTGGTTTCTTAAATCATAAATATGAGTGAAATCATATGGTATTTTGTCTTTTTATGACTGACTGACTTCACTTAGCATAATACACTCTACCTCTGTCCATGTCATTTCAAATGGCAAGATTTCATTCTTTTTGATGGCATGGTAACACTCCATTGTATATATATACCACTTCTTCTTTATCCATTCATCAGTGGATAGACCTTCAGGCTCTTGCCATAATTTGGCTATTGTTGATAATGTTGCTATAAACATTGGGGTGCATGTGCCCTTTTGAATCTGTATTTTTGTGTCCTTTGGATAAATACCTAGTAGTGCAATGGCTGGCTCGTAGCAGAGTTCTTTTAACCTTTCGAGGAACCTCCATACTGTTTTCCAGGGTGGCTGCACCAGTTTGCATTCCCATCCACAGCGTAAGAGGGTTCCTCTTTCTCCACATCCTCAACAACACCTGTTGTTTCCTGTGTTGTTAATTCTAGCCATTCTGACTTGTGTGAGGTGGTAACTCACCGTGGTTTTGATGTATTTCCCTGATGATGAGCAATGTTGAGCATCTTTTCACGTGTGTTAGTTATCTAGATGTCTTCTTTGGGAAAATGTCTATTCATGTCCTCTGCCCATGTCTTTACTGGATTATTTGTTTATTGGGTATTGAGTTGTATCACGTTTTTATACATTTTGGATATTAACCCTTTTTAGATACGTCGTTTGCAAATATCTTCTCCCATTCCATAAGTTGCCTTTGAGTGTTGGTGATTGTTTCCTTTGCTGTGCAGAAGTTTTTATCTTGATGAAGTTCCAACGGTTCACGTTTGCTTTTGTTTCCCTTACCTATGGAGACGTGTCTAGTTAGAAGTTGCTGTGGCCAGGGTCAAAGATATTGCTGCCTATGTTCTACTCTAGGATTTTGATGATTTCCTGTCTCACATTTAAGTCTTTCATTCATTTTTAATTTATTGTTGTGTATGGTGTAATAAAGTGATCCATTTTCATTCTTCTGCATGTTGCTGTTCAGTTTTCCCAACACCATTTGTTGAAGAGACTGTCTTTTTTTCCATTGGATGTTCTTTCCTGCTTTGTCAAATATTAGTTGGCCATAGAGTTGTGGACCCATTTCTGGGTTTTCTATTCCGTTCCATTGATCTATGTGTCTGTGTTCGTGCCAGTACCATACTGTCTTGATGACCACATTTTTGTACTGTAACCTGAGGTCCAGAATCATGATGCCTCCAGATTTTCTTTCCTTTTCAATATTTCTTTAGCTGTTTGGGGTCTTCTGTTGTTCCATACAAATTTTAGGATTGTTCCTTCTATCTCTGTGAAAAATGCTGGTGTTGTATTGATAGGGATTGCACCGAATGTGTAGATTGCTTTGGGTGGTATAGACATTTTAACAACATTTTTTCTTCTAATCTACGAGCATAGAATGTTTTACCATTTGTTTGTGTCTTCTTCAATTTCTTTTACAAGTGTTCTGCAGTTTTCGGAGTACAGATCTGTTACTTCTTTGGTTAGGTTATTCCTAGGTATCTTGTGGTTTTTTGGTGCAATTGTAAATGGAATCGATTCCTTGATTTCTCTTTCTGCTGCTTCATTATTGTGTATAGAGATGCAACAGATTTCTGAATGCTGATTTTGTATCCTGCGACTTTATTGAATTCTTGTATCAATTCTAGCAATTTTTTTTGGTTGAATCTTTTGGATTTTCTATATAGAGTAACATGTTGTCTTGAATAGTGAAAGTTTGACATCTTTCTCGTCAATTTGGATGCCTTTTATTTCTTTATGTTGTCTGCTGACAGTACTACGTTAAATAACATTGGTGGAAGTGGACATCCCTGTCTTACTCCTGACTTTAGTGGAAAAGCTCGCAATTTTCCCTATTGACGATGCTATTAGCTGTGGGTCTTAATGCATACGGGGTCTTTTGCACATGGCCTTTATGTTGTTGAGGTATATTCCCTCTATCCCTACTCTATTGAGTGTTTTTATTAAAAATGAATGCTGTACCTTGTCAAATGCTTTTTCTGCATCTATTGATATCAGATGGCTCTTACCCTTTCTTTTATTAATATGGTGTATTGTGCTGATTGATTTGTGAATACTGAACCACTCTTACAGCCCAGGAATAAATCCCACTTGATCATGGCAAATAATTCTTTTAATGTACTGTTGGGTACAGTTTCCTAGTATCTTGTTGAGAAATTTTGCATCCAGGTACATCAGGGATATTGGTCTGTAATTCTCCTTTTTCTTGGGGTCTTTGTCTGGTTTTGGAGTCAAGGGAATCTAGCCCCATAGAATGACTGTGAAAGTTTTCCTTCCATCTTAATTTTTTGGAACAGTTTGAGAAGAATAGGTATTAATTTGTTAAATGTTTGATAGAAGTCCTCTTGGAAGCCCTCTGGTCTTGGACTTTTGTTTGGTGGGAGATTTTTGATTACTGATTTCATTTCTTTGCTGGTTATTGTTCTGTTCAAATTTTTTATTTCTTCCTGTTTCAGTTTTGGTCATATATATGTTTCTAGGAATTTATCCATTTCTTCCAGAATGTTCAATTTGTTAGCACCTAATTTCTCATACTATTCTCTTATAATTGTATTTATGTTGTGTTTATTGTGATCTCTCCTCTCTCATTCATGATTTTATTTACTTGAGCCCTTTCTCTTTTATTTTTGATAAGCCTGTCTAGGGGTGTATCAATTTTACTAATTCTCTTAAAGAACTAACTCCTAGTTTTATTGATCTGTTCTACAGTATTGTTTCTATACCATTTATTTCTGTTCTCGTCTTTATTATTTCACTTCTGCTGGCTTTAGGCTTTAGGCTTCATTTGCTGTTCCTTTTGTACAAACTTATTTTTATAGTTACTTTTTTTTATCAATCTGTGAAAATATTTCATGATAATTCAATATCTTTAAATGATAAAAGAGAAACTATTGTGAATTTCATTAGTTGCGGAAGTTTCTTTGTGGTTATATAAAAACATACCCTATTTTTGGTCATGCCATGTGTACTGAAGTATGTTGGTGTTGGATATAACATGACATCTAGAATTTTTTTAAAGCATTTCAGAAAGAGTAGGAGCATTTAGGAGCAGGTAAAACCATGCACAGGCTTGATAATTAATTCTTGAAATTGGGTCATGAGCATTGGCATAGCTATTATTTATTCTTCACTTGTATTTAAAATTTGTATACTAAAACAACAATAATAATTTATTCTGTACTTCTTAAATCCATTTGGTGGACAAAAATCATTAAACAGTTTAATATCAGATATTGATGAAAATGCATGAAGAACAGACTCCAATACAATGTTGATGAAATTGAAAATTTGGGCAATCATTTTGAGGAATAGTTTGGCCAAATCTACTATATTTAAAAATTAGTTTAGGGGCACCTGTGTTTGTGAGTTTGAGCCCCCTGTCAGGCTCTGTGCTGACAGCTCAGAGCCCGGAGCCTGCTTCAGATTCTGTGTCTCCCTCGCTCTCTGCCCCTCCCCTACTCAGGCTCTGTCTCTCTCTCTCAAAAATAAACATTAAAAAATAGTTGAATGTATAAACTAACAGCTATTTTTTTTTACTGCTTTATACATAGAGAAACTTTCAAATTTGTCCACTATGAGGCAAATACAAATTGGATTAATTTGGAAAAAGGATATGTGAAAAAAAAAAGTTCTAATCAGGGTATTATATGATACCAATTATAAAGTGTTTCAAAATTATAAGATGATGCCCTAAGAGACTATTGTCATACACAGATTTTGTAAAGTCTAGGAAAAGAAAAATGATATGCAAGATTTATTATGGTATTTATACCATGACAGTAGGAAAAGAAACGGGTTTAAAGAAGTTGAGAAATCTCTGTCACGTTTTTCTCCCTCTAAATAATCTCAAGTAAATATGTCAAATAATAACACTCATTAAATCTGGGTGATTTTTCTATCTTATATATTTTTTCAGATAAAGTAAATGACTGAAATGTTTTACAACGAAATTTAAAATTAAAAGCTAAACTATCTTATTTCATAGTCCTAAATCATAATAAAACAGACATGAATACCCTTTTATTTGAGCCTCTTACTATACAAATACAATAATGACATGCAGTAGGTATGTGTGAATTATGGAATATTATGGCTTTGTTTATACTCTTCTAGATGCCAAATTGTCTGTAATGGTCACACATTTCAGGGGAAGGGAAAATGTTTCAAATAATGGTCCACTTCTGATTGAAGAGCGTTGACAGCTGTCAGCAGGGCCAGACTGAGAAAAGTTCAAGGCAGAGTCTGGGCTAATAAGGAAAAATGTTATCAATTAGTGTGTCTGAAATGGGTCCTAGAGAAACAAGGAGTGACATTTCCGCCCTAAATCTGCAGTCCTGTTATATTTTCCAGTCAGGTGAATGTGGGGGTGAAAACCCGCATAATATTTCAATATGGAAAAATGCTAATACTGTGTCTCCTGGTAATTTGTTTAGATTAATTTCATTTCCAGTCCCTAGGCATATTTATAAACATTAAGTAAAAAGTAGAATGAACTATATTTCAAAATACATAATGTATAAAAATTAAATGACATTGCTATTAACACAAAATTACATAATAAAATAATACTAATCTCTGAATAACAGTATTATAGTAAGTATCAACATATTATGTCCAACTAGGATCATATAATTTGAATATTAGAAACTGTATTTTCTCTAACGTATTGCATCCCCATATGAAGAAATTTATATCGAGACATTTTGAGTGACCTGTCCAGTAGCAAATAATTATTTACCGGTAGAGGTAAGACTGGAAATGGAATCTTAAGGGCACAGAGTATATACTGTGCCTTACTGAACGGAAGAAAGAAAACACGTAGATACCTAACAATGCGCATGACATCTGTCAGTGGTAGTTCACCGTATTTGAATTAACAAAATATCTATCAATTGCATTTTAACGTCTGGACCAATCTTGAAACTAGACACAATAAAATGTTTTCCGTTATCTCCTTTTAGAGTACCTCTCCCCGCTTCTTCTAAAGATCATTGAGGTCAAAAAAAGGGAAGAATAAGTCAGAATGATGGATTTGGTGTCTGTGTGGGAGAAGATAAAAGTTGAAGCTAGAAGAATGTGGATTGGATAAATATAGAAACTTGATCCTATTTGTGATCTTTTTAAAAATCAAGTGAAACTTGGCAACTTCATAGAGTGACACCACCCATAAAGGCTTTCAAAGGGCTTTCTCGTAACCGCTAATAGGAAATATAGAAAGAAATGTAAGTGGATGTAGCTTGCATACATAAGTGAGAAGAAGTGATATTTCTGGACCAAATTTGCAATAAAACATGTGCCAACTCTTTCTCTGTAGAAGTAGACGTAAAAGGTCTTTCTTTGTCACATTTATAAACTCTCGTTAAACATATTTTGCATATTGACTGGCACAAATAAAAGCATTTTGCTACAGATAAAGCAATACGAAGTCAGAGTGCCTGTATAAGAGTCTCTCAAGCCCTCTTTGGCATCACGGCCTTCCCCATTCACTATTTGTGTCATGTCTTGAGTCGTGGAGCCATTTCATCCCTGGGTTGGCTTCTAGGAACTCTGTTCTCAGCAGTGGAGAGGACTGTGGATTCTTGAGCACCATATTCAGTGCTAAACAATGACAAAATTGAGCCTGAATGTGAAAATATTCTAGAAGGAGAAGAGACAGATTCCAACCGATGAAACACCCACTGGCAAACTCTCGTTTTAAAAAAATCTGGTATCCCACATTTTTCC
This sequence comes from Lynx canadensis, assembly GCF_007474595.2. Classification (NCBI taxonomy): domain Eukaryota; kingdom Metazoa; phylum Chordata; class Mammalia; order Carnivora; family Felidae; genus Lynx; species Lynx canadensis. The sequence goes on along the minus strand of NC_044314.2, from coordinate 10,791,683 downwards.
ACCTTCCACAAGCTACCAAAACATGATGTCTCATCATTTCAAGGCTGAATTGCTACATGTCTGCGCGCCGAAGATTTGCCTAAAACCATTTTTGGACCGTATCCTTCATTACACGTTGCCAGTGCAATTACTCTGCATGGGACTTAATTATATCTTTGCCATATTTGTAATGATTTTAATTTGGTCACTGCATGTACATATGTTATTTCTTACACTTACTTTTCTGTGGGGCTGCAGTCAAACTGCAGTCAAATATTGTGGCTGTATGGCTGCAGTCAAATATTTTCTTTAGTGAAGTTTCTTTTTTCTCTTAATGTTCTTGTGAAAATATATAACATAGAACAACAAAGCAAAAAAAAAAAAGAACAAGGGCGAGAAAGCAATACTTTACTTCTAATATCTGACAAAATATCACTTACATTATTCGAGGAGATAAAACTGCACATATTTATCCATGCTTTCAGTTTCACTGTGTAATTGAAAAACACTGGGAATTCCCTGAATACTCTAAATCTATTCATTTGGAGAGATACATAAAATTGGTCTCACAGTTAACAAAGAAACAAGTGAATAAAAACAAATTTCAAAATTCATATTAACATCATGCTATTCAGCCATTACATACGGGGCTGTAAAGTCATTTAACGATATGGAAATATGGCTGTAATGCTTCGATAGGTGAAGGAAATAAGTTAAATGCAAAGAAAATGAATCCATTAATTTAGGAAAAACTTATGTTGACAAATTCAGTGGAGGGAGCCTGAAAGACGATGCCCTCAAATACAGGTAGTAATCATATCTGCACTGAGAAATTATAGATCAATTAAAATTTTCCTCATGTGTATCACATTTTAATATTTATTACATGTCTACCTATAATTATGTAATAAATTATAAGACTGGGACGCCCAGGTGGCTAGGGCGGTTAAGCATCTGACTCTTGATCTCAGCTCAAGGTCTTGATCTAAGGGTCATGAGTTCAAGTCCCATATGTGGCTCCATGCTGGGAGCCTCTTTAAAAACAAACAAACAAACAAACAAACAAACATGTTACACGAGTTTATTTGGGGTTTATTTAGTACCATCTTGACGATCAAGAGACCACTATCGGCTGCCTCTGGGGCTGTTCTCCAGAGGCAGGTTGGTGGGTTGACGAGCCAAGGAAGGACTGAATGACTACACCAGCCGTACCACTAGCTGTGTGTCTTTACAGAAGTCTAAACTCTGGCTGCCTACTCATCTCATTTGAAAAACGAAGACCACGCCAGCGACACTCCCATGGAGTCATCTTGATTAAATGAGTCCATGCGCCTAGATATTGCCTGGCACCTATTGTTATGTAAGTGCTTTTAACTACATGAAAGTAGCTACCTATAAGTGGGTGATGACAATCTATTTCTCAACTTCAAAATATTCAGCTGTTATTTCTTCAAACAAGACAGACATATGAAAATAAAAGCCGTTATAAATGGCCATCACAAAATGCGTAGGATACATGGCACGTAATGCATGGGTTCTACATGTATTCTCAAATGGTTTGAAAGTCTTTTTTTTTTTTATTCTGGAACATGGCTATGTGACTGACAAATAAACATTGTCATGCTTGCAATAGTATGTGATAGTGTATGGATGTATACGGGCAGAAAGCAATCCCAGCGTGACTCAGAACAATTATGTTTTCAAAGAAGACTAATTATGACTTAAGGGATGGAAAATATTATAATCTATGCACTTATACAGTTGGTAACTGAATCTAATTATGAATTGTCTTTTCTATGACCTCGTCTTAGTTACATAAAGATAATTATTCCATCTGTGAAAACTTATAAAAATATAATGTCTTCTGAAAGGCTTGTGGAAAGCTAAAAAACTAAGCTCAACTAAGCCAGCTCCTCATAGGGAAAAACAGATGGCCATTAATATAATGTCTCCATCTTTAGAAAACCGTTGAGTGGCTCGGTCAAAATGATATATCAAAAGCCTAATAATTTGCGATGGTCAGGAAATCCTAAAGCTTAGGGGAAAAAGGAAAATTCTCAAAATCATGGTTTCTAAAATGCTACTTAATAAAAGTAAGATAAAACCCTTCTCTCCCACAATTTAATTAAGCATGTCTAACTTCTGATATTAAGATCCAAATGTGTTAAGTAAGCAAATTTTATAAAACCTCAGTGTGAAACAAATAATAAAACGCAGCTCTGAGGGCTGTGAGCAGTTAAATTATTACAGGGGAAGTATTCTTTTCCTTTCTCTCTCTCCCAAAATGAGAGAGAGAGACAGAGCACACAAGTGGGGGAGAGGGCGGAGGGAGGTTGAGAGACAGAGACAGAGAGAGTCAGAGAATCTTAAGCAGGCTCCACGATCAGCACAGACACTAACGCAGGACTCAGGCTCACAACCATGAGATCATGACCTGAGCCACAATCAAGAGTCAGGCACTTAATCGACTGAGCCACCCAGGCGCTCCCCCACCTTTCTTTTAATTTAAGGAGTTATGTGTTTATAAAAGGGGAAAAAAATGTAGACTTTGAAATGTCTATTAACAGTCCCCTTTTATTCCATAAGTACCTTTATAATTACTGTTAGAGCAGTAGCATGGGTGGTTGGTGACAGGTTATAGACTATATCTTGAGCTCGAATTGTTTTTGTCAAACACCACCTCCATATTCATTCCAAAAAAAAAAAAAGGTACTGTATATTTGTGGAAATCTATTTAACCCCTGTCCACTTACTGAAATACAAAAGCAACTATCTTGAAACTGTTAGGTTGTTGTACTCTTTCAGCTGAAAAATCTTGGGAAATCTGTATTGTCTACTATGTTGTTTCCCATGTTAATGTCTGCCTTTATATTTAACTTACATACATATATATATTTATTTTAATCCTTTTTAAATTAATCATTTAATATGATATTAGCTTTTAATTAAATATTTTGAATGTTTGAATCAGTGCTTCAAGGCCATCTGCAATTCCAGACACTGGGATGTTGCTTCCCTGGATGTACTGACTCAGGCCTGTGACTGTTTGTCCCTCACTTCAAGGTGCCAGTGTATCCGGCACTCAGACTAATCACAGTCTGCAGAAAGAGAGAAGATGAGTCACAGAATCAATAATATGGAAACAGCATTGACGACAGTTGATGACCGACTGGATTTCAAGAGAGACTGTCTAGGGAATGTCAAAGGTAGGCTTCGAAGTACTAAAGGTATCTCCCTGCAAAACTTACAGGTGAAGATTCTAAGTAGGCACTTGGTGATTCCATACTCAGAATTGTAATTGTTGCCATGGGATGTTTCCTTTCACTCCATTGCTGTAAGAAAGGCTTACTTTTAATTCTTTAGGATGACGTAATCCATCCCTAACCCCGGGATGATTACCAAACTGACATGGTTAGGAGGAGAACATGACCTGAGAGTAAAAAAAAAAAAAAAAAAAAAAAAAAAAAAAAAAAAAAAAAAAAAAAAAAAATAACTAACATCTTTTGGTCACTGTGGTACATATACTATTGTATACCAATATCTCTCCTACAATTTGGCTGGGTTATGTGATTAGCTTTCTAACCATTTATAAATAAAGGTGATGGCTATCACTTCAGACCTGGAGCAGTGAAGGACCTGTGAATAATTATTTTGTCTTTCTCTCTCCCTTCTCTGGCAATCAGATGCTGTAGTTATGAGATGATAGAACCTCAATCAAGGTAGGGGCACTGGCAACTGTGTGGAACTGAATATTGTAACCCCATGAGTCTCATTAAATATTTGTGGTATGAGGTTACTGAAAGGTGGGCAGTTACTTGACTACATAGCCTAGCACCCTAATAAAACCCCCAACTATATTCCTGGAACCATAAGAGGTACTTCGTGTTTCCTCTTGTTAATTTTCTTTGTAATCAGTGAGATATTAATTGTAAACCTCCGTTTAAAAAGAGAAGAAAGAAGGCCAAAGTGGGGTTATATAAACTAATGAGAAAAAAAGGAGTCACAAAGGCCAGCTATAGATAGTAGCTGGAATCAAGTCTTGTCAGAGTAATAAAAGAGATAAAAATGCCTAACCTGAAAGAATACAAGAAGTTGAATAGGGTCAGAGTGGGGGAGAAAGATGATGTGCCCAGGGACAAGTACATTTGCATATTAATTTCAAAAACATTATTTCAGACAGCGGCCCAAGTCAAGCCATTTCCAAGTTAAGACATTAAGGGTAGTTAAATAGGGTACAAATCTCCAGAGTCTGTATAATTCAGCTAATTTCTTCCTGTGTATATGTCAAGCCATGGCCTCTCTAGTTCAACCTAACCCAGTCTGGATTTTTTTAGGATATTTTCTCCACAATTTTAGGTACTGAATTAATTATTTGGCCATTTCCTCACTATTTTGGAAGCAAATACTTAAACTCTTTCATATTGAGCTTAATTTTTTCTTTTGATTTCAAATATTAACCTTTTATTTATGTTGATATTCTAGAGAGTAAAATATTTTAGGTATACCTAAATCTCCAATAATAGTAGTAATTATATTTCTTCCTTTCTAATTATACCTCTCCTGCCCACTAACCCAACTGTTAAATCTGACCCTCCTAACTATTATCTGACTGATGGATTCAATTCAACTTGTTTACATCAGGAAAAATTAGTTGAATTATTGTGCGTAGACACTTGTATGTCCAGTCCTGTAGATTTCTATTCCCAGTTTCAAGCCCAGAGGCTATAACCACATGCTTGAGTTGAGTGCCAGAGAGAAAAATTTGAAAAGCCAAGGGCACATGGGACACAGAGGGAAATAAATAGCCAAGGACTTGCTCATCTCACGATACCTAATAACCAATAATATAAAAGTACATTACATGCATGCATACACACACACATAGAATTCCAAAATGTTTGTTTTTTCCCCATTTTCACATGGAAAGGCTTTTAGTATTTAAACATTAAGTGGGATAAATATTGAGGGTTTTGTCATATATTTTAATATGCTAAAAAGTTACTTTCATTCCTAGTTTTTAAAGAGTTTTTGTTATAAATATGTGTTGTTGTTTTTTTTTTTTTATAAAATGAGATTATGAATTGAGATTACCAGGTGGTTTCTTTCTTTCGATTTGGTCTGATAGGGTATAGAATAGAGTGAATAGTTTCAATAATATTGACACGTTCTTGCATTCCTAATGTATACATACCACTTTGTATGTATATAATACATAATAAAAACTTAATAATCTATAAAGTGTAAGTTATATATGTTATATATTACAAACTACCTATGGTATATATTGTAGGCAGTATATATATATATGTTACACAAAATATAAATTTTAAGATATATAATATAGACTATATAGCATATGATGATTTCCAGCTAATATCATATGAAAAATGATTCTACTAGTTCTTTCCTACACTGTCTTTTTTGGCATTAGGATATTATACCTATATAAACTGAATTGAGGAACTGTTGTGATTTGGATCACCATACAATATTATAGAGAGTAGATTTAATTTTTAATTGATCCCAAGTAGATTTTATCTTCATAATTAGTTGAATCTGATTCATTTTTAGTTTCTGTGAATAAAAGTAATCAAAGTTGCATTCATTACACACAAAAACAAAAATTATGTTTAAACAAACAGAATGTTTTTTTTTAAAGGCTTCTGCTGTGTGTGTGTGTGTGTGTGTGTGTGTGTGTGTGTAGTTCTATACAGGTTGAATACTATTATTCATGCAGATATGCCACTGATCCACCGATTAGAAAATATAATATATATCCCAAATTTCCTTTATTATCAGTTTAATTCTAATGAATATACGGCTTTCAGATAGTATAGAACCAATAAATAATGACTTTCAATGGTAAAAATAACTAAAAAAACAAATTTAGGAAATAAAAGCTTCATAGAACAATGAACAAAGTATACTTTTGAAGATTTCTTGAACCATGAAATAAATCATGGTTTAACAAAATCACCAGTTACCATGCATGTAAAGCATGAGAATTTCCACAATCATAAAATTATGCAAAGGGAGACATTTTTCCCCAAAACATTGTTTGGATAAATATGAAACACTGCGAGTTCATTATTTTCATCACATAAATAATATCTGGCAAATTGAATGTATGTATCACCATAGAAACAAGGAAAGGAAAAATATTTTTCTTCTTACCAACAATGCATTCTACTGTCCCAAGAATGTATTACAAAATTATTTATTTTGTCTTCAATTTCCATTAAGTATATATTATTTTGTTTTTCACTTGTTGAAAATCTTTTTAGCCATTGCTTACTACAGTAAATAAAGACAGTTACCCTCTATTTGACATTTTTTTGCTGATGTTGTATTAGTAACTACATAACACATGGTCAAATATATCATCTAAATGTTCCTTTCTTCAATTATCAATTGTTTTCAGTACATATTTTTTATGACTATAATAGCTATAAATGTATTCTACCATCAAAAGCAATACTTAGTAAGCACCACTGCCAAATGGTGTGGAAAATATAATTTTGTATTGAAAAAGGCATAATATAAACATGACTTTTTAAAGACCTAAATCTTAGTGAATGGAAAAAAATTTAAAGCCATATACTTCATTGTGTGTGTGTGTATGTGTGTGCATGTAGAATACACAATTTAAAAATTTATAAAATACTATCATAATTTTCTAAATTTTTTTTCTTTTTAATGTTTATCTATGTTTGAAAGAGAGAAAGACAGGATGCAAGCAGGGGAGGGGGAGAGAGAGAGGGAGACATGGAATCCGAAGCAGGCTCCAGGCTCCAAGCTGTCAGCACAGAGGTCCAATGTGGGGCTCGAACTCACGAGCCGTGAGAACATGACTTGAGCTGAAATTGGATGCCCAGCTGACTGAGTCACCCAGGCACCCCTAAAATACTATCATAGAACCAAATAGTACCTGATTCAGATGAACTGGTTAAAGTATTAAAAGCATTTTAGCCACCATGCAAAAGCACTGTATTTGACAACTGAAGTAATATTATTTTAAAATCTGAACAAACATGACAAAACATGAAGGAGGTGATTATATTTTCTCTACTTTAAAGTGTTTTTTTAAAACTTTTATGTCTATTTATTTTTGAGAGAGAGACAAAGCACAAGCAGGAGAGGGTCAGAGAGAGAGGGAGACACAGAATCTGACGCAGGCTCCAGGCTCCGACCTGTTAGCCCAGAACCTGATGCCGGGCTGGAATTCAAGAACCATGAGATAACAACCTAGGATGAAGTCAGATGCACAACTGATTGAGCCACCCAGGCACCCCTAAAGCATTTTTTTACTGTTTCCTTACTTAGTTTGAGAGAGAGACAGAGAGAAAGAGCACACAAGTATGGGAGAAGCAGAGAGAGGGAGAGAGAGAATCCCAAGCAGGCTCTGCACTGTCAGCTCAGAGCCTGATGCAGGGCTATATCCACAAACCACGAGATCATGACCTGAGCTGAAATCAGTAGTCAGATGCTCAACTGACCCAGCCACCCAGGTGTCCCTAAAGTGTTTATTACGTATGCAAAGGATCCCTTGTTCTTTAAATCAGTGTAAAGTAAACAATAACTTGGTTGGTTCCATCACTCAATTTTTGGAAAATGATGCACTCACCTTATTCACACTAGAATTAACCGAAAAGCTAAGTGAAATGTGGATACCACACTCCACAGATTCAGATTCATCATTTAGGTGTGTTTAACAGCTCCAGCGTGATTCTAAGGCAGATAGTTCAAGGATACCACGGCCATCATCCTCATCCTCACCATCACCATCATCACCATCATCGTTATCATCATCAACATCTTATCCAGCATATACTGGGTACTTACCTCATGGTTATTAGTATACAAAGAGTGTGCCATTCTTTAACTGATTTATCTTACGACAATTCTATGGCATATGTTCCATTATTATTGCTATCTTATAAATGCAGATAGTGAACCCATAGAAATAGCTTTGCTTAGCCATGCAATAATTGGTCAGGCCAGAGTTAAATCCGAGCAATTTACTTCCTCCAGAGCTGGTACCCTTAAACTTGCAGGAGCCATTTTCCAAATATGGATGCTATTCTAGAACATAAATATATGTGGAGATACTGGCCAGGATTTATTTCTAGGGCAGTTTCCCAATTCTCCTATGAGAAAAAAATACTTAGGGTAAACTCCAATGCTGTAATACGTTTTTAGGTGCTAATCATTTATTCCTATAACTTTTACCACTATCTAGATATTTCATAAAAAATACTCTCAAAGTTGAAATGCAATGGTATGAGGTAAAACTTCAATAGAATTTCTCATATTTTGTCACAGTTGAGTTGACCCTCTTGGGCACACTCTGTGTTACCTATAGGAGACTATCAGGGAGTCACTTCCTTGGAGACTGCTCTGCAAGACGGAAAACGTGGCCATTTTGAATATTCAAGTCCATATCGCCCACCTTATCCTGCTTTTCTCTTTCTTCAAGAGAACAATTTGCAGGGGTCCTCAAACTTTTACTTTATGCCCTGGTCATGCAGTAGTAACGTTCTGGCTGCCAAATTACACCTAGAATAGATGGTTATGAGAAGTAATACAGATTAAGGATAGACAAAGGTAGGTTATGAAATAAGGAATTATGTCAAATGAACTGTATAATTTCCAGCTGGTTCTTTTTCTTAATTATATTACTTAAATCTTCATTTACTATTAAATGAATGCTGACCGTTAAGGAAAATCTGTATAAAATGTAAAGATTTGTGCCTCTATAATATTATAGCTGCATGACACCAGTCAAAGTACTTAAACACTATCAGACTGAGTTTCTCCAACTGTAAAATGAGATAACATGCCTAACTTCTAGGTGTGCTGTGATAAGTCACATAAAAATAATTAGCTGGACCTGAAGCTTATGCTTTAAATATTCAATAAAGATAGTAACAATTATGTCACAAAAAGATACCATTTATTTAAATATTTATACTCCCAGGTTTCTTTGGAAAATTCTAATTAATCTCTTCCTGAAGTACAAAACAGAATCACTAGTAAGTCCCGATTGCTACAAGAATAAAAAAATCTGAGGAGTAACTGTCAATATGCATACTGTTTAAATCATGCAGGAAAGAGCTCATTCAATGTCACAGCAATTGACAATGGGAAATACATCCTAAAGATTACAAATAATTTCAGGTTTTTATACCCAAGGCTAATGGCGTCCAACTTACATTATGTGAAATGCCAGGATCTGGCAGGAGACGGGAGTAGAAATGTGTATAAGTAGTCACAGAACCTAAGAACTCCAGAGATATCAGAAGGATAAAACCATTACCATATAGTTCCATTGTAACTTCCAAATATAGATTTACAAAAGTTGATTTCTATCAACTTGTAAGTTGAAGTCTCTCTCTCTCTCTGTCTCTCTCTCCCCTGCCTATCTGCCTCCTATCAACCTTCTTTTTAAAAATTTTCTTTAATGTTTATTTATTTTTGAGAGAGAGAGCAAGAGAGAGAGAGAGAGAGAGAGAGCAGGGGAGGAGCAGAGAGAGGGAGGCAAAGAATCCGAAGTAGACTCCAGGCTCTGAGCTGTCAGCACAAGCCCAATGTGGGGCTCAAACCCATGAGCTGTGAGATCATGGCCTTAGCAGAAGTAGGCCGCTCAATCGACTGAGCCACCCAGGCACCCCCTTTCAACTTTCTTTGATGGAGAAATATATATCCTCAAGAGAAAAAACGAAATGATATTTCAGAATCTCTAAATCAATCACCTTGGTCTTGCCAGAAAAATGTTTCATGAAGTCTGGCAGTATTTAGACTCCATTCCTCACTTATACAAAAAGAGATTTCCCAAACAATTTTTACATTCCTTATTCTTACACATACATGAAGTCCCATTTGGGGCAAGACTCTAGTTGAAAGAAAAAGTCCAAACCAAATACAAAGCATAAAAATATAGCTGAAAAGAAGCAGAAACAAATGCCAAGAGTGGTAGAGGACAAAGGGAAGGGAAAGGGAAAGGGAAAGGGAAAGGGAAAGGGAAAGGGAAGAAAGAAATGGAAGGTAAAGGAAAGAAAAGTTAAATGAACAGGGACAGGAAAAGGAAATGAAATTTCACGTGCCAATTTCCCTTCCCTTACGCCTTTCCCTTTGCCCTTTCCCGCACCTTTCCATTCCCTGACCTCCAATTTCCCTTCCCTGTCCCTTTCCCTTTCCCGCCCTTGCCCTTTCCCTTTCCCTTTCCCTCCCCTTTCCCTTTCCCTTCCCTTTCCCTTTCCCTTTCCCTTTCCCTTTCCCTTGCAAGGGAAAGGGAAAGGGAAAGGGAAAGGAAAGGAAAGGAAAGGAAAGGAAAGGAAAGGAAAGGAAAGGAAAGGAAAGGAAAGGAAAGGAAAGGAAAGGAAAGGAAAGACAGATCAAAATCTCCTTACGTAAATAAAAGAAACTTCCTCCATCCTCCAGGAAAGGATCATAGCTTGCTCTTAATAAGAGTATTTAGACAGGAACTGTAATTCCTGGCTATTTTTTAAAGGTATATGTAGGAGAAAATTTTGAAAGATAAATTTGGAAAAAAAATCTTTAAGAAAGTACAAAAACAAAGCACAGATATAGAAAATAGGATAAAAAAAGACTGAAAAGATTAATTCAAAAGGCACAACATACAAAAGTAGATCTGGAAGAAATGGAAGGCAAATATTATTACAGAATAAGTGGCCATTCGCAGTCTCCACATTTTCTCATCCAATCTACAGAAAAATGCAATCTGGCTTTTCCCCCAATACTACAATGCAACCAACCCATCCTGGGTGAGAAGGATCCCCTTTATTTCTTTAACAAACTTCAATAAATACTTTTCTTTCTTTTTTTTTTTTTTTTTTTTGAAATTAGTGGTGCAGCACAATGTTGCCTTCATCATAACCCCACTCCTTTTTAAAAATTCTCTTTTTTGGCTTGCAAAGCTCTATACACTTGCAAGTTCCTCTTTCACCTCAAGAATCTCTATTTTATTTGATTGTCCTCTTCCCTAAATACTCGAGTTCCATTTTTTTTTTAAGAGAGAGACAGAACACACATGCACAAATAGGGAGGGGTAAAGAGAAAGAGAGAATCCCAAGCAGGATCCATGCTGTCATCTCAGAACCCAAAGTGAGTCTCAATCCTACAAAGTGTGATATCCTGCCCTGAGTGGATATCAAGAGTCGGATGGTTAGCTGACTGAGTCACCCAGGTGTCCCATTCTTAAGAAATATTTTGCTTATTCTATAATGAGATAATTTATCTTTGGATTTTATGGCTTCAATTAACATCTAGACACCAAAGCATCACAAAGGATCACCAACAGTCCATATTTATCTCTTTCTTAATCTATAGACCTACTTTCTAAGAGACATTTCAAAGTCTATGACCCACATAGAAACCGTTATCTTTTATTGCTTGTTCATCTTATTATTATGTTTTGTCTCTCACTGAACAAAATCAGTACCCGCTCAAACACTGGCACTTGAATAAGTGAATAAAGAATCCCCCTTCCACATTTGCTTTACCTCCACACATATTCAAGCTTCATCTATGGTCAATTCTACCTCTTAAGTCTCTCAAATATATGCACTTGCTTCCTATAACCTCCAATTTATTAATCCATAACTTGTTGTCATGAATTGCTTTTCATGCAAGTAAAATAAGCTGAAACTATACTTTTTAAAAAATTAGAAAATATATTTTAGGAGTATTAAGTATTTCACGCCATTTTATCTATTAAACTCATGCCTGGACACAGTCCTAAAGAAGCAAATTGTTATTTAGAAATTTTGCTGCAAAACATTGTTTACCAATATATTATTGTGTAAAAAATATAAATCTATTTGTTAAAGCTAGTTAAGTAACTTTTGACACATATACTCAAATGTTTAAAGAGATTAGACAGGACGATGACAATGATAGTTGTTGGGTCGTTGGATAATAGAAAGATTTAGTAGGGGACAACACTCACAGTATTAATAAGTAGAGTTCTATAGTGAGTTGTATGTAATTGGAACAATCAATGTTACCAGGTGAACATGAAAATAGAAATCTCTCTTAACTTGTCACCAAAGGAAGCCACATCAATATGAGCAGTAATTTACCCAGCGCCAAAACTAACATGCACCCAAAGTGCCCAGATTAGGTTTCTTAAACCGTTTGTCAATTAAAAAGCAAACTAAAAAGTGGTACGTCTTCATGAATAGCTAAAGACAAGTTTTTGGAGTGATTGTCAGGAATCAGAAAAGAGTGGATTTAAGAATGACTAGAGTCTAGAACTGGTTTCCAAGAGTAGATGACTCATTCAAAGTAGATGCTAATAGAGGAAAAGGAGAGATGTGGGAACTCTTCCCTGGGAAGTTTGGAGTTAAAGACGAATGTTTGAAGATAGAAAATGTAGTGTTTGAGATTCCATTTTTGGGACAATTAAATGAGCAATAACAAGCAAAAATGTTGCAAAGAAAAAAAAATAAACCGAGTACCAATGTAACCACTCAGTAAATTCTGTTTATTATGAATAATAACAATATATAAGTAAATAATAGTAATATAATTATAATCATTTCCTTACACTTCTCTGTGACTTGAGAGTTAAAAAAAGAAATTCAGAAAATTCAACTTTTAATCTCTCAGATTATTCCATGTATTAAGATGATACTCAAATCAATTTCAAAACTAAAAAAATTAATTAAGAGCTTAATTTAGTATTTATTCATCCACAAAAATTTTGGACTAAAATTATAATAAATTTTGAGTCCTAGTATGGAATGTATATTTCAAAGGACTAGTTTTAAAAAGTAAATGAGAATATATAATTATTTTGGTACAAAATATTTGTGTACATTTTGTTAAATAACTATTTTAGTTTCAAGTTTATAATAAAAAACTCATTTTTTTTAGTTTCTTTATATAAAACATAAAAGCCAAAAATTCTATATCATTTATTTTGTTTTGTTTTTTAAATACAAAGTTCAAATAACTTAATGACTAGCCCACAATTTTTTTTAGTAGCTTACATTTTTAGTTTATCTTGTTGAGTTTATTCAGAGTACATAGTCATGAAAATTAATTTTCAAGACAAAATTTGAAACCAGATGGACTAGTTTAGTGGAGTGTTTAACACAACTATTTTACATTTTGAAGATATCATTTTACAACTATGTGCTAGTAGCTATGTACAAAAAATGACAAAGTAATGTATTTTAGTAAATACAATATTGGAAACACCTTTCAAGGGAGATTTTTTTTTTTTTAATTTTTTTTTTCAACGTTTATTTATTTTTTGGGACAGAGAGAGACAGAGCATGAACGGGGGAGGGGCAGAGAGAGAGGGAGACACAGAATCGGAAACAGGCTCCAGGCTCTGAGCCATCAGCCCAGAGCCTGACGCGGGGCTCGAACTCCCGGACCGCGAGATCGTGACCTGGCTGAAGTCGGACGCTTAACCGACTGCGCCACCCAGGCGCCCCTCAAGGGAGATTTTTAAATCCTTTTAACATGAATGGCATGCTTACAGAGTAAATAAATTTCTACTTTATGATTCCCAAAATAAGAGATTTGGGTACATCATTTTAATCCTAAACAAAATGTATATAGGAAAAATTAAAAGAGATACATATTTAGAACTAGAAAATGCTAAAAGTGTACCTCCAAGAGATGGGATGAGTTAAAAATACATATAGATTTCAAGAAGGAAAATCAACATGAATATAGTTAATTTGATGTAAAAAATGGATTTCAAAAGCAAGATGATATAGATTTTTTAAGTTTTTGATTCCTCTGCATTTTATGCCAGAGAAGATAAACATGCTTCCTTTCAGTGTTTAAATGTAGAAGCATTCAGTATAATCTGACAAATTAATTAATGAATTAATTAATGAGTGAATAAATTTCCTTTTTCTCCCTAAAACTTAAGTTCTCTAGATTATGAGCCGCTCCATTTATAAATGGGTAAAAAGTTAATATGTTCTATGAAGAGATGATGTTCTTTTAATTTTTTTTTTTAATTTTTGATATTTTTGTTTATTTTTGAGCCAGAGAGCACGCACTGGTGGGAGAGGAGCAGAGAGAGAGAGAGAGAGAGAGAGAGAGAGAGAATCCAAAGCAGGCTCCAGGCTCGGAGCTCTCAGCACAGAACCTGACAAAGGGCTCAAACTTGTGAACCACAAGATCATGACCCAGGCTGAAGTGGGACGCTTGACTAACTGAGCCGCCCAGGTGCCCCAAGGGATGATGTTCTTACACATAATAATCCTTCACCTTATTTTCTTAATGTGGCAATCCTAACATCATTTTGTTTCACAATATGTAGAAAGCAGCTAATTAATAGCTTACTAAAATTTGTGATACTTAACTCACACATATACAGCATTAAAAACGTATTGCTTGTTCCTCTTCTCAATGCAAATGCTCAATAATATCATTATAATACAATGTCACATAATCTCATCAAAATTATACGTATGATTTAAGAGCTGTGTTTTTTTTTTAATTTTAAAATGTTTATTATTTTTGAGAGAGAGAGAGAGAGAAACAGAGCACGAGTAGGGGAAGGGCAGAGAGAGAGAGAGAGTCATAGAATCCGAAGCAGGCTCCAGGCTCTGAGCTGTCAGCACAGAGTCTGAAGTGGGGCCCAAACCCATGAGTCTTGAGATCATGACCTGAGCCAAAGTCCGACGTTTAACCGACTGAGCCACCCAGGCGCCCCTAAGAGCTGTGTGTTTTAAACATTAGTTTAATATACACACACAATGACAACATTACTCCGTATCTTTAAAATGGTTTCAATTTAAATTTCATAGAAGTAACTTTATATATAATCCATTATGTAAATGACATAAAATACAAGACACAGCAGGTGTCGGTAAGGATGTGGAGAAAGGGGAGCCCTCTTGCACTGTTGGTGGGAATGCAAATTAGTGCACCCACTCTGGAAAACAGTGTGGAGGTTCTCAAAAAGGTAAAAATAAAACTACCTTACAATCCAGCAACTGCACTGCTAGGTATTCACTCAAAAAATACGAAAGAATATGAATTCAAAAGGGATACATGCATCCCAATGTTTAGAGCAGCCCTACCTGCCACAGCCAAACTGCGGAAGCAGCCCAAGTGTCCAGTGACTGATGCATGGATAACAAAGATGTGGCACATATATACAATGGGATGTGACTGAGCCACGAAAAAGAATGAACGCTTGCCATTTGCAAGGACATGGATGGAGCTAGAGACTATTATGCTAAGCAAAATGTCAGAGAAAGACAAATACCACTTGATTTCACTCCTGTGTGGAATTTAAGAAGCAAAACAAATCAGCAAAAGGAAGGGAGGGAGGGAGGGAGGCAAATCAAGAAACAGATTCTTGACGACGGAGAACAAACTGATGGTTACCAAAGGGGAGGCGGGTGTGGAAATGGGTTAAGTAGGTGATGGGTGTGCTAAGTAGGTGTACTCGTTGTGATGAGCACAGGAAGATGTATGGGAGTGTTATATTATTATATTCTACAAATGCAACCAGTATAGCACTGTATGTAAACGAATTGGAATTAAAATAAAAACTTTAAAAAATTAAAAAAAAAAAAGATGAGGGGAAAAGAAAAGGCATAGAATTTTAACAAATAATTTGTGTGGTCTTGAAATTATCAAATGACTGTGTGTGTGTGTGTGTGTGTGTGTGTGTGCACATGCATATGTTTCAAATTCATGAATATTTAAAATTTATATATATAAATACATAAACAAATACATAGACACATATGTATAAGTGTGTATACGAAAACACATATGCTATTTATTATCAACCACTAATTTGGAGTCAAATCCTGATATACTTATAGAATTGGCATATCTTACAGACACTGGATACAAGAGAGAAAATAACCAAAGAGTAACCAATGTCCTCTATGCACCTGAAGACAAAAGCCTTATTTAGAAGGGAGAGACTTCTATCTGAAAAGTGATGTTATGACCCCTTTCTTTTTCATCTAATATTATGGGGAAATCATTATATTTTGCTTTTCTGGTTCAAAAGCAATCTCAAGCATTGTCATGAAGTATTTACTTAATAACAAAGAACAATACCATTAAAAAGTTTTTAGAAAGATGCATGTATACCCTTTTCTTTTTATCTCTTTAGTTTCCTTGTTACATTTTACGTTTGTCTCTGAATTTAGCAGCATTATCTCTTCATCAAAAAAAGGTCAATCTCTACTAGAATTTTTTTAAAAAATGGTAGCAAACCCTTGGAAACAATTTAGCTATAATCCAATTTAAAAACAGAAAAAAATGGTGGCATTTTCCTTTTCTGTGATTTATATGTATAATTTGCTCATTTCCACAGAAATGACATTTCTAAATTTTGCACTTAGAGAAAATTACCTAGGTTATTTTAAGCTATAACTGATGTGCCAGAATTTTTCCCACTTTAATATACTATCCTATAAATTTACAAAGTTCATTTATCATGTAAGTTCTTAGAATGAAGGAACAGATAAAATGTGGATGTACTGATCTTGTAATTTGTTAAGTCACTGTCCTATAGTAACATTTTAAACTTGACTTGGTGTGCCAAAGCAAAGCCTCCAACAATTAGATACTTTGTCTTAACTTTAAAACATTCTTTGATGATTCTGAATGTCTTTTTAATGAGTAATTAGTGCGATGAATTTCTGACAAACATATTTCTGCTCTCCTAATTCTAAAGTGGTTTTTAAAGTGAGACCAGAATGCTCTTACTGGATCATCTCAGAGCATGCATCATTTCAGAAAGACATTGATTTGTTGTAAGTTGCAGAAAAGCAGGTTTTAGAACATTTAAGTTGATCCTTTCAAGTGAGTGGTGATGAGAGTTGAAAACTCTTTGAGTATGGGTTTTTCAAGCACGTGTCAAACACCTTTCTGGTCACTTTGGCAAAAGCAACTCATTTCTCAAGTCTGTGAGCTGTCAAAGGCAATGCTAGAAAGAAAGGATTCATGTGGGGTTATTATGTTTCATGTTTGTTTCTTTTTCACCCTCAACCTATTATGCCAAAGCAAAGACATAGGTACTGGAAGATTATAAATAGTAGAGGAAATTGTCATGACAACAAAATATGAATGTTCCATTTTCCTCATATTTATTATCATTGTTCTCAAACATTAGGTCAGGAGCAATAAATCCCAACCTAAAGAAAAGTATATGAAAAGACCAACATGTCCTTTTAAATCATGTGATACACTTATTTCTACTATATTACTACCCAATAATGTGTTAAATACTACTCAGTAACACTTTGAATATAATATTTAAAGAGAACATGTTAAGAGCGTGAGTGTCAAAAATATTCAATATCAATTTATATTTAGTTATAGGTTATCATTTATCAAATTGTATATGTCTTCATTATGACAAATTCCTGAAAGATGAACCAGATATCTTAAGAACGCTTGAGAAGCATGTGTGCACATCATTTTAAAGATTTTAATGCATCTTAATTTATGATAATTTGATTGAATTTGTTAAAAAAAAAAAAAACAGCTCCCTGGGGATAAGTATATTGGAAAGATTCCAGAGGATAAAACAAAACCAAAAATATAAATAGATAATATATCCTTTAAGACTTCTACAACGTGTGTGTGTGTGTGTGTGTGTGTGTGTGTGTGTGTGTGTGTGTGGAGAGAGAGGGAGAGAGAGAGAGAGAGAGACACTAATAGTATAAATATTTCAATATTTCATTAAGGCACAAGAACTTACTAAAATTGACAATGGAAAATACAGATATAATTTACAGAATGATCTGAGACATTTTGGTCATTGTTAAAACACGTGTAAAGAATAAGAGATCAGATGACTTCTAGATTTCATAAACTGGTTATTTGTAAAGATTGAATAATTTTACACTTTTAATTTCATAATATTTATTACTTTTTGGGAATAGTTGTATTAGTTACAAAATTTGGAAAACAGAAATGTACACTTTATATTAAAATGTAAATATTTTAAATTAAAACTTAGAAGTATGTATATGTGCATATGTGCAATATTTAAACATCTAAAGTTTTTTAAATGTGGAATAAAGGATATTATATAAATGTATATTATTTTATTACATTATTTGTTATTGCAAATGGATCCAAAATATATATTGCTAAAGTTGTAAATATTTTACATTAATAATGTCTTCTCTACAGATATATTAATTCAAAAAATGAATTCATAGAACTAAAACAGAAATGTATTTAAAGAAAATAGTTGCCATTCTATTTAGATATTTTTGTTTCTACCTCTTTGTGTGTTTCTTATATTGTAGTTACAGATTTACTAAATCCCTCAGGCAAATTTACACTGAGATGTTTCATTAAAATTAGTAACCCTACTAAAAATTGCTTGTTATAAACTAAAACTGAAACAATATTAAGTTTCTCCTACAATTTACATATTCTTAACTTAGACATTTTTGTCTTTCACATTTGATGAATTAGTTTTATCACATGTAATGGATATAATTTATTGAAATTAAAATGTGCACATTCCTGAATATGTGTCCGTATTGATAATATGCCCAACAGATTCCTTTTATTAGTATTATTATTATAATATTCTTCATTACCGAAGCTTTTTGCTTTAAGACTTTTCTAAAGTCAGTACAAAGTTTGATACCCAAAACAACTGGCAAAGGGGAAGAAAATAAAATTATATGTCAACTTTGAGAAACGATAGTCCTTCAAAGAAACATTCAGTTGTATTCAGATACGCGGAAAGCTCCACACTGATAATCATAAATAATTAATTTAATTAATCAACAATTAATTTAATTAAAATATTTACTTTATATTTTTCTCATCCCTTTAAGGTGCTTTCATGGTTTATAGCATCTGATAGTATAGAGATAAACATATGATAAAACAAAATCCTGGAGAAAGGGAAAGAAACAGCAGTGATGCTTTCCCCCCAATAAATGTAATGTTTTAATGTTCTAGATTTTTCCTCAAATCTCTAGTGCAGAGATGGAAAATATTCTCACAAATATTTGGTTTTGAAAAAGTTCACATACGTGTCATGCTTTTACATATTGTAGAACATTTTTCCCCTTATGGACCATAAACTAGCAAAGAGCTTTTCAAGTACTTTTGGGCCCTCTATCCACTAAGAGATAATATATAGAAGTCCAATATGCCTAATTATCACATTCTTACCTGTGTATCTTCAGGTTCTAAGAGGTCTGCCCACACTGAGGTTCCAAATCCGTGATAAACGCAGAAGGAACAGCAGGAGGAAGGCTTCTTACTTTGCTTCACCAGCTTCTCGTCCAACCTGACATCCGGGTTACTGCTCTGAGTTGCGGATGCCTGCGCTTTTAGTATCACTGTGTCACTATGTCACTGCTTACTGGATGCTATTTTGGGTTCTCTGAGCAGAGCCATGAACACTGAGCCTTTTGTGCAAAATATCATAAGGGCACTCAGATGTCCGTTCATAGGCTTGGATGAAAATGCAGACAGCTCCAGCAAGTGGTATGAACAGTCCCTCCCCACCCCCCGCCTCCTTTTTCCTAACAACAAGCAAAAGGAAAATAAAGTACGCATTGGCTGGAGGTGATAAGGAGGGAATTCAACTTCTGCGAGTGGAAAGGACATGCCCTCCGCTTGAGGATTAGCTGATGAAACAAATGATCGATTTAAAACATGCACAAAAGTTACTAAAAACAGAAGAGCTTTCCCAATCTGTGTCTGTGCGTTCTGGCCGCTCCTTTAGTCAGTCTTTCTGCTCAGGAATCAAATAAAATACAGAAAGAGGGCAATGTCTAAATTAAAATCCCTTTCTTCTCCTCGGTTTATTACCTAAATATACTTATTGTGTTAAATTTATGATTAGATTTTGTTATAATTATTGTTATTTATTATGAAGTACGTAATAATAAGCTATCTGTTGATTACTAAAGCTGCTTTCAGCTAAAGTATTTTTGTACCAAATGAGAGAGGTCCGAAAATAGGAACAGGGCCTAAGGCCGAAACAGTGCTAAAACTATAACTGATGTCTGAAACACGTAATGTTGTTAAGGTTTACATAAGCAATTATTGTGAGGAGACAAACACAGATTTCAGCCACTTGTGTTCTCCAGTATTGGGACTGTATGCATGTTCATTGCTTGTTATCATAACAAAGGAAGGATAGTAGGAAAGGGATTACAACTAATGCCAGTAATAACTAAATCGATTATGTGATGCCTGGTTTATGCTTACTTCATATGTAAATTCATAAGCAACATATTTTACTAGTTACCATTTGGTACATAAACAACTTAGATGCCTCTGCAACGTGGGTCAAAAGCAAAAATGAGCTTTTTTTTCCTTAAGCATTTGTTAAAAATTGTGTTAAGAACACTTAACTTAGGATCTACCTTCTTAAATTTTAAAGTACATAACCCAGTGTGTACTTTAAACACAGATGTCTAGACCTTATTTATCCTGCATAGCTGAGACTTTACCCCATTGAGCAACTCCCCATTTCTGCCCGCCCGGGCCCTGTTAATTAATCACCATTCTCCTCTGCTTCTAGGAGTCTGATGCCTTTAGATACTTCATACAAGTGGGGTCATCCAGTACTCGTCCTTCTGTGAATGACTTAGGTCATTGGCATAACATCCTCTAGACTCATCCGTGTTCCAGGATTTATGTAGGAATCTCACATTTTATGGGATATTGTTTCCTGTCTTGGTACCACATTGACCTCCACTTTGGGTCACAACTGCACTTGGTGCGACCTGAGACTGTATGTTCAACACCATGTTCCAGGGCTTATGTTATGGCATAAGGGAGCAAACACAGGTCAGCCCAATTATTCTATCACAGTAAAAGGATAATCACAACTGTGGAAGTTACACTGAGACGGGAGTAAATTTTGTAAAGAATGTAGGGTTCTGAACTAATACGTTTCAGGTGGAATACCATGAATAGAGATTGGTGATTTTGTTAGTGGGAGATATGTTACAAAACATCTATGCAAAGTGACAAACTAGATTCAATTTTAACATAGACACAAAGTGTTTTAAATTACTTACGAAACGTTTGTCCTCTCCGGAGATAGCCTGGAATCCGGCAGGCTCCATAACTATGACACAACTAAGAATGTAGACTAGTCACCGTATAAGCTCAGGGCTTACTCTACAGCATTTTCTTCATATCAGAAGGAAAAGTACATGAAGTCTTTTTCAGAGGCAGAAAGAGCATGGAATTGTGAACGGTGAATGGAACATGGCTGTGTAAGAATGGAACGTCTCAGAATTAAGTACATTACTATCCAGATGAGAGTCAAAGCCATTACACTAGGATGATGGGAGGTCTCCATACCACAGGATAAGCATGAAGGAGGGCGGTAATTCCTGAGACACTGATGCTGTTTCATAGATAGAGAAACATTCTGAGAACTACAGACAAACATTCTGGGAAACAGCTGTCAGCTTTTCCATGCCATCTGGGTAGATTCTACAAATGTCTTCTGCCAGTGGTCTGAGGAACATGGCATGATGTTCCAGGTGTTGTTAGCCAGGACTGTATTGAGTTACTCTAAAAGAAAGATTTGAATTAAAATATTACAATTCACCAATGCCCTAAAGAACTACTGATTTTTTTTTTAAGAGGAGAGTGTATGTGCACACGAGCAGAGAAAGGGCAAAGAGAGAAGGAGAGAGAATCCCAAGTAGGCTCAATGCTGACAGTGCCCCCAGTGGGGGGCTCAGTCTCACAAACTGTGAGATCATGACCTGAGCTGAAATCAAGAGTCGGGTGCTTAACCAACGGAGCCACCCAGGCACCCTGATTTCTTTTTTTAAACCAGATAATTAAGGAATGTAAATCTACTGACTAACTGAAGACTGGAGCAGCTAATGTTCAGATCTAATAGTGGACAGAAGATGAAAACCACCCATTATTCAGGTTCTGACCCACCCCTAGAAGATCAACCTTTAATCAGAAACTTTAGGTCTACTTACTTCACAGCATAAACTATTCTAGTGCCTTCATTAGATATGTGGACATAGTCCAATCAACTGTGGTCAGAAGGATAGCACATAAAGTCTACATCCTCATCGCTACAGTCTTGGAGCATAGATGTCTCAAATTAAAATTATATTCATGAATGGTTTTAAGAAAAACTCATGATGCGTGAAGGTAGAAAAATTCAAAGACGTTGGGCATCTGGGTGGCTCAGTGAGTTGAGCATCCGACTTTGGCTCAGGTCATGATCTCATGGTTCATGGGTTCAAACCCCACATCAGTCTCTGTGCTGCCAGTTCAGAGCCTGGAGCCTACTGCGGATACTGCGTCTCCATCTCTCTTGGCCCCTCCCTACTCACTCTCACTCTCTCTCAAAAAGAAATAAACATTAAAGAAAAAAGAAAAATCGGAAATGTCCAAAAAGGCTTAAACAATAAAGAAATGTGACACATGCATAGAAAGATAAAGTAGGCTAAGGGTTAGTTGATCTGGTGGCTTCACATTGCCATTTGTTATCGAGGCTCATTCTCTCTTCTTGTGCTAAAGAGTAAATAATTTTATTCCAGGAGACCCCAAGACACTTCACTTGTGTTTTACTGACTAATTATTTGTCTCCATCTCTGAACAAATTATGCCAAAGAGAAATGTTGAGAAACATGAAGCCATTCATGCATCCAGGAGTAAGAACTAGTTCGTACAGAAACAGATTAATTTTCCCAAATATGGGGGGGGGGGGGGGTTAGCTGAATCTAGTTGCCAACCAAGTGTATTCACTGTAAACGTTGTGTAAAAAGTTGAAAATAAAAATAATAATTCCTGCTGTGTACGATTTATAGATGTTATTCTTTACTAAAAGTCCAATTCGCTATATTTTCCTACTTGTTTTAAGAATGCACACATATGGGTTGCATGGGTGGCTCAGTTGGTTAAGCTTCCAGCTCTTGATTTCAGCTCAGATCATGATGTCACAGGTCATGAGTTCGAGTCCTGCATCAGGCTCTGTGCTGACAGCGCTTAGGATTCTTTGTCCCCCTCTCTCTCTGTCCTTCCCCCGCTTGCTCTTTCTCTCTCTCTCAAATAAATAAATAAACATAAAAAAAAGAATGCACATATATCACAATGATAAATAGGAGAAACTAAAATAATGATAAGAAAAACAACAGTAAACAAAACATTAGCTATTCCATACATTTCAAACAAGAACAAATTCTTTTTTGTCAAGCTCAGTAAAACTTGGCTCCTGGTAAAGAAATATTTTACTGAATATGATAACATGTGTAGTGTCTTAGAAGATTTATCTTTTAAATTATAGTTGCAGCAGCTCTTAGTTTCATATAATTAAAATCTATCTGTTTATCTGTATCCATATTTTCTTCTTTTATTTTTCTCGTATTTTCTGTCTTATTTTGTTACTGTTTTCTTCTGTGAGTGGATCTCACTCTGGAGCTCTGCATCCAAGGAATCATTTTGTTTGACTAAACCATCATAAACCCCATAAACCCCACGACACAGGAAAGTGGCAAATGAATAAGCACATAAATAATAAAATTCCTATTCTATAAAAACATATTTAATTGGCAATACACAAACAACTCAAAATACTGGAAATCAGAAATATAACCCCAGAAATGTAGAATCGTCACCCTTGACCCCTAGTTTTAGATCTCTATTAATCAATCATCTATCATCTTTACTTTTGCAAGATGTTGAGTTAAGGTTAGAGTTATACAGGGACAATAAGACTCCGGCCAAACCATTTCTTGAAAATGAAAAGCACAAATAATTTTTTAAAGCATCAAAAAGGAGGAAACCAAGATGAAAACCCAATAGAATCATATGGTAAAATAGGGATGTCAACCTTCAATGGGTATGTGATGAAATGCGAAATATATGTTATTTGTCAAGAGCTGATCATGGAGAATTCTAGAACATAACATCTTGTTTGCAGACTGAGTTATACTGCACAACTACATGTCTTTGTGTTGCTTAAGTTCCCTGAAATATAATACTATCCCTAATACATTTCTGCATTTTATGAAAGATTTTGCATATGGCTATGAAAATAACAATCCTGCTTAGATGATATAATCTAAGATGATATAAGATGATATAATAAAATACATATTAAATTAATGAAAAGTACTCATTGGAAATTTGTAATGTTTTAATACTAATTAAATGACAAACTTTCTCCATATCAGAAACTGTGAACTAAGAAGTTCATTTGCCAAATCTACCCAGCCTTCTGTTTTCATTAAAAGAAGAAGAAGAGGAAGAAGAAGGAGGAGGAGGAGGAGGAGGAGGTGGTGGTGGAGGTGGAGGGGGAGGGGGAGGGGGAGAAGGAGAAGGAGAAGGAGAAGAAAGTTTTTTATTGGAACACAGTCATTTTCATTTGTTTACAAATTGCCCAAATTATGGCTGCTTCCATGCTATAATGACAGGTTTGGGTGTTTGCAAGAGACTTTTGACCTACAAAACATAAAATATTTGCTTTGCAGCCATTTACAGGAAAAGTTTACCAACTCCTGCTTTCTGTTCATGTGACATTGTGACTTTAAATGTTTATGCCCCAGTTTCTTTGAAAATTAAGTTAAACATATTTGATCAGTAAATAAATGTATGTATACGGGGTGTCTGGGTATCTCACTTGGTTGAGCGTCTGACTCTTGATTTCGTCTCAGGTCCTGATCCCAGACTTGTAGGATCAGGCCTCTCATCAGGCTATGCACTGAGAGTAGATCCTGCTAAGGTTCTCTCTTTCTCTCTCTTTCTCTTTCTCCCTCTACCCTGCTCACTCTCATTCTCTAAAATAAAAAAAAAAAAAATTAAAAATAAATGAATGTATGTACAAATACACATGTAAATATATAAAAATCTATATAGCAGAAATCATCTTATTCTATATTATCCTGTCTGTCACTGAGTCAGTAAATGAATATAGGTGAAAAAGTTTTTTAAATAGTTTAAACATATTCTATGTAGTTAAAAACTATATATATATATATATATATATATATATATATGCACATATACATATATAAATGTGTAGATATGTGTGTGTGTATAGCAAAGTGGGGTGTCAAGGCATTTTCTTTGAGATATTATCCTCAGAATGGGTCTTTGCATAGTTTCCCATAAAACACATTTATCATGTATCTGTTTTCCACTTTGTGTCTTAAGAATGGAGAGATAATTTAAAAAATGCAGACATAGGGGCGCCTGGGTGGCTCAGTCGTTTAAGCCTCCGACTTCAGCTCAGGTCACGATCTCGCGGTCCGTGAGTTCGAGCCCCGCGTCGGGCTCTGGGCAGATGGCTCAGAGCCTGGAGCCTGCTTCCGATTCTGTGTCTCCCTCTCTCTCTGCCCCTCCCCCATTCATGCTCTGTCTCTCTCTGTCTCAAAAATAAATAAAACGTTAAAAAAAATTTTTAAAAATAAAAAATAAAAAATGCAGACATATAAGTGCAAAATCCTGTTTTAATATTTTCGAGCCATTTTGGTTCAAAGCAAACTGAACATGAGGTACAGAGAACTCCCATACTCCTCTGGCCTCCACACATGCACAGCCTTTGCCACTATCAACATCCCCCATCAGAGTAGCACATGTGTTACAATCAATGAGCCTACACTCACTCACCCATCACAGTTACCCAAGGTCCGTAGTTTAAGTTAGGGCTCACTCTTGGTGTTGGACATTCTTTGGGTTTGGACAAGTATACAATGACACGTATCCACCATTAGAGTATCATATGGAGTAGTTTCACTGCCCCCTGCCCCCAAATCCTCTATGCTCTGCCTCTCTATCCTTCCTTCCCCCTTAACCCCTGGCAACCACTGATCTTTTCACTGTTTCCAGAGTTTTCCCTTTTCCAGAATGCAATATAGTTGGAATCATAAGTATGAAACCTTTCCAGTTGGAGTATTTGACTTACCAATATGGATTTAGGATTCTTCTATGTCTTTACATGGTTTGATAGCTCATTTCATTTTATCCTTGAATAGCATTCCATTACCTGAATGGACCACAGTTTATCCTTTCACCTACTGAGGGACATCTGGGCTGTTTCCAAGTTTTAGCATTTAAGAAAAAAGCTGCCAGAAACATACATGTACAGGTGTTTGCATGGACATAAATTTTCCTTATTTGGTTTTAATGATTTTTAGTATCTATTTTTAAATGTTTTCATCCATGTCCTTCCACAGCATTTTAACACCTTGCTTTTAATAAACATTTCTGCAAAATGTATTTTAGAGTTAATAGAGAAAAGAATGGCTTGTAACTTTCAGACAGATTTTACTTGTTAAATTTTGTAGATCCATATTTTTAATAATAAGAAACCTTGGCACAAGTAGCTTAGCAAACAAATGTCGCTGGTTAAGAGCCAAATGTGCTCATGAGCTAGAGGGTGGCGTGTCAAGTTCAGAGTGTTCGGTTTTGCAGAAGAAATGGAGAGCCCCAGCTATTCCATTTTATAGTACATATGGGATGGTAGTGCTATGGTAGAAATACACACATAATCTTACTTAATCCTTATGACATCTCTGCCAGGTGGAGGTTGGCCCTTTTTTACATTTGAGAAAAACATGAGACAAATAGAGTCAGGTCTTGGAAAATCAGAGATTTTTTTTATGACAAAGTGTGTGTTGTACTTACTGTCACATGATCCATCTTTACTGAAGAAAACTTACAACAGGTGAACCATAAAATTTCTTAGGGGACAAAGTATTCTCTGTATGTCATCAAAGATCCTATGTGAATCCTGCCTTTGGATTCACATCTCTTGTCCGACTTTCTATAAAGTGAGGAGATGCTGTTGTGCACAATGAATAGTAGTTTTCCCGGCATCCTCTTCCACCAGCAGTAGTTAAAGGATGCTGTGCCACTTTTAGGTGACATGGGGTTGTCAGGCATCATGATATATGTTGGCCGCTGTTTTTATCTTCACATAAGGCATGAGGAAATTAAAACTCAGGGAATATCATGCAGTGAGAAGAATCTGCAGCCAGACTTCAAACTTCTATCTGATGCCGGAATTGATACAGTTTCCACTCTATTACACTGTCATATTTGTGAGTGCAAGTGATAAACAACATTCATTCATTGTACAAATGTTTATTGAGTGTTCCTACGCGTGAGGCACTGTGCTGTAAGTAGATAAAAACAAACAAACAAAAAATAAATACGTACATACATATATCCTCACTCCTGTATGGCCATTCCCTACAAGGATCATGCCATCAACAGACACATGAAAAGATGTTCATCATCACTTACCATCAGGGAAAAGCAAGTCAAAACCACAATCAGATATCACCTCACACCTGTCAGAATGGCTGAAATCAACAGCATATGAAACAACAGGTGGTGGCAAGGATGTGCAGAAAAAAGAACATTTGTACACTGTTGGTGGGAATGCAAATTGGTGCAGCACTTCTGGAAAACAGTATGGAGGTTCCTCATAAAGTTAAAAATAGACCTACCCTATGATCCAGCAGGTGAACAATTGGGTATGTACCCAAAGAATACAAAAACACTAATTCAAAGGGATATAGGCACTCTGATATTTATAGCAGCATTATTTACAGTAGTCAAATTATGGAAGCAGCCCGAGTGTCCATCGATTGATGGATGGATAAATTTGTGGTATTATAATGGAATATTATTCAGCCATAAAATGAATGAAATCTTGCCATTTGCAAGGACATGGATGGAGCTAGAAAGTACAATGCTGAGCAAAATAAGTCCATCAGAGAAAGACATATATCATATGATTTCACTCATATGTGGGCTTTGAGAAACACAACAGATGAGCAAAGGGGGAAAGAGGGAAAGAGAGAGAGAGAGAGAGAGAGAGAGAGAGGGAAATCAAGTAATAGACTCTTTTTTAATTTAAGTTTTTATTCTAATTCCAGTTAGTTAACATACGTTATATTAGTTTCAGGTGTAAAATATAGTGATTCAACTGTGACCTACGTCATACTTTTAACTACACACAACAAACTGGTTGTCACCAGAAGGGACGGGAGGAGACTGGGGGATGGACAAATAGGTGATGGGGATTAAGGAGTGCACTTGTGATGAGCACTGGGTGATGTATGGAATTGTTGAATCACTGTATCATACACCTGAAACTAATAAAACACTATAGGTTAAAAAATTGTAAAAAATAATCATGACATCCATTAAAGGGCCCTGAATTTCTCATACTCTGATAAGTGTTGTGATACATTTATCACAGAATACTGCAAGAACAACAAGCATATGGCCGAATCTACTAATGTTTTTTCAGACGGAGCACGGAGGCAGTCAGGAAAGCTTTCCAAAAGAGACGTTGCTCATGTTGAGCTTGATGAACGAGTAGCTCGACTTACATCAAGGAAGGTAACCATATGTGCGATACCATGACAAAGAATAACATCTTCATGGAGTGCGTAAAAATTTGCCTACTCGGATTTTAAGGTGGATACTGAGAAATGCTAGGAGTTGAGTACGAATGTATAAGCAGAGCAGGAACATGGAGTGTTTGATTTAGCTCGAAATACTTGGAAGTCTTTTGGGAAAGGATAGTTTGACCAAACCCCTCATTCAATATGATGAGCTACATTGATTGATTTTTCCAATGTAAAACAAACTTTGCAGACTCAGGACAAATCCCTCTTGTTCACTATGGACTAAGATGTGTGTGTGTGTGTGTGTGTGTGTGTGTGTGTGTGTGTATACTGGGAGGTTTGATTTGGTAACAGTTTGTTAAGGATTTTGGGTGTGATGGCATCAGATAGTTTTATTTTCTTGTGATTTTTATCTTTATGCTTTGTGGTCACAGGAATGTTGATCTTAAAAAAGGAATGGACAATTTATTTTCCTTCTCTATTTCATGAGAGAATTTGTCCATACGTGGTGCAATTTATGCCTAAATGTTTGATAAAAGTCACCAATCACTTGGTGATTATATAAGTGTGAAGTTTTTTGTAGGTAAATTTTGATTTAAGAGTGGATATAAGACTACACACAATTTGTATTTCCTTTGAATCCAGGTCGAATACTTTGTGTGCTTTGAGGCATCCATCAAGTTTTTTTTTTCTTTAAATTGCCAAATTTATTGGCATAGAGTTTTTCATGATACACTCCTTATCTTTTCACTACATTTTTTCCCTTAATGTAATATAAATTGCACTCTTGTTTCTTTCTAACATTATAAATAGAGGTTTATCAATTTTACCAATCTTAAAACAAGCTTTTGTTTCTATTTCATTGACTTTCATTCTTAACTTCATTGGTTGCTATTCTGTACTTACTATGGGTTTAGTTTGCCATTTTTAGGAGGTGATTTCTTCTTTTTTTTAATGTTTTATTTATTTTTTGAGAGAGAGAGAGAGAATGTAAGCAGGGGAGAGGCAGTAAGGGGGAGACACAGAATCTGAAGCAGGCTTCAGGCTCCAAGCTGTCAGCACAGAGCCGGATGCGGGTCTTGAACCCACAAACCGTGAGATCATTACCTGAGCCGAAGTCAGATGCTCAACTGACTCAGCCAACCAGGTGCCCCTGGAGGTTATTTCTTAAATAGGTCATTTATATCATGAATTTTAGACCTTCATTTTTTTTCATTATGAACATTTGATATATTATTTTATATAATATATAATATATTATATATTATATAATATTTGATATATTAATTTGATATATTAATTTGATATATTAATTTGATATATAATTAATTTGATATATAATTTGATATATTTATTTTATATTTATTTGATATATTAATTATATTTGATATATTAATTTTCCTGTACATTCTGCCTTAGCAGTTGCCCACACATTTGGGTATGTTTGTCATTATCATTCATTTCCAAATATTTTCTAATATGTTGCACCAAATGTCTTAGTGAATTTTAAAACTTTAAATCAATAGACACTCCCACGCATGCATACACCCACTCATATATACACACGTTTTGAACAGTTTATGTAAATAATAAATAACAAAATTGGACATGCACATATATTATGCTTTTCTATTTTACCTTCTATCTATCTATCTATCTATCTATCTATCTTCTATATTCTAACTGTGAAATTAATAGTTGTGATTTGTAGGAGATTTCTCCCAGCCATTTAATCTGGGATTAAATTACTAGAAACCTGTTACTTGAAGTTTGCCTGTACGTGTATACTAAATGACATAAGCCTGTAGGTAGGGAAGACATAAATCGATACTTACTTTACCTTAACTACTCTTATGTGTTCCTTCCATGTAAGGATTTCAATCAATCAGCATAACATCCCCATTAGGTAGATGTTTTTCCCATGCAACGTTTGGGTAGAGTGCAGGTCCCTCAAAGCTTCACAGATAATAAGTGACAGAATCAGAATTCAAGCTTCGGAAGCATGACACCTGAGCCAGTGATCTTAGTCTACTACCTTTGGGTATTTTGTAGAGGGTGACTAAGGAGGTAGATACGTGAACGTGTAGGCAAGCGTGAACAGAATGGACATAGGTGGTTTGCTATCAAATGACTCAACTAAATTATCATAGAGAAGACAAGTCTGGATATAAATATTCATAATATATGTAAATTGTGGAATAATCATAGCAATGATAATAAACACCCTTTAAATACCATTTACATACATTTGAAGCTTGTTTCATTGTGTTAAACACAGACTCCCTCTCGTGTAGCTCTAGAGAAAGCTAAGCAACTGTGCACAGCTTTTCAGATTGTGTAATAAATACTTTGGGGCCACTTTCACACTAACGTTCTCTGAATACCTCTCGTGGTGTGTATGGTGGGGATTCTCTATAGCCCTGGGCGGTCAAACTCCAATGCTGGCCCTTATTACAAATATCGAAACATGACTTGGATTGTGGTTTTTCTTAAGCACTTTCCTCTAAAAAACATCAGATGTGTTTATCTTGACAGATTAGTGTATGCACCCAGCCAAAATCAGAAAATAAGGAAGAGTACGTGGAGCCTCTACAATGATAGTATTTCCAAGGAGACTCAAAGCCACAGTCCCCTTTTTTAGTCCTAGAGATTAGAAGGCCTGGGCAGGTGGCTCAGGGTGGATACCATGTGACAGTGTCAAGCAGTGATAGCTTTTCAACTCTTACCGTTGAAGTTCCTTCCTCGAAACTAATGATTTCATTAAAATAATTCTTTAGTTCATTATTCCACTAAAATAATAAAATACCATCTGACCAAATGTTCACAACTGCTCAATTATGGCCCTCTATTTTACCTTGACCCAACTTCAGTCGGACTTCTGTCCTACCTTCGTGTCCCTGATTCTCCTTGCCCCCAAGCCTAAAAAGTGGGCCATGCGCCCTAATCAGCTTTTCCTTAAAATGGACTGACCATAGCAAGATGCTTTCATGTCAGACCTCTCAGGTCATTACCCCTTGGCTGGCAAACTTTCCCAGAAAAATATCTGTTAATATTTGCTTATTTCTTCTTACTTTTTTTTCCCTCTTTTAAAGGCCTTTTTCTTGTTGATTTTGAGACACTGGCAAATTTCTGATATCAGAGCGTGCTCTCTCCTACTCTCATCTTCCTTCTTAATGAAGTCTCTCCTAATCTAGGCTGGATTTGTTTTTTCCAATTTGACAATATAAATCCTAGTTCTTTCATATCTGGCATAAGAGTATGAGCGTATCATCTGGTCGAAGACTTGTTCAATTATCAGATGCCACTGGTTCTCTCTCTAATTGCCTTTGTTAGCATTTCCTTAGATTTTAATATAATCTCTCTCATCTAACTCATCAGTGCTTTGTATGTTTTAGTTCAAAAAGAATAAAAACTCTTTTTGTTGTTTGTTTTCAGAAAAACTCATTCTCTTTTGTCCCCTCTGGGGGCTTTGTGTATTTCACAAATACAAAGTCCTATAAAAGTAGGACTCTATAAGTGGAGGATGTAATGAGATAAAAAGTATTCTCAGTTATTCCAAATATTGCAAAGGATGACATACCACTGTGATTAATTGCAAATATTGGTAAAAACGAAGAAAAAACAATGTCCTAAAAGTTTAACAAAATAAAACTGAGTAGAGGAGGGACAGAAAACAATGTTCTTTTCTGATTAACATTGAAAGTAAAATACAATATTCTTGTAAAAAAGTGGTAAAACTCTAAATAAGGAAAAAACAGTCCTCTTTTAGAATTTCTCCCAAGTCACATTAAGAAAGCAAATATATACATATATATGTGATACATGTGTATATGATATATATATATATATATGTATATCATATATACATATATATATATATATCAGTGAAAATATTTTTTAAATAAAATTAAGGTTTATTTACTCTTCAGAGAGAGACAGAGCATGAGAGGGGCAGAGACAGAGAGAGAGGGAGACACAGAATCCAAAGACAGCCTCCAGGCTCTGAGCTGTCAGCACAGAGCTTGATGCAGGGTTCGAACCCATGAACCAAGAGATCATGACCTAAGCTGAAGTCAGAGGCTTAACCAACTAGCCATCCAGGAGCCCTGAAAATACTTTGTATGATATTCTAATGGCAGGTATATGTCATTATACATTTGTCTAAACTCATAGAATGTGCAACACTAATAGTGAGCTCTAATTTAAACTGTGGATATTGGGTCATTATGATGTGTCAATGCAGGTTTGTTTATTAACAAATGTGCCACTCCGGTGAGGGTGGGAGGGGGGGTGTTGATAACAGAGGATGTTGTGCATTTATAACAGCAGAGAGAATAGGGATAATCTCTTTACCTTCCTCCCAATTTTGCTATGAAACTAAAACTGCTATAAAAATATAGTCTTAAAAAAAAAGAGCAAATAAATAGTCAATATCACCAACCAAACCCAAGTACTATACTCCCAATGTTGATGACATAAATGTGCTGTGTCAGAGGCACTTGGAGGGGAGACAAACACATGTCACTAGAAGTAATTTTGTGGGTAAGACGACTTGTACTTTGGAATAAGAGGACTAAAGAGGCTAACATTTTGCCTATTAATGGCAATTTTATCAAGTCATATTCATAAGTGTTGGCAATGTTAAGAAAAATGTCACTATTATTGTTCCACAGGATCTATCATAATAAAATGCAAGGCTTTTGGAACTTTTATTTTTATATGCCATGAAGTTTGGCATTGGGGGAAAAATGGCAATCATTCAGCCTTTGGCTTCTGTATTTTTTATGTGCCATAATACTATCAAAGAACGACAGTGTATTAGGGACTGAGACAGAAATAAGAAAAATGAGATAGAAATAAAAGACAACAACAAAACTATTCTAAGTATATTTTGAATTAAAAAGTAAAAAAATAAGGGACCTTATGCTAATGTAAGCCTTTTCAGTATGGCAATAGAAAATATTAATATTTATAATGTTTTTCTCTGCCCAAAGCATGCTTCCTCTGAACTGATTTGTACATTTAACAATTTATACGATCAACCTTGTATTTATTTTTATGATGGATTTATATGGAGAAATTATATGTTTATTTTACCTCAAGTTATATTTTTAAGTTCTTGCATTATTCACACCTAATGCAATTTTGCAAGACTAATATAGAAAGAAATGGCAACAACAACAACAAAAACGAATAAAATATTCTCTCATAAAGCACAAAGGAAACTCTTATGGATATGTATGCTGCCCTCTCAATACTTTATTTTCGTAATGGAGCTAGATTTTGGGTGTAGGAATGACTAGCCCCACAAATTGATCTGGGATAATAATAATAATAGAAGGGATAAGCATAGAAGCTTTCATTCAAGGCATCAGAGGATTATCTTTAGAACATCCGTGAGTATCGAAGTAACTCCTCTCACCAATTCTGACCAGCTTAATAATGTATAGAATTTCCTAGTTAGTAGAACCCAGTTGAGACAATCGTGGGAAACAGTAGTGAAATGGATTTCAGTAGTCAGGTAATCAACTATGTAATTCAACAGAAAGTTCCAAATACAGAGAAACTACAGGTTCTCTTTTATACCTGCAGCACACAGTTCTTATTCTCCCCATGTGAAAGCCGTGGATTTCATTTCCGCAGTAGGGAGAACATATATGTATAGATCAGAAACTTTTTTTTTACGCTCATAGTAAATATTCATGTGTAGACACTGGCTTTCATATTGTTTGCCACATCTGCCATGCCTAGTGGCTTATCAAATAATTTTTACTCACCAATACTGTTCTTTCGCTGAGAACTGTGAACTGTTTCTTCATATATACATTGACACTGGCTGCAATTCCATCTAAGCACATCGTATTCTCCTTCCCATCATCGCTAGTAGCTAAGGTCTGCAGACACAGCTCCATGAGCATGTGACTCATGCAGTCTCATGAGGGTCTTTTCTTAGACCCCCACACTCAGAGCAACATTCTACTGTAGCCATCTTTAAATTTTCAAACCCGAAAGATTCCACCAAAAAAAAAAATTGCTAGAACTGATACCTGAATTCAGCAAAGTCACAGGATATAAAATCAACGTATGCAAATCAGTTGCATTTCTGTACACCAATAATGAGGCAGCAGAAAGAGAAATCAAGGAATCGATCTCATTTACAATTGCACCAAAAACCTTAAGAAACCTAGGAATAAACCTAACCAAAGATGTAAACGATTTGTGTGCTGAAAACTATAGAAAGCTTGTGAAAAAAATTGAAGACACGAAGAAATGGAAAAACATGCTATGCTCATGGAAGAACAAATATTGTTAAAATGTCGATACTACCCAAAGCAATCTACACATTCAATGCAATCCCTATCAAAATAACACCAGCATTCTTTTCACAGAGCTAGAACAAACAATTCTAAAATTTGTATGGAACCCCAAAAGATGCCAAATAACCAAAGTCATGTAGAAGAAGAAAACCAAAGCTGGAGGCATCACAGTTCTGGATTTCAGAATCATCAAGACTGGTATGGTACTGGCTCAAAAATCTTTGAACAAGACCCATATTTTCCTTTTTTACTGGGCCCCACAAATCATCTAACTAATCCTGAGAGTTTTAGACTATTTTACCAATCATAATTCTGGTATCTTCACTCTCTTGCTCGAACATTCTCAATACAATCCTAAACACGTTTAGAAAAGCAAAAGTACACTCTGGGGTTCAATACTACACTTGCAACTTCCACACATAGCTGCTTACAGTTGCCTAATTGACTCCTGAAAGCTTCATGTTTTCCAGGATATTGTTTTTATGTATACTGTTACCTGTCCTCATTTCTTTTTACCCTATTTCTAGTGTTCAAATCTGTCAAACACACTCCTCAATGACATCTTCTCTATGTCTTCTTATCAAATTCCTGTCTTGAAGAGACGTCTCCCTGCTCTCAATTCACCAGCATTGTTTCTTCCCAGGAATTCGTATCAATTTTTCCACTGCATTGGAATATCTATTGGTAATAGCATTTAACACTAGGCTCTTCTGAAGGTAGGAGGATTTGTTTTGTGCTCCCATGCAGCTCTCCTAAGAAGTTCGTCCCCAAGCACTGACACAAGAATCCAAGTTGTTTCCATCTCGCATCTCTGCTTTCTGGAAATTTTGAATAACTTAAGTGTAGAGCAGAAGAGGAAGAGAAAATATACAGTTTTGCAGAATATTTTTTAAGGTCAAGGCCTGGAAATAGCTCAGATCACTCTCACTCATGATTCATTGTTAAGGATTTGGTCCCTTGGCCCCAGCATAATTGAAGGTTGGGAAACAATCACACTGTATTCGTAGGAAGGGGAGACCGATGTGGTTGATTCATGCATTAACCTCTGCCAAACTTGAAGAAGACAAGATATCCAATTCACTTTCTTCCCTTTCATAATATCTCAGCCACATATTTGGATTGCAGGACTTAAGCAAATATCTGTTGAATGGATGATTCAATGAATCTAGGGGTTGAACTTCCTTGAGGAATCCTGAAAATT
The DNA here is from genome assembly GCF_007474595.2 of Lynx canadensis. Taxonomy (NCBI): domain Eukaryota; kingdom Metazoa; phylum Chordata; class Mammalia; order Carnivora; family Felidae; genus Lynx; species Lynx canadensis. The sequence goes on along the minus strand of NC_044314.2, from coordinate 10,755,831 downwards.
TTATCATTTATGTTCACTTAGCCAAACTTATAGCATGCAACATAGTGACAGGACTTCAAAACAATCATTCCTATTGCCTCCAACTTAGAAAGTTTTATAAAAGAAACAGAAGAGTTAAAGAGAGAGAGAGAGAAAAAACATCATTTTGGAATTGTATTTTGTTTTATCTGAAAATCTAGGTAGTATTGATTTAATATGTGATAACTGCCGTATGTGAAACTATTCATTTCTTTGGAAGACAAGAAAATAAGGGCAGGCATGAAAGTAAACAGAGTGAGTTGCTTATGAGTTATTGGAATAATTTGTAGAGGATGCAAGACATGATAAAATAGTCACTTTTAAGACTTGGCACGTGAGATAAGGTAAGTAAAATATGAATATGTGCTGAACATAGATATAAAGAGATGTAAAGACCAATAAGTACCTATCTGAGACACCAGAAACCTCAATATTCATGATGTACTCATTATATGTGAGGTATATGAGACTCTCCAAATGCTTGCTGTTTGAAATCTGCAACCCATTAGGTAAACCTTTTTTTTTTCCTAGAACTGTCTTCTACTCAAACACACACACACACAAAAACACAAGCTAATTGGCACCTTCCAGTAAGGCTGGGTTTGCATGTTCCTGAAGCTCTCTGGTGAAGAAGAGTTAGTTCCAGGCACCGTCCATCATTTGAGTCACCACGCTCAGTCCTCAAATCCAATTCACGACCACATTGGCGGGAAGACAACTGACAAGGGAGAGAAAAAAGAACATGACTTATGAATATTGTGTAAACCACGATTCAAACAGTATTATTCCTCTACCCTCTTGCAACCTATTCTGACTTGACTTTTTCCTTTAGTTTAGATATATTTTTAAATGAATGAAGAGAAGAAAAGAGACCCAGGGTATTTGCGGCTCTCCAACAATAGAGTTTACGATGGTTAGGGGAACTAGCAAAAAATACTGAGGGCAAGTGTCCAGTGAATTTTTAAGAAGTTAAAAAAGAATGGGACTGTGAGTGTACAATGAATGACAAAACAGTGTGTCAAATGCTACTGACAGACTATGTATATCAAAAGCATTTCTTGGGTCATCTCGGTGGCTCAGTTGGTTGAGTGTCTGACTCTTTTGGCTCAGGTCCTGATCTTGGCCCTATGGGAGGAAAATTAAAAAGTATTTCTGATAACGTCAAAAGATAGTTCCATTGAAGAGTGGGGCTGGCAGCCCAACCAAACTGAACAAGAGAAGAGTCCATATAAATATGTCTTTTGAGAAATTTTGCCTGCAGAGTTAAGAAATGGGTGGGTGGCTTGAGGAGAATGTGAAGCAAAAGAGAGGTGTCACTCAACAGATAATAGTGAAAGCATAGAATGGACTGGACTACGGGTGAGGCTCCTCATAATTTTTGGCACCAGGAGAATATACTTATAATGGAAATGTTTGAGATTCACTACAAGTTAAATCGTTAAGTGCCAGTTACTGACAGATTAAGGACATCCACTATACTGTAGGGTCTTCCTTTAAAATCTGCTCTATATCCAGGAATACGCCTTCAGAGATGAAGAGAAACATAGGCATAGAAACTGTCTTCCTCACAACTATCATTTAACATAGTTCGGATTTAGCAGGTCTGAGTTACATTGCTAAAGGGTAGAAAGATACCAGCCCCTTGGAACTTGAGATCTCTCTTTCCAACGAGTTCAATTCCTCAATCATGAACTTCTTGTGTTGTAAGTCACACGGAAGTTCCCTATTAACATGCCGTGCATTACAGAAGTGAAATCTCTCACTACTGGGGCCATGATGTATGGAGTCCACCCATGTCCAGCTTAAGCTCAAGCTTTGTTCTTATTTTCTTGTAAATTCATAATGTCATTTAGAGTGAGAAGCCATGTAAGTTACTTCCATTTTCAATAATTTCAGGACCTGCAAAATAAGATGTTGTTCCCAATTTCTGACACACTTCTATGTTTCAGTTTGTATGTCATGCCTCAGATGTGAAACTTCATATGAATTCAGCCAGGACATGAAGCCTTGTCACTCAACGTCCAGATTAACTATGCTGATTATATTAACAATGCCCAAATTAGAAGTAATGGAGAAAACCATGCATTGGCCAGAATGAGGCCTTCCCCTTTCCAGATTGTGTATTAGAGGGTTTTATGAATTTTTCAAAGTACAAAAAAGTACAAAATACATTGCTCCATTTCTGTTTACTACACCCACCGGGGATAGTAGGAGAAAATAATTCTTTTAACGACCAACTTCTTTTCATTCTCTTCCAGTACACTAGAACCGGAACTAACACAGGCAGGGCAATAAATGAAATATTACCCTAGTGTTCCAGTTCTTTGGCTGCATAAAACAACACTCCAAACTCGGTGACTGAAAACTACCTTTTTTTTTTTTTTAGGAGTAAAAATTAAAACCCCCACCATCCCTACAACCCTAGCATGTTTCCAAATTTGTTCACTTCAAGTTTCTGGCAATATGAATTGTATCTTTACCTACTTGCAATCTAAACTTAAATAGCATTTTCTAACCTAATAATATACCTAAATATTTCCCCATGCTCCTACACAGACTTCTCAGTGATAATTTTGAACACCTCTAGAGCATATTATTGATTATGTACATGCTCCCTAAGTCCCTTAGCTTTCCCCTTTGGTGAGCTCTATTATTTTCAGCTGCCCACGGTCATAATTATTCTATTCATGCAGATAACATTTACCAAACCAATGTAACGGTAAAGATTTAACACTGTGGCACCGTTCTGGTAAAGTTTTGGTCGAGCTTATGGGAGGTATTTGACTCAGAACAGTCTGCAAATGAAATCTCATAAAAATGGGCCTGCGCTAGGAGCTTTGTCTTTGTCAGTCACGGCTGGGAGCAGCCTCTTGGAATCATGAAGCCGGCAAACATATTGTTGTGGATCCACAGTTCAGAGGGTCTTAGTGGGGGCTGGCAGTCAACTGTGCTCCATACAGCAGGAGATCATATGGGGGGTTTTCATGGCCACCACAATGACCAAATGGAGTTGGCAGAAATACCATTATTTCCTCCCTACCAAAAATGTATAGACTCGGGCACCTGGGTGGCTCAGTCAGTTAAGCATCTGACTCCTGATTTCGGCTCAGGTCATGATCTTACGGTTCATGAGATAGAGCCCCACGATGGGTTCTGTGCTGACAGCACAGAGCCTGCTTGGGATTGTCTGTCTGCCTGTCTCTCTCTCTCTCTCTCTTTCTCTCTCTCTCTGCCCCTCCCCTGCTCACGCTCTCTCTCAAAATAAATAAATGAAAAAATGTATAGACTCATAAATCAAGTATTAAAATATCAAGTATGATTTATGGTAGATAGTTGTGAAATCAAGTCATTTACTTGCATCTCCATTTGACTTAGGATTTGAGTAGCATGAACTAAAAAAGGGAAACCACCATTGTTCTCATCCTTGTCTCTCTGACACGTTATCTTCCCTTGAAAGCTCCACCAGGAGAGTGGGAATTTCTGCCACCATGGTCTCTGCTCTCTGCTATTAGAGATCATCACTTCCACCCCACCCTCTAGTGCATCAATGGGATTGACACACCTTTTCTGCTGAAGCATGAGGGCGATATGCAGTAAAGGCTATTTCCTCTGGAGCCTAATTTAAAACCGAAAGAAAAGATGCAGAAGCTATGAGTATGCCTTTATGGGAAATTTTACTCTGGATTTAAAATTTTGGAATGATAAAGAATCTAAAAATCTTAGAATTTTCTTTGAATCTCGGGAAGATGAGCAGATTTTCCTAAATAGGCCATCTTACGCTTCTTCCACTTCGGATCTAGCTCCTTTATTTTCAAGTTTTTGTGCCTGCGTTGCAATTGTACGTATATTGTAATTTTGTTTGCCAGCAAGCCCCGTTGAAAGCCCTCATTCTAAAATCAATGGTACTTTCATCAACTTAACTCGCACTTCATATCAAAATGATTACAGTGCACTTCGCACAGGTACACAAACCAAAGTTGCTGCATGTGAGAATGAATGTCTTAATCCATTAGTTTTCATGTTTACACTTGAACTCTACACTAAACAAGAGGCACTTGACTTAGTTGGATATTTTATATTCAATAAAGTATCCAAAATATGAAAGCTTATAAGACACGATAAAGGCAGTTCTGTGTAACAAGCGCTAACACTACTTGTTATAAGATTGGCAGTGGGCCACGTGAACATTCATACGGGGAAACATCACAGGGTAATCCGACCCATGGCACTCTGAGGCTTTCGAACATTCTGGGTTTGCTTTTAAGGATTCCTATATTAACGTTATACCTCACGTTAATATTCAAGATCAAAATAAAAATTATTCTCCGAAAATTATTTCAAAGGTGTGAGGAAAAGAACACTGTAGCACATTTTTCATTTACATTCAAATAAAATTGATGTTTAGTCTATGCAAAAAAAAAAAAAAATAAATCTAACATATAATTACATTCATGGGAGTGAATTCATGTCATGCTACTGAATCACAGCCTCATTCACATATAACCAGAATACACTAATTGAAGGGCAGTTGAAGAATTTTTATGTTAAATATCTGGTCGATTCAAGTATTATTTGGTATATGCTTTTGTTGGAGAAACATAAAATAATTTTAATTAAAAAGCCGGTATTCTCTCGGTAAAGTAAATTTAGCTTTACTGCCCAAAACTGTTTTGATCTGTCTTACTAAATTTTTGCTTTCACTATATATTATAAATAATAGATTCAGTTCCTAGGAAGCAACTTAACTTGTAGAGATTGATTTATGTCCAAACACTTACTTTGTTTCCATTTCAATACATCTTCTAGAAAATCCCAAGAAGAACATTTTCACATTAGGAAAATCTGTAGCAAAAGTATTTCTAACCTAAACCAATGAATAGTAGTTGTTTTCTTCACCAATAAAATTGATGGCTACAATGCAAGCCATATTTTTTGCTCTGTGCTCTCTTGGTAGGTATTTTTGCAACAAGATAACAATTGCTTCCCTGATTGCTTCTCACTGGGAAACATACTTAAATGGGAAATGCACTATCTATGTAGTTCCTGGGTCTAAAAAAAAACATTGTCACTGGGGGAAAAATATGCAAAATGTATTACTTCAATATTTTGTGTATTACCTCAATATTTGTGTGCCGGATTGTTTCTACTCCAGTTCACAGTGTGCCAGGCTGTACTGCCTCTTGTAGTGAAATTTTTCCTTGAGTATGACTGTATTCCCCCTAATATGGACCACAAAAATAATGGGTCCTATGGTAACAGTTTCTTTTGCATGTAATAATAATGAAAGAAGTATATTCTGGCTTAAAAAGTCATACTGGACTATGACTAATGTCTGAATTAATTAACATGGAAAATAGCACTGGATAAAAATTATTCACTTTGTTTAATTTTCCTGTGTTAAGTGAGTAATTTTCAGTAAATGGTTGTATCTATCGAGATTAAAACAGGCTATATAGTTTTAAAAAACAAAAACTGTATTATGTTAGTGTCTTAAAAACAAGTGATGTTTCCTCTGAAGCCTACGTTTTATAAAGGGTAGTTGGGACTCCGCTTTGTGTGTATTTACTCCAGAACTGAAGTTATCAAGGCAGACACTATATTGAATTGATGACTGCTGTCAGGGCTGGGTAAAGAAAGACTGATAGGTTGTCTGTTGGTTCTTTAAATTTCCACCTGGACCTAACCAATGTCACTTCTGCTTACATTTTACGGGCCTTCAATAGAGCAGGACACTGAAATCATATTAGATTCCTGGAAGGAGAGGCAGCGATGTGAGAGGGACAGACTTAATGACGACCACAGGCTGTCTACCTGTCCTCCCAATATTGGGTTCCTCTCCTTGCTATGTGCAGACACATTCCCTCATTCCTCCAGGAGACAATGCAAAATTCTCGTCCAGTTACTACGATTCAGTTCAAATTCTAGGAACTCTAAGTGACATCTATTTTTTTTTTTTTTATCACGTTCAAATTTGACTCCTCTTGGTCTGGACACCTGCATACCAGAAAGACAAGCCTTCTCAAAACTTAAAGAAACAATACTCAATGATCAGCAGATATAGAGCCCATAAATACATTCTTGTATTTGGAAAGAATACCAGGTGCCCAGAGCATCAACAACACGCGGCAACTCTGAACATGTGCGCATGGCAAGAGCCCTAACCCTGGAGACGGCAGATGCTCTAGGATTAGATCTTAATTCTGTCCTCTAGGTAAGGACATCACCCAGCAGCTTTTCCCTGTAGATGATGGCATCGTATTTTGGCCGTCTCTTCTCATGCATTATTCTCCTGGACTATGTCTAAACTGGATTGGAGAAGATACTTCCACGGGGCTTAGTCCCTTTCTCACCCCATTTCCTGCCTCTTGTCACCTGGAGATTGTCTTCCACAATCACAGTTTGTGCTGGCTTGAGAGTGATGGTGGATGTTTTCACATTACAGCTCTCTCAAAACCCAAGTTGGCCCATGCTCTGCTTGATTCTAGTTAGATCTACAAGCCAATAGCACAACAGTTCTTTCTTAAATCGTCTTCCTAAATTTGCTAGGTATCTTTATTTTCCCATTCTCCACCCAACCATGATAGGGGCCTTGTGGTATGCAGAGTTCTCAAAGTATTTTTTTTTCAGAGAATGAGGAAAATTGAATGCCTATAGTTGCACTGGGTAATATAACACAATTTTGGAAAGCGGGGCAATTAAAGAGTTGAATGCCTCTTACCAGAAACCAATATAATAGTCTGAAGATGACTTAGAAGTCTTAGATTTTTCCAAATGTAGAAAGAAAATGCAAAATTTCACAAATCAGGAAGGCTGAATTGCTGATCTCATTTATGTTTTTATTAACATTGCTATCACTGGTTGTGTCGGGTTGTGTAAGGAAATGAATTTCTATTACAGGATTTTCTTTAGTTGTGTGTCTGATCTTCAACCAGAGATGTACAGTTTTGGACTTCCATATTTTATCATTAATATTATTTCTGCCAACTATAATAAAAATTGGAAAGTTGGATAATTTTTTACCATGTTTTTCACACAAGGACTGTAACATAATTGTAAATGAAGCTAGATAATGAGGGCTATGATATAATACACAGAAATACGTGAGAATAAACATGGAGACAATATCAATCAATACAATATTGATCATACTCATTTATTTAAATATATTTCATCACCAGAGCACCTGGGTGGCTCAGTTGATTAAGCATCTGACTTTAGCTTAGGTTATGATATCACTGTTCGTGAGTTTGAGCCCTATGTTGGGCTCTGTGCTGACAGCTCAGAGCCTGGAGCCTGCTTTGGATTCTCTGTCTCCCTCTCTCTCTGCCCCTCCCCACTCACCTCTGTCTCTCAAAAATGAATAAATGTTAAAAAAAATTAAACATATAATATAAAATATTGGAAACCATTTATTGATATTCCATGTATAGATAGTTAAGAGGATTAAAAACGTTCAGTTTCGGACTACCTCTTATCGCTTTATTTACCAATTTAATTTATATGCATGAATTATTGACAGTAATGATTTAAATGGACACGTTGTATACAAAACAAAGAAGGAAATAATATTAGTCAAAGTTAAATGTATAACATTAAATATATGTAGTCATATATTTTAAAAAGAAAATGATAATGAATTAACCTAAAATGAACATGAAGGAACTGGAAATAAATATATGTTGAAAAGCAGGTAGAGATAAATTATTTTTTGGACAGTGTTTTCCATTTCTTTTCCAAAGGCATGATATGTTTTGCTCTTGGATGTATTTATAACATAGATTATTAAACTTGGGGAAAATGCAAGGTTTGAATGCTTTAAAGCCAAAATAGCAATATGTTAAACTCTGTTCTAGGATATCTTTCAAAATAAAGTAACAGAAGCTGGGTTGATTATAACTTATGAAACAACTACAAATAAAGGACAAATCTGTAAAACAAAGGTTTTTCAGATATCAGACATCAGGCAAAGGGAGGGGGGAAACTTAGTGAGCCTAAGACTTCCCCAATTTTATGACTGGGGGGTCTCATGCATCTTTAGCTCAGGACTTATGAGAGTATATGTGAGCTGAAACTTCTTAATGTCGGAGAGACCATCACTCTCAAGGAGCAAAGGACTCACACAGGGCCAGGAATATATTGCGTCCTCAGCAGTCAGAGTAGAAAACTTATAGTTCATGGGACGTGGATAGAGTACCCAATAGGGTATAGTTTGCTTATTAGCATTTTATCCTTTACTGAAAGCTTCTTTGGTCCTATCTAAAAAATGTAAATGTAAGTACTGATCTGCTCTAACCATGATCTCCAGTGCCTAAGCCTCCATATCTGACCACAGCTCAAAACTAGGACCTGGGTGATAAATAACCTTATCATCTAGGTTTGTCTGAGATAAAGTGTATTTCTATCTGAGTCACTCTATTGTCTTCCAAACACCAGGCACCATTTCAATCATTTCTTTGTGTCTGCCTGGTTTTTGTTGCTTATGTGGTTCAACTGATACTTTTCCATACCTCTGGGTCATACTTGGGGTCTCCTTGAGAATCAAGGAGTTATCTGCACAAGTGTTATCTGCAAATGGTAGGCTTTCCCTGGTTGAGCACCCAAAGTCATGCTGATGCCAAGACAGGGAAACCTGAGTATGAAACTAAACTTGGCTATCACAAAACCGGAGTCCAAGGACTGTTTATGTCCACAGTACCCATGACCAAGCAGAAGCTATAACATCTCCCAAAACAGTTACCCACGGTGACACCACATAGATAACAGTAGAACAGTGTTGAGTTGGTGTAATTACCTGCTTTCTCATATGAAGGAAGACTGGAACAAATAATGACAAGCAAAGACATACAACAACAACAACAGGAATATGGGGGCCACGACTACCACACGGACCCCAACCGTCACAAAGAAGTACAGTTTGAAGCTATAGCCTCACACCGAAAATGAGTCTCCAATTATATACTCATTTGGTTGCATCTAATAAACTCCATTTTCTCAAAAACGGGGGATGGAGTTGTCATGTTTGGAAAATCCTTGAAATCTGAAGTTGAGTGAGGGAGGAGTAAGTTGGAGGCCAAGACTGAAATTTCTGATGAGAAACAAAGCAATCTCCATGTCATACACTTCAATCCTAAACTGGAAATCCAAGTAAGAATTTTATTACTTAATCCCCAGGGGAAGCAGGGGCACATTTATGACCCCTTAAGAATTGCAGTGACATATGTCCGTGGGACACCTTAACGTGACTATTCCATTAGAAATTCTCTTTATTGAACTTAGATCAGATCTATGTTTGAGTCAACAAGGACCTCCTAAGTTCCTGACTTGCAATATGTTATATATGTCTAAGGCCTAAGTTACTTAGACTGACTGGTAGAGAATCTTAGCAGTCCTGTGGACATAGCTGGAAACCTGCTGTTGTTGGGAACGAAAGCCCAAGTGACAAAGGCCACTTTGTCTTTCTTACCCAAGGATGGAGAAATTCTAATAGAGTGAGAAAAATTTATGAGTCAGTGTTCTTTATTTTTCTCCTACGTTTTTAATTATCAAAAGTTAATACAATGACATTTTATGAAGTTGTCATCTAAGTGCAAACTAGTTGTGATAAGTTATAGAAGACATAAATATAATTATCATGATAATATGCTCACAGTTTTGCTCTGTATCCTTCCTCTATTATAGCAGCTTGGTGGTGATAGCTTATTTTTAGTAGAGCAAAATGGATGAATTCAATGTGACCTTTCCTACACCATGTGTTCAGAAAATATGATACGCTCTGGGGAATTAATGACATATCATCACCATTACCCTAGCAAACACATCAATGCTGCAATTTGTACAAACCATAAACTGGGTGTGGGAAGGAATCTGAAATTAAATTGACATTGAATGAAAGTTAAAATTGTTGCCCCCCCTCACATATGCAGATCGGACTTCCTTCATTTTAATAAGGCATGACAAAGGAGCTTTCTGATTGATAGGTGTTTGGTATGTCTGGACCATCTAAAACAGACAAAAGTTGCAGAAAACTTCTTGAACGTGGCCTTCCTAACTTTCCAGAACACGTTCGCTGATGCGTGTGTAGAACTTTTTGTATCGGTGAAAATTAACCTGGCAGTATGTCAATTCACTGCGTACCGTGGCTAAATCTTAGATATTTAATGCTAACTTGAAAAAGCTAAATGCAGTATGATAGCACATTGCCAAAAGTTCACTGTAAGCATTATTAAAAAGCATATTTATCACCGATAACCTATTTGTGGTCATTCTAATTAGGAAAATATGGAATGATAAAAAAATTGCAATGAACAGAGGTGCCTGGTTGGCTCAGTCGGTTGAGCATCGCACTTCAGCCCAGGTCACCATCTCACCATTCGTGAGTTCGAGCCCCGCGTGGGGCTCTCTGCTGTCAGTGCGGAGCCTGTCTGGGATTTTCTCTCTCCCTCTCTCCCTGCCCTTCCCCTACTTACTCACTCTCTCTCTTTTTCAAAAATTAATAAAGACATTAAAAGAATTACAATGAACAATAGAATTGGAAAGAACTCCTGGTGAATATCAGTAATATACTTTCTTAATTTATGTAGTAAATTGATGATGTTCATTTTATTTTCATTTCTCAAAGGTTATAAAAATAATAGGCTTTCAAATATTTGTATCAAATATTCTATTTTTAAAAAGTAAATAAAACAATGTTCATAATAGATGGAATAGGTTTATGTTAACTCTGTACAAACTCAGCAAAGTACCGTGTGAACACACGTGCCAAAGGGGAAAAAAAAAAGAAAAAAATACATCATTTGAAATTATCAAGAGTCTTTATATTTTCTGCTGAACTGTTGATTACCAGGAGTCAACAAAAATATTGCCACATTGTATTTGCTTTTAATAATAAAATTAAGAGATTTTGCAACTGTAAATAATGTTAATTTGAGAAGAAAAATATAGACCTTCAGAATCAGAAGCAAAATGCTGAAGAGACTCTTGACGATTTTAGAAAAAAACATATTAAGACTGGCACTTGTGGTTCTTAGACTGATGAGGAGAATCCAAAACGATTAGGTTCCCATTACCTGCAGAAAGAAATTCCACACTCGTTTTCAAACCCTCCAAAGACCTTAGAGATCTGGCCTGCCTAATTGATAACCTCCACTCCTGCCACGCTCCCTCCTTCTCACTCAGCCTAGTCCTAGCTCCTTGCTGTTACTCAAACACAACAAGCATGTTTCCACCTTAGAGTCTTTGTGTTTGTTGTTTTTACCTGTTGGAATGTTCTTTCTCTGGATATTCTCATGGCTCAGTATCCCAATTGTCCCAAGTCCTGATCATCATGGTTGCTACAGGGGCAGGAAACATAGCAAAGAAAACATCCTAAAGGCTGTCGTCTAAACATAAAGTGTTTGATAATGGAAGTGCAAATCGGTACCACTTTGTGGGAATAATTTGACAATATCTGTCAAATTCACAAGGTAATTTTTGCTACAAGCAAATAAGCGCTCACAATTTTCCTTGCAACGTTGTTTGTATTAGCAAAAAAGGCCTGGAAACAGTCTCTGCAAATAAGGCTAGGGATGGAATAGAGAATAATAGAATATTTGACTAGGGCCATGGAGATTCCATGTCTGCAGTGCAAAGAATGAAGAATTTCCTTCTGCCCTGCACAATATGTAGAATGTCTCACACCTGTTATATGTGTTTATAATTTTTGAGTCTTGAACCTTACTCCATTTTGCAGAAAAAACACGAAGTGTTGCATGACTTTAAACGCACGGGATGCATACATACCTTAGAAATAGAAATCTAGCGTAAATGGAGAGAAGATGATAATGCATTTTATTTAGAACGCCTTCACAATTTTTGAACATTTTGCAAAGATAGGTCAACAATGGCAACGCTGCCGGTTTTCTTTATTACAAAAACAGCATGTGTATTTCTGCCTGTATTTGCAGCTAACAACAGCATTGACTTTAAATACTGGTGCAAAACGACTATCTGTCTTCTATCTTGGTCATATCCAAATACTTTCATACTGAAATTAATATATTATAATTAACTTTCCTTTAATTTATAAGGGCATATTACTGACCCATTTAAAATTTTGTGCATGTTTCAATAGATTATTTTATCAGCGAATTTTGTTTCAGAAACCTTTGCTGCTCAGATACCAATGTTGAGTTTTTGAATTAACAGTATTAGCATCATTTGGGATCTTGCTAGAAGCGTATCAGGACCCTATGCCAGACTCTGTCCAAACAGAATCTGCATTTTAACATCTGTAGTTCATTCATATATATGCTGGTATTTGAGAAGCATTATTTTAATTTATCTACCTCTCTCCTTTTCCACTGGTAATGGTTTAATCCCTTATATTTTACGGAAGGTTCTGCAAGAGTTTAAATGCTTTCAATTCGTGTTCCTCTTCAATCCACTCTTGAAAAAGTAGAAATAAGTCTCTTTTGAAAAGAAGAGATTTAATTTGACCAATCCTTTTAGTGCCATCTCAGTATTCTTAGGCTTAGGTTCACAACCCTAACTGTGGATGACCCTCCCTCTTACTGAAATGCCATATGTGTTCTAGTTTGAGCACACCTCAGCCAACTCACTGGAGACAGATTTGAATTGCTGTGAATATGACCACGAAGCTTTTCTGCTTATCCACATTCTGTGCATGTTCCTATTTTACAGTCTTTGCAAAATCTCCTCACTTCGTTTCAAAAGCTCTTTTCCATTCCCTAACCCAATTCCTTTAATTCTGCTAGTTCTTGCTTTTTGTTCAAATATGAACTCAAATATATCGTCCTCAAGAAAAACCTTCTTTAAAGGTTAATTTTGGAGAGGATTCTGGGAAGATGGCGGCGTAGGAGGACGCTGGGCTCACCGTGCGTCCTGCTGATCACTTAGATTCCACCTACACCTGCCTAAATAACCCAGAAAACCGCCAGAGGATTAGCAGAACGGAGTCACCAGACCCAAGTGCAGACGAGAGGCCCACGGAAGAGGGTAGGAAGGGCGGCGAGGCGGTGCGCGCTCCACGGACTGGCGGGAGGGAGCCGGGGCGGAGGGGCGGCTCGTCAGCCAAGCAGAGCCCCCGAGTCTGGCTGGCAAAAGCGGAGGGGCCTGACGGACTGTGTTCCGACAGCAAGCGCGACTTAGCGTCTGGGAGGTCATAAGTTAACAGCTCTGCTCGGAAAGCGGGAAGGCCGGAGGACAAAGGGAGGGTGAGCTGCGGAGCCCCCGGACGACAGAGCTCAGTTTGGCGGGGAACAAAGGTGCTCGCCAGTGCCATCTCCCCCACCCATCCCCCAGCCAAAATCCCAAAGGGAACCGGTTCCGGCCAGGGAAAGTGCTCGCTCCGCGCAAACACCCAACTCTGTGCTTCTGCGGAGCCAAACCTTCGGCAGCGGATCTGACTCCCTCCGGCTGCCACAGGGCCCCTCCTGAAGTGGATCACCTAAGGAGAAGCGAGCTAAGCCCGCCCCCCCTGCCGCCGTGCACCTTGCCTTCCCACCCCAGCTAATACGCCAGATCCCCAGCATCACAAGCCTGGCAGTGTGCAAGTAGCCCAGACGGGCCACGCCACCCCACAGTGAATCCCGCCCCTAGGAGAGGGGAAGAGAAGGCACACACCAGTCTAACTGTGGCCCCAGCGGTGGGCTGGGGGCAGACATCAGGTCAGACTGCGGCCCCGCCCACCAACTCCAGTTATACACCACAGCACAGGGGAAGTGCCCTGCAGGCCCTCACCACACCAGGGACTATCCAAAATGACCAAGCGGAAGAATTCCCCTCAGAAGAATCTCCAGGAAATAACAACAGCTAATGAGCTGATCAAAAAGGATTTAAATAATATAACAGAAAGTGAATTTAGAATAATAGTCATAAAATTAATCGCTGGGCTGGAAAACAGCATACAGGACAGCAGAGAATCTCTTGCTACAGAGATCAAGGGACTAAGGAACAGTCACGAGGAGCTGAAAAACGCTTTAAAGGAAATGCAAAACAAAATGCAAACCACCACGGCTCGGATGGAAGAGGCAGAGGAGAGAATAGGTGAACTAGAAGATAAAGTTATGGAAAAAGAGGAAGCTGAGAAAAAGAGAGATAAAAAAATCCAGGAGTATGAGGGGAAAATTAGAGAACTAAGTGATACACTAAAAAGAAATAATATACGCATAATTGGTATCCCAGAGGAGGAAGAGAGAGGGAAAGGTGCTGAAGGGGTACTTGAAGAAATAATAGCTGAGAACTTCCCTGAACTGGGGAAGGAAAAAGGCATTGAAATCCAAGAGGCACAGAGAACTCCCTTCAGACGTAACTTGAATCGATCTTCTGCACGACATATCATAGTGAAACTGGCAAAATACAAGGATAAAGAGAAAATTCTGAAAGCAGCAAGGGGTAAACGTGCCCTCACATATAAAGGGAGACCTATAAGACTCGTGACTGATCTCTCTTTTGAAACTTGGCAGGCCAGAAAGAATTGGCACGAGATTTTCAGGGTGCTAGACAGCAAAAATATGCAGCCGAGAATCCTTTATCCAGCAAGTCTGTCATTTAGAATAGAAGGAGAGATAAAGGTCTTCCCAAACAAACAAAAACTGAAGGAATATGTCACCACTAAACCAGCCCTACAAGAGATCCTAAGGGGGACCCTGTGAGACAAAGTACCAGAGACATCACTACAAGCATAAAACATACAGACATCACAATGACTCTAAACCCGTATCTTTCTATAATAACACTGAATGTAAATGGATTAAATGCGCCAACCAAAAGACATAGGGTATCAGAATGGATAAAAAAACAAGACCCATCTATTTGCTGTCTACAAGAGACTCATTTTAGACCTGAGGACACCTTTAGATTCAGAGTGAGGGGATGGAGAACTATTTATCATGCTACTGGAAGCCAAAAGAAAGCTGGAGTAGCCATACTTATATCAGACAAACTAGACTTTAAATTAAAGGCTGTAACAAGAGATGAAGAAGGGCATTATATAATAATTACAGGGTCTATCCATCAGGAAGAGCTAACAATTATAAATGTCTATGCGCCGAATACCGGAGCCCCCAAATATATAAAACAATTACTCCTAAACAGAAGCAACCTTATTGATAAGAATGTGGTAATTGCTGGGGACTTTAACACCCCACTTACAGAAATGGATAGATCATCTAGACACACGGTCAATAAAGAAACAAGGGCCCTGAATGAGACACTGGATCAGATGGACTTGACAGATATATTTAGAACTCTGCATCCCAAAGCAACAGAATATACTTTCTTCTCGAGTGCACACGGAACATTCTCCAAGATAGATCATATACTGGGTCACAAAACAGCCCTTCATAAGTTTACAAGAATTGAAATTATACCATGCATACTTTCAGACCACAATGCTATGAAGCTTGAAATCAACCACAGGAAAAAGTCTGGAAAACCTCCAAAAGCGTGGAGGTTAAAGAACACCCTACTAACGAATGAGTGGGTCAACCAGGCAATTAGAGAAGAAATCAAAAAATATATGGAAACAAACGAAAATGAAAATACAACAATCCAAACGCTTTGGGACGCAGCGAAGGCAGTCTTGAGAGGAAAATACATTGCAATCCAGGCCTATCTCAAGAAACAAGAAAAATCCCAAATACAAAATCTAACAGCACACCTAAAGGAAATAGAAGCAGAACAGCAAAGACACCCCAAACCCAGCAGAAGAAGAGAAATAATAAAGATCAGAGCAGAAATAAACAATATAGAATCTAAAAAAACTGTAGAGCAGATCAACGAAACCAAGAGTTGGTTTTTTGAAAAAATAAACAAAATTGACAAACCTCTAGCCAGGCTTCTCAAAAAGAAAAGGGAGATGACCCAAATAGATAAAATCATGAATGAAAATGGAATTATTACAACCAATCCCTTAGAGATACAAACAATTATCAGGGAATACTATGAAAAATTATATGCCAACAAATTGGACAACCTGGAAGAAATGGACACATTCCTGAACACCCACACTCTTCCAAAACTCAATCAGGAGGAAAGAGAAAGCTTGAACAGACCCATTACCAGCGAAGAAATTGAATCGGTTATCAAAAATCTCCCAACAAATAAGAGTCCAGGACCAGATGGCTTCCCAGGGGAGTTCTACCAGACGTTTAAAGCAGAGATAATACCTATCCTTCTCAAGCTATTCCAAGAAATAGAAAGGGAAGGAAAACTTCCAGACTCATTCTATGAAGCCAGTATTACTTTGATTCCTAAACCAGACAGAGACCCAGTAAAAAAAGAGAACTACAGGCCAATATCCCTGATGAATATGGATGCAAAAATTCTCAATAAGATACTAGCAAATCGAATTCAACAGCATATAAAAAGAATTATTCACCATGATCAAGTGGGATTCATTCCTGGGATGCAGGGCTGGTTCAACATTCGCAAATCAATCAACGTGATACATCACATTAACAAAAAAAAAGAGAAGAACCATATGATCCTGTCAATCGATGCAGAAAAGGCCTTTGACAAAATCCAGCACCCTTTCTTAATAAAAACCCTTGAGAAAGTCGGGATAGAAGGAACATACTTAAAGATCATAAAAGCCATTTATGAAAAGCCCACAGCTAACATCATCCTCAACGGGGAAAAACTGAGAGCTTTTTCCCTGAGATCAGGAACACGACAGGGATGCCCACTCTCACCGTTGTTGTTTAACATAGTGCTGGAAGTTCTAGCATCAGCAATCAGACAACAAAAGGAAATCAAAGGCATCAAAATTGGCAAAGATGAAGTCAAGCTTTCGCTTTTTGCAGATGACATGATATTATACATGGAAAATCCGATAGACTCCACCAAAAGTCTGCTAGAACTGATACATGAATTCAGCAAAGTTGCAGGATACAAAATCAATGTACAGAAATCAGTTGCATTCTTATACACTAACAACGAAGCAACAGAAAGACAAATAAAGAAACTGATCCCATTCACAATTGCACCAAGAAGCATAAAATACCTAGGAATAAATCTAACCAAAGATGTAAAGGATCTGTATGCTGAAAACTATAGAAAGCTTATGATGGTAATTGAAGAAGATTTAAAGAAATGGAAAGACATTCCCTGCTCATGGATTGGAAAAATAAATATTGTCAAAATGTCAATACTACCCAAAGCTATCTACACATTCAATGCAATCCCAATCAAAATTGCACCAGCATTCTTCTTGAAACTAGAACAAGCAATCCTAAAATTCATATGGAACCACAAAAGGCCCCGAATAGCCAAAGGAATTTTGAAGAAGAAGACCAAAGCAGGAGGCATCACAATCCCAGACTTTAGCCTCTACTACAAAGCTGTCATCATCAAGACAGCATGGTATTGGCACAAAAACAGACACACAGACCAATGGAATAGAATAGAAACCCCAGAACTAGACCCACAAACGTATGGCCAACTCATCTTTGACAAAGCAGGAAAGAACATCCAATGGAAAAAAGACAGCCTCTTTAACAAATGGTGCTGGGAGAACTGGACAGCAACATGCAGAAGGTTGAAACTAGACCACTTTCTCACACCATTTACAAAAATAAACTCAAAATGGATAAAGGACCTAAATGTGAGACAGGAAACCATCAAAACCTTAGAGGAGAAAGCAGGAAAAGACCTCTCTGACCTCAGCCGTAGCAATCTCTTACTCGACACATCCCCAAAGGCAAGGGAATTAAAAGCAAAAGTGAATTACTGGGACCTTATGAAGATAAAAAGCTTCTGCACAGCAAAGGAAACAACCAACAAAACTAAAAGGCAACCAACGGAATGGGAAAAGATATTTGCAAATGACATATCGGACAAAGGGCTAGTATCTAAAATCTATAAAGAGCTCACCAAACTCCACACCCGAAAAACAAATAACCCAGTGAAGAAATGGGCAGAAAACATAAATAGACACTTCTCTAAAGAAGACATCCAGATGGCCAACAGGCACATGAAAAGATGTTCAGCGTCACTCCTTATCAGGGAAATACAAATTAAAACCACACTCAGGTATCACCTCACGCCAGTCAGAGTGGCCAAAATGAACAAATCAGGAGACTATAGATGCTGGAGAGGATGTGGAGAAACGGGAACCCTCTTGCACTGTTGGTGGGAATGCAAATTGGTGCAGCCGCTCTGGAAAGCAGTGTGGAGGTTCCTCAGAAAATTAAAAATAGACCTACCCTATGACCCAGCAATAGCACTGCTAGGAATTTACCCAAGGGATACAGGAGTACTGATGCATAGGGGCACTTGTACCCCAATGTTCATAGCAGCACTCTCAACGATAGCCAAATTATGGAAAGAGCCTAAATGTCCATCAACTGATGAATGGATAAAGAAATTGTGGTTTATATACACAATGGAATACTACGTGGCAATGAGAAAAAATGAAATATGGCCTTTTGTAGCAACGTGGATGGAACTGGAGAGTGTGATGCTAAGTGAAATAAGCCATACAGAGAAAGACAGATACCATATGGTTTCACTCTTATGTGGATCCTGAGAAACTTAACAGGAACCCATGGGGGAGGGGAAGAAAAAAAAAAAAAAAAAAAAAAAAAGGACGTTAGAGTGGGAGAGAGCCAAAGCATAAGAGACTGTTAAAAACTGAGAACAAACTGAGGGTTGATGGGGGGTGGGAGGGAGGGGAGGGTGGGTGATGGGTATTGAGTAGGGCACCTTTTGGGATGAGCACTGGGTGTTGAATGGAAACCAATTTGTCAATAAATTTCATATATATAAAATAAATAAATAAATAAATAAAACATATAACATTTAAAAAAAAATAAAATAAAAAAAAAATAAAGGTTAATTTTGGGACACCTGGGTGGCTCAGTTGGTTAAGCATCCAACTCTTGGTTTGGGCCCAGGTCATGATCTCACGGTTTGTAGGAATGAGTCCTGCATGGGGCTCTGCCCTGGCAGCATGAAGCCTGCTTCGGATTCTCTCTCCCTCTGTCCCTACCATGTTTGCACGGTCTCCCTCACAATAAATAAATAGACTTAAAAAATAAACATTAATATTCATTTTCAAAGTTCCTATGTTCACTTAGATTTTGAATTAATTGAAAGGCTGAATATACTAATGCACAAATGGGCAGACCATTATGATGTGACAACTTTGACCCACAGTTTCTGCAGCAACCAGTCAGGAAGCCAAACCACCTTGGAGGTGATCTATCCAGAAGGTTAGAACTTGGCCCATGACCGACAGCTTGCCTGACGTGCGTTCGTGCTTCCAACTGAGGGCCAACCAGAGAAAGCCAAACACGCTCCCCAAGCCAATTACAGGAACTGCCCTGCCTCTGGTTGCTGTGCCAACAGCTTCCCCACAACTGCGAATCAGAGCATACCTGAGCCTTCCATTTATTCTACTATGAAACTTACACACTTCCCTGTCTGCCTTGGCTTCCCTGCTGAATGCAAGTGATGGTGGCTGACTTCCTTCCTATATATAGTAAACTCTGGATGAATGGCCTTTGTTTGCTTGTTTTTTTTTTTTTTTTCTCACTTGGATCATCTTTATTTCCACATTACAAATGTAATTATTTGAAAAGAATTTCTTTATCTCGGTTGAAATGCATACAGTTTGGTAAAAATAGCCACAAAAGGAATACAAGGAGATTCTATTATTCTCTTTGTTTTCTCCCCGAACTAAGTACTCTCAGCCCAGAAGTAGACGATGTATTTTTTCTGTACCAAATGAATATTTGGTACATGTGGCCAGAACACGGACACAGCATAATACTGTATGAAGAACACTTACAGATTAAGCAATGTATCTTTTGTTTTCACCCTTCCAGCATTTTAAAAAAATCTGTCTATCTTTAAAAATATTTTATCTGGTATATGGCTGGTTTTCTGAAAGCTAATAAACACAAGATTATTTCTAACTCGGGGACAGTCGTTTCTAGGAAATTAATTTTAAAACAGTATGTGACTGCATTGTATTTGTGTGCAAGGCATTTTCATAGAAAACCATATCCCCGTGCCTTTGACAGAGTTAAATAATGTAATTATGGGATGCAATAATGGAAGTAGAAAGAAAAAGATATGGTTTTAGATGGGATTTGAAATGGCAGCTCCAATGGTGCAAAAAGATAGAGAAAGCCTGTTCCAGATGTTAGTCGCTGCCACAGAGAGACTGGGAGCGATAATTTTGCGTGAAGTAACATAGAAGGAATAAATGGATTCCATGTATTTTGGACATATCACTTTTGGTTATGCAATTTCAAGCTGTGAACCTAAAGATGAGAAAAAGGTAACGTGTTATATCTAAAAATACAGTTGATTTGGAAATAGATTTAACTGATATTTATTTAGGACCTACTACGTGCTAGAAAACACACTGGAATTTTATATATAGTGTTACTGTGAGATGCTGGAGAATCCCCACTCTCAAGTTTGGGGAAATATAGCTATGGATAGCTATGGATGAATGCAAACTCAAGACATCAGGTCGCACACCATTAATTGTGGTTATGTGTACCAAAAGATTAATTTAATTTCCATATATGGGAAAAGAAAATATTTCCTGCGTATAAACACAATATGTACGTACCATAAATATTTACTTTTTATAGAAAACTATGAAGAACGAATACAATGTTAACAACCCATATGTCCAGCTCTCATAGACTACTACTATTAATATTTTTATAAAGACTTTCAGATTCTATGTATTAACACACCTAAAATCATGTATATGTCATGTCAGTAGTTACATGTGAGCATATTCACAAATGGGAATATGCTGTGATAAAGTTTAATATTTTCAAAGATTACAAATGTACCTCTTTGACATAACACCAAGTTCAGAGTCTCCCATTTGAAATTAGAGACCTGAGTTATAACTGGTTTTGACACTCAGTAATTCAGTGGCATAACTATGGCTAGTACAGTGGGACTAATCAAAAGGGCTGATCTCATTCTGTAGTCCCAATCCCTCGCACGTGTGTCCCTGTGGGCTGACTGGTCTATTCTAACCAATGTGTATCAACCTCTGCCTGCACTCTGACTTTGCACCATGGTGATCCTGAACGTCCTTCATTAAGGCAAATTTGGGCTATATGTTCATATTCAAGGAGAGTGAAGATTGTCCAAGTGCCTTAATCATCAGTACCTTTCCAGGAGATAGTCCTCAGTCCCCTTTCTTTCATGATTAAGGTAAATATCCATGGCTCCCTGGCTATACAGAGAGCCTCAGGACTCCACAGATGCCCATCTTTTTCTGGGAAGGAGCCCTATGACCTCAAATGTGTGTAAGAATATTTGGTTTCCATCCCTCAGACTTTCCTTACAGCAGATGCCATGGTTGCCATGGAATCATTGTAAAGTATCCCTAATCCTACTATACTATTATTAGACTGTACTCCTAAGTGTCCCGACTTGAAGAATAAATCTTTCCTTTTTTATCCAATCTTAATATTTGACCTCATTTCAGTTTAAATAAAATCCCACATCTTCCACAGAGGCTCCTGATGGACTCAGTGCTTTCTCTAATTCCTGTGAACCACCATGAAAATTATTCCCTTTATCTCTTACACAGGAACATATATACTGTCAAGTGATCTTTGTAAATAATCTCTCTAATGAGCACAAAACACTTAGAAGTCACATTGATATTTGTTTCTATTTGTTGATCCAAAATGCAGCAGTTTCTTGTCTAAAAATGAACTATTCAGGCTTCCCTTGTCTAGTGACTGAAAGCCAACTAGGACAAGTTTAAGTAATTTATTTACTCATAAGGGAAAGAAAGAGGTGAAGCTGACTTTCTTTGGGACGTCCAAGTTAGTTTATTTTATTACTGTTTCTACAGACATTATGTCCATTTTTTTTTTGCTGAAGGTAGGAATGTGTGGGGTTTTTTGTGTGTGTGTATATGAGTGCCTGGGCAGGTTTTATGAGTGTATGAAAAGTTGCCACAGACAACATCCATGTTAACCTTATAATGTCATTGCAAGGCAGTTAAAAACACTTTTTTTTTTTTCATAAGGAACTCAACCCAGAAAATCTTGGAAAAGGAAGGCAACTCTTACACATCCATTCCTGTGTTTATTTCCATGGTGATTGGTGGGAAGAGGCATTATTCTCCACTATATCATGGGTCCATCTTATAGTCATAGGTATAGACATGTTTCTCATCTTCCTTTAAAACCATGCATTTGTCTTAGAGTCAAAGTGATTGCCAAAATGCAGTATTAGATTATTTTCTGATTGTATCTTTTTTTTTATTTTTTTTCAATGTTTATTTATTTTTGGGACAGAGAGAGACAGAGCATGAACGGGGGAGGGGCAGAGAGAGAGGGAGACACAGAATCGGAAACAGGCTCCAGGCTCCAAGCCATCAGCCCAGAGCCCGACGCGGGGCTCGAACTCACGGACCGCGAGATCGTGACCTGGCTGAAGTCGGACGCTTAACCGACTGAGCCACCCAGGCGCCCCTTTTGATTGTTTCTTAATGCCTTATCTAAGTTGATTATAATACCATTATTAGTAAATGTTAATAGATTATTATATCTCTTCATAATGATAAAAGTATATTATAACTAAGCCTTCTGAGAGGGGAAAAATGTCTTTACCCAATGGTAGTAATTTCCTCCATCATTATTCCTCAGTGGGAAAGATTTCTTTATGTGTGTTTGTTTAGAGAAAGTTCTCAAATCATACAAATTTTTTTTTTTTTTTTCCTTAAGAAAGGAGAATGAAAGGGCCTGGGTGGTTCAGTTGGTTAAGTATCTGACTCTGGATTTCGGCTCAGGCCACGATCTCATGGTTTGTGAGTTTGAGCCCCCTGTGGGTCTCTGAGCTAATAGCATGGAGCCTGGTTGGCATTCTCCTCTCTCTATCTCTCTGGCCCTCCCCCGTTCACACTTTTTCTCTCTCTCACTCAAAATAAATACATAAACTTAAAAAAATACAGGAGAAGAAAGGATAAAAGGAAAGCATTTAAGGCAATGAGGAACGGGTTTTAAAAAGAAGTATTATGGGGCGCCTGGGTGGCGCAGTCGGTTAAGCGTCCGACTTCAGCCAGGTCACGATCTCGCGGTCCGTGAGTTCGAGCCCCGCGTCAGGCTCTGGGCTGATGGCTCAGAGCCTGGAGCCTGTTTCTGATACTGTGTCTCCCTCTCTCTCTGCCCCTCCTCTGTTCATGCTCTGTCTCTCTCTGTCCCAAAAATAAATACACGTTGAAAAAAAAAATTAAAAAAAAAAGAAGT
Source organism: Lynx canadensis (assembly GCF_007474595.2). Lineage (NCBI taxonomy): Eukaryota > Metazoa > Chordata > Mammalia > Carnivora > Felidae > Lynx > Lynx canadensis. The sequence goes on along the minus strand of NC_044314.2, from coordinate 10,732,573 downwards.
ATTATATGAAAGAAAACATGGTAATTGTCAAGTACAGGTTAACTGGAAAACATTTTCCTAAGGAAAATAGAGAAATTGATTTTTTTATCTACTGATTATCTGACAAAAGGTTTCCCTATGACAGTTTTAGTTATAAATTAGTTTATAATTAAGTGCATTATCACAAACCCATCCACAAATAATATATCACCCTATAGAAAACTAGTATTGCTATAGAAACCAAATTAGTTTTTAAAAACTTAGGAAGCTAAAGCATCAATTATGTAAATTGATACTAACACTATTAACCTTCTCATTTATCATAGGAAGCAACTTTCACCAGGGATTTTGAGTAATGTGTTCAAGAGCATATGCTTAGTGGTTTTTATAGTTGAACCCACTGTTGATTCCACTACTCAAGATTAATGGCAGTTAATTTCCATCACTTTGCTTATTTGTACCAATGCCTTCTGCTATGTACATTATTTATAAGAGAAAATTCCTGAATCAGACTGCTCCTACACACACAATATAGTGTGTTTTCAATTTTAACAAGACTGTATTTTTAGAAGTATTCTCTTTTTATTTTTTTTAAGAATTCAAGAATCAGTGCTGATGGGCGATCTTTCTCTGCTTAACCCGATGAAGCTGAAGCAGAAGAAACGGCTGTATTTTTGTCGGTGTTATGCAGATGCAATTTCACATAGCAGTTATTTTTACTGCTCTTCTATATTTGCTCTTTTTTTTTTCAATTAACTAAGAGCTAAAGGACTCTAATGAGACAGGGTAGAGAAACAACGGTTAATAATTTTCGGACAAAATTTTCATTTCGTGATTGCTATTGGAACTAAATGGCACTGGGGGAGTAAAGCAGGTGATAAATAAGAGCACTCTCTCTAAATGAAAGACCTTCTGCCATCTCCCAAATGCTTGCTTACCATAATGACCTTATGTTATTTTAAAACTTTCCTGGGGCGCCTGGGTGGCGCAGTCGGTTAAGCGTCAGACTTCAGCCAGGTCACGATCTCGCGGTTCGTGAGTTCGAGCCCCGCGTCAGGCTCTGGGCTGATGGCTCGGAGCCTGGAGCCTGTTTCCGATTCTGTGTCTCCCTCTCTCTCTGCCCCTCCCCCGTTCATGCTCTGTCTCTCTCTGTCCCAAAAATAAATAAACGTTGAAAAAAAAAATTAAAAAAAAAAAAAAAAACTTTCCCAAGATACTACCAAGTGAGATTAGCGTATCTGTATATGTGTACATCTATGCATTGTATTCCAGTGTTATTATGTCAGTCCTGGAGATCCATGGCTTCTCTCTAAATAGACGGATTTAGTTGGAATAAATTTATTATAAGAGTTTCGTTTCTTCTGGTTCTCTTCTTCCCAACAGAAGTGATTGCTGATGGGAAAGAAAATATAATCGTAAAAAAAATATGAAAAAGAAAATTGTAATGAGGAACATTGTAAAAGCATATTCAATATATGGATATTCTCTTTACAGAAACAAACAGGGCTACTTGAAGTGAGTCTGTCTGTTGCAGTGAGAAAAACCTGGGAGACAAAGCCTCTCATGGGGAGGAAATGATTAAAATATTCATAACCTGAGAATAAAGCAAAAAAAATGATTCTAACATAGAGGGTGATGAACATTATTCACAGAGCTACAACAAACAATTCTAAAATCTGTATGGGACCACAAAAGACCTCCAAAATGCAAAGCAATCCTGAAAAAGAAAAGCAAAGCTGGAGACATCACAATTCTGGACTTCAAGCTATATTACAAAGCTGTAATCATCAAAACAGTATGGTACTGGCACAAAAACAGACATATAGATCAATGGAACCGAATAGAAAACCTGGAAAAGGACCCACAACTATACGGTCAACTAATCTTTGACAAAGCAGGAAAGAACACCCAATGAAAAAAAGACAGTCACTTCCACAAATGGTGCTGGGAAAACTGGACAGTGGCATGTGGAAGAATGAAACTGAACCACTTTCTTACACCTTACACAACAATAAATTCAAAATGAATAAAACACCTGAATGTGAGACAGGAAATCATCAAAATCCTAGAGGAGAACACAGGCAGCAACCTCTTGGACCTCAGCTACACCAACGTTTAGACTACACACCTCGCCAGAGGTAAGGGAAACAAAAGCAATGGTGAACTATTGGCACCTCATCAAGATAAAGTTTCTTCACAGGGAACGAAACAATCAACAAAACTAAAAGGCAGCCGACAGAATGGGAGAAGATATTTGCAAATGACATATTGCATAAAGGGTTAGTACCCAAACTCCATAAAGAACTTATCAAACTCGACACCCAAAAACCAAATAGTCCAAGGAAGAAATGGGCAGAATACATGAATGGACACTTTTCCAAAGAAGGCATCCAGATGGCCAACAGACACGTGGAAAGATGTTCAATAGCACTCATCACCAAGGAAATACAAATCAAAAGCACAAGGAGATACCACTTCATACGAGTCACAATGGTTAAACTTAACAACTCAGGAAACGACAGAAGTTGGCAAGCGTGAGAGAAAGGGGCACCCTTTGGCACTGTTGGTGGGAATGCAAACTGGTGCAGCCACTCTGGAAAACAGTATGGAGTTGCCTCAAAAAGTTAAAAATAGAACTATCCTGTGAACCAGCAACGGCACTACTAGGCATTTATCCAAAGCATACAAAAATGCTGATTCGAGGAGCGCCTGGGTGGCTCAGTCAGTTGAGCGTCCGACTTCGGCTCAGGTCATGATCTCACGGTTCGTGAGTTCAAGCCCCGCGTCGGGCTCTGGGCTGACAGCTCAGAGCCTGGAGCCTGCTTTGGATTCTGTGTCTCCCTCTCTCTCTGCCCCTCCCCTGCTCATGCTCTGTCTCTCTCTGTCTCAAAAATAAAATAAAACAGGGGCGCCTGGGTGGCGCAGTCGGTTAAGCGTCCGACTTCAGCCAGGTCACGATCTTGCGGTCCGTGAGTTCGAGCCCCGCGTCAGGCTCTGGGCTGATGGCTCAGAGCCTGGAGCCTGTTTCCCATTCTGTGTCTCCCTCTCTCTCTGGCCCTCCCTCGTTCATGCTCTGTCTCTCTCTCTGTCCCAAAAATAAATAAACGTTGAAAAAAAAAATTTAAAAAAAAAAAAATAAAATAAAACATTAAAAAAATTTAAAAAAAAGAAAAGAAAAAATGCTGATTCAAAGGGGCACGTGCACCCCCATGTTTACAGCAGCACTACCAAGAATAGCCAAATTATGGAAAGAAGCCAAATGTCCATAACTGATGAATGGATAAAGAAGATGTGATACACACACACACACACACACACACACACACACACACACACACAGTGGAATACTACTTGGCAATCAAAAAGAATGAAATCTTGCCATTTGCAATAACATGGCTGCAGCTAGAGGGTATTATGCTTAGCAAAATAAGTCAGTCAGAAAAAAACAAATAACATGTGATTTCACTCATATGTGGAATTTAAGTAAAACAGATGGAACATATGGGAGGGAGAAAAGAGAGGAAACAAACCATAAGAGACTCATAATGACAGAGAATAATTTGAGGGTTGATGGAGGGAGGTGGGTGGGGGACCGGCTAGATGGGTGATGGGTATTAAGGAGGGCACTTGTTGGGATGAGCACTGGGTATCGTATGTAAGTGATGAATCACTAAATTCTACTCCTGACACCAATAATACACTGTATGTTAACTAACTAGAATTTAAATAAAAATTTGAAAAACAAAAGAACAAATTAAGTTATTAAATAAACAATAACAGCAGGAAAGTAACAAAATACAGTACAACACAACACAACACAACACAACACAAAACAACACAACACAGGGTAATGAGCACCTTTTGCCTCATTAACAGCCAGTACTGGCAAAACCTGAAAACCGTGGAACGGGGAATGGTCAGTTCCAGGAGTGCTGCCTTGTTTAAAGGCAGAGGTGGTGTTTAAAGGCAGAGGTGGTGTGGAGGCTAAGTCAGAGAAAGTAGAATGTTCCAAACGAAAGCCTAGAAAGAAATACCACAGGTTAACTTGATTCCTGTCGATTTCCCCTTATGGCCATACGATTAAAAATATTTGGACCTGGGAAGTTCGGTCTACCATTTAATCTGAAGAAATATCAGTTGCTTTTTTTCTATTTTCCTCTGCGTTCCAAAGAGGCAATGTGGCTGCTGGTGTGGATATTTACATTCAGTCCATTAAATATGTTTTAACAGATGTCAAAACATGGTGTAACACTGTGAAACTGTTCATAAGTAACTGTATACATAACATTTACAGCCATAAAACTTTCATAAAGTTCACAAAATGGTACAAATCCAGCTAACAGGCTGAGATCACTAATGTCTAATGCATTGAAATCTAACAATGTTTTCCAATAAAATTAGGGTGTCTATTATGTTCCAAGGGCTTCCTCAAATATATCATATGAATATTTACAGAATAAAAAAATATTAATCTTGTTTTAAAGATGAGAAGATGTGAGTGTCAAAGAGGTCAAGAAAGCTACATGGATAGAGGGAACCATGGTTTGAGAACCGTCTTTCCTTCTGTCCCTACTGCCAGGGACCTGATACTCCATCGTGTTTCCCTGCACATGGGTTAGTTTTCCCACAGGAATCATGTAGAGCAAACCATAGAAGATGCTTCTGGATGCCATGGGGGTGCACTGAATGAGTAAATTAACATTTACAATTTTATAACATTTGCAACATTAATGAGTAGAATTAGGGCTACCTACAGGGATAATTGCGTTTTCTAGAGGCTTTTAGTATCTTTCTTTAGAGAATATTTGTTCTTCTCAGAGAAATCCTAAATAGAACAAAATACTACAGAAAAAAAATCACATTATAAAATTATGAAAAACCTCAGGAAAAACTAAAATGTACTTGGATCTTTTCATATTTTGGGGGCAAAAATCAAAGAGGAAAATAGCAACCGTGACGAGTCTAATTAGACGAAGGTGCACAGTATTTTATATGGACAACAACCTCTGCATAAGCCTCACATTTCTTGTTAAGCTTAAATTCTATCCCTCCTATCACTGTTAAGAACATAGTGGATAAATACATTTTAAAATAATTTTAGATCTTTGTCTGAAATTTCAAATGACATTAAATGCTGTTTGGATGACAAAGATACCTTTTTTTTTTTTATTCCCTCAATAAAGGATGCTATTTCTCTCTCTAATTTTACCTTCATAGAAGAAAACAAAGACGCCTGCTGTAGGAACATTACTTGGAAACAGAAATTTCTCTTTTTTACCAAAAAAAAAAACACTACCATTTAAAAATTTTTGGATTATAAACTTCACTACAAACAGAAAAATAGCAGGGAACCCTGTGAACCTGTAGCATATCAGTTAATAAAATGAGATCTAAATGCTCCGACTTGTAAATCTCGTCCTAGCTGATCGACTTTATCACCACTTTGGACTCTTATCAACGGCAACAGGCATCAGACTATGTTCACTTTGATTTACTCCCTGGAGACTTTTTCAGATTTACACCATGTTACCAGGACAAATGGAGTGACAAATGCAATAAATTACATACCTATTATATGAGCAAAAAAAGAACAAAAATTAGCCCTTTAGTTATTGAAAAATAAAAGGCAAAGGAAAACAAAACCTCAGACCCATTTCTCATCTTTACTAAAAATGAGACACTAAAGACCCAGTTGAGTGAATGCAGTTGTGAAGACGTGGCCACATGACACAGGACATATGTCTGAGGATGTGGAGGTTACAGGTTCTTCTCTTCCCTCCTTCCTCTTTTTCCTGCACCCCCCCAGAAAAGGGGGGAAGCTGAGAGAAGTGTGACAGATCAGATGCCACCCTCCCCCTGCAGGGTGGAGCAGCCGTCTCTCTTCTGCCGTGGCAGCTTCTGCAGCAGGAGACATTCTGTCCCCACTTCATTCCTTACGTTTGTGACTATTTGATTTTCACAGAAGACAAAAAAAGGGCAAGAGCTCTGGAACTCAATAGAAGGTCAGAACGGCAATCTCTTTGCCCGGTCCAGCTTCCTTTCATACTCTGACATCCGGTGCCCATTACCAGAACAAATTAGAGCAATTCCAGGCAGCAGCGGAGGAGGAGGGGACTTCCTGTTCTCAGTCATCACTGTGAACCCAGGACTAAGGCTCAAAACAAGGCGGCCATAGAAATAGGTCTGGGACACTGGCTTTGCCGACCTGAAGTTTAGCCCATTGGGAAATGCAGTTAAGAAGATGCTTTCTATCAGAGAGTTGCAGTTATAGTGATTCCTTTCCACTAAATGTTCATCTCATTGTAATACGAGACCCTATATGCTGCGCAGAATCCCACTATCAAAGTCTAAACATAAACGTACAAGTTTTTGTTTGTTTTATCAAGAGAGAAGATGATCCATCAGCGGAAATATTACAAAAATCCAACAGTTTAACTCATGCTCCTGGAATGCCAGAGTTTTCCTGTAGGCCACTCACAAATCATCCCTTAAACAGGCCTTTCTCCTATTTAATTATTCCTATTCTCCTTATCACACACGTATCGGCTGTCTTCTCAAAATACCTCTTGACTTTTTCAGATCCAAAAATCTCACTGGGAGTAGCTATGCTCCTTTAATATTTGTTTCGTTTTTTCCTCTTCTGAAGTAATATTCACCATGCTTTAAAATATTCTTATTAAGGAAAAAAAAAGTCCTAACTGTTCCAGAGATTTGCACACAGAAAAGGGGTCCGCAATATTGTTCGCATGAAATACAGACGCTAAATTTCTGAGTAATTCACTCACTTGATTGACCGTGCTCGATTTTCATCTGAAATTTTATAACATTGAGCATTCAAAGCACAGGTCTGAGTCACTACATGGTGGATTAGAATGGGATACCATGCATAAAAGGACTTTGTGATATATTTAAAAAACATTAAAAAATATATTTCCAGTCATTGACAGGTATTTGAATATTATTTAAGTTTATTTATTTATTTTGTGAGAGAGAGCACAAGTGGGATAGGCACAGAGAGAGAGGGAGAGAGAATTCAGAGCAGACTCTGTACTTTCAGCACAGAGCCCGATGCGGGGCTCGAACTCATGAACCTTGAGATCATGACCTGAATCCAGATCAAGAGTCGGACACTTAACCGACTGAGCCACCCAGGGGCAATCTTGAATATTTTTAAGCCAGAAGAGTAGGTTTTTCTCTAATCAGTGGCCAGGGTGAACATATTTTTAGAATTCTAATTCTCCATTACTGATTTTATACATATAAGATACATTGATATGTGTTAATATGCATCGATATGCATACCTAAACCCACATATGTGTATTCATCATTAATGATCACAATTTCTCTTTTTCTATATACATTCTATACAATAGAATATAAATTAATTTAATTTTAAAACAACCAATTATCTGTCTCCTCTACTCAAACACTGTGATCAACTATGCTTAATTAGTGCAAATTCCATAGTCCATCCAGGGCTATTAAATGCTCTTTTTAGAATTACGTGTAGAAATCCAAATACTGATACTTCTATACCTATACTTAAGCAAAAGACTCAAGACACAAGAGGCAGAAAAAAAAATGGTGAGCGTTGAATGCCTTACCAATAATTTTTGTCTTTAACTTTTTTCTTTATTTACTGTTGTATGTATGTATGTATGTACATGTATGTATGTAAATGTAGCATGGCCAATTTGTTGACTTACTAGGCAGTGATTTCTCTACTATAGACAGATGATAAATAGTCTGGCTACTACAATTGTTGTGAATCTCATGGGTATTGGGCAGTGCTGAAATGTGTACACAGTGATTGAGTAATGGCTTTGACTGGTCTGCATTCCCTTCTCAGACTCCATTTGTAGTTTTAAAGGATAATTGTTGTCTCCTTCTGTTGTTGCTTGTATCTGTTAAATGCTCGACTAGTTGGGTCTAGGACTGCAAGAAGATGGAAAATGCCTCTTATATCCTTTTATGTGTTCTTTACATAATCCACAAATGAAATGAAAAAAAAAAAATTCTCCCAGAATAAGAATAAATTCTCTCAGAATAACATTCAGTTATTTAGAGAAAAACATCATATTTTAAGGTGGTAAAAATCATTAGATATTTCCATTAATTTTTCAAATATTCCATATAATAATGTTTTCTCATTAGGTGAAGTTTTATTTTGTTCAGTTAAAACAATTTAAAGTTTACCTAAATCTACTGTAGAAGTTATTGATTTGTAGTAGATAAATGTTAAATTTTATAAAATGAAATCTATCTCTGATAATGAAATGTCATGTGACTAATTTTTATTTTATCTTACTATATAACCATATGTATAATATTATTTGCACATATACTTATAACACTGATTCACATATTCTACAAATGTGTCTACAGATTACAAATTAAATTTCCAAGGCTTCGAAGGAAAGCATGATATAATTTTAATTCTTTAAGTTTCCAAGAAATTTAAACCTATAGCTAACTAGGAAGATTTGACTGGTATTTGATTTTACAGAAACAATTCAACAAACAACAACAAAATCATTAGACATTACTAACTCGTGTTATTGAAACAAGCAATTACTCCACTTTGAGTGTGTGGGAAATACAATTGAAATGCTTGAGTCAGTAGCGAGTTTGTGAGAATTCCCCCATTATACTTTTAAAATCTCTGTTGTTCCATATTATTAGGGTAACAGTAATAAATACAAGAGAAGGTGACAAACATTTTCTCAGAGCTGATAGTTATTTAGTTAAAGATTTCTTCCTTTTAGATCAATTTTCCAAACATGGAAAAACATATATACTTTTAGAACATTCATTCTGAATACACTATTTTTATTTTATTTTTTTTTTTAATTTTTTTCCCAACGTTTTTTATTTATTTTTGGGACAGAGAGAGACAGAGCATGAACGGGGGAGGGGCAGAGAGAGAGGGAGACACAGAATCGGAAACAGGCTCCAGGCTCCGAGCCATCAGCCCAGAGCCCGACGCGGGGCTCGAACTCACGGACCGCGAGATCGTGACCTGGCTGATGTCGGACGCTTAACCGACTGCGCCACCCAGGCGCCCCCTGAATACACTATTTTTATATGAAATTGTATTGAAAGCCAAATAATTGTGTTACAACCACAGTTTTGCTATGCTTTTTGAGGCGTTTAAGGTGAGCACACACCCCCTGCATATCCTGCAGGATCCCTGGCACATAAACACAGCCTTCCCAGGACTCAGATGCCTCCCCAAGGGTCAGCATCGAGTAAAAGAAGAAGGAAGTGTGGGTCTCTCAGAGCTGTGTTCCACTTCATAAAACCAGTCAAAGTTTTTCATCAAATGCTTGTCCTTCAGGGGACAGTGTTGTTTTTTTTTTCAAGTAACATCGTGGGATGTAGAGTCTATAGATTGCTACTTGGCAGGGCCATCTATAACTTCCAAAGTCTGATGGATCAGGTCAAGGCCCAGAAAATTAAAGAGAATTTTCAGAGGATTTCAGAATGTGGGATGCTTCAACTTGATCATCTGTCCTTCAGCGGTCTTGGTCAGGCCCCTCAATGAAACATTCATTTATCCTCTGGACACAGTATTGATAACTCCAACTATTCCTTCATTTCTTCTTCACCACTTTTTTTCAGGGCACTTTCTGACTCCAAATCCCTTCTATTTCCCAACGTAACTCAACACCATCAATTCCTTTTCATTGATGGAAACAAAACACAGCTCTTATTTATAGAAGGGCATGGTGGCTGGCAGTTGACATCATCAATGATAGCACAAAATTGATGGCAATGATTCTCTCAGTACCCTCACCTGTATGGACAGGGACCTGTATCCCAGGACAAGAAGTGTGGGGTGTTAACAAGTCTAAATTCTTCCATGATACTGGTTAAAATAATGAGTTTGTCCAAGTTGTAGCTTTCTCGTATGCAGGAATAGGGCTGGAAGGAGAAAAAGCCAAAGGTCATTTCCACCTTTTTGATTTCTCTTTTTTTGACAACCAGTGTTCCGTGGTTTGCAATGGTGAGACCTTCCCAAGCTTTCTTGTCATTGACTAACCTTCCTCTGTGTCACCTGGCCTATGCAAAATCAAGAGAACAGGACGGCACCACACTCTGCAGACAAGATTATTTCAAGATTATGAAACTAGAGGACAGTTCCACTTCTGTTAGGGGCCAGAAAATGAGGAGGTATTTGGTTAATTCCATAGCCTGTCTCTAGCCAAAGAGGGAGTTCAGAATCAAGGAGAACATTAATGAAATGTCCCATGTTCCTCTGCTTTTTTGTCGTTGTTGTTCTATTTTTAACCAAGGTATAATTGACATGCAATAAACTGTATTATTTATTTTATTTTTTTTAAGTTTATTTGAGAGAGACAGAGACAACAGAAGCAGAGGAAGGGCAGAGAGAAAGGAAGAGAGAGAGAGGCAGGAGGGAGGATTCCCTCCATTTACATAAAATGGTCGGGATAAGCAGATCTACAGAGATTACTAGTTGCCAAGGACTGGATCCGGGAATCTAAATAAAATGGGGGCTACTGTAATGTAAAGAGTTTCTTCACAGGCAAACAGAAATGTTCTGAACTTTGATTTGGGGGATGGTTGCACAACCTTGTGAATTACAAAAAAAAAAAAAAAGACTTTGAATCATAGACTTCAAGTAGGAGAATTATGCACTGTTTGGAATATAACTCAGTAAAGCTCTTATTAAAAGAACATCATTTGCTGCTTCTGATCTTTAACCATAATGTCTTCTTTAAAAAATTAAGAGTAAATATAAAAAGATGTACCAGAATTTTTTTTTAATCGTGGCAGATTTAAACATTTTTTAATGTTTATTTATTTTTGACAGAGAGAGAGAGAGAGAGAGAGAGAGAGAGAGAGAGAGAGCATGAGTGGGGGAGGGGCAGAGAGAGAGGGAGACACAGAATCCAAAGCAGGCTCCAGGCTCCGAGCTGTCAGCACAGAGCCCGACGTGGGGATTTAACTGAGCCACCCAGGCACCCCTGTACCAGAATTTTTTTTTAACTCAATATTCCCAGAGTTTAGATTCCCAATTATTTTTTAGGGAAGAAGTCCAGAGAGTAAGCTTCAGATTAGTTTGAGTTATAAGGTAATATAATCCCCATTAATGTGGTTTTATTGTATTACCGTGTGTAAGAAAACAAAAATACAATTTTACGCAAATCCCTAAATTGTTTGTAGGTACTAACTAGAAGTTTTAACTGTATTCTAGAAACTCTGTGTAATATAAACATAGTATTTTGGACAATTCATTAAAATGCTATTTTCCATGTTATTGATTAAATTTCCCTGAAATATATTACACACATTCCAATAAAAGAGCAGTGACTGCATGGACAAAGTGTGGCTGCTTTAAAGACGCATGTTTGATGCAAAATTTCATACCTCATAAAAACAGAACCAGACATAGAGATCAGCTACCCGGGTGCCTTGAACAGCACCCATATGAGACTCTGATGGAAATGCCTCTCTGGTAGCTAATGCTCTGAGATCTAGGTCTTAGAAATAGATGACTTCCAAAATATACCACATTTGGAGATGTGTTATCCCAGATGAATCATACCAAAGACATGGATTTCACTTCCAGGTAAAACAATCAATTAAAAAAAAAGTTAAATTAGAAAAAAATACACTGATTTATCCTATTAAATTTTTCTGGAAACGTTCATGAATATCACATACAAAAATGAGTCTGTTCTCTGCCCAAAAAAGAGTGTGTCTAATAACCGAAGAATCTCTTTCTTTCCCAAATGGATCTTTCTGTTCCATGTCACAGGATGTGTTGGACAGTCATCAGCATATAAAACTATTTAATTTTCTTACAGTTCTGGTAGGGTCTTACAATTCAGTTGCCCTGCCCAACTATATCAAAGCAGTTAGATTTGTAATTGTATTAATGTTAAGAAAAGTTCTGTTTTGTCTTATTCCTCTGGGGGAAAAAAAAATGAACTATTGGTGAAGCTCTGATATCTCCTTTGATACTATGTGTGCAAAGAAAATTGAAAAAAAATGAAAGAATATTGGCAAATACTCTTTGCCAGTGTGCATGTGGCAGCTTGAGAAAAATAAACTGCTCATTTATTAGCCTCTGCATGTCAGAGAATGCAAGATTACTGAAGCAGGTGAAACTGACCATAAGGTCCACAATTCACAGTATGTTTGTAAGTCAGTTGTCAATATTAATGGCCAATGTGTTTTCTTTTTTTTAACCTCTCAGTATTCCCAACATCCAATAGGAAATGTCCAATGAATAATTAAATTAATAGTTTTATCCCTTGTTTACCTGTAATCCCTACATTTCAATTTTTTTTAATCTTTATTTATTTTTGTGAGAGAGATAGAGACAAAGAGACAGAGAGTGGGGTGGGAGCAGAGAGAGAAGGAGACACAGAATCCAAAGGAGACTCCAGGCTCTGAGCTGTCAGCACAGAGCCTGATGTAGGTAGGACTTGAACTCACAGACCGTGCGATCATGACCTGAGCAAAAGTCGAACCGACTGAGCCACCCAGGCGCCCTGTAATCCCTACATTTCATATTGAACAATTTATAGACTGGCTACTTCGGAGGGTGGAGAGCAGTGACCCGGGAAAAGGATGGGAGTACAATGAGGGCTCATATGAGCGCATGAGGGTAACAAAATGTTTTTCAAGTGACTATCAATTGCTGTAGATGGTATTATAAGCTCCACTGGGAGACATCGAACGTCTGTCTTTCTCCCCCTGGCATCCCATTATTGTTAATAAGTAAAAAGAAATGTAACAGTAAGCCACAGTGAAGGACAGAATTGAGGGTTAATACACAGATGATAAAAGACGATAAAGGAGAAGATGTCTTTCAAGAAAGGATATTTCCAAAGTTCAATAAAGAACAATATATTAGAATAGTAAGTCTGTGAGGTATAAATTTATTTTTAAGTATTGTTTTTAATTCTACCTTAAGGATACCGCCATTTTTGCTGTGAAATAAATTCCTGAAAAAAATCTCTCAACTGAAAAACTGAGAAATACAATCCACTGTGGCGATAGGACCAGTCAGCTCCTTAGGTGGTCCCAAAGTAGGCAGCCTGCTCAGGTATACAATGAGTACCTCATTGCCTTCCTCCTGTAGCACATTCCTGTATAAACCAATTCCATTTCATTCTGGAGATCTTTGGGGAGCCACCTTTCTTATTCGACTATTTCTCTAGCACTACCCAAGACTCTATGCATTCCTCAGGTTTCAAGATTATGTCTTTCAGTCCTAAGAGTAGTTTCGATTAATGATCGATAGCAATAATTATCTCTCAAATGGCTTGGGCCACACCACTGTGCCTGGACATACTCTGCTCTAAAATCCTAAATATCTCTGCTGAGTGGTAACACTCACAGGCTTTTGTTATAAGCTCCAATCTTTGTGAGTACAAGTGGCACATACCCCTAAATCACTTTTGAGTGTGGATCAAAAGTTACTGCTGTTTGCAATTCAGATGCACCCTGTTTGCTATTCGGGCTGCAAAGCTTCTGGTAAAAAAATGGAATTGATGTGGGAAACTTGCATTCTCAAACTTCTGAAAATTTCCAACCAAAACACTACCAAAAACTGGAATATGGAGAACTTGAACTTCTCCAAGACGGCAGAGAATGTTAGAACAGATATTCAAACTAAACAATGCAAAATGTGGAAAATTTGGTAATGTGTTTCTTAGAGCCCTGAGACAAGGCAAAATAAATGAAGCTCGAAGATGGGGGGCTGAAATTAAAGGAAGCACATATCAGACCAACAAGGCGTGGGTGCCCGATTTGGAAGAGAGCGTTCATTTGAAGGTACTTGGTATTCCTTGTCACAACATAATGCTAAAAGTGTTTTGGTTGTTTGTGTGGGTTTTGCCCTAATGGAAATTATAATTTGGCCCTGTGCTGGCTAATCCTACCTGGTGAAAATCACTTGAAATCCAACATACTTCACTGCTATTTTGATATAATTCCCATAGTTACCAATCACATATAAGCTAATAGATTTCATACCAATCTGACCCAGTAAGCTTATAAATGCAAATGACTACATTGAAGAAAATATTGTTTATTCATTCTAATTGGCTCTACATTGTTAGGTATAATTCTTCTTAATGATTAGTGCCCTCTCACTGCTTACAAAGTCCATACCTCTCCTCAATCCACCTATTCAACTCCTGCTTTCCTCATTTCAACATATTCCCTCAGTTTCTTCTTTAAATAATAAATTAGTAACAATAAATGCAATAAATAATAAATATACAAATAATGATAACCGGAAATCATAATTCCCCTCAGATTTTTATCCGATCGATGGAGTTTTGGAGCGGTGGAAGGTTTGGAGCTGACGGCCAAGAAAGAATTCTTGAAGACATCTTTGGCGCAAAAAGTGATTTTATTAAAGCAGAGGGACAGGACCCTTGGGCAGAAAGAGTTGCACTGGGGTTGTGAAGAGTGTCTGGTTATATACTGTGGAGTTGGGGAGGTGAAGGCACAAGGGAGGCCTCCAGAAGGACTTTGATGTGCTAACGAGGACTCCTAAAATACCTGAGGCCTTGCTATTGTCAAGCCAAGGTTTCTTCCTCTAGTAAGGCACTAACTGTAGGGGGTTTCTGGAGAAATGCTAATACTTTATACTTGCCTCCAGTGTTTGTCAATGGGCTGCAGGTGATAAGGAATTTTAATTTTACCTGCCATTTCCTTCTTGCCTCTGTTCCCCACATCACGATGGAGGGGGGAGGGTGATATTAGGGGCTCCAGGAAAATGAGTCTATAGATTTCTGGAGATTAGGCTATTGATCAGATTGCCTGTTTCTTGTAATTGACTAAGACCTTTGTAAACTGATGGACACTCCTGTCCTGTATGGCTGTGATCTCTATCAGTTAACCATTTGTTTCCTTTCCTTTCCTTTGTTCTTGGGCAGCCAGGAGTGCCTGAGGAATATCACACATACCCCACTTAGGGGGAGGTGGGGTGGGTGCTAGCTTGTGGTTTGTCCTCAGCTTGCCTTGTGGTCCCTCATCAAGACCATGAGAGCTTAGGGGCGACTGGGAGGCTCAGTCGGTAAAGTGTCTGACTTCAGATCAGGTCATGATCTCGCAGTTTGTGAGTTCGAGCCCCCTGTCAAGCTCTGTGCTGACAGCTCAGAGCCTGGACACTGCTTCGATTTCTGTGTCTCCCTTTCTCTCTGCCCCTCCCCAGCTCATGCACTTGCGTGCGAGCAGTGTCTCTCTCTCTCTCTCTCTCTCTCTCTCTCTCTCTCTCTCTCTCAGAATAAACATTTAAAAAATAAACAATAAAAAATAAAAAATAAAATTTAAAAGAGAGAAAAAGATCATGAGAACTTAAAGACAATGAGGGTAGTTCATTTTATATTCTGAGCCTTGCATGGTCTCGGACACATAAATGTTCCATAATTTTAATTGAATAAATACCCAAGTGAACAGATGCAAGCAGCTCAGTGTTTTGCACTATGCGAATAGAGCATAGGGCAGAAGACTGAAGGAGACATTATGAAGTTTGAGATTCTTGCTACATTTAGCATTTAACATGAAGGGACCAACATTCAGTAAGCGTCTATTACATGTCAGGCAAGCCAGCTAGTTTGCATAACTTTTCAACTTTTCATTTCAAAGCTGTTTGAGAAGTATTATTTATCTTACACCTATCACATTCAGTTCCAGATACTAATTGGAAAACAATGCCGCTGTATATCCAATTATCTTAAATAATTCCTGTGAAATATTCAGTATACAGATGACAATGACTATGATTTAGTGTTATTGGCTGACATTGGATTATTTCCCTGAAGTGAGGCGATCTGTCGTAGGCAGAGATCATCCTAGATAAATGCTTTAATTTCTCTTTAAAGAAAGAAGTACAACTTTCCCTGAACATCCTGGTTTCAGTATTACAGATTTGTTTTTTTCCTCACTGGAGATCTGTCTTCTGTTTCATGTTCCCGATCAGTACTACTAGGGCAACAATTTAAATTGTGCACTACGTGGTTCAGTACAGATATTAAGGCCTCCTGACGCCACACATCACGTTGCTCTTGAACCGTTCACACGTTCATACAGTTCTGTCACTGAAGTGTTCGTGTGTAAGACAGTCTTCAAAAACTACAAATGATACATGAGCCGCTTACTCGTGCGCAAATGATGCTTAAGTCACATTTGTCACTTAAGCATCCCTTCGTATCAATTTTGCCTTTATATCTTAGTGGCGATTTATAAACTTTCTAAAGGAAAGATGCATTTCCGTTAGTCAAAGGAGAGATGTGTGTGGCTTTCGCTTTAGTTATTTTGCTTGGTTTTTGCCTCATTAGGATTTTCGTTTCCGACGCAAAATCTATCATGAGATTACAAATGAACGTGACCAACTGGTACGTTCAGCCCTCTGTACTCTTTGTCTTTCAATTTCCAGTCCTTTTCTTCCCTTCCCTTCCCAAATTCCCCAGTGTTAAATTACTATGGGATCACTTTGCTTTAACATTGCCTCCACTTGGGGGATAAAGTTGAACTTCTTGAGCAAGATGTCAAATCAATATTATTGTCATAGTTTTCCAAATAAAAGCAACACTGAAATATAAATTTGAGTCTAGTAAAAGCAAGCTCTATTTTTGAAAAGAAAAAGTAGAGGCACTTCCTATGTCCTTCCATGATTTCCTAAAATACTGGTATCTATTTAACGACACATTCTGTCTTTCTTTTTTCAGCCAATGCACGCTTTATACACAACTTATCTTCCAAAAAATATTTCAAATTCAAATTTTTCATTAACATTTCTATTTGTTGTTCTCAAAAATGTAAACAATAAATATTAAGCAAAATATAGGATATTGCTAACATATTTCATAACAAACATTAATAATCTGTGCAGATATTTATTTCTGCCAACTCTGGGTTTAGCCTGAGTCTCTCCTTTTGATGGATGCTTTCCATGCCTGTTGATTTCCAGTAACAATTGGGTTTTTAATTTTTGGACATTCCACCTCTCCACTGCCAGGAAAGATAATATGGATGGATGTTATTCCAAAGAACCGTAAACTATCTTTTAAATCCAGAATGGTAAACACACATCGCTTCTCCACCTTTTGGCTAAGATCAAGTGCAGAATAGTAAACACAGTAACTACATAAGATCCCATTGTTTTCACCTTCAATGACATTATGGTCGCTAGTTTTCTTTGGTTCTTCACATTGTTGACTTCTCTGATTAACCAAAGTAGTGCCAGCACATCTTAAAGACTAAGAATCCAATGCTCTACAGACTGAGCTATCCAGGCTTTGTGTCCCAAGTTAATAAACAAGCAGTCAAAGGACAAGCTTCTCCGCGTATTTTATAGGATGGAAAAGGCATAGCTTAATCTGTTACCATGTTTTCAGAAATAAATTTGGGGACTAATCGGAAGCTGCTGCTACTTAAAATTAATTCTAAATTTATACCCCCCCTTAATAATTCAATAAAGTATTATTTTACATAACTAATAAAAACCAAATTATATATGTATATTTTCCAAGTTTACTATAATTGTTTTTCCTAACATTTCAAGTAATGAGGCTTTTGGAATTAATTAAAATCACTTTGGTTAAATTCATCAGGTATTTATTGCATATAAAACATGGCCAGTGCTAATCTAGATATAAGGTAAGACCTTAAATGTATGAAGCGTAAATGTCAAAAAATCCCTATGGCTTGGAAGCAGGCAGAGGAATAGGACATAAATGAATATAATCTTTAATAAAGACTAACTGAAAGGCAGCGACACACCCACTTTCAGAAAGCAGGGATATATCATCTTTGCACAGTCTGAAAAAAAGGACAAATGTATATATGAAAGATTCAGTTATTTTTGAAATGTTAAGATTTTTAGAAATTCTCTTTCGTAATTCAACTTGGCAACACTTAACCTCAGAAAGAAGAAAACATTTCTGTGAGAAGGAAGATTATCAAGCATCATAGAATTAGCTTCCATATGTCTCCAGTCTCCCAGACTGACTTCTTACTATAATGACCATTATCTAAAATCATGTCTCTATTTTGCATCTATCTCTATGTGTTTCCATGGTTTTAGGTCTATCCCTAAACTTATGTTTATATCTGTATCTATGTGTATAAAGACTTACTTATTGTTTGTTTTCTTAATTAAAATGTAATTTGCTGTGGTTGGCTTTAGATACCCAATGCCTAAAAACTGTCCCTAGCATCAGGTAAATACACAATAAATGGATGAGATACTAACATGAAGTGATATCGAATCTTTCTTCACTCATGTCATTAATGTCGGTTCTTCAACCAAAAGTAGTAAGTACGGCCTGCTCATCTTTGAAATATTTAAATATTTCAATTAAATATTTAAATATTAAATATTTCAATTAAACATTTAAATATTAAATATTTCAATGTATTCATTCCATAAATAGATACTTAGTAAAGATTTATTTCGATGATTTAAACTTATGCTATATATAGCCCCAAAATAAAAATTGTTATCTAAAGGGGCGCCTGGGTGGTTCAGTCGGTTAAGTGTCCTACTTCATCTCAGGTCACGATCTCAAAGTCTGCGAGTTCGAGCCCTGCATCAGGCTCTGTGCTGACAGCTCAGAGTCTGAGAATGCTTTGGATTCTGTGTCTCCCTCCCTCTCTGCCCCTCCCCTGCTCATGCTCTGTCTCTCTCTGTCTCAAAAATAAATAAAAACATTAAAAAAATTGTTATCACAAGATGACTACAATACCAAATAGCAAAGAGATGTCTATCCTTTTATAAACAGCAATAATGTCACATGCTTTCACAAACCCCTTCACAATGGATATCCCACCTAACATGAAAACTTGCTTACAAATTTCAAGGAATTTCAAAGTAAAAATAGGTAATACCATGCCATTTTTAAGGAACATTTCTGTTTTTCTCCATTTGTTTGTTTTTAAAGATTTGCCGCTCCAGCTTCGTTCAGGAGTGTGTTTGGAAAGATACAACCAGGTATTAGAGCACATTTCAGGCTTTCTAGGATGAAAATGCATGGGTCATATACGAGAAGAAAAAAGATATGCTCTATTTATCTTACATCTGTCTCACACGAAATACAAGCCACATATGAGACCACATATGGTCCACGTCTGTTCTCATTGTGCCTTGTTAGTACAATTAGTTAAAGGAAATTTCAAGAAGGAAGCTAATTTTAAGGTCAAGGACACATTAGAAAAAAAACCACACTTTTATCTGAAGAAAATAGCATCTCATTGGGGGATTCAGGACTGTGAAAAATGATCTCTTAAAGATAATATTTTTTAATGCAGGCTTGAAAGGACTTCTGACTTTTTTCGGAATTTCAAAGATTCCTGGCATTTAGCAGATAGAAGGTAGTTTTGTTTGAAGTTAAAGCTAAGAAATATTTTGGTACTTTCACCAATTTTGCAACATAAAGGTCTGTGTCTATTTGTATGCTATTGAGATTAATAGCTTCTGAATCCATAACTCTGTTCCAAGTACAGGACATGAAATGCTGGACTGTATATACATTTCTCGAGCTTTATGCAAGATTAATATAATTCTTTTGTATAAGTTTTTAATTTTTGTTTAATGCTTATTTGTTCTGGAAGGAGAGAGAGAGAGAGAGAGAGAGAGAGAGAGAGCGAGAGCTCAAGTAGGGAAGGGGCAGAGAGAGAGGGAGACACAGAATCCGAAGCAGGCTCCAGACTCCGACATGTCAGCACAGAGCCCAATGTGGGGCTCAAAACTCACGGACCGCGAGATCATGACATGAGCCGAAGTCAGACGCTTAACCAAATGAGCCACCCAGGTGCCCCTAATTCTTTTTTATTCAACATGGCGCATGGACTTGCTTTAAATATTACACGATTAAGTTGCCTTGAAACTTATCGCTGGTAGGTGTGCTTGGAATGGTAATTGTTAAGTGTTGTATCCACATACTTTTGATAGCAACAACTTCTACACCCTCAAAAAGACCCTGGTTTCAATGACAATCGTATATTCACTTATGGCAAGTTCATCTAGCAATAACTAGTTGATGTGAGTTAGGCAATAATTAAGTCTACAGAGGGAGCAGAGTGGCGGTATAGTCGTAGACATTCAGAGGTGGAATTTATCAAGGACCAAATATTATATTTTTACATGTAATTTCCCTAAGTAGTTATCAGAAACAGGCAACAGAAAACAGAACCTGCATGCCCGACTCAAATGTTTATGTATCTGTTCTTTTTTTATGTGATTATCTGTTCTAATTTGGTTTTGCTTTGCTGTCATGAAGTTGTCCATACTATTACCTTATATTATTACTATCATACTATTACCTTCTGTAATTTTGTAAGTTTCATTGTGATGTCACCTCTTTTATTCCTGATTTTAGGAATTTGAGTGTCCTCCTTTGTTTTCTTGCACAATCTCAGGATGGCCAATTTGTTGATTTTTACAAAGATTTGACTTTTTATTTATTTCTATTGCTTTTCTTGTTTTATTTCCCTTATTTCTCCTTGAATCCTTATTATTTTCTTCCTTCTGTCTCTTTTGAGTTTAGTTTGTTCTTTTTCTATTTTTTTTAAATTAGAAGGTTATTGATTTGAGACCTTTCTCCTTTTTTTAATATAATGTTTATGAGCCATAAATTCCTTTCGAGGAAAGGAATTCTCTCTATGCCATATGTTTTAGTATGTTGCATTTTCCTTTCCATTTGCTTCAAAATATTTTCTTATTTTCCTTGTGATTTCTTCTTTGGTCCCTTAGTTATTTAGATGTGCACTTAATTTCCGCATACATGTGAACTTGCTAAATATCATTTTGTTAGTAGTTTCTCATGTATTTCCATTCTTCTCAGAGGACATATTTTGCAAAATTCAATCCTTTTAAATTTATTTATGCTACTTTTAAGTTCTAGCATTTGTCTATGTTACAGAATGTTCAATGGGCACTTGTGAAGAAAAGAGTTTTGCTGCTTTGAGTGTGGTGAATTCCATAGGTGTCTTACACCTTATTGGTTTATAGTGTTAAGGCTTTCTTTTGCCTTTTTAATCTTCTGCCTCATTGTCTTATTCATCGTTGGAAGTGGTTGTATGATGTCACCAGTGATAACTGTTGAATTGTATATTTCTTTCTTCAGTTCTGTCAGTTTCTGCTTCCTGCATTTTGGGACTCCGTTTCTAGGTTCATGTTTGTTTAAAATTGTAGTGTCTTGACGATTGACATATTTATAATTATGAAATACCCTTCTTTATCTCTAGTAAATGTTTTAAGGTCTATCTGGCAGTGTTGGTGGAAAAATGGAAACACAATCTTCAATCACGCTTGATTGACATTAAGTCTGCCAAAGAGGGCTGGGTGAATGAGCAAAGTGGGCAGCCTCCCCTCACAAGGTAAATGTAGTCTCATGCTGAATGCTGGGAGGGGAATGTAATCCGATCTTCTTGGCTTCCTGCCCCAAATAGAGCACTGAGGTAGAACTGGAGAAGGACAATGAAGCTCCTTACTCTGCTATTCTGGAATTTCTTCCCTGCCCCCTACCCCACTTTAGAGAAGTTTTATGTTCACAGCGAAATTGAGTAGAAAGCACTGAGAATTTCCATCTACTGCTTGCCCCATACACCCGCAGCCTCCTCCAACATCAACAGCTTCCACAAGAGTGGTATGTTTGCCACAAATTGAATGTACATTGACATCATTATCATCTGAAGTCCATAGTTTACATTGGGGTTCATTCAGTGTTGCATACTCTGTGGGTGTGGACAAAGGTATAAAGACATGTATGATAATATCATACAGAGTAGTTTCACTGCCCTAAAAATCCTCTAGAGTTCATCTATTCACCCTTAACACCTGCCAATCACTGATCTTTTTCTGTCTCCATCATTTTGTCTTTTCTAGAATTGATGAGGGAGTGTGGGGCAAGCGGAGGGCAATGTACAGACTAGCACACACACCACCCCCCAGGTGGAATATGTGTGATATTCCTTGGATACTCCTGGCTACCCAAGAATAAAGGAAAGGTTTTAAGTGCTTGCCACGGTGATGTGGGAAACTAAAGCAAATGAAAATTAAATACCCCTACTGCCTACAGCCCATTGGCAAGTCCTTGAAACAGGCAGAGTGACCCCGCTCTAAGAGCTCAGCTGCCTCAATGATGACATTTTGCTAGGGGCAAAAGAGAATCTTAGCTTAATATTATGCTGATCCCTCAAAGATCCTGTAAGTCTACTTCCTTTATCTCAGCTGCCCCAAAATATGTGCTGGCAATCGTACTCCAAGCTTATAGCCCCCTGATATACACCCTAAGGGTCTCATGACTGAGGTTTTACTAAATGGTAATAAATGGCGTTTTCCTAACCTAGTCCCTCAAGGTCCTGGAAACCTTGCTTCCAAAATTCCTTGGAGACTTACTCTATCCCCAACCCCGTCCCAACCTGAGGGTATATAATCAGTCACCTGTCACCATGACCACAGTGTAGCTCTTTCTGCCCACAGGTCCTGTCCCCGTGCTTAAATAAAATCACTTATTTGCACCAAAGACATCTTCAAGAATTCATTCTTGGCCATCAGCTCTGAACCCTCCACCATCACTCCAAAACTTCATCAGAATGTAGATACAGTTGGAATCATACAGTATGTTGCATTTTCAGACTGGTTTCTTTCACTTAGTGCTATGCATTTAAGCTTCCTTGCTGTCTTCTCATGGCTCCAAAATTTAATTCCTGTATTGTACCATTTTTAACTTTGTTTATAACATGAAAAAGAGAATTATTCTAAATGTGCCTTATCAGTGAAGATACATTTTATGGGATATGGTTTTGCGGTTCGGAAGAAAAATTCTGTTCCCTTAACAAGATTTTCTAACAATTAATTATCCTTATGCTTCGAACTATTAGAAGCCTCAGACTTTTAATGGATCACCTATACTGACTCCATGTCATTCAGTCATGTTTTTGCAGATAATTTCAGTAAATTCCTCTCTCATTAACGCTGAAGTTATTTCCTGGTTGAGTTAAGCACACAAGGAATCAGTAACACTTTTTAAACACTGAAGTCATTCAGTACTATAGACAGACTGTAAGTTGTAAATGTTTTTAAAGTAATTATACAGATATATAAATATATAAAATCTATTACACACTAATGCAGTTCATTACATAATATTGCTGTGATTTTAATAATGACCTTGATTGCTAACACGGTGAATTTTATTACCAGAAGGAAGAAATAGCAGTACATCAACTGCTTAAAATAAAGCAAATATATACTAGTTACTTATTAATGAACTACATATTTTTCATAAGGCTAAATACTATTGTCTATCAAAAATAATTTTTTTCAATCTACTCTATTTCTGCTAATGCACGTTTTAACATCAAATAGTAAGTGTGCATCATAACCGTCTTGATAGACCATTAATAAACCTCATGTATGATCGTAAAATTAAAAGTTAAAATTACTACTTCTCTACCTTTTGTTACCAAGAACATTCAGAAAATACTTGATTGCTAAAAAAGCTTGCATGGCATTAAATATCTTTCCTATGATAAAGTTTAAAAGCACTACCAATTAAACATAACCTATGTAATTAATACCTATTAAATTAATGGTAATTGGGCATGCTTTTCTTTTATTTTGTATTCCTTAAATTTGAACTTGGAGTAATTAATTTTAAGTCCCCCTGAGAAAATAATAACAATCTCGGGGGTCAAATAATAAATGAGCCTCGGTGGCTACACCATATTATAAGATTATTCTACCGCAGGCTTATTTTTCTTGTGTCATTATAATTAAGACTAGTCTGTTACATGCTAAAAAACTACGCTGACAACCAGAAGACAAATTATTCTATATTCTTTGAGGTTCTTTACCAAGTGTTTTGTTTTGTTTTAGCTATGTTGTATAGCTTTTCCAATGTTGTATAGCTTACTCTTTGAACACCCAAAAATATCTTTGTGAATTTTCATACCAATGAAAAAGAGACAGTCATGAAATTTCAATTATACACATTGGGGTGATTTAGTATTTGAGTTTCCATTTATTGCTAAAAGCATCTTCACAAATATATAAATAACCCCTTCTTAGAATGTACTTTCAAGTGAGCCTTCAGAAGAGGAATAATGGCCTTGATTTTCCTACTTCATACAGCAGCAGGCAGGGGTATGCAAGGATAAGCAGTCAGTGTCACCTTCCGTCTAGGGCGGCACAGAAGAGTGGAAGAGACAGACATGTGAACAGTTAAGGCAATGAGATAACTGAAGTCAGACAGTCCTAGCTACAAAGCGCCAATACAAAATAAGAAGCCCCTCATTATTACAAAAGAAGTAAGTGGCAGCATGAGATTGGAAATTATATTTGAGTGGTTTTGATAAATGAGTAGAACTTTTCCAGGAAGGTAGCCACTTTAAAAGGGGACTGCAAAATGCATGTTCTCAATCAAAGCCCAAATCATCAGTTTTATAAGAAGACATACACTAAAACAGTATGTCAGAAACAGTCCTTGTAAATACTTCACTTCACAGAGTCACTTGTGTGACTCATGTAAGAATGGGAAAATATTTAGGTTCTGCAAAGAACTCCCAGAATAAAAGGCAAACCCATGCCTACCTTTTCATAGATATGTGCTTCGAGATATAGGGGAGATAAGGCAAGAGATTCTGATCACAAATCTTGAGCTGTGCACGAAGGCAGGACTGGTAACAAAGAAGGTGCAAAACCAACTGGAAGCAAATGAGCAAGGCAGTGGTGCCCAGAATCAGAAAGCAAGGACAACCAACATGTTATCATAGAAGAAGGTCCAGCTTGGGCTTGGCGGTAGGGGTGAGGAGGTGAAGAAATTAAACGAATGCCAGAACTCACGATAACTCACAAATAGAAGGTGTCAGAACTCAAGAAAGATAATTTAGCGATGTCTCAGGTGATAGTTTTTGTAACCTCAGCAACTAGCGGTGAGAAACCCTCTTAAATTAATTTTGGTAAGATCTGAGCATGACATCCTATCTGAGATCTTTTGTGACCACTTGAAGTCATGTAGCCTTCAACCACCTGCTACCACCACATCCTATCATCATAATCCCCTGTATAACATTTAGTGTCATCTCATGTGTTTTCATTGCTTTATGTTCACACAAGTAACTGTACCTAGCGCACTAGGTTAATAATATTCAGTAAGCGAATACTAATAGAGATGTCCTCAATGTTTGCAGACAGCCCTTGTTCGCTTTGGGCCAGCATGCCTTCAGATTATATGCTTAGATAGAGAGGATTTAGGGAGTTGACATAAAATTACACGTGTAACCATATTTATACATATATATGTTTATACATTCAAAGTAAATGGACCGACAGATGCCAATAAGCAAAACCTTATTCTTGCAATATCAAGTATGAAGCATGAATATTCCTATTATATATTTCCTTCTATCTCTCACTTAAAAAAATACTCAAAGTGGATTACTTTCTTGGGTATGCTCCCTGATCTTTTTGCGCTTCTTTTCTCAAGAGGATCTAGATCTTACGTACATTTAGGATAAAATTCCAGCTGATCTGCTATGATATCCTGGCCACCTGTTGCCGGCCAGTGTCGCCTCTAAAGGGTTCTGGTGTCCATGTTGATGGGATGGTGAATTGACTCTCATTGGTCAGTGCCATTGCTATTGCCAAAACAACGGTCAATATTTTCAGTATCTCTCCTGGCTCTAATGGGAATTAAACCATGTAATACTGCTACTCATTTTGTTTCATTTCAAATGTGAACAATTGAGTTTACCCACTCTTACAGCAACTATATCGTCCAATCATTTTAACAAAGTGACTCAGAGTATATTCTTTAAATAAAAACCAAAATCTTGGGGTGTTTAATTTTGTCTCCTTGTTATAGTTTAATTTACAAGGGCAGTATTGAGAAATATAGGGTCAACATTTTTCAGAAATGGAAAAACTCATTGGGTTATAATTAAAGCCATAGTATTTAGTCATAAAAATATATATATTCATAATATTATATTCAGGTATGCATACTAATTAGAATATATATATATATATATATTCTGATCAGAAAATATATCAGAAATATATATTAATCAGAAATATATATATGTTAAACACATTGGTAGAAGTTAACATGATTTTCATTTTAATTTATTTTTTTCTTTAAGCAATAATGGCCTAAAATTTCATTCACATTTTCTACTCTTGTAAAAAAAAATAATTGTTTATTTTATTTTTGACAGAGAGAAACAGAGTGTGAACTGGGGAGGAGTAGAGAGAGAGGGAGACACAGAATCTGAAGCAGGCTCCAGGCTCTGAGCTGTCAGCACAGAGCCTGACACAACGTTTGAATCAAAAAACCTTAAGATCATGACCTAAGCCATAGTCAGATGCTTAACTGACTGAACCACCCAGGCGCCCCCACATTTTCTACTCACAAATGTAAGGGGCTTGTCTTACTTTTACATACATTGATAACAAAAACTTCTGTTTTTTTTTCTTTTTTTCATATATTACATGAATCAGTATACGACCTGTTAAAAATTGACAACTATACACACGTTTGTATATTGTATAAAGTTTGATGTATATTCATCAAACTTTGTTTTATATGAACTCAAGCATAAAGTCTACTTCATATTAACTTCTATATTGTAAAATTATGACTATATATGTTATCTAATATGTTTAGCATTTGAATTATAATAAAGTGCTATTCATGAATAGAAATCAATGTGCACTCTATGTATGCTTGTATGTATGTTTGTATGTATGAATTTGTTTATTTATTGTACCTGAGCTTAAAAGAAAAAATAAATAAATTTTTATCTCTGTATTTTAAACACAACATTTCAAAGTTCCCAAGAAAAATGACAACAGCCAAATTAGCTTAACCAATAACTTGACATTTATCTATTTAAAAAATCAAAAAAAATGTCATTTAGTGTTTCTCAAAAAAATATGTTCTGAACTGTACTTTTGAAGCCATTAATATATATATATATATATATATATATATATATATATATATATCAGTAAATAACTTTCTCAAAGAAAATTACTTTGGGTTTATTTGAAAACAATGTGTGTCCTACAAAGTACTCCATTCTTTCCTACTAAGGGCAATTACATCAATGTAAGTAAGGTCTTTGTTGCTTAAGAATTCAAATACTTTAGCTATTTAGTCAGTCCATGTGATCACAATTCCCATGTCATGAAGTCCATTAGTCACTGGGAATTATAACAGTAAATTTTCTAAATTACAAATACTGGACAAAAACACAGTCAAGAAAATAAAACTATAGGAGCACCTCGCAGGCTCAGTCAGTGGAACATATGACTCTTGATCTCAATGTCTTGAGTTCAAGCCCCACACTGGGTGGGTGTAGAGTTTACTTAACAAAATTAATTAATTAAAAAAAAAGGAGACGATAACAGACTTGATTATTCAAATTTCTCTCCATACCATCAGAATTAGTTTCCTCACTCCCATATCTTTAAGAATCCTACTCTTCTCTATTAATCCAAACCCCTTCAACTCATCAACTCTTCAATACTAGCGTAAAACAGGATCTTTATCAGTAAATTTCCTAGGACACTGCTTTCCAGAAGGACTTTTAGAATAGTAGTTGTGTATTTCTAGCATTTCTCACATGCTATAAATTCTGAAAGTGAGATAGATGATTTTCAATAGAAGTCAACCCCAGGATGATTCAAATGTTGGAATCAGCAGAGAGAATCTTAGAGATATTTACTCTTTCAATACACAGGTAAACAAAAAATATTGTTGTGGATCGGAAATTTCAACAAAGTAATAGTAATAGTAATAGAAATTAACATTCTAAAACTGATATTTACAATATCTAAACTGTAAAATTCATTGAAAGGACTTCAGATCAGACAAATAATGGCAAAAGGTAGGCTTAGTGAACTTGGATATGGACCATTGGCCATCATGGGATTTTCAGAAAAGGAAGAAAAATAGAAGATTAAAAAGAAAAATGAGGAAAGCCTCAGAGAACATTGAGACACAACCAGTAGAGGTCCAGAAAAGAGATAAGGGGCCAAAATGTTTTTGAAAAATCAATGACTAAAAAGTTCCCAAATTTGGGGCACCTGGATGGCTCAGTCAGTTGAGTGTCTGACTCTTGATCTCACCTCAGGTCATGATCTCATGGTTCGTGAAATCGAGCCCCACATTGGCCTCCATGCTGACTGCATGGAACCTGCTTCTTTGGATTCTCTCTCTCTCTCTCTCTCTCTCTCTCTCTCTCTCTCTCTCTCTCCCCCTCTCCCTCTCCCTCTTTCCCTCCCTCCCTCCCCTGTTGGTGATGGATCTCTCTCTCTCTCTCTCTCTGTCTCAAAATAAATAAACATTAAAAAAAATCAGAAGCCTTTAACAATTTTCCCCAATTTTTTGTGACCTACCTAAAAAAAAACAACAAAACTACCTAAGCTACCTAACAAAAGTTTAAGAAAGATATATAGAAAGAATGCTACTCTTAGACATCAAATCATGAAATTACTAAAAACCAAAAATAAAAGGAAAATATTAAAATAAGCATGAGATAAAATGATTGATAACATACAGTAAAATCATGTTGTAAACCACCTGATTTCTCATCAGAAATAAAGAAGACCAGGGACACCTGGGTGGCTGTCGGTTAAGCGACCGACTCTTGATGTTGGTTCAGGTCATGGTCTCACGGGTTGTGAGTTCGAGCCCCACATCAGGCTCTGCACTGACAGCGCAGATCCTGCTTGAGATTCTCTCTCCCTCTTTCTCTGCTCCTCCCTCACTTGTGAGTGTGCTTGCTCTCCCTCTCTCTCTCTCAAAATAAATAAATAAACTTAAAAAAAAGAGAAAGAAAGAAGACCAGAAGACAGTGAAACAATATCTGTCAAGTTCTGAAAAGAAAACAAACATTATCAGAAAGAAATATTTTTCAAAAGTAAGGCAAAATGCAATTTTAAGATAAAAATTGAGAGACTTTCTCACCAAAAGACCTATTCTTCAAGAAACAATAAAATAATTTATTGAGTCTGTGCAGACTGACAGCATGTGCAACTCAGATTTGTAGCAAGGAATAAAGAGCATCAGAAATGGCAAACATGGGGGAAAACATTTTTTTAAATATTTTGGTAAATATTTATGATACCTCTTAATTTATTTAAATGATATATTATTGTTTAAAGAAAACACTATAGCTATGTCTTAATAGTTATAGACGTTTTGTATATATGCACATTATGTTACGTATGTGCACACATAGGGTGGGAAGGTATTTATTCTGTTTTGAGTTTCTTCTACTTTATATAAAATATTAGAAACTTTAAGTGGACTGTGATAAGTTAAGAAGGCATAATATACCCCAAGAACAATCACTACACAATTAAAATTAATTAAAAAGTTAATGCAAATAGTCGTACCTAAAAAGTCAACAGAAAATTTAAACACAGTGCTAAAATTAATTCAAATAGTAAAGTTATTTTTTTTAACGTTTATATTTTTTTTGAGAGAGACAGAACTCGCAAGCAGGGGAAGGACAAAGAGAGGGAGACAAAGAATCTGGAGCAGGCTCTAGTTAATATCTCAGAACCCGATGCAGGGCTCAAACCCAAGGACTGTGAGATCATGACCTGAGCCAAAGTCAGACATTTAACTGAACCATCCAGGCACCCCTCGAATAGTAAAGTTCTAAACATTCTTTGCCCCAGCAGAGACCTCCAGTCCATTGGGCCTATCAATTACTCATTGCCCATCTCCTTTCTACTGTCTTTCCACCTTCCTCCCTTTCCAGCTAGGATTCCAAAGCTTCTGAAATTAATCATTCCTTTGCACACATCTTCAACTCCCTTGTTCCTCTCTCTCTCTCTCTCTCTGTTACATTTACCTTGAAAGTTACCTCCACTTACTCAATGTCTGTATTTGAGCAGTGCAAAGTGAAATGCTAACCATTCTACCTTATCTCACTATGAATTTATCACCAGAATTTCTCAGCATGGGTGATCAAGCCTACTAATTTTCTCTAGTCAAAACACTCTCCATCACAGGCTCTTCCTTTTATATTCACAGACGATGTCCTTGATTTATTTCACTAGGGAAAGAGAAGCAACCAAAGGGAATGGCTCATCCTGCCAATGGTTCATCTTAATGGTTCATTAAATCTCCCACTCTGCCTGAGACCCATATACTTTGTCTTTCCTCTTGTTAAAGTGGAATAACTGTCCTGAATATATAAGGCCAAGTACAGCACTTTGGCGATGGATTTCAATTATTATCTAGATGAAAAACTTACTCCAGAAATGAGCCACCATTTTTCCTTTATCATTTGTTAGAACATTCACATCAGCATATAAAGATACTATATCTCAATATTATATAAAAACCCTCCTCTGACCAGATATCTCCCTTCATATACTGTCCCAGTGCTCTGCTCTATGTAAGTATGTCTTGATGGTGTTGCTTTTATTCTTGGTGCACATCATACCCCATTTTTCTCCTGAATAGGGTCCAATCAGGTTTGCCTTCTCCCACCATTGGCCTCCCCCACAACTCCACCGTACCCAAATGGGAAATTTTCTGTCTTTGTATCATTTACTCTCTTAGCCAAATTGGATGGTGGTAGAATCTCTCCATTTTTTAAATGTACACATTTTTTTTTCACTTGACTCCTCCCTCTCACTTCTCTCTGATGACTCACATTCCTTGCTAGATTCTCCTCTACAGTAAATTTATTTCTCAATGTAAACACCAGTACCTGAGGACTGCTTAGATCACATAGAGTACAGTACACTAATAATATACACCAATTAAATTAACAAGTAGTCAATATTATGAACTTCACCAAAATCCAGCTGAAATTGAAATTATACTATTTTATTTGAGGTCTCAGGATTCTTATTTAAATATAGTATTGCACTTCTTTTAGTAGGATGCAGAGAGAATGAACAAAAGTCTTTAAGACTGAAGGACTAAACTCTTTCAAAATTCTTACAGATTACAAAAAAAAAAAGTAATAATTTTATCATTGGTATGATTCTGGAAAGACAACAAGTACAACATAAAACATTTTAAATAAACTATATAAAGATTTTACCTGTGTGTATGTGTGTGTCAATTTTTCTGGGTGCAATAGCCATGTGGATTTATATGTGTTTTGTAGTCAGAAAAAAAAGGTAGGAGGAGCTTATTTAATTATAGGAGCAGATTCATAATCACTCCTCATAACTCATTAATATATCTTTTATATCTTTGAAATACCAGTAAAATAGAAAGGAAATTGGATTTTATAATTTACATGTTTTACAATCAACATCAGATAATTCCATTTACCTTTTCATTTACTTATTTATTTTAAAAATTTAAATCCAAGTTAGTTAACATATAGTGTAATAATAAGTTCAGATATAAAGTTTAATGATTCATCACTAACATATAACACCCAGGGCTCATCCCAACAAGTTTCCTCCTTAATGCCCCTCACCCCTTTAGCCCTTCCCCCTACCCAATACCTCTCCAGAAACCCCTGGTTTGTTCTCTGTTTTTAAGAGTCTTTTATAGTTTGCCTCCATTTTTATATTATTTTTTTTCTTCCCTTCCCTTATGTGCATCTGTTTTGTTTCTTAAATTCCACACGTGAGTGAAATCATATGGTATTTGTCTTTTTCTCAGTAACTTATTTCACTTGGCAAAATATACTCTAGTTCCATCCATGTTGTTGCAAATGGCAAGATTTCATTCTTTTTTGACTGCTGAGTAATATTCCATTGTGTATGTATGTATGTATGTATGTACCACCTCTTTATCCATTCATCAGTCGATGGACATTTGGGCTCTTTCCATACTTTGGCTATTGTTGACAGTGCTGCTATAAACATTGGGGTGCATGTGCCCCTTTGAAACAGCACCCCTGTATCCCCTGGATAAATGCCTAGGAGTGCAATGGCTAGGTCATAATTTTTTGGGAAACCTCCGTACTGTTTTCCAGAGTGGCTACACCAGTTTGCATTCCCACCAGCAGGGCAAAAAGGTTCCTCTTTCTCCACATCCTCGCCAACATCTGTGGTTGCCTGAGTTATTAATTTTAGCCATTCTGACTGGCGTGAGGTGGTATCTCATGGTGGTTTTGATTTGTATTTCCCTGATGAGTGATGTTGAGCATCTTTTCATGTTTCTGTTTGCCATCTAGATGTCTTCTTTGGAAAAGTATCTATTCATGTCTCCTGCCCAATCCTTCACTGAGTTATTTGTTTTTTGGGTGTCGAGTTTGATAAGTTCTTCATAGATTTTGGATACTAATAACCCTTTATCTGATACGTCATTTGAAAATATCTTTTTGCATTCCGTCCCATTTAAATTTTATAAGTTACTTCATAGCATAACACCTTTAAATTTTTTTTAATATTTATTTATTTTTAAATGTTTGAGAGATAGAGAGAGTGCGAGCTGGGGAGAGGCAGAGAGGAGGACAGAGGATTCGAAGCGGGCTGTGTGGACTGTGGGGCTCGAAGAGAGCAGGACTCTGTTCTGTGGGGCTCGAACTCATGAACCGTGAGATCATGACCTGAGCCAAAGTTGGATACTTAAACGACTGAGCCACCTACCGGATAGGTTGGATCATGGGTCCCCTTGCGGTGGTAGCAGCTTCAGAGCAGAGTATGAACTGCAGTGGCCAGAGTCATGGCGGGACAGGTGTTTAGAAAATTTCTTCTCCTGTTTGATAGTTTTAGTTGAAAGGAGTGCAGCTGAAACTGTAACCAAAGGAAGCATTATGCTTCCAGAAAATTCTCAAGGAAAACTATTACAGGCGACAGTGGTGGCTGTTGGATCGGGCTCTGAAGGAAGGGGTGGAGAAATTCAACGTGTTAGCATGAAAGAGTTTACATGAAAGTTGAGATAAAGTCCTCCCAGAATATGGAAGCACCAAGTTAGTTCTAGATGCCAAGGATTATTTGTTATTTAGACATGGTGACATTCTTGGGGCACCTGGGTGGCTCAGTCGGTTAAGCATCCAAATTAGGCTCAGGTCATGATCTCGTGGTTCATGAATTCGAACGTTGCATCAGGCTCTGTGCTAACAGCTCAGAGCCTAGAGCCTGCTTTAGATTCTGTGTCTCCCACTCTCTCTCTCCCTGCTCATACTCTGTATCACTCTTTCTCTCTCTCAAAAAAAAAATAATTTTTTTCAAAGAGGTAACTTTTATTTCTCCCCTTAATTTTTTTTTTAAATTTTCTTCTCAGTCTCAGGTCACATTGTCAATAGATGGTCAAACTCTTTATAAGGGAGGCATTTTTTTTTTCCAATGTCATTTTATCCAAATACCTTCTTTAAATATATGGCAATATTGTAACTTAAAATCCCCCCTTCTCGTATGAAGTAAGCAATGTCTAATAGAAAACAAACTCACTATAGTTGCCCATATTTTTCTACAGAATGAAAGAAATTGGCAATTACATTAAAAAGAAGGTGAGGGATCACCTGGGTTGGCCAGTTGGTTAAGGGATCAACTCTTGATTTCAGCTCAGGTCAGGATCTCATGGTTGGCAAGTTCCAGCCCCTCATTGGGCTCTATGCTGATGGTGCAGAGCCTGCTTGGGGCGCGCGCGCTCTCTCTCTCTCTCTCTCTCTCTCTCTCCCCCTCTCTTTCTGCCCCTTCAGAGTTCTCTCTCTCTCTCAAAATAAATACATAAACTTAAAAAAAAGTGAGAAAAATACAATTTCAGAAGGTAGAGACTAGTATATTTGTTCCTATTTCTTGGAATGAAGCTATCCCTGACATATCACTGACAGTCAATTTCAGCATGTACTGTCCTGATGTCTACAAGCTGGACCAAAGACAGAAGGAAAAATAAAACTATGCGGTATAATTGTTAACTGCTGGGAATCAGTAAAAGGAACTTACTGAACATACTGTTTCAGAATGGAAACACAGGGAATGTGCCAAAGGTAGGCAGGTGTGTGTGTGTGTGCGTGTGTGTTTTGTTGTGTTTTGTTTTGACAGAGACAGAGAGAGAGAGAGAGAGAGAGAGAGAGAGAGAGAGAGAGAGATGGAGCAAGAACAGGGGAAGGGCAGAGAGAGAGAGGGAGAGAGAGAATCTAAACTACACTCTGAACTGTCAGCATGGAGCCTGATGCAGGGCTGGATTTCACAAATCTGAGATCATGACCTGAGTCCAAATCAAGAGTTGGACACTTAACCAATGGAGCCACCCGGGTGCCCCAAAGGTAGGCAGGTTTGTAAGCAAAGCTTAAGGGACAGCTCATTCACTAGGGTTAAAGATCTGCCCTTTTGAACAGTTGTTTATTGTAGAACTTGGGAGATTTACGGTAGAATTTTTAACACTGAAGAGCAGAGTTGTCACAGATTTCTGAAATGTAGTTTAAAATTCACAGCAAACATTTAAAACTGAGAGGAGTCTCTGAACCACTAAGACACAGTGATTCCTTCTAAATTCAAGTATAGTTCATTCAAGCTTTTTAGGGTACCCACCATGTGACAGGCACTGGGCTTGGTGTTAATAATGCAAGGATGAATGAATTTAGTCCTTGCTCTCACAAAGCCCTTTCCAAAGGAAAGAAATTCAGGGCAGATAAGATCTCAGTATGTTTTGGTAAATCGCACAATGGGTATACATGCAGGGAGGGACAGGTCCTGTGGGAGGAACACAAAGGAGAGAATCTACTACATCTAACCAATAGGAGGTCACGGTCGCTAACCAAGGTCGCTTTAGGGGTGACCCTCCTGTAATATTTTGCTACACAAATTGTTTTAATAAAGGTGTGTTTTTCAAAGCAAAATAAGAAAATCAAACATTGCTATGACAAAACCATTCAGAAGATAACTGGGGGAAGCTGGGGCCCTCATCAGAGTGGGTTAACATAACTGGTGTGTTTGAAGGCTCCTGACGATCATCACCCCTCAGATTCCTGGGCTTCCTGTGGCAGAACCTGAGCCATTCGCTCAAGGTGGGTACATCAGGGTTGGGTCGACACTCCCAGACAGTTTACCAAACC
Source organism: Lynx canadensis (assembly GCF_007474595.2). NCBI lineage: Eukaryota > Metazoa > Chordata > Mammalia > Carnivora > Felidae > Lynx > Lynx canadensis. The sequence goes on along the minus strand of NC_044314.2, from coordinate 10,697,610 downwards.
AAAGGTGCCTGACAAAGACAGGCTATGTTAGTTTAGTTTAATTTATTATAGCCTAGCGCTTTATTTATGTATTTATTTGAGGACGGTGGCATGAAAGATCACAGATGCCTTTGTGAGTGAGGCAATAGTTCAGAATGGGTGGTTGGAAATACTGCCTGGGAGTCCGTGGGAGTGAAGGTCTTCTTCCAATCGATCATTTCCCAGCACAAGGTGGCAATGGAGGGGTCTGATAAGACAAGTAAGGAGCTTCCGTGCCTGAATGGAGCCAAGTCTTGGTCACAGTTTGACCAAGGCTTAGATAGGGCAGGCAAACAGAGTACTCACATACTCAGTGCCCTGGTGATAACCACTCACATAGCTAACAGGTTAGGTTGTATGCTTTTTGATCAAATTCACATCCACAGCACATAGAACAAACCATAAATCCCGAAGCACACATTCACAGTGATTGAGGAAAGCAGGACAAAACACTACAAAGTTAAGTGTGGGGTCTGTATTTCTGGTCCTTTCAGTTGATATAAATATATGCAGAATGATATAAAGTGATAGATTTATACCTGCAAATCAGTGGAAAGTCCCGGCCTGCAGTCTAACAGGTGGTGTTCTTTTTTTTTAATATTTATTATTGAGAGACACAGAGCATGAGCAGGGGAGGGGCAGAGAGAGAAGGAGACACAGAATCCGTAGCAGGCTCCAGGCTCTGAGCTGTTAGCACAGAGCCCGACATGAAACTTGAACCCACAGACCACAAGATCATGACCTGAGCCAAAGTCGAATGCCTAACCGACTGAGACACCCAGGCGCCCCATAACAGGTGGTGTTCTGATCTTTGCTTTGTCTTTATCAGCCACTTAGCTCCGCAAAGCTTTCCTCTACCTCATAAGTGGAGACAGTATCACTTAGCACACACCCTCACACAGGGTGAGACTCAATAAATCTTGGCTATTACTGTTTCAGTGAATCGTACAGGGGTGTTTCACTATAGGCTTGTGAGGATGAAGGCTTCAGAGCTTACAAGTAGATTGGGAAAGTTTATACACATGAGAAATGCAATAAAAAGTTATGGCGTGTTTGCATATATTACTATGTTAGAGGTAAATGAGAATATGTGGTATATGTAACCGTAAGAAGAAAAAGACAATGAGGAGATGCAGGAATATAATGGTGGTGGAGAAAAGAAAAATTAAATCTAACGTTAAAAAATGTGTAGCATGTTTCACAGATTTCTCAGATATCGCGTGGTACCCAAGAGATCACGATTTATCTGACTTTTTTTTTGCCCAAATTGGGGTGACCCCAAAATAACACTAAAGCATAGTCAGAATTAAAGAATCTTAGTAGCTTTGTCCTCTAGGGTTTTGATGGTTTTCTGTCTCACATTTAGGTCTTTCAACCATTTTGAGTTTATTTTTGTGTATGCTGTAAGAACGTGGTCTAGTTTCATTCTCCTGCATGTTGCTGTCCAGTTCTCCCAGCACCATTTGCTAAAGAGACTGTCTTTGTTTCCATTGGATACTCCCTCCCGCTTTGTCAAAGATTAGTTGGCCATACATGTGTGGGTCCAATTCTGGATTCTCTATTCTAGTCCATTGGTCTATGTGTCTGTTTTTGTGCCAATACCATACTGTCTTGATGATTACAGCTTTGCGGTAGAGGCTAAAGTCTGGGATTGTGATGCCTCCCACTTTGGTTTTCTTCTTCAATATTATTTTGGCTATTCAGGGTCTTTTGTGATTCCCCACAAAATTTAGGACTATTTGTACTAGCTTTGAGAAGAATGCACATGTACCCCAGCGTTTATAGCAGCGCTTTCAACAATAGCCAAATTATGGAAAGAGCCTAAATGTCCATCAACTGATGAAGGGATAAAGAAGATGTGGTTTATATATACAATGGAGTACTACTTGGCAATGAGAAAGAATGAAATCATGCCATTTTGCAGCAACATGGATGGAACCGGGAGGTATCATGTTAAATAAATCAGGCAGTGAAGGACAGATATCGTATGTTTTCACTCATATGTGGATCTTGAGAAATTTAACAGAAGTCCATGGGGGAAGGGTACGGGGGAAAATAGTTAGAAACAACCACAAGAAACTCATAAATACAGTGAACAAACTGGGGGTGATGGGGTGGGGGAGAGGGGAAAGTGGGTGATGGGTATTGAAGAGGTCACTTGTTGGGATGAGCACTGGGTGTTTTATGTAAGCTAATTTGACAATACATTATATTAAAAATAAATAAATAAAAATAAAAGCCAAAAAAAAAAAAAAAAAGAATCTTAGTAGCAAAAGGGGCCCAAGCATTCCCTAGGGTAAGATCAAGCCTCTCTTGAAGGGTAATTTAATGAAAGCTGCTGGGAGTCCACATCTACAAAGGCATCCTAAGGACAGTGATGCTTTCTGCTCCCTACTTCGGTGCAGGGATTGGATAGAGAAAGGAAGAAGCACATTTTGGCAATGAGGGGCTAAGCGAAGGGGAGGGATGGTGTGTGACAATGATTCTTACCTTGAGAATTTTCAGATCCACCTAACTGAGCTCATGATGAAACACCTTCTGTATTTTTATTACATTCAAGTTTATTTTCCTATTTCAAGTGTTTTTCACACCTATTTTCTTGAAGTATTTGAATGGTGTTTCATGGGCAACAACTAATGAACATGTAGTTGGTGTTGACATCTGTATAAATGTACCGGTCTTTCAAAATAGAACATTTTTATGATATATATAATGTTCGAAATACGTCCGGACTAGACGTGCCCTAAATATTTGTCACAGTCGCGAAATCAAGGTGTAGCTAACGCGTGTGAAAAATAAAACTCTGTCTTCACTTTCAGAAAATGTATTCATTTTTATATATCTAGTCCTATGATACAATTATTTATGAGATTATTATCCCAATCCATCCACCATTCTGTATGATTTTTGAGCCAAATATTTGATTTAGAGAAATATATGGTATCAAGATCACTTTTGCTAGGATGATTCCTTCTTATCTCTTGTTTAGTCCTGGCCCATCTCCCAGGCCTCTGTAGGGTCTCAAATAATCTCTCATTAAAATGCACTGTCCTGAGAGTATAATTTAGATTGCACCTTTGTTTTCCTCTTAGCAGCATTTACATAAAGAGAGAGAAATTTCTGTTTATCTCATAGTTTATCATTCTAGACATCATTTACTGTTTTTGTTTGAATTGTAGTTTTCCACAATATAGATCACACTTTATGACAATTCACAGAGTTATGTGAAAACTTTATAAAATATTTCCCTAGATAGAAACTCAGGGACCATAAGTTTCACTCTCTCTATTTACAGATGGAAAAATTGAGGTAGATGGAGGTTAAGGAGTTATCCCTGTAGTTAGTTGGGAAAAGAGTTAGAAACAAGACCCATATATTCTCAATTAATCTATTAACCAGTCCACAGGTAAATCAGATAACTTACCAAACATTTTTCTAGTTTCTCATTTTATTCTCCATGTGATTTCCGGTATTCCACTTCGTTGTGTTTTCATGGAGCCTTGTTTTCCGAAACCATGTTTGATATCAGATGTTTGGTCCTGACCTAGAGGAGAACAGCCAGGAAAACTAATAAGGATGGAAAAAGAGTAGAGACTATATCCAAAAGGTGAGAAAAGCACAGCTTAGAGAATGCATGAGGAAACTCTCCCACCCCCACACTACTCCACTTGGGAGTTTGATTCTTTTTGCCTTTGCTGTGTTATTGCTCAGTCATCATTTTGCTACGTCACTCTCCTTAAAGTAGCATAGAGTTAATTAACATTTGGGGGGGCATTTTTTTCCAATGTATAGGTTTATCTCTTATACTGATAGAACAGAGTAACCGTAAAACACGCTGCGAGCAATGGAATGATGTTTTCATCACATCTTCCTATCATTCTCCTCATTGTAGATTTTGTTTTCCAACTTGTGATGAACACTTCCCTTATTTTGGAATGTTGCTTGGAAAATGATTCATATCCCAAGGCTATGACCAGAGAGTATAAAGGCAAATTTGTTTCAAAATGCCATTTTTTGTGTGTGATCTAAACCCCTTATGTTTCCAAATCAGCAATTTGGGAACATAGAGCCATTCAGGTTGGGTTCACAAGAGTCAGTGCCCTCAAAGGCTGCATTGTGTTCTGCTTTTATGCAACACTTGCCTAGTAATTCTACCTTCTCCAAAGTCATAAGCCATGTTCATGTCGTTAAAAACTTCCGTATCATTCCACTGAATTCTCCTAACAAAAAATAAAATGCAATTTTTTCTTGCCTGTTTAGATTGTAATTTAAGTAAAATGAGACTCAAAATGTCTTAGAGAATGACACAGCACAAAAGCCAGTTTGAGCACGTTTCTTAAATCCAAAACATGTGAAATCTGGACCACTTGTTAAATAGGATCCCGATTTCTCAAGAAGGTTATTATACATTTACCATTCAACAGTGGCAGAAATCAACTTCATCTTATTGTGAAATATGAAATAAAAGAGGATAGTTATGAATCATTTTTCTAAAGTAGATAGTTCTCTAATTTTACCTATGAAGGCTAATAACTTAATGACTGTGTTCATAATAATCTCCAGCCAGTAAAAGCATAATGTCTTTGATCTAAAGGCTCAGATTTAAATCTTTAGGAAGATTGTGTTCTTTGAACTTGAAAGAAGAAGCCAAGGTTAAATTGGTTTTTCTAAAAAACAATACTGGTAAATATATTTTTTAGCGACAAGTGGACTAGGAGAGCAAGGAAGAGATACATGCATTTAAGAAGAAAAAACATAGGAACGGAAGTAGTACTGACTATAAACTCTTGAATTATTCTTAACAGATGCTAAACTGAGAGCAGAATTTCACTTTGACTAAATTATTTAGCCAAGGAAAGACAAACACATTTATTTCTTTGTTATTTGTGTTTTGCACACGCTCCTGGGGAGTGTGGTTTCTACTCTAACTGGGGACAGGCATTGGGTTGTTGGTTAGGAAGCTGGTGCCTCCCAATGGGATGCCAAGTGCCACGCCACATTCTTGCTGAATCGATCTGTTCAGCATAAATCACAAAAATATTAAAAGTAATACAAAGTGCACTGCCTTTTCAGTCTGATATGTTTGAATCTCAATTCACCTTTGCATATGCTATGCAGCTGATATTTAAGAATCATATTTACCCTGAGGTCTTATCATTAATATAAGGGTATTACATTCTACATTAAAAGGTTGTTGCAGATAGAAAATAATGTATGCAATATTTGCCAGCACTGTATCAAAAAACATCTACTTTACTTTTGTGGAAATGATTCTATAGGGTATGCCTACTAACTGCTACGTTGATTCAAGATTTTATTTTTTATAGATGTATGTTTCACCTATTTATAATAGATTTGAGGCTCTATTGATCTGATACATTCTGCATAAGAGTTAATTATTTCCAAAGTGATCTAATTCACTTCTAGAGAACTATGTAGCTACCGAGAAACTCAGTTCTCTCTTTTACTGATTGGCTCACCCATGCACACTTTTATTTAGTTTTAAAAAAAATCATTCTTCTTATGGACTAAGAGATTAATATGAAATTTGACAAGCCAATGACTAGCTATGACTGTGTATGGATGACATCTAAATCAGACACTGCTACTGAACATATGTTGAAAATTATCACAAATTAAAGCTTTTATGGGGTCTTCCATTTTTACATTTATTGCTTGTGTGTTTTTTAAAAGACACGGTTTCTTGTCTGGATACAATCTGGGGTGCAATAAATGTTTTGGTGGTTTAAGCATACTAAATCCATTTAGCCTCTTCAATATCTAAATGTCTGTGTTTCCCGGTTTTATATTGATTTAGAAGCCTCTAATAATGTTTCTGAAATCTGAGAAAACAAAACAATAAACCATTTCATTTTTTTATTCTCTGTAAATGTCATTACTCATAAATGTCAAGATAAACTTGCTTTGAGTGTTATGCAATTTACCATGTCACGTATCATTGACATCACAAAATAATAGCATGAGTCACATTTGAAGATACGTAAGCAACCCTTTTTTATATGTGGAACTCAGGGCAAATAAAGCTATTTACTTTTTTTGGCAAGACAGTATGTTATGAAAAGTGATATAAAATATCTTTAACAAAAGTACACATTGGATTTAAAATGTCACACCCTTTCACTTCTAGCTCCTCTACTGAATAGAGACATCGGGAAATCACATTCATTGTTGGACACCACATATTCCTTGTGACTTAAATATGTTTGCATGATCTGAACAGGAATAAAGTAATAAAAAATGTACCTGAAACAAACGAAGAGAGATACACTATTCTGTGTGTAATGGACAAAACTGTGCTTTTCCCAAGTCCATAAGCTGAAATCCTAACCCTCAAAGCCACCGTGTTTGGAGACAGGGTCTTTAAAGAGGGAATTAACGTTAAATGAGGTACAGCTCTCAACCATAGGACCGGTGTCATTATAGGAAAAGGAGAGATACCAGGGAAGTTTGCAACAGAGGAAAGATCATGGGAACACACAGCAAGGTGGCCATCAATAAACCAAAGACAGTGGTCCTGGGCAAACAACCCGCCGACACATTGATATGGATTTCCAGCTTCCAAAAGCATGAGAAAATAAATTTCTGTTGTTTAAACCAACCAGTCTGTGATATTTTGTCTTGGCAGCCCCAGAAAAGTAATACACTATTTAACGTTCCTCAATATTTAAGTATTTCAGCTGGGATTAACCCCTTTAATTTTTTTTTTTTTTTTTAATTTTTTTTTTCAACGTTTATTTATTTTTGGGACAGAGAGAGACAGAGCATGAACGGGGGAGGGGCAGAGAGAGAGGGAGACACAGAATCGGAAACAGGCTCCAGGCTCCGAGCCATCAGCCCAGAGCCCGACGCGGGGCTCGAACTCACGGACCGCGAGATCGTGACCTGGCTGAAGTCGGACGCTTAACCGACTGCGCCACCCAGGCGCCCCAACCCCTTTAATTTTTAAAGACACTTACTTAATTGCATGATAACCACTGATTTATAACTAAAACAAAAGCCAGAATTTTGCTTGAAGATAAGTTCATAGCAGCTTAATTAATGTCATTTGGATTAGCAACATTTACTGAATGCCAAATATGTTTCAGACATTGTGAATGGATTCTAGAAACACCAAGATTAATTAAACACCATCCCTGTCATTAAGGCACATATGGTGCAAGGAAGGATAATGACAAACATTCCATTAATTCTGTCCAGTGGTGCAGCCAGCCATCGGGGCTGGGAACCACGGCTAGAATCTCAACTCTATTCGTAGGTGATGTTGACGAACGTCTGATGAATTGGTGGGCAGGCTCTATGAGCCGCTTCTTCCCAGAAGGCCAAATCCTAACAGAAGCTCGTCCTAACAAAAAAAGGACACGTGTTGTTCCCAGAACAAAGTCGTTCTTGTCAGCAGCATCAGGACACCTCCCGAGGCCTACTTCATGCTCTTAATACCTATTTGTTGCAGAAGTAAGACATATGATAGACTAGCACGTTGCCTTCTGCTCTGTCTTGCGGAGTGAGCCTGTATGACTAGGGGACAGAGCTGACTCTCAGACTAGAATTTGTTTTGGAATAGGTCATAAAAATGATCTGCATTTCCACCCTACCAACCAACAATTTATTCCTTGCTAATATGGCTTCCAGATAGTTCCCACACCTTCTGCATACAACAGCCAATACTGAAAACAGTGTGCAATCTCAGATAATTTCTACTACCTGAGTCAGCTCTATCATTGATTATCTTATTCACTCTTTGTTTCCTAGCAATTGTGTGTGTGTGGCGGGGGGGGGGGGGGGTGCTCAGGGGGTAGGAGGTACAGGGTGAATGTGTGAAACTTTCTTTACATTTTCAGAAAAAGTGCCTTAGGGACATTTTGAATAGCAATTTTCCGGCTCTGTGAATGTACAACTGTCCTTAAAAAAGAAATTAGGGGCTCCTGGGTGGCGCAGTCGGTTAAGCGTCCGACTTCAGCCAGGTCGTGATCTCGCGGTCCGTGAGTTCGAGCCCCGCGTCAGGCTCTGGGCTGATGGCTCAGAGCCTGGAGCCTGTTTCCGATTCTGTGTCTCCCTGCCCCTCCCCCGTTCATGCTCTGTCTCTCTCTGTCCCAAAAATAAAATAAAAACGTTGAAAAAAAAAAAAAAGAAATTAATTAGGGGCACCTGGGTGGCTCAATCGGTTGAGCGTCCGACTTCGTCTCAGGTCATGATCTCACGGTTTGTGAGTTCGAGCCCCACATCGGGCTCTGTACTGACAGCTCGGCGCCTGGAGTCTGCTTAAGATTCTGTGTCTCCCCCTCTCTCTCTGCCCCTCCCCTGCTCATGCTCTGTCTCTCTCTGTCTCAAAAATAAATAAAAACATTAAAAAAAAATTTAAGAAATTAATTAGAGTTAAGAAAGTCAAAATCACTATGTTCTATATATCACCCCACCACTGGAATGCTGGCACCACATTTCCCTTCCTTGGTCGCACGCTGGCTGTTAGACAGGAGACCCACATAGAGAGCACAGTCAGAAACAAAGATGTGTATGTATCCAAGCAACAAATGGCAGCCTGAGGAAACCAGGGGTGCAACTGCTGGTCTCTTGAGTTGCCGATCTTTCTGCTGTTATAAAGATCCTTCATTTAAGTCATAGTCTGTCCTTTGTTTTTGTTTGCAAAACCCTATAAAGAAAAAGAAAAGTAGCCTTCGTTTGGCTTTGATGATATAAGTCACATACTACATTTGAGAAATATGTCCTCTGGTCCTCACGGGAATTAGGAGAGGTTACCTATGTCTTTCAAAAGAGCACTTATTTTAAGGCTACAAAGGAATAATAACATCACCAAGGATTGGTAGGATGAACGAGTCAGAAGTGGTAACTCTCGACTTCCCACATTTGGTTGTGAGCTGTTTGTCATCACTCCTATCGGGGATATAACTACAACAACAGTTTTGGAGTGAAGAATAACTCAGCTGAGCTTTGCATTTCAAACGCCTGGGAAAGCAAATTCGAGAACTTTAGACTGTCGGTGGATATACAGAATGAAGGACAGGGAGGTGGACTGTAGTTAGAGAATCAACAGTCTCTGCATAGAGGTAGTAATTGCACTTCTATATGCACTATAGGATGGAATACATCTCTAACCAAGTAATAGTATATGTAGAAAGAGAAAAGAAATAGCTTACAAGAGAATCCTAGGTTGGAGTAAAACACACACACACGCACACCACACAAATATAAAACAACAACAACAACAACCCCAACTACAGCAACAAAGGCCATGGGGTTGGGATAGATGGCCAAGTGGTAGAAAGGAATTTAAAAAAAGGCTCAGAAGAGAGAATGGTGTTAAGCCAATCTTGGGAAACAAGGATTTCAAAGAGGAAATGATCCACCAATTCACCTGTTGCAGAATATAATGTCAGCTAATAAGTGGAAAAGGCCTGTTGGATATAGGAATGAAAATATAACTGTGCAGTAGCCGAACGATGCAAAATGCAGTTAGAAAGGTTTAGGTTTAAAGCCTTTTTAAAGTTAAAAAAATAATGTAAAAAACTTGGAAAGTATCAGCTTCTGGCTATCCCTTACACTGTTTTCAAACATCACACACACACACACACACACACACACACACACACACACACACAAAAATACATAAGACTTGATTAGAAAGTGGAGGGAATCTATTAGTTGCTCCATTTCAACCTTGAACTTTCCCCATTAATAACGAGGTGGAGCGTGGATCCAGAATTGCTTGAATCCTACGACCCATTTTCATTTTCCTTTCTTATAGAATGAATTGGAACACAAAAGCTTTCAATTTAGGGCAAGGTGAGCCAACTACTTTTGAAATTTTAAATCTAATATTGATTGGCATCTAGAAAAGAATTTCCTTCCTCCATCTCTCCTTCCTTTCTCCCTTCTTCCCTCCCCCCTTCCTCCCTGCCTCCCCTCCTCCCTCCCTTCCTTCCTTCCTCTCTTCCTTCCTTCCTTCCTCTGTTTCTCTCTTTCCTCCCTCTTTTTTGACAATTTAGTGACTTTTCTGCTAAGGCAAAAGTGACTTAGAGTGACATATGAAACATCCAGGATGGCTAAAGAAACTAATTTTTACTTTTCAGTTGTCTCCTTCTCCATCCCCTGTTCTTTTCTGTTTTACTCTTTTTTCCCCCTCAATCTTTCTCCACTACAGTTTCTTCTTTTCCCCATCTTCTTATCCACTGTCTTCTTCCTCTCCCCATTTTCCCTTTAGAAACTCAAGAAATATACTGAAACATTCTTTTACGAACTCACAAAATCTACCAAAGAGTGTTTTCAAACTCTTCTTTTAATTACAGGATGACTGGTAGTGTGTTACTTTTATCAGTAATGCCAAGATAGGAGCAGGGACACTTGGAGTCATGGTATGATCAAAATGAACTTATAAGAGCCCCGGGGTGAGTCAGAGGCTTATAGAATCTCTCTTGTTCATATGACAAAATGAAGTATGGGATATCTGCAAAAGAATGTCTTAAACTCACACCTCCATACTTTGTTCTTCAAGTCCACTGCAAATAAAATCTTTTGTGAAATTCTTTCCATTGAGTCTGTTGCTGTATTCTTTAGTTATTCTTTTAGTCTTTCAAACAAGAATAAACCATGTTTGATCAAAGATAGCTTCTTTGGGCAATTTCTTTTTGTTTGAACTTTAATATTTATCTTTGGGACTTTATACTCTTAAGAGTCTAGCTTCAGAACTTAGAAAAAGTAATGCTAGCAACACTGTTTAACCAAATATAAATTCAGTATCTCAACATTCTATGCAACTTATAGAATGAGAGCGATGGAATATTACCTTTCCCTGTGCAATTACATCACTCCTAAACCAGTCTTATTTTTGGACACACAGCTTAATTAAACAAAAAATAAAAAAAAAAAATGTGTGTGAAGTCTATTTCAAATTACTGATATTTCAAAAGAAATTTAGAAACAGCATGATTTGAATTTTAAAATGAAATTTTGTGGACTAACTCTAAAAGTTTTCAAAGAAATAGCTTTTATAAAGATTTAGGAGAGATTCTTAAAAAAAAAATGAAATCCTGCATGCATGGCCAGCCCCAAGTTGAGACATGAAATCAATGATATGTAGCTCTGACTAAAGAGGGGAGAAGATGCATGATAGTTTCTATTCCACCATCCCTCCACCAGAAACTCCATCATGGGGACCTCCTCCATTTTCTCCCTGAGACTTTGTCAAATTGTGAACGTGTGTTGGAAAAAGCAAGGTAACGGAGATACTCCTGAACATATTGTGAATTATTTTTCAAATGTCACCATTTTCATTCCAGATCACCATTTAGAGTTTTTAGTTGTTCATGAAAATATGAAATATCTTAATGACTTCTCTTTCATATATATTTTATCACAGCCTCCTTTTTTGTGTATGTCTTGCTCCAGTTGGGTTTCTCATTAATGTAACTGCCTGAATAATGATGATTTTCTTATTTTCACTTGTGAATGTTTATATTGTTTTGTATCACACAATCTAATGTTCTTTGTCTACTGAAATTCATTCCTTCTTTTTCTTTTCTTTTCTTTCTTTCTTTCTTTCTTTTTTTTTCTTTTTCTTTCTTGCTTGCTTTCTTTCTCTTTTGTTTTCTTTTCTTTTCTTTATTCCTTCTTTTCTTTTTCCCCCTTTTTCTTTTCTTTCTTTCTTCTTCTTAAAAGGCACAATTAGCTTTTAGTTACCAAAAGATGTTACATAACTTAAATGTAAGTACCACATTTGGTTTTCCTCTGATTTCTGAGTTAGAGTTTTTAGTATAGCTTATGTAACTTCTTACAAACAAATAAACACAAAACAGCAATAAGAGAAAACAAACCGGCTTAATACTCTACCTTTAAATGGAGGCACATTCAAGGAAATGGGGACCAGACTTCCCAAAATTATTTGAAACAAAATTTTATCTAAGTCTACGAGAAAATGGGAAGCAGAGATTTAATTCCTTGTATGTATTAAAAAAGAAAAAAAAAAACTTCTAAAAGTCCTTCCTCCATTCTGTTGCCATGTCAGGACAGAGAATAGGGTGAGGCAAGTGAGGCAAGACCATAGGTGCAAAATTTAAGCAGACATTAAAAAATCCCAATGACAAACGCCAATTGGTCCTTTCAATGCACCATTGAAAAGTCAAAGTTAATGCAAAACATCCACGATGAACAAAGGCTTGAAATTTTACTTAAGGACAGCATTCAACCTCATACTTGCACAACTCCCTTCCCTTATAGGCCCTTAGACCTGGCCCTGGTGTTTGCAGGCAATTCCTTCCTCACACGTACTGGTGACAGTTGCTTTCAATATTTAACTCTTGATGCACACAAAGCTACCAATCTCTCTCTCTCTCTCTCTCTCTCTCTCTCTCTCTCTCTCTCTCTCACACACACACACACACACACACACACACACACAAAAAAAAAAACACACACACACACACACACCACTTCTCCCTCTATTCTACTAAAGTAGTTCTCTCATTTACTCTCCTTTCTTTAACAGAAACTAGCTCTTAGGATAATACCATATTCTCTTGGGTTTCTCTATTTTTCTGTATCCCCTTATTAACTCTATTATGCACAATAAAAGTGGGCTCAATGACTGACCCAATGAGAAAGACTCTTTTACCCTTAGAAGGATGGTGTTTAGGCTTAATGAAGGGAGAGATGTTACATAGTGTGATATGTTGATAATGGCAAATAACCTTATATCCACACAGACATGGCCAGTTTGTCAGTACTTTCGCATAAGGTACTCGTATGTTCCTTTCCCATCACTAGCATAAGGAGTATATTATTACCATCCCTTGTTGAATATGAGAAAATAGGCACAGAGAGGTGATTTACCTGTTCAAGTCTACTGCAAGTTTCTGTGTTTAGTGGATAAGTTGGATAACCCAATTCTTTCCTGTTTTTGTTTAAAATTCTGTATTTGAAGACAATTTAGAATTTGAACTCCCAACTGTAGAATTATTATTCATGCGAATGCTTCCGGTGTGTTGTGAGAAATGTGTTAACGGGATAAGCTAGGTGTATATCCTACCATATAATAGCAATTATTCTGACTCTGCCAAATAAAACAGAAGTATACAATAGGCTTGTGTCTGCGTTTCCAACCAGTTTTGACAACAATGATGGTACGTGCTGTAAAAAAAAAAAAAAAAAAAAAAAAAAAAAAAAAAAAAAAAAAAAAAAAAAAAAAAAACACCATCCAAAAATAGTTTCCTTGACTTTTGGGTTGATTTGTCTGTCAAAATGATGAACCAATTGTGCAAGGAGAATCAACACTTAGGGGGGTATCTTTTTTTTTTACCTGTCACAGCAGTCTGTCCTGCCAGAGTGTAGCTGATAAAAATGCCTGAAGTCTTCCCTTATCAGCCAACTATAGTCCTGATTTTAAAGAAGAAAAATTCAGTGCAAACCAAGATTCTCAGGAAGTAATATCATGATAAACATTCTCAAAATAATGGAAGCGATAGCTTTTGAATCTCAATCCGCTATACCACAAACTCTTATCATTGATGATTATTAATTATTCATTTATTCACATATTCTTCTATATTTCATACCAACCTCCATACCAAAGTACTTATGTAAGAATTCAAGCTACAGCCATTAAGGGAAAGGGTCATACCCCTCTGGAATGCTCAAAAAAATGTATCAAATTATTTTCTAAAATAGCCCAAAGCAGCTGAAGTAGTTTCAGATTGCTTCAGGCATTCTTAAATTCCTAAGTGACAAGTGTTATGAAATTTAGCTGTAATCATCTTTCTTATTCAAGAAAAAGTTAATAATTGCAAAAAATAGACACTCGCTTCTCATATTTGCACATTTTAAAATGGAGAACAAAGTGTACAATGCCCTCCAGATAATATTTATCTTTCACCAAAAATGTTAAATAGTGCTGACTAGAGAAAACTAACAAAATAGATTTCTTCAGACAGTTCTGAGTCTAGAAGGCATCACCTTCTTTAACAACAGCACCTGGGAAAAGAGCTGCAAAAGTAGTTATATTGGGGTGAAAATTATCATTCTTTTGTGCAGATTTCTGGGGAAAAAATGGTCCATGTTAATTCACTAAGAATCAAGAAAAGATAGTTTAATATTGTTTATTGAACCAGAGTCATTTCATAAAACTAGGACTCATACTAACATATAGTAAATTCCACTGTAGATAAATATTGTTTAATATATTTTGGCATATTTTTCACATTCCCTGACAGCCAAGGACCTGAGTGTGGTATATTAGTAGACCATATTAATAGTAAAACTTGGCAACATAGTAGTGAATGGCAGTAAAAAGAATTTTCTACTTCATACTCAGGCTGAATAGGATGTTAAGGATCTCCTCTCTCTTCCAATCCAAGAATATTTCTGAGAGACAATCATCCACGTTTACCACAAACTAATAGCACACAAAAAGCTCACTAACTGGTAATTCCTTGGCTTTTAAGGTGCTTGTCTTTTTTTCTTTTTCTTCACTATTTTGAGTTAAAATCCGCCATTTTATTAAGTTCTTCCCATTGTGCTTACGTGTCTTACGGAACACTCCTGAATAATTTTAGTATTTCTTCCATGTAGTAGGTCATCAAAATCAGGAAGCTGCTGCCTGTTCTCTTCTATGGTTTCTAGCTCCTCTATTCACATATCTCCAATTTCTTCAACTGTTGCATTTATAACATCCAAATTAGACACCTAAACTCCATCTCAACCCCCAAATTTCTTTCTTAGATGTTTTCAAGCTTGTGAAACACAGGCACCATCATAGGAATTCAGATATACTGACATAAAAATAGAATTGGTTTCAAAACTAACACAGAGAACTGAGCTTCTGACGGTCAAGACCTCTGACCAGAGCCTTTTCTGTCTTGGTCAATGGCAGGTGTACTTTTCCTGTTGCTGTTCTTTTTCTCCTTATCTCAAACTCACTCTCTTTCCCTTTCTGTCTCTGTGTCTCTCCCCAGATTTAATATGGTGAGAATTTCTTTCTATCTTTCAAATGTATTCAAGTTTTGGCCACCTCTCACCTTCCCCATTACTATGACGTGGTCCATGACGACACTATTGCTTACTGGAAATAGCTTCTCACATAGGCTGCCTGGCTCCCCCCTAGTTGCCTATCATAGCACAGTACCCTTCTCCAGCATCGTGGGTCCTGTTCAACCACACGTAGGCTTACGGCACTGCTGTGCGATAAACCCTTCAGGTTTGCCCTGCTCTCGGAGAGGATGTGCTTTCTCTCCCCTCCAGTGTAACTTCCCATATTCTGCAGCCGGGCCTTCCACCTCTCACTCTGATCTAGCCCCACCAGTCTCCTTGCTATGTTGCAAAAGGACAGGCGCACTGTCATCCGAAAGCAGGATTTCTCAAACGTCACCACTACTGACCGGATATTTTGGCTGGAAAATTCTTTGTTATAGGGGACTGTTCTGTATACCACTGGCCTCTATTCGCTAGATACCAGAAGAAAGCCCTGCCCCCAGTTGCGCAACCCAAACTTACATCCAGACACTGCCGAACAGCCCAAGGGGGTCAGAGTAGCTTCTAGTTGAAAGTCACTACCTTAGGGCCTTGGTGTTTTGTATTTCTTCTTCCTAGAAGAGTATTTAACATTATATGTATTCTTTCTCCTGAACTTTACCTAAATATCCAGGTTTTTTTTTTTCTAACTTTCTTGGCCACAATAATTAAAATTTAACACAAACTCCTATTTTACATGTTTCTAGATGTCTGTTTTTTTTTTCAAATTTACCCAGAGCTAATATATTTTTTAAAGACACTTTTTGAGCAATTTTAGGTCCTCTGAAGGGAAGGTACAGAGATTCCACATATACTCTCCGCCCTCACAGACCCACAGCCTCTCTCACTATCAACATCCCACACCAGAGTGGTACTTTTGTTACACTTTGTGAATCAACACAGACACATCACTAACAACCAAGGTCCAAAATTTACATTCAGGTTCATTCTTGATGTAAAATCTATAGGTTTGGATGGACAGATGTATCTGTGTCTATCATTGTAGTATCAGATAGAGTGGCTTCGGTGCCCTAGAAATCCACTGCACAATAGTCCACTGTCTGGATGGACCACAGTTTATTTATCCGTTAACCTACTGAAGGCCATCTTGATTGCTCCCAAGTTTTGGCATTTAAAAAATTTTTTTTTTCAACGTTTATTTATTTATTTTGGGACAGAGAGAGACAGAGCATGAACGGGGTAGGGGCAGAGAGAGAGAGGGAGACACAGAATCGGAAACAGGCTCCAGGCTCTGAGCCATCAGCCCAGAGCCTGACGCGGGGCTCGAACTCACGGACCGCGAGATCGTGACCTGGCTGAAGTCGGACGCCCAACCGACTGCGCCACCCAGGCGCCCCAAGTTTTGGCATTTAAATAGTGTTGCTAGAACCACCCATGTGAAGGTTTTTGTGTAAACGTAAATTGTCAATTCCTTGGATAAATCCTAAGGAGCACAACCATAGAATCATAAGGTAAGAATATGTGTAGATTTGTAAGAAAATGACAAACGGTCTTCCCGAAACGGCTGTGACATTTTGCATTCCCACCAGAAATGTCTGGAAGTTCCTACCTCTCGGCATCCTCGCCACCGTTCAGTGTGGTCAGTGTTTGGGATCTGGCCCATCCTAATAGATGAGCAGTAGTATCTCATTGCTGTTTTAATTTGCATTTCCCTGATGTCATATGATATGGGGCATCTCCTCATCTTTATTTGCCATCTGTATATCATCTCTGGTGAGGTGTCTCTTAAGGTTTTTGGCCCATTTTTTTAATTGGGGTTTTTGTGTTCTTTTTATTTTGGATAGCTGTCTTTTATAGTATGTATCTTTTGCAAATAAGCCCCCCTCCTCTGTGATTTGTCTTCTGATTCTCTTTTTTTTTTTTTTTTAATTTTTTTATTTTTATTTTTTTTTTTCAGCGTTTATTTATTTTTGGGACAGAGAGAGACAGAGCATGAACGGGGGAGGGGCAGAGAGAGAGGGAGACACAGAATCGGAAACAGGCTCCAGGCTCTGAGCCATCAGCCCAGAGCCCGACGCGGGGCTCGAACTCACGGACCGCGAGATCGTGACCTGGCTGAAGTCGGACGCTTAACCGACTGCGCCACCCAGGCGCCCCTCTTCTGATTCTCTTGATATTGCCTCTTGTGGAACCAGAAGTTTTCAATTTTAATGAAGTCTAGTTCATCTATTTTTATCACGGACCATGCCTTTGGCGTTGTATCTAAGGTCATCATCATCCTCAAGGTCAGCCAGGTTTCTCCCATGCTGTCTTCGTAGGATTTTATACTTTTACATTTCACATCTAGGTCTGTGATCCATATTGATTTTATTTTTGTAATACATTTGAGGTCTGTGTCTAGATTCATTTCTTAGTTGTGGATGTCCAGTTGTGCCAGCACCATTTGTTGAAGAGACCACTTTGCCCCACTGTGTTACCTCTGCTCCTCTGTCAAGGATCAGTTGACTATATTTGTGTGGATCCAGTTCTGGCCTATCTATTCTGTTCCACTGACCTACTTGTCTGTTCTTTTACCAATGCCACACTGACTTGTTTACAATAGCTTCTTAGTAAGTTTTCAAGGTGTATTACATCAGTCTTCCACCTTCATTCTCTCTCAGTATTATGTTGACTATTGTGGGTCTTTTGTCTATCTCTAAACTTCAGAATCTGTCAACGTTCACGAAATAACTTGCTCAGAAGGGAGACAAAGGAAAAAGAATGAAGACTAACAGACTTCACGCATTTTAGGAAAATAATAAAAGGCTATAATGCTGAAGATTAATGCCTATTCTGAATGACTGCTGAAATCAGGAAAGCATCCCTTGAGACTGCAGATCTCTGGTTAACCAAAGAGTAGAGAGGGCACTCTAGTGGACAGCTCATTGTAAGAAACAAAACCAACGACTCTTTCATCGGAACATGATTTTTGTCTATCCTTCACGGTAGTGGAGGGGGAAGGACCAAAGGGAAATCAAGGTACAAATAACCCCCCCCACCACCAAACAATAAATGAATAATAGATGATGAACACAGACCCAAAAATATCGTGCTAAGGCAAAAGAAAATTCCAGCCAAATGCGTTACTTGGCATTTGAACAACATAATTAAAATATGGCCTTTAAGAAGGCCATGGGTGGAGAGATAATTAAAGGCTTAAATCGACTCCACTATCAGCCTGAAATTATTAAAAACTATAAAGATGTAAGTTTCTTTCCTCTTCTCTTCTCAAAGACATTTATCACCAAACTTTGAGCCCACCATTTTAAGGAACTTGAAAAGAATTGGGAAAAGGCACTACTCTACTTACAAAATCATTCTATATGCCTCCTTTGAATTGTTTGCTAGGTCTGTACCAACCTAACAGAACAACCCAATTTTGGTATATTCCTCACATTCTGTCTATCTGTCTGATTATACTTTGTTATTCTTTTAGTAAATTGGATTATGTCAAACATACCATATGGTACCTACTCTCATGACAGAATACTAGTTGCTTTTTATGTCAATACATTTAGTTCTTTCATTAAAACAAAACAAAACAAAACAGCTTTATTTTTGAGAGAGAGAGACACATCACAAGGAGGGGAGAGGCAGAAAGAGAGGGAGACTCAGAATCCAAAGCAGGCTTTAGGCTCTGAGCTGTCAGCACAGAGCCTGACACGGGGCTTGAACTCATGAACCGTGAGATCATAACCTGAGCCAAAGTTGGATGCTAACTGTCTGAGCCACCCAGGCTTCCCTAGTTGTTTCATTTTCATACAGTCTATATGCAATACCATTACAAAAAGATATCACAAATTATGTAATAAGGTTAATAAAACCTCGATTCAATATTTAATATAAAAACTCTGCAATGATTATTTTCATGTATGTTAGTGAATTGTTTCATTATTATTAGTATGTATTTCAAGATAAGGTGTTTATGAGTTGAATGGCATAGATCTAAATTTTTTTTTTTTATTTCCAGATACTTCAAAATAGGTTGTATACATTATCTAGTCCACACATTAATAGAATGTACCCCCCAGCCTTTGGGCTCTTTTTTTAAAAAAAATTTTTAATGTTTATTCATTTTAGTGGGAGAGAGAGAGAGAGAGAATGTGAGCAGAGGAGGGGCAGAGAGAGAGAGAGGGAGACAGAGAATCTGAAGCAGGGTCCAGGCTCTGCACTGTCAGCACAGAGCCGGAGACAGGGCTTGAACCCACAAACAGCAAGATCATGACCTGAGCTGAAGTCGGACGCTTAACCGACTGAGCCACCAGGTGCCCCATGGGCTCTTTCAATATTTGATAACTTTCCTCATATTTTAGTGAAACAAAAGGCATTTTTTTTGCATTCATGTTACTATTAAAGAGGTAGATCATATTGTACCTTTCAAAATTATTTTTTTTGCTTCTTGGCTTTTCATGTCCTTTACCTTTTTCCTAGTTTTATTAGTTACTTTCCAAAAAAATCTATATATATTTGATTTTTCAGGGATGATGGCAGAAGAGGAAGACCCTAAGCTCGCCTTGTCTCACTGATCCCAATAGATAACACCCACATCAGAGTAAATGACCCAGAAAACAATCCAAAGACTGGAGAAAAGACTCTCTGCAGTTAAATGTAGGGAGGAGGCCACATCCAAGAGGGTAGGAAGGGCAGAGATATGGTCAGGAGACAAATGGACCTGTGGGACTGTCTACAGAAGGGAGAGACACCTGAGCATGGAAAAGGAAAGGACCAGATGTCACGCCAAGCACGTTAGGCACTAGGAATCCACAGAAAATCAGAGGGGGATAGTTTCACTAGTTCTTACAATCAGCATAGCTTAAGTAAACTTGGAATTTTAAAAATCAGTGGGCTTGGCTCTGGGAGAGCTGGGAGGACAACAGGAAATTGATTCTCCACCCTGGAAGAGATAGTAAAATGAATAGTCCCTTAGAGATACAGCATAAGAGCAGTAGTTTGAAAACCACCAGGGGTATAAGGGACAATGAGTTGTTTACTAATCTCCGAGCTTGTGCTAGAGGACCAAGAACTGATGGGAGACTTCTCCAGGAACAAAGGAGCTGACTGGTGCCATTTCCCTTCCCCACCCCCCAGCCTAGACACGGAGCCACCTGTGGGAACCAGCACAGTGCTACCATTCCCTATATAACTTGCTAACAGTGCAACCTGTCCCCGTGGTCTGAAAACACACCCCTTCCAGCCAGGCCTTGGTTCCAGGTGCCCTCCTACAACACACCTGTGCAAACCTTGCTAACACTGGGTCTTCTTACCCTTTCATTCTCTGGCGGACCTGCCTCCTTTCATATGTCCTGGGCCAGAACCCATCCAAAGTGATGTCAAAAGCATGTCAGGGTGCAAGCAGCCCCTACAGAGACCAGCACTACTCCAAACTGCCTCCTGCCCCAGGGAGAGGGTAAGATAACCACACACACCAGTGCAACCATGGTCCAGGAGGGGCTGGAGGCAGACCTCTGGTCTAACTACAGGCCCCACCCGGCAACAAAAGCTTCTCAGGGGACAAGATGGAGAAGGCACCCACCAATTTGCTGCAACCGGATCTCTGGCAAATTCCTGGTCTGACTTAATACAAGCCCAAGGCGGCCATAGACTGTCCCACTAACAACACAGAGACCAAACCCTGCCCACAACAGGCACAGCGAACCATCATAGACAACTGGACTGAAGGAAAAAGCAGCTCAGCCACAAGAGTAGGGCACAAGCAACACCAGAGATACCCCTGAAGCACCAGGTACTTGTTAGTAGGGAACACTACACTGTAGGCCACTACAGGACCTCTTCTTCATAAGGCCACTACTTTTAAGAGCAAGAGACATAGCTGATTTTCCTAACACAGAAACAGACACAGAGATTTAGAAAAAATGAGGAAACAAAGGAATATACCCCAAAAGAAAGACCAAGGCAAAATCACCACAACAGAGCTAAACAAAATGGAGACAAGTAATATGACTGATAGAGCATTTAGAGTAATGGTCATAAAGATACTCAATGGACTTGAGAAAAGAGTGGAGACCTCGGTGAGACCCTTAAAATTAAAATACATTGACTAGAGGAAGCAGAGAACAGAGCGAGAGAATGAAATCAAACTGAACAGGAGGGAAGAAAAAAATTATAATAAAAATAGACTTAGGGAACTCAGTGGCACCATCAAGCACAATAATATTCACATCCCAGGGATCTCAGAGGAAAATAAGAGAGAAAGGGGGGCATAAAATGTATCTGAAGAAATAATAGTTGAAAACTTCCCAAACGTAAGGAAGGAAAGAAAAATTCAGATCCAGGAGGCCCAGAAAGCCCCCAGCAAAATGAATCCACAGAGGTCCACACCAAAACACACACAGTAATTAAAATGGCAAAAAGTAGTGATAAAGAGAGAATTGTAAAAGCAGCAAGAGAAAATAAAATGGTTACATACAAAGGAAACCTCATAAGTCTATCAACTAATTTTTTAGCAGAAAATTTTGCAGGCATTCCCCAGAAGGAAATGGCATGATATACTCAAAGCACTGAAAGAAAAACCCCCGCAGCCATGAATACTCTATCCAGTAAGGCTATCATTAAGAATAGAAGGAGAGATAAAGAGTTTCCCACACAAACAAAATTTAAAGGAATTCATGATCACTAAACCAGCCCTACCATAAATGTTAAAGGGAACTCTCTGAGTTGAAAGGAAAGACCATACATAGGAATAAGAAAGAAGGAAACACAGAAGCAGTAAAACTAGGTATATCAATAATAATCAGTCGAAGGATTCACAAAATAAAAAGATGTAAAGTACAACACCCTATATACATCAACAAGAGTGGGAGGAGAGTAAAGAATGACTTTAAACTTAAGTGACCATCAACTTAAATAGACTTATATTTGCAGAGCATGTTACATACAAACTTAATGGTAACTGCAAATCAAAAACAAGTACTAGACATGCAAAGGGAGAGAGAGAGAGAGAGAGAGAGAGAGAGAGCGAGCGCATATTACTAAAGAAAGCCAGCAAACTATGAGAGAAGAGAGCAAGAAAAAAAGGAATGGAGAAAAACTAGAAAACAACCACAAAACCAGTAACAAAATGGAAATAAGTGCATATCTATCAATAATTACTTTGAATGTAAATGGACTAAATACTCCAATCAAAAAAGATAAGGTGAAAAAATGGATATGAAAGTGGCACCCTACAAGAGACTCATTTCAGATCTAAAGACCCATGCAGGTTGAAAGGGAAAGGATAGGAAAGCATTTTTCAGTCAAGTGAAAGTGAAAAGAAAGCCAGGGTAGCAATACTTGTATGAGATAAAATAGACTTTAAAACAAAGACTTTCATAAGAGACAAATAAGGATACTATATTATCATAAAGGGAACAATCCAACAAGAAGATATAAAAATTATAGATATTTATGCATCTAATACAGAAGTACCCAAATATATAAAACAGCAAATAACAAATAAAAAGGAAGTAATCCATAGTAATATAATAATAGTAGGGGACTTTAACACCTCACTTACATCAAAGGATAGATCATCCAAATATAAAATAAACAAGGAACAGTGGCTTTGAATAACACATTGGATCAGATGGATCTAACAGATACTCAGAACATTCCATCTTAAAACTGCTGAATACACATTCTTTTCAAGTGCACATGGAACATTCTCCAGAATAGATCACATTTAAGGCCACAAAATAAGTCTCAACAAATTCAAAAAGTCTGAAGTCATACCACCCATCTTATATGACCACAACATTATGAGATAGAAAACAACCACAAGAAAAAAATCTGGCAAAAACACAAATATATGAAGGCTAAATAACATGCTACTAAACAGTGAATGGTTCAAACAAGAAAGCAAAAAAGAAAAAAGAAAAAAACATAGACATGAATGAAAATGAAAATTCAATGGTCCAAAACCTTTGAGACACAGCAAAAGCTGTTATAAGAGGGAAGTTTATAGGAATACAGGCATACTTCAGGTTGCAAGAAAAATCTCAAATAAACCACGTAACCTCACGTCTAAAGGAGATAGAAAAGTAAGAACAAACAAAATCCAAAAGAAGTAGAAGGAAGGAAATAATGCAGATTAGAACAGAAATGAATAAAATGGAAACTAGAACAAAAACAAACAAAACACAATACAGCAGAGCAATGAAACCAGGGTCTGGTTATTTGAAAAGATCAATAAAACTGGTAAACTTTTAACCAGGAGAAGAAGAAGGAGGAGAAGGAAGAAGGAAGGAAAGAAGAAGGAAGAGGAAGAGGAAGAACAACAACAAGAGGAAGAAGAGGGAGAAGAAAAAGAAGAGGAGGAAGAGGAGGAGAGGGAGGAGGGGGAGGAGAAAGAAGGAAAAGGAACTCAAATAAAAATCAGAAAGGAAAGAGGAGAAATAACAACAGACACCACAAAAAATACAAATAATTTTAACAGATTATAAAAAATATGTATTCCAACAAATTGGACAACCTAGAAGAGATGGATAAATGTCTAGAAACATATAACCCCCCAAAACTGAATCAGCAAGAAATAGAAAATTTGAACAGACCAATTACCACTAATGAGGTGAAACTGGTAAACAAAAAACTCTCAACAAACAAAATCCAGGACCAGGTGCCTTCACAGTTGAATTCCACCAAACATTTAAAATTTTTTTTTAACATTTTATTTATTTTTGAGACAGGGAGAAACAGAGCATGAACAGGGGAGGGTCAGAGAGAGGGAGACACAGAATCTGAAACAGGCTCCAGGCTCCGAGCTGTCAGCACAGAGCGAGATGCAGGGCTCGAACTCACGGACCGTGAGATCATGACCTGAGCCGAAGTCGGCCACTTAACTGACTGAGCCACCCAGGCGCCCCCACCAAACATTTAAAGAAGAGTTAGTACCTATTATTCTCAAACTATTCCAAAAACTAGAAGAGAAAAAAAAGCTTCCAAATTCATTCTATGAGGCCAGCATCACTCTGATACCTAAACTAGATAAAGACACTCCAAAAAAAAAAAAAAAAGAGAGAACTGTAGGTCAATATGTCCGATGAATATAAATGCAAAGATTCTCAACAAAATATTAGCAAACTGAAACCAACAATATATCAAAAAAAAATCATTGTCAGGATGCAAGATTGTTTCAATATTTGCAAATCAATCAGTATGATATATCACATCAACAAAGAGAAAGGATAAAAACCATATGATCATTTCAGCAGATGGAGAAAAAGCATTTGACCAAGTACAACACCCAATCATGATAAAAATCCTCAACACAGTAGGTTTAGAGGGAACATATTGAATCTAAGGGAAACAGCCTTAGTCCCACACCATTAGAAAGCTGCCCTATTAGTCCTAGCTAGCCTAATTTTATACTTCTTTCATATGAAAGAGAAATAAATCTCCACTTTATTTTTTTAATCTGTATATATCATTTTTATGTCATACAAAAATTACAAAAGTATTTACAATTTGTTAGCTAACTTTAAAAGATGTATTAATCTGTCATATATCAGCTGATTTAAAATTCTATATTTGACACATTCTCTTACTGTTTGAAGGTTTAAGTATTTGTTTCATAGAATTTATTATTTTTATAAAGAGATGACATTTTAACTTGTGTGTGATTATTGTTTAAAAATAGATATTAAATTGACTGTAAACCATTAATTAATTCAGAATTTCTCAATTTATTTAAAGTTCCAGCTTTCCATTAAGTTACACTGAATCCATGAGTCTAATTCTGGATTTATTATGTCATTCTATAAATCAGTGCTGGGGTGTTTTAGTTCTGGCATAGCAAATCACTCTTTATCATTAGTTTTCAAAATTCCTTTTATAATTGTCTATATTTATTCTTAAGATAAATTTGAAAATAGATTTATATAATTGCTTTGTATCAGGTCATATTAGTAAATTCTTATTTTTAATCATCCCTCAGCTTATTGTCTTAGAAAACATTATTTCTCTAGTTATATGAAAAGTAACTTTAAAACATATAAAGAGAGAAGTTTGGAAAAACAGGGTACCATTTTAGAAAAAGCGTCGATCATTTCGCAAGTTTGTTGACTGCTGGTATGCCCGGTTCTGCTTTGTGTTCTTTCATGACCATTTTCAAATGCTTAACTGCAAATTAAGTTTGGTAAATACATGATTAAATTATACTCCAGTTAGAGTTTGTCAGATTTGGTAAAAAGTAGAGGAGGATGACCAGATAATTTTAAATTTCAGATAAACAACTTTTTTTTTTTTTTTGGTATGTCCCAAATGTTCAACACAAATCCAAATTTAACTGGAGGTCCATATTTTATCAGGCAATTCTAACTCTAGTACAAGGTCAAGTGACATTCAATTTAAAGAACTATCCTCAGTTTTAAGTTTGTAAGTTTATCTTTCCTAAAGTTTAGTGTGCATTCAAAAATGAATTAACTTTAAAAATCATAATTTCCATTTTATTCCTTTCACTTAAAATTTTGAATTTTCAAAAATACATGGCCTTTTAAAAAATGAAGTTGGTAAATGTTTGGTATCTTTGATTATCACAATAAAAAGTTGAAAACCTTATGTATAACAAGGTTCCCATTTAAAGTTAATAAAATCCAGGGTGCCTGGGTGGCTCAGTCGGTTAAGCGTCTGACTTTGGCTCAGATCACGATCTCACGGTTTGTGGGTTGGAGCCCCGCAGTGGGCTCTGTGCTGATGACTCAGAGCCTGGAGTCTACTTCGATTTCTGTGTCTCCCTCTCTCTCTGCCTTTTCTCTTCTCGTGCTCTGTCTCTCAAAAATAAATAAACGTTGAAAAAAATTTTTTTAAAGTTAACAACATTCAAAACCAGAGAACCTATAGTTTATGGCATACCCCTTAACTCCACTGCCTTGGAAAGAAAAGTAACGATGCTCCTACGTTGTTATAAATTTGTTGTGTAAAGCCCAGAGAGTAGCTACCAAAGATGAATTGTGAAAGGGCCCAGAGCAAAATTTCCAACCTGCACTTTGGGCTAGTATGCCAAATATTTTGTTGGGATTATCCAGAGTTGATCTACTCCAACAGCTCCACCTTGGGTGAGAATACACTTATGAATTCACAAAGCGTGGCAATTCATTTTATTTTCAAAAAATGCCACGTTTTAAAAATGAAAAGTGGGACCTGAGTAAAAAGCAATGTGCAAAAAATAGGATACCAGAATTCAGATTTTGACCATTTGAAGAAGCAGGTTTCATCTTGAAAATGTAAATTTTATTGCATTGTATTACAGATAAAAAGTGTGAAAGAATCCTGTGCATTCTTCTTGCTTGATCTCGCTTTACATGGTAATCTTTTACCTTTTTTTCCTTTATATCCTGTTCCACCCCCCTCCCTAAAATTCAACACATGTTTGTTCTTTTCCATTTTTATGCTTTTCTGTGTTCCTTGTTAAATTAAATCCTAAAAGTGTCAAAACGGTACCCATTCTTCTATAGCATTTATGATTTTTCAAAAATTATTGACAGCCAAAGGAGAATGGAGTTGCTCCATGAAATCACTGAGGGAAATTGAAATTAACATGAATATCCCTTATTTGAGCAACGGGGAGTTTAGCAGCTGCCAAGGGTAACAGACTAATTCAAGTCATTTCTATAAACTCTTCACTCAAAAAGAACAGGAATAAATTGCATTGAGTCTATTTGAATCAACATTATCTTTTGACTTTTTATTCTCTCGTAATTTTCACCCCCTCAACTACCTGCCTACCAGTGCTCAGTTCCATTTGATTTTGGGGAAGAAACCGGGGGAAAATTGTTAGATGGTACCCATTTCAATCTAATCTAATGTAGTCTGAAGTGGACATAAAGGGGCCCTATAGCAGATATACATGGTACCTGCTTGTGTTAATTCGAGAGTTCAATATGCAAAATAATATATTTATATTCTATTTCTAAATTAATAGTATAGGTATTCTCAGTTACTACCACTTAACTAATCCCATGCTGAAAGCATTAATATTTTGTCTGTACAACTCAGTGAGGAAAGCATTTTTCTTCTTAACTAGGATAATTTACTTATCCTCAGCTTCTTAACGTATCCATTTGGGAATAGGATTATAGTCTCATAAAATAATTTAATACTGTATTTGCTGTTTACTTCAAAAGCAATATAATATAATGCTATTATTAGAAACAATTATTTAATTGTTTGAATTAACAAATTAATATCATTCTCCTTTCAGAGTCCTTAAACATTTCAGGGGTGCCTGGGTGGCTCAGTCAGTTAAGCGTCCCACTCTTGATTTCGGCTCAGGTCATGATCTCACTGTTGTGAGATAAGCCTTGTATGGGGGGCGTGGGGGGGCTCTGCTGCTCCCTCTCACCCTCTCTCTGCCCCTCCCCTGCTCACACACTCTCTCTCTCTCTCAAAATAAATAAACATTAAAAAAATATATTTCAGGGGCGCCTGGGTGGCGCAGTCGGTTAAGCGTCCGACTTCAGCCAGGTCACGATCTCGCGGTCCGTGAGTTCGAGCCCCGCGTCGGGCTCTGGGCTGATGGCTTGGAGCCTGGAGCCTGTTTCCGATTCTGTGTCTCCCTCTCTCTCTGCCCCTCCCCCGTTCATGCTCTGTCTCTCTCTGTCCCAAAAATAAATAAACGTTGAAAAAATTAAAAAAATATATATATATTTCAGAGATGTGTTCATATCATGATTTAACCATATACCCTTATTTTAAAAGGTTTACTAAAAAAACTATTTCTTATCCTGTGAGCGTAATTGGATAGTGTGATATTGTGATTTATAATTAGAAATAAATTATATATATAATATTTTATATTATATGTATAATATATATTTTATGTTTTATATTTGGTCTAAATATATAAAATATATTTGGTCTTTGTCCACTGTGCCTGGCAGACTTCCTAAAACCTTTTTAATTTCCTGAGGGGAACCATAAAGGTGTCTTCTGTTATGTTAATGAAATGATTTATTGACTCCAATTTAGGATGGCAGCTGAGAAAGGACTGGAACTTTCAGTCTTACCCTCCAGACCCCAGGGTAGGAGAGCAGGACTGAAGTTTGAATCAGTTTCCAAAGGCTAGTGATTTCCTTGATCCTGCCTTTATAATTAAATCTCCATGAAAACCCAAAAGGACCAGGTTCGGGAAGTTCCTGAGATGGCGAACACGTGGAGATTTAGGAGACAGAATATGGGTGCTCCATAGCCTTTCCCCCCACACTGCCCTGTGCATCTCTGCCTTCTTGCTGTTCCTGCGTTACACCTTTTGCAATAAACTGGTAATCTAATAAGAAAATGTTTCTCTAAATTCTGTGAGCTGCTCTAGCAAATTAATCAAACCCCAATGAGGGGTTCATGAGAACCTCTAACTTAGAGCCAGTGGGTCAGAAGTGCAGGTTAACAACCTGAGCTTGAGGCTGGCTTCTGAAGTGGGAGAAGGGAGCAGACGTGAGGAACTGACCTTTTAACCTACGGAATCTGATGCTCTGGTAGATAGTGGCAGATTTGAGTTAAATTGTAGGACATCCAGCCAGTGTCCAGAGACTTGCTTGTTGGATGCCTGGGGTTATCACCACACCCACCCACCCCCACCCCCCCCACACACACACTAGAATTGGTTCCAGAATACTAAATAGATAGCACAGATCCTTTCATTGTTTTGAACACACTTCCGTTATAACAGCGTAAATTCTGAGTTGGCTAGAAATACTAATATTGGGGAAATATACACACAGTGATGGATAAATAGATGATAGACAGGTAATGTGTAACTTAAATGCTTCTGAAGTTACTTTATATATTTTTTTTCATTTTTTATTAGTTTTCTTTATTTTTGAGAGGCAGAGAGAGACAGAATGCATGTGGGGAAGGGGCAGAGAGAGAGGGAGACAGAGAATCCAAAGCAGGCTCCAGGCTCTGAGCTGTCAGCACAGAGCCCGATGAGGGGCCTGAACTCACGAACCGTGAGCTCATGACCTGAGCCGAAGTTGGACACTCAACCGACTGAGCCACCCAGGCCCCCCAATTACTTTATATCTTTATTATTAAATAATTTTAATCCAAAGCCCTCATATTAATCTTCCCACTCCTTCTTAGAAGCACATAGAAGAAGGAACTATTCTGAATTTGTTTTCTAAAATGTTGATTTAAGTACATGCATGTTTTTGTGAACTCAGAGCTCACAGTATCTTGCAGTATATTTATTATTTTTCCTTTCTTTAAATTAGTATTAATTGCCTTTTAATCAAAAAGTTATTACTTATGGGGGCTCTTTATATTTATTCATCAGCAGAGTGATTTGCTTGTGTTAGTTTTCAGTGTTTTCCAAATCCATGTTTATTTTTTTTACTTAACCTTGCATTGTAGTCCAATAATATGCTTAGAGTTAAAAAAAATTGCATGCATTTTCCTTTTGAACAACATTAAGAAGAATATTTTTTAGTTTTCAATAAAAGTTTCAATGGAATATGTAATTTCTGTTGGTTGGATAAAACATTTAATAATACCTACTAGCTTCTTTATAGTTAGCAATGAAATCAGCCCTCCTTTATTACACAAAATTGGTACCATCCATACTTTCATGTCCTTATGTCAAACTGCATAAAATTTAGTGATAAAAACAGAGCCTTCTTGCTCCAAGAAATACTTTGCTTAGAAGTCTGATTCACATCTTGCACTTTAAGACTTAAAGACTGTTCTTAAGAGCCACCGTGAGAGCCAGGATTCTCAGATGGCCCATGGTCCCTGTTCCTGAGGTTCACACCTTGTATCATCCTTCATTTAAGAGTGGGCAAAACCTGTAACTTGCTTCTAGCCCTTAGAATATGGCAGAGTGGAAGAGATTATGCGGATGTAATTAAGGTCCCAAATCAACTCTATTTAAGTTAATCAAATATACATCCACACATTTTGTTAGAGATTAGTAACACTTAAATGCTTAATTGTCTTCAAAAAAGTCTGATTAATTTGGAATGAGTATGTGATCCAAAAGTTCAATCAGTGTGCCTGCCTCCCACTCATACCGCAGATTTCAGAGTAATTGATAATAGCTTTTCTCCATAAACATTACAAAGGAAGATAGCGGTTTTTGAAAGAAATAAGCATGGGACAGGATACAGTATGGTAGTGTGTATACATATGTGCACACACACACGCACACACAATGGTCTTGAGTAAAATATAAAATAACTATAGATGAAACAAAATTTAAGAGAACATTAGGAAATAAAGTTCTGATTGAGATGTGGGTGAAGGTCCTGGAATGACTAGGTCAGTGTGTATGATTTGATTGTATTCTGATCTAACATGTGTGTTTTGTTTGTTTTTTGGGTTTTGTTTTGCTTTTTTGCTTTTGGTCTGTTGTGTTTCTTTTTCTTCTACTTTTTTTTAAATAGAAACAAAGACTTTATTTGTTGTTTTATATTTTTAGGGTTTAAGGTAGAATATAAGTATACAATATCTGGGCAAAGAGAAAAATCGTATGGTTATTTCAAATAATACAAGAAAGGCATCTTGATAAAACTTAATACTTCTACATTTAACTAGATATATAAGGAAACTTCATTATCATGGCAAATGTATACTTCTAAATAAAGATCCTCTAAGAGTATTTCTTTCTAAAGCATTGAAAGGAGCCGTTGTAAAAAATATGGTTGGCAGCAGTTGTGAGAAGAATTGGCATCTAAATAAATCTATGAATTCTCGGTTAATGTGGATACATAAAAATAATTAAAAATCTATCTAAAAATATTGTTGTCTTTTTTGCATTGGTATGTTATTTCCTAAGGATACTGGTGAGTGAGGTACACATTCTTCCAGCCCTGTGTGTCTATTATTCTAAATAATCCATTTCTTTTCATTAAGCCTCACTGTTTTCTTTATATCTTAAAAAAAGATACAGGTCCTATAATGCAAAGTTTTAAATTCCAGATAAGACATATAAACACTCCACATTCGGGGCACCTGGGTGGCTCAGTCAGTTGAGTGTCCGACTTCGGCTCAGGTCAGGATCTCATGGTTCGTGAGTTCGAGCCCCGCGTCGGGCTCTGTGCTGACAGCTCAGAGCCTGGAGCCTGTTTCAGATTCTGTGTCTCCCTCTCTCTCTCTCTGACCCTCCCCCGTTCATGCTCTGTCTCTCTCTGTCTCAAAAGTAAATAAACGCTAAAAAAAAAAAATTAAAAAAAAATTAAAAAAAACACTCCACATTCTTACCTAATTAGATACAAGCCTTTTTTTTTTATTACGCACTTTTTCCTACTTTTATCTTCCTTTATTTAAATGCCTTTTTCTCTGTATCGCTGTTCCACAGCATAAGTCTTAACCAAAAGTTGCTTATTAAGTGCCCTTGTGTGGATTGTTACTAAAAGGATGTACCAATGGGCATGTTATAAGAATTTTAAAAAAAGGATAAGATTTACCTTCTGAGAATGTAGGTTTCAGATGAAGCGAAGGAGGATGCAAACACAGGGGAGGGAAAACTCAAGTACAATAGAGAAAACGATGACTTAAAAAAAAAGTACATCAACATAAAATGCTTACAGAAAAGGGCAACTTTGGAGGATGGCCGGTGTCACACATACCTACCCAAAGCTTCATGAGGACAAAATAATTGTCAGAGGGAATGAAGAAAACCCCTGAGGTTTGATATTTTAGAAAAGAATAAACTTCACCATACGAAAGACTAATGTGATATTTGAAGTGAAAGGCAAATGTAACAGGATAGTCTGATAATAAAAGGTAGGTGCCTATTACGCAAGATACGACTGATGGGATTTACACTGGCCTAGCTCTCTCTCTTCTAATAAGGGCATCAATCCTATCATGAGGTTCCCACCCTCATGACCTCATCTAAACCTAATTACCTCCCAAAGCCCCATCTCCAAAGACCATCCCATTGAGGGTTAAATCTTCAACATGAATTTGAAGGTGAAACAAATTTTCGACCTAACACAGCCCATTACTCTTCTCTCTTCTTTCGCTCCCGGTGACTTTTCAACCACCCTCTACGTGCCAATGATTTTCTAAATCTCACTTCTCTAACTAGAGAGGCTTTCTATGCTCCGGACCTACACTTCCACTTTCTCTTTAATATTTTCGCTTCAACATGTCAGCACAGACTTTTCAAACCATGGTTACGTTTGATTTCTTCATTTCTGTTTGCGTCTTCTCACGAAACGAGGCCTCTCTTTATTTTCCAAGTTGCTTAAACCAATATACGGCTGATGGTGTAAACTCTTCTGAATTTTTTATGCTATCTATCTGTTACATCACTGTACTCTGCTCATGTTCACTTCGATATTTTTCTGAAATCAATTTACTGCATTTCATGGCTATTTCTCCCACACTGGCTTAAGTAATCATCACTATAGCAATATCTACCAACCTTTCACTCCTATAAAAACAGATTGATTTTCAACACATCAGCCACGTATATTTGTTGAAGATGAATACATAATTGTGGCAGATTTCTTTTTTTTTTTTTTTTTTTAATTTTTTTTTCAACATTTATTTATTTTTGGGACAGAGAGAGACAGAGCATGAACGGGGGAGGGGCAGAGAGAGAGGGAGACACAGAATCCGAAACAGGCTCCAGGCTCTGAGCCATCAGCCCAGAGCCCGACGCGGGGCTCGAACCCACGGACCGCGAGATCGTGACCTGGCTGAAGTCGGACGCTTAACCGACTGCGCCACCCAGGCGCCCCGGCAGATTTCTATTTAACAGCTTCTTAGTGAGTTTCCATTGCCTTCAGGTAAAATTTAGACTCTGGGACAGGATCATGATGACGCGTATTATCAGACTTATGCTTATTAAGCCATTGTTAACTGTTCTGGCCTTTCCTGTGAACTTAGAATTCACATTTGCTTCTTTAGTTTCTCGAACACTACAAGCAGTTTCTCACCTAAGAACTTTGGCATATGTTGTTCTATCTGCCTGGAAATTTGGATCTACTCTCCATAAGATGAAATCTAAACTTATCATTCAGGTGTTAGTTTAAAGTTCTCCAACTCAAAGATGATTACAGGGGCACCTGGGTGGCTGAGTAGGTTGACCACTGACTGGATTTTGGCTCAGGTCAGGGTCTCACGAATTGTTGAGTTTGAGCTCTGCGCTGCCAGTGTAGAGCCTGCTTGGGAGTGTCTCTCTCTCTCTCTCTCTCTCTCTCTCTCTCTCTCTCTCCCCCTTCCAAGCTCGCTCGCTCTCTCAAGATAAATAAATGAACTTTAAAAAAAAAAAAAAAGATTACATCGATGCCCCAATCCAAAGTAAGTCTTTCCAGTGATTCTTTTCAATTTTGTCTGTACTCTTCTTTGATAAAATTTATCATCATAATTTCCTGATTTTAATTTGCTTAATGTCTTTGTACTCTTCTTAAAAAGATTATGGTCTTCCTGAAGGCAGACCTTTTTTTTTTTTTTTTTTTTTTTTTTTTCCTGCCTCTAGTTCATTCATTCCTTCAGTGGGTTTCTGAAGGCTGGAAACAAATATCTAGCCACAGGAAGTACTAAATATTTTTTTTTTTTTTATTGAGTAAATGAACTTGTCAATTTTTTTTTAATTTGGAAACATTTTTAAAAATCTACAATTGCTAGAAATCATTACTGAGGAGTATAAATTATCCAGCCTTTAAATAAATGAATGCGCAGATACAAAAAAGTTTTAACCTACCAGACTAACAGTTGAAATTGGAGGAGAAATTTATGAAAACAATGCCTTAATTATTTTGCTGCTAGTGCTCTGTGTATGGTACGAAGAAGATAACCATCTAAGTATTCAGACCTCCTCTACATCAGTGTATTTTTTCCACTAGTCAAGTCATTGATCAAGACGTGCGGGGGTTACGTGTGGGGGGGGTGAGTAGGAAAAGGACACTGAGGAAGAAATTTAGCATGAGAAATAGATTTAGAGAAAAAAATAGCATGGTATTAATTACCTGAAACAACTCGAGTGTGCAGTACTTAATGATTAAATTTCTCTGAGTAACTCAGAGCACTTTCTCTAAATCTCCCCTCCAGACCTGTGAAGGCCCTGCCAGGCTTTGCCTCCAGGCGCTGCTGTGTCACAGAACATGCAGGCGTAATGGGCACGTTTGCTCCACTCTTTGCGCGACCCTCTCCATGGGCCGGATTCCGCCGCGACTGACTCGTGCATAAATCCACCCGAAGCCAGCGGCAGTTTTACATGATTAAAGATGGCAGAATCAGGGCCACACGTACATTTCCATGCAAATGGGCTTGAGAAAATAGCTTACAATACATTATGTAAACATATTTAGAATGAACAAACACACTCGGCTAAGTTTTCAAACATCTGTTCAGCTGGTGGCAGCACCCCAAATTTGCATACCTAACTCCTTTTCAACCAGCGCTTAATTTTGCCCTCTGTGTTATTAGATCATAGTAGCCTTTTAACTCCAAAATACGTAACTGTCATGGTATCAGTGATGCTAATTATCATTTGTTTTTTCAATCCAACTGCACTCCCGTTTAGCTTTAGACTTCCTTCTGTGCCTCTTGTACGAGAGAAGGGTCTATGACTGGGGGAGAACTTTAATGCCTATTCCAATTCAAGCCATGTGTTACCAAGGAAAGAACTGAGACTTGAATTATTTGCATAACTGTGCTTCTAGCCATATACAAATGCAGACATTCTAACCACAAGATGCATATTACGCCCACTTAGTGGCATAAACCTGCCACTGCTTGTAGTTTATGTACCCTTGAGTTCAAACAGTTGTGTAGTACCAGTATTTTGTTTTCTATTTTTATTCAGCGTGCCCTTCCATAGTCTCTATTGGTTTCTGCTGAAAGTCATACAAATGGATAACATACGATCTAAGAGTACCAGGGCTTACTTAGCAAAATTTCAGAGCAAGAACTCCAGCTTCTTTCCAGATTTAATGAACCTGAGCTCCTCCTTATGAAGAAATTCTAGAACAGACAAAGCAAATATTCATTTGTTTCTTTGAAAAAGACCTGTTTCCAAAAGACCGTGCTTGCAGAAGAGTTATTTAAGACTAAAACAAACAAACAAATGAAGAATAAGAAAATACACCACCCCCAAATATGCTACTTTGGCATCAAAATTATTTTCAGCTAATGGTAATTAAAAAGCAACAAATATAGGGAAAGCTCTCTGGACCTTCTCCCCTTTCTGCCTAAAGACAGGATATAAGTTCTCCTTTTTCTAGAGACAGACTCTTATCAGCTCATTTGCAACAAGCAAAAAACAAAACCTACTCCATTAGTTTCCTCCCATATGTTTACCTTCCTACCATCCGCCACCCAAGAAAGCCTACAAATGTTATCTCTGTCCTGTTATTCTTCCACAAATGTATTGTTCTTTCTTGAAGATGCTATATAAACCAGAGTGCTTAGTCATCACGTTGAGTTACTCTTATTTTTAGGTCTTACTCATGTGATGTTCATTAATAAGCTATTTTTCTCTTTTTAATCTTTATTTTTGTTAAAGAGCCCCAGACGAAAATATAAGATGTTTGCCTCCTCTATACAAACAGTGCTTCTCGCAAACTCTTCTGTTATATTTATTCTTAGAAAAAAAATTGCATTTCTCCTTTTTGAATCTTTAAAATTTGGACATTTCTTCCAAAATCCAGTTATGTCATTAAAAAAAAAAAAAAAAGAAGAAGAAAGAAATGAATGATATAAACATTGTAACCAGTTATGGGAAAATAATTATTAGAATTCATTTCAAGTCAAGTCAGAGTCATTCATTCACATATTCACTCATTCAGCACATAATTACTTGTATCTAACACTCCACCAGTCTCTGGGGACATGCTATTTAACTAAAGACCCAATTTCACAAACATTACATTCTAAGAGGAATAAAAACAACAGGCAATTAAAATATAATGCGTCAGTTTTATGATCGTGTACTAATCCAAAATTCATATGT
Source organism: Lynx canadensis (assembly GCF_007474595.2). Lineage (NCBI taxonomy): Eukaryota > Metazoa > Chordata > Mammalia > Carnivora > Felidae > Lynx > Lynx canadensis. The sequence goes on along the minus strand of NC_044314.2, from coordinate 10,661,669 downwards.
GTTACCAGAAAGGATTCACTGATTGAAGATATCTGAGTGTCCAGGACCCCCAGCAAAGGTACAAGATATGGGAGCAAAGCACTCTGGGGGCTTCCAAACTACCCCATCTGCTGGATTAATACCAAAATTTGACTTCAGTCAATGTCTCTAGAGCTAAAAACTTACTCAATTGTAATAAATAAACGTTGGAAAAAAAAAATTAAAAAAAAAAAAAAAAAACTTACTCAATTGGAATATTTAACCAACAGATATTTCAGATATAATGAAACTAGAATTTTTTTTTTTAAGTCTGTATCTTTTGGAATAATTTATGACTCGTCAGTAGATAATCAATACAACATATTTGACCTGGAAGCTTGATGCTGTTTTAACTAAAACGAATGTGCAAGGCATTGGCTTTGGGAGTACAGGGTAAGCATAGGCTAGAAGGGCTCTATGACCTCAGGATATTCTCAGTGAGAATTGAAAAGACAGTAAGGAAGTTGTTACTGGAGCCTAAATAAATGGCCAGGAAGTTTGGTAACATGGTCAGTAATACTTGGAATAGAAAATATACCTTATGACCTATTGGATTTGGCTAAGAAAATGGTCATGTGGAAATTACTAAATAGTTATTTTAGGCATATATGACAGGTATGCTTAGAGAAAGAGGTACCAAAAAAAAGGTAAATAATCAGTTTTAAGCAGAATTTAGAAGACATTTAAAGGGCCAGGGATTAATGGGAACAAATGAAAACTATTTTTCATGCCCAATCTCTTCCTTAAAAAGTCCCTCAGGTAGAAAATGGTTTCGAGGCAAAGGTTAAATCCATAGCACTTCCAACAAAACAGGGGCTGAAAGTTAATCTCAACACTGAGGCTTGAAGAACTTTATTGGGATTTCAAAAAGATTGAAGGACAGTCATGGTTAGGTTTCTAAGAATCTTAAGGGCATGTTTATTAAACCTATCTTGAATAGACAAAAAGGCTTCTAAGTATCTAAATGTGTCGTTTGCATAGTAAACTATCAGCACAAAGTATAAAAGAGTCTAGAGTGAGATATGTGTGACTTTGTCTAATGAATTAAACGATATTTCAGTTCACAGAAACCTCACAAAGTTTTTAAGTCAACTGTACCACTATGACCTGGATGTGTGGGGGCCTAGGCGGTACATAACATGTCTCTGTAGTCTGCTGGTCTCAGTGCAAGAGAAATCGTATTCAAGGAACCGAACCCCAGAATGCACAGAAATGATTTAGTACAGACTCATATATGTTATAGATAACATTCAAGAATGTCTGCTGAGTTGTATTATATTTGTGACTTAGAAGAAAGTATACAGGATATACATAATCCAAATATAACAAGTTAAAAGTTTCTAAATTAAAATACAGGTTTCGAAAACTACTGTAATAGATTAAGTGCAAGAATATTTTACTGAACCTGAAGAGGCTCATCTGCATCTAGAACCGATTTGGATGCTGGGATTCTGATCTTTGAACCAATGATGGAATGGAATGAAGCTTCTGGAGAACTTGGAGGCAACTGAGTTTATTTTGCATGTGAGAGACATATAAGTAACTGATAACTTATAACCAGTGGGCAGATACTAGTATAGTAAAAATGGCCACAATATTTTTGCGACTTCTCCTACGGAGTTTCATTTTTCTCTCCATGACGGCTGCTTCTCTCATTGACTTACAAATAAAATACTATAGATGTGACATTGTCAATTTCCTGCACTAGGCCTTACGTATCTGGCAGGTTTGGTTATTGTCTCTTGGAAGACTAGCTCAAAGTTCAAAAGCTGCCAAGAAGTCCAGCTACCCTGTGACCGCCATGATGGGGAGGCCACGTGTAGTCACTCCAATCGATAGTCCCAGGGAGTTCAGCCTCCTTGCCAGCCCTGCCTAGGCATCTAAGACATGAGCAGAGCCAGCCTGGACCCTCCCTGCCTGCCAGTCTATCAGCCAACTAAATCCCAGTACGTGAGCTGAGTCAATGCCATGTGGAGCAAAAGAATGGCCACATGAGAACCGCCCCAATTTCTGATCCAACAAAATAAAACGAAAACAAAAATCGAGAGATACGATAAAATGTGGGGTTGGTTTGTTTTAAGACACTAAATGTTGAGGTAGTTTGTTAGGAAAAATTAGATAATCAGAACATAGGATTACAAAGGTCTTAGTTGCAAGTTACATGAAGATAGACATTTACAAAAATACTAGATAGTATTTGAAAGTTGTTTCTTGGTCCAGACGATCTTGGTGCTACTTTCTTTGATTTTATACAGACGTGAAAGCCTACGTCATTTAAAGACACTGATTGCAGTATGCAGAATATTCATATTACAGGCTATTTTTAAAGAATGGGAAGAAATGCAAGAACAATATTATCAGTTAATGTCTAGGGAGATTTACAGTAAAAAACCTGCAGTATATTACATTGGTTCACCTATTACCAAAGACATTAATAACCATTTACAGAGTTCTTTGGAGATAAATTAAATAATGATGAGTCTCTTAAATGGCACTTTTATATTTATTATTAGGTAAATCATATATCTAATTTTGAATTGCAATTTTCTTTTCCTTTTCAGTGGTTACTTAATTTGTAATACCTATTTAACAGTAGATCAAGGATTCTCCCTATCTGAACTTATAAAAAAGGAGATAAAACATACTCTATCCCTTCATAAGCTTATTTTTATGGCCTTAGTGATATTCAATACTTAATAATCTAAAACTACATTAGTAACTTTATAAACTACATTTTGAATATATAATATGTGAATTGTAATGAATAAATCACACTAATTGCAATAAGAAATATATCTTTCATTATAAGAATTTTATTACAAAGGTCGCTTTTAAAAGAATAATCTACATTTAATAGATTTTGTAACAAGATGGAAACAATCAGTAAAATCTGAAAGTAAAGAAGGTAGTGAGGGATATTTGAAGGACAAATTTAGGAAGTATTACTTCCCCATTTGTAAGCGTCTATTCTATTATTGTACCGTGTAAACCTGTCACAGAATCCAACAAAAATGTGATGATTTTTCACATGTAACTTCTATGATACATGGTCTTAGTAAAACATTGATAGTTTTTGATCAGTAACTATGCAGATTTTTACCCTGAATAGATTTTAAAAAGAAAAATAAAAGCTCTTCTACAAAAAGCATGTCAAAAATAGGTGCTTCTAATTATTTCATAGAAAATATCATTTCCCGGCAGATACCGTGTCACTAAGTTCACTTGTATTTTATTAGTCCACAAAATATTCATAACATTATATAGTTATCAATTAAGTGTGCAGGTGATAATTGTGAGCGTTAACCTGATGAAATTTAATATGAATGCTATACATTATATAATGTTGATTTGTTGATCTCACTGTTTACCTTTACTGAAATGATTTTTTGATTCTTCTTTTAAGAATGTGTTAATTATACACAGAAGAATTTTGGCATCAGAAATTAAAATCTATTAGCTACATTAAAATTTTTCTAGAATAAATAGAATTCCCTAACTCAATAGGTTTAAATGGAAGCAATATATTTAGTAAGCAAGAGAATTGTGCATTTTTTAAAAATATGATGTTTAATCATATTGATTGCTCATGCTCTATGAATTATGGTAGATAGAGCATATAGTTTTACTCCAATCCTTTTGAAACTTCTTGCTAAATGACTCAATCTTCCTAGCCATTTTTGAGCATGATGGTAGAGAGAGAAATCTGTGGTAAGGTAACTGAGCAATGAAAGCTAATAATGTAAGAATGAGATTCATGACATTCTTCACATAAACTGTTTCCCTTAAACAGACTGCCGATTGTCTTTCAAGGAAATCACCACCTGGGATCACAAAAATCATTTATAGGCTGGAGACAACTAACACATTCTGGACACTGTGTAGCACTCTCTCTCTCTGTATGTATGTATATATATGTATATGTATGTATATGTATATGTATGTATATATGTATGTATGTATATGTATATATGTGTGTGTGTGCATGCATATATATATATATATATATATATATATATATTCCATCTTTTTTTCTGAATCTAATACTAGGGTTCCTATCTTTCAGTCCCAAGAACATACCCTGTATTTCTGATACTATATTGGTTGGAAGCAAAGTCCCGTGCTACTGAGAAGGGCTCAGAGGTCTCCATGCTATTAGCATGCTTTTGATGATAATACGCTATACTCTTCTTAGTGTAGGTAAGACATTCTAGGGTGTGTTGAAGACGAAACTCTTTAGAGCTTAGCTTTCTTTAGACTTTATAAGTCTACATTATATGAGCACCAAGATTATCGACAACTTTAGTACAATCCCTTGTGTTACACCAATATTTGTGTTGATTTCAAATTGATTGATTGGGAAGGAACGGAAAGCAAACTTAGTTGAGTGTCACCAAAACAAGAACTGGCTGTACTCTGTTTCACATGACAGAGTCCATGGTCTGCAGTTAAGCTTGTAGCTATCACTTGTGGGACAAGCTGTCCCATATGTCACTTCTACCCTGACTGGAGGAAAAATATAACCCCATGTCTCAGCTGGAGCTGCAGACTTGTGAGAGGAGTTCCTATTCCTCTTCCACATTACCATCCTAAAATGCTGAAGCTTCACTTCCATTCCTTCTATACTGAGGGGCCGGCCGTGAGCATTGGCAATGAAATAAATGACACGAAAGACACCTGATTTCCTTATTTTCAGGGAAAACAGAGCCTGAGAGCACAGTAATCAGATCATAGTCAAGTGACAGACTTCAGCATCATTAATACACCCACTCTGGCAAAACTTCTCCTCGTACCCTTCAGTTATGTATATGCACAGGTAACTAACAGTTGCCTTTATTTGTAGAACTCTGAGATAACTGGATGGAACAAAGTAAAGGTATTTGAAAGATTACGTTATCAAAAGCTTTTCCCAGGTTAAAAAAAAACTAACATTTATTCATTTTTTGAGAGACAGAGAGAGACAGAGAGTGAAGGGGGAGGGGCAGAGAGAGAGGGAGACACAGAATCTGAAGCAGGCTCCAGGGTCTAGGCTGTCAGCACAGAACCTGATGCGGGGCTCGAACCCACAAACTGTGAGATCATGACCTGAGCCGAAGTCGGACGATTAACCAACTGAGCCACCCAGGCACCCCTTCCATATTTGTTCCCAAATGTTTGACCAAGTGATGATGCCAATGCAGTCAAAGCTCAGGAGCATGCTCACTTTAGCGTCACGATTTGCGTGAGAAATTTGTGTTTTTCACTTTGATGCAAATTTGGATAGTTTATATGGGTAGAATAAACATTCACCAGAATACTTTATGAGCATGAGTTTGAAAGAGATGTCCTAGTGGGTTTAAATGAAAGAATTGATTAGACTATGTTATTAGGGATTTAATTGTCAAGAAGAAGTTAAATGTGCAGATTGTGATAATTAAATACATTAATTGTAAATAAGCCTAGACAAATATTCATCTCTGTTTTTCTCCATTTTCCCCCCCAAACTTTTTTGGTGCAGTTTTTATCTGTGTCTCTTCTTTTCTCTCGTAAATAAAAATGACCTTCTTGGCAGTGGGTTGTGTCTTTAATTCTGAATTCCTCAAACAGTTCATGTAGCTTTCAACTATATAATTACGCATACTTGTAACGATTCTGGTACTGTTAATCTTTCCTCATTAGTTCACGGAACATATACACATTGAGTACATGCTATGGGCAGACCGTCTGCTGGGAAAATCGTCTGTGACTCAAAAAAAAAGGACTAGACTCTACTATGAAATATGTACATTTAAATATATTAATAATGGTGAAAATGGTAAATATACATAAAGATACATGTGAAATTTGCTAGGAGAGAGGTTGATTTCAGGAAAGTTAGGAAATCTCTGCCACTAGTCTTCTTCCTACAGATTCCATAAATTAATAAATAATTCAGACAAGCCACATGACATGTAGTATAGAAATAAGCATGCGGACAAAACACGCCAAGGTAATATTATGAATGCATCCTGTAGTAGGGAAAGAATCCAATACGTTCAGATACATCCATGGACTATGCATTTGAAGGGATGATATCAGATGTGAATCTTCAAAGGCATGTAAAATTTGGCTGATAAAAAATAGAAAAAGGAGTGCGGTAGAGAAAGGAATACTAATGAGACTGATACAGAGGTGTAAGATGGGGTGATCTGGAAACAAGAGCAGTTTGATATCTTTAAAATGCAGAGGTTAAAGGAGAGCTAGGAGCAAAAGAAATAAAACAAAGTATTCGAAGGGAAGAACTGAGTAAACCTTGGCTTTTTATATCACATATAATAATATTAAAAAGATATCATATCTATTGTGCTCGTGTTTGGTATAGAAGTATTATTAAGAAATGGACCAGAAATCACACCAGAGGTTTTTTTGCTGATTGTGTGAAACAACAGTATATAGATCCAATTTTGAGGTAGTTTAAAGGGTATTTCATTACCTTTCATTCTCTAAGAAAAGCTGTCCAAAGTGAGCTAGAAAGACAGAGCGTTTTTCAGTACCAAGATATGGCCCTTCCACTCTAAATCTACTCAGTTTATCCCAGTTTTGATTGATCTTATCCACAAAGGAGACAGAAAATCCTTCAGAGCCAAAAGAGTTGGAGTGTGTTTCTGATCAGAGACTGCTCAGATTAATCAAGTTGTCAACCACCCAGAACCATTATACTGATCAAGATGTTGGAGATACTTAGTAGAAAAATAGAACATGTATCTTTTTTTTTCTTGTCTACAGGAGGTATTAGAAAGCTGTAATGACTATATCCTATGTCAGCTGTGGTAAATCCTTCCTATGGATTTACTATATCATTCCATACGATTTAAATAGTAAAAATTCAGGTATATAGTAAAATTTTATATAGTAAAATTCAGGTATATACTATACCTGAGTATACAATATACCTCTGTAGAATACTTGAATAATTATGATAATAAGATCTTTACCCAGGCAGTTAGGTTAACTATCACATATCTAAAAATTTTTAATTACCGAGCTTTGATTTTTTTTTTTCAGTATCTGGTTAATTTCATCATGTCAGAACAAGAAACTAGTTGGTTGAAGCAGGTAAGTAAGTGCAAAGCACTTTCTACAGAGAAATACACGGGTATAGAATTCCTTAGTAAAGGACCTAAGGGTTAGGAACCAGAACTCCAGAGTCTGTATTAGCATTGTCAATTTTAATTGTGGGAGCTTAAACATTTTCTCTAAGATTCAGTACCTTACTTCATAGATGAGGTTTATAATTAAGGAGACGACATGGGTCCTGTTGACAATGAAAGAAAGTGAAAGCAAAGCTTGGTGAACATCAGGCCCTGTCATTCCCAGCAGAATAGAAGCGAGGCTCAGAACCACACGAAGCCAAGGCCGCACTGATGCCACAAAAGTGACCAAACGTGCCCCTCTCCTGACCGACTTGAGCTCCGCTTTAATCCTCTTGCATTCCAAACTGACGTTAAAATACACCCCGTTCCCATTCTTGCATCATCTAGCCCAGAAGTGGCTCATGCTTCTCAGTTCTCTTCTTCAAATCACCTAGCACAGACTCAAACCCCCAGTATAGGTCCCTCCTACTCCCCTTTCTGTGACACTCTCGAGACTCCTCGCAGGACACTTTTTCCCATGCTGCAGCAAGTTAAATAAGCCCGATTTTATTTGACTGCGAAATGCATCATGTAGATAATTTTGATGTTATACGATTAGGTCTTGTAGAAAGATCACATTCAAGTGAGCAACCAGGGGAAGCTTCATAGAGTTGTGGTTATTTAAGACTGACATCAATGAAAGCATGTCAATATTACAAAAACGTGGAGATACACGTGCACTCCAGATAGAGAACAAACATAAACAAAAACCCCAAGATGAAAAAAAAATGCAGTATTTATAGGTTTCGCAAGTGTGGGTCGTTCAACAAACTCAGTGTACAAGATAAATCCATGTCTCCTTTATTTGCTCAACTATCAATTACTAATCGAACCAGCCACCTACCCCAAGGAAGTAGTCAAGGGTCTATGTCTCAAAACCTCCGAATCCATGATTGTCAAAGAATTGGCTTATCCAGCCTGTGGGAATTCTGTTTGTTTGTTTTTTCTCTCTTTCCTTTTTAATGACTGAAAGTCAGAGAGAACTATTTCCAGGGCATCTCAGAATCTATTTCTTCCCCACTCCCATGGTGTCACTGTTAACAATACCTGCACCCGGGATAAAGAGCTGGAACGGGGGTCTTACGTTTACATCCCAGTACAGGCAGAAACGATTCGCACCCTCTCACTGCTACATTTGACTGAAGCTGCTTCTCTCTTTACTTCTCCTGGTTTTCCGTCTTTCATTTACACTAATTCATGCTGTTGTCAGCACTTATCCTGTGCTGACAGCGGAGTTGAATACTAAGAAAATACACTTAAAAGCAAAATCTCCTAACCCATAACACCTTTCTACCTTTGTAGGTAGAAGAGAAAGACAACAATTTTATCACTGAATATTCAGAATGTGATGCACATCACAGACAGCCTGCTAAGAGATTGTAAAGATGGAACAAAGTCTTGCCCTTTATTATATCTCAGCAGATATGAGTCGCTACCTCCATGTTCTCAAGATGAACAATACCCAGTCCCCAGGTAAGAGGGTTTAACAGCACGTTGCCAGGCACAGTTTATCCTACATTTTATGGTAATTGGGGTGACCACATGTATTAGCAGAAGGCTTTATCTAAAAGAAAAATAAACTTCTTGTATCTATAAAATTCTTATTTATTTTATTTTGATAGAGAGAAAGAGGGAGAATGAATGAATGAATGAATGAGGAGAGGAGGGGCAGAGAGAGGGAAAGAATTCCACGCAGGCTCCACACTGTCAGCTGGGAGCCTGACCTGGGGCTCGATCTCATGAAACATGCGATCATGACCTCAGCCCAAATTAGGAGTGGGACGCTTAACTTGACTGAGTCACCCAGGCACCCCCAAACTTTTTGTATCTTTATGACAGGAGGTAATTTGGGTGCAAGGTGACTTCTAAAGTTAGGCTCCTCCCCTCCCTCAGAAACCGGGACAAGAGTAGTTGCATTATCTTTTTTGATGAATATATTTCAAAGACATGACTCTCAGGTCCTTGAGAAAGGTATTTCTGGGGCTTTACCTTGGCAAGAGGCTTACTTAGCTTTTAAAATATTTACATACATTTTAAAAAGACAGAGTACTTACAAGTTTTCTAAAGTAAATGCTGTAAGAAGAAAGAAAAGGAAAGTTAATTAACCTCTGTGCTTCAGTAAATAAGATATATGTGATCTATTCCATACTATGCCAACAAAAGTATCCAGAATATCACTGGTTATAATATGGAATGAAGAGTACTTAGAAGGCAAGGCAGTGTCCTATCAAGTGGTGGTGATACTAAGTTTTAAGGCAACAGTCATGTTCCTTTTTATAGTCACAGGGAGCAGACATAGGGAAAATGAGTTGTTAAGGAAAGGTACGGAGGTAAAAGTTTATTGAGAGACCTTTAACTTTTGAAATCATTAGACAGGTATGGATGAGAGCAAGGGTGGATTCTGACTCTCTGTGTTACAAAGTATTAATGAAAATTAATCCTCAGCTTGTTCAATATGGAGCATTCTTTCACAGGCCAAATGTAGGCAGGAGGGATGCGACATGACTAGGTTTCCTGATCTCGCTGGAAATGAAGGCTTTCCTTCACTGGTGGAGGGTCGGCGTCGATACTCAGGTATCAGAGACCGGGTTACCACAATAGCCATAGGACTGAAATCGCGATCAGAGTTTGGGATGCACAGGGAACTCTCCTGGCCAATCCTTCTGTGGGTCCCTTACAAGTTAAACTATTGGGTAGCCTGCTATGATTTTCTGTGACATACTTGTAAGGAAAAAGCCTAAGATTGTTGGGCAAGTGCAGCAGTTACCGTGGTGGGGATATACTGCCTCTTACTCAGTTCTTGATCGTAAGCACTTTGGAGAGCACTAGGCTCTACACTGATTGGAAGGCTGAGATCCTTGGGGGAAAGATCCTTGGGGGATACAGCGTGAATCTCCTCCAGAGTTTTCCAAAGAGTCACTGTTTCCCACAAAAATGGATATAATCAAACCTCTGGGGTGACTGTATATTGGAATTAATGTTAGGCTGGTCCATAAGCTCATCCCTCAGAGTAAGGGACAACTAACGGAGACAAATAACTGATGAAGAGGTCAGGTGTCTGATTGTGTCTTTGCCCAAATTAATCTAGCCGTAGATATAATGGGACTATAGACCTATTCTATGATCTTTTGCCCTGGTAGAGAGTACAGAGTGGGAATAGATCTATTTTATAGTTGTCAGAACCATTTTATTTGTTTCAAAATGAGCTCTATCAATGTGGGAGGGACTAAGTGGTAGCTCTGGGAATTGACTACTCCTGACAAATAGTAAACAAAAAACAATTCTGAACCCCCCGTTGAGGCCTAAAAAATTCAGAACTAGTGACTCCTGCCATCTCTATTTAACTTCTCTATCTGGCTGTGAAAATTCAGATGGGTTGTGAAAAAAGACAAATCATTTAATACTTCATTAAGTGCTATTGCCGATCCCAACTTTGGTTCAGATGTGGTATCTTTACTGGAGCAAATCAGGACAACTTGTAATGGCTGGTATAAAGCCTTTGCCCTGGTAAGTATTTTCTTTTCCCTCCCAAACAAAAAGATCACAAACCTTTTTCATTTTCATGACAGGGACAAGAGTGTACTTTTAATATCTTACTCAGTGCTAGGTCAAACCTCCTGTTCATCATCATAATATATTTCTTTTTATTTTTTTAAGTTTATTTGAGAGAGAGAGAGAGAGAGAGAGAGAGAGAGAATGGGGGAGGGGCAGAGAGAGAGAGGGGGAGACAGAGAGAATCCCAAGTAAGCTCCACACTGTTGGTGCAGAGCCCAATGTGGGGTGTAAACACACGAACCATGAGATCATGACCTGAGCAGAAGTGGGATGCTTAACCAACTAAGCCACCCGGGCACCCCATCATAATATATTTCTTAGAAGTTTCAGCCATTCTGATATACCACAAAAATTTCACTGGCCCATAACATTAACAACATTATGCTATTTATACCTGGTAAGCAGAGTAGCAAGCACATTTATTAGAGGCCTTATCAATACAAATGTTTGACCAAAGGTGGAGGAGAAGCCCAGTGAAATTTCTAGGGAGCCTACTGATATGAATAGGATCGCCTTGTAAAATGAGAACTGAGCTGCAGTTGTCTACCTACCATGATGAGGACACAATTCTTAGTGGATCTCTTTGAATTTGAAAGGCAACATATATCACATGTATCACCTTTGAACTTGCTCCTAGAAGCTACTTGCACGATAACCTGCAAGGTTGAGAGTTCTAAATGAGAACCAAAACATGAACAGGCTCCACAGAAAGTCTAGACTGGTGTGAGCTTCCCTGTCACTTGGAACTTACGACCCAACAGTTCCAACAACGTGGGAGGCAGATAGGAGTGCAGAATAAAGTCCTGGCAAGCAGTCCTGACAGGAGAATCACAAAATACTTTCAAGGTTTCTGAGTAAGTCTATCCTTCCTTTTATTGGTTTATATTCATTTTTTTTTTTAATTTTTTTTTCAACGTTTATTTATTTTCGGGACAGAGAGAGACAGAGCATGAACGGGGGAGGGGCAGAGAGAGAGGGAGACACAGAATCGGAAACAGGCTCCAGGCTCTGAGCCATCAGCCCAGAGCCCGACGCGGGGCTCGAACTCACGGACCGCGAGATCGTGACCTGGCTGAAGTCGGACGCTTAACCGACTGCGCCACCCAGGCGCCCCGGTTTATATTCATTTTTAAAGGAATTCTAGGCCAGCTGCTAGGCCCAGTGGAGGCTGAACATTTGATCACAGGACAAAAAAAAAAAAAAAAAAACTACGTGATCTAAACTGTCAATCATATATTGACATGGATATCATCAGACCCATGGAATCATACATTTGGACATGTGCAGTGCCCACATTTTATTACAAAATAGACATATTATATAAATGGAAAAGTTTGGGTATATCCATAAAGTGTCCACACATTTCATGATGGATAACACTTACTCTTACCTCAACATACATATTTTTTCATCCACACCTTTACTTTACTTTGAGTACTTAACAAGAGGAAAAAAACAAAACAAAACAAAACAAAACAAAAAACATCAAACTGCCTCACAGAAGGATTTGCGTGGTATGTTGGTAAGAACCTGCAGTGGAAAGTACTAATTTTACTTTAATAAAGAGTAGACTTGAAAAAACATAGAGGGATTCATTCTTCCAATGAATAGAATTTTGAATGTGCCCATTATGTAGAAGATCAGGTTAAGTCACAGATAAGAGTAGACTGACTAATGCTTGGCAAGGAGGTCAGGGACTGGGAGAAAATGATGATTGGGAGGAGTGGGTTAGGTACATTGGGTGGACTCCTTGGAACAACATAAATTGAGAAAATATTCATGTTTTGCGTAAATACCTACCGGGCATCTACAAGAGGGTATCCTTATAGCAATCAGGGGAAAGGTTACCCTCTCTGCAAATTTAAGTCAGCAGCTTTGCTGAATAACCATTACACTTACCCAACGGGTCTACTTAAGAAAAAGGCAATAGTAGCAAAGACAATGCACGGTGATGAATGGACTTAAAAGAATGGTCTTGTTGATGCTGATTTGTCTACTATTGCAAAATGTTCAACTATCAACATTTCACCATCCCCTTAGAGTATAAGCTGGTCATCTGCGTGTAACAGGAAAGCATTCTGCACATGGATGCCCTAGAATGCTAAACCAACAATGCCATCTATGGATCAGGAGACTGATCTATGCCATTTGTATCCATAGGCTCCCATGTCCTCCGGCTCCTGACTAGATTGGGCTTTTGGGATCTGCCCCTGGAAACAGGAAGTAAAATGAAATAATGAGGATTTTACATTTATTCTCTTTTTCCCCATCCTGGAGCTTTCGTCAAGCTGCTTATTGTCACTTGACTAAAGATCACTGCTCTTCTTCAGGAATTCTTCTGGGTCTATGTGATTCTCCTTCCAGAACAAGATCCCGTGTTGCTTTCTGATGGGGATAATGACACGGCTGCTGGTACCATCAAGCTTCTGTGTTTTGCCTTGTTTTACCCCATCCCTGCCACACCCTTGTAATTAAAGGATAATCTGTGTGCGCATTTATACGCAACTTTAGATATGAATATTTGTTGTCAACAGGCTGTTTGGCTTTTTTATTTACCAGGAAAGTAGAAAATCCAGTGACTAAAATCAAGGTGGGCACAAAACAAACCCTGGCGGCTACATCTACATTCATCTGAGCAACAATTCACTACTTCACTGGTCACCACATTTCATCAGGGTCCTAAGCCTCCTTGATATGTAAAATATATAAAATCTCTAATATAAAATCAGAGTTCATAGAGAGGGAGATAATGGAGTGGAATACATTTTAGTTAAGCAGGTCTTTGCATGTTTTCACATCTTTTAACTTCTTCTGTTCTAGACTCTGTCTTTGAAGATATTTACATACCAACCAGCCTTGGGAGACAAGGGTGTTGTCTCCACCTGGGGGAAAAGACAAGATCAGTTTTCTGTCTGGGATATGAAAGACACTATTTCACTACTTTGGAAAGGTTTCTCAGTGTCTCCTCCTTAAACAGTCCGAGGTTCCCTAAACTCAGAGTTTCTAAGACTCTCTTAAAAACTGAGAATAGGGGCGCCTGGGTGGCGCAGTCGGTTAAGCGTCCGACTTCAGCCAGGTCACGATCTCGCGGTCCGTGAGTTCGAGCCCCGCGTCGGGCTCTGGGCTGATGGCTCAGAGCCTGGAGCCTGTTTCTGATTCTGTGTCTCCCTCTCTCTCTGCCCCTCCCCCGTTCATGCTCTGTCTCTCTCTGTCGCAAAAATAAATAAACGTTGAAAAAAAAAAATTAAAAAACAAAAAAACAAAAAAAACTGAGAATAAACTGAGGGTTGATGGGGAGTGGGAGGGAGGGAAGGGTGGGTGATGGGTATTGAGGAGGGCACCTGTTGGGATGAGCACTAGGTGTTGTATGGAAACCAATCTGACAATAAATTTCATCTTAAAAATAAATAAATAAACCGAGGGTTTCTCTGCTATGATGCAAGCCCCCTGTCCAACTGAGCCGTCCGACATGACCCTCGGACTTGGAAGGCAAGAGTAATCTGCCTCTCCTGCTCCCTGCTGTGCGGTGAGTAACAAAGTTCTGTGTCTGACCCAGGAGTGACACATTTTCTTCCAGTATCCATGAAACTGAAACTTGAAATCAGGCTAAAATTTCAGATTCTACACAGTTCTTGATAATGTGAGTTGGAAAACACGGGGTGATTATAACACAGAGGGTCTTAAATGCTATAATGAAAACAGCATTTACTTCAGGAGCTGGTGAGGCACCACTAAGTTCATTTTTCTGAACATATTTTAGAATTACAGGGAAGCCTGGGCTTTCATAAGAGTAGAGATGGCCTGAAGAAAAGGGAAAGAGAGAATGCATGTAATGAAGTGTGAATATTTTATTAGGTTGTGTATCAAAGAATATTTAAGACCTGATTAGAATAGAGTCTTTGAGGAAGGAAATTAGGTGGTATTTACTACACATGGCAATTAATTATAAGTAAATAATAAACAGTGGGGCTGGGGGAAGATAAAAGGTCGATGCCAAAGATTTGAAACCAAGTAGAAAGAAAGTTATTGGGGCCAGTTAAAGAACTAAAAAGGACAGGATTCTGAGTGGGGGGGGGGGGAATAATATATATATATATATATATATATATATATATATATATATATATTTATATATATTTATATTTGGAATGACAGTAAGTCATACATCTGGGTAAAGATATCAGAAGTGAATCAGAGCCTGAAACATAGATCAGGATTCATAGCTATATATATGACTATTGGGAGCTATTCTGAGGCTAAACCTTTGGAAAGTCTAAAATTAGAAGAAAAAAAAATGTTTATTGAGACAGTAACGTAAAAGTCAGAGAAGTGAGAAGGAGAAACAAGATATTGCCATGACCTTGAAACCAAAGGAAAATAAAAGGCATAGGAAAAAAGGCGCCAACTTCGCAATTTTTGGTGAGAAATTGTCTTAATGGACAATAATAAAATGTTTCAGAAAAAAAAATGTCTCGCTCACTACTGTATCCTCAGAGCTAAACACAGTGTCTGATATATAACAGTATTCAATAATTTACTCCTGAATGTGTCAACGCAAATTAGAGTAGCCTTGTATTCATACAGATTTGTTCAGGACATCACCTACGTACCAATCCTGCTGTTTTGATTTCTAGATCGCTCTTGGCCAGGTTTGCGATACCTCAATGGTAAAGCTGACATATTTCGTTTCCCTTGGGATAAATGGTAGCATTGTTATCTTTGAGGTAATAGCTGCCTCCCCCCCCCAAAAAAAAAATCACTGCAGTTGAGATATACAAGTTTCATTCTTTTAGTTTAGTTTAGTTTACTCAGGGTTCAAGGTCCTATGGTATTTATAATGTAGAGTTTAGAATGGAGTCTCAGGGAATCGGAAATAACTTCAACTGCCGCTGGGTTAACGGACAGTGTTTTACTTGCCATTTCATAAATTCGGAGTCAGCACGGTCCCTGCGCTGTCTCCTTTGACTCGTCAATGTAGAATGAAATCTAATCAATCCACCATCATGCTAATGTACTGTGCCGCTTCCAGTGCGGCAAAGAATAATGTTGTTATACTCAGTTACATTTTAGAATAATGCAAAAATTGAAAGTGCTATTCTATGTGATATGTAAATGAAGCGTTTTATGACCTGAGGCTTTACCATCAAAATTCCATTTTGATCCATCAATTTTCATCAACAAATTAAAAGAACTTGTAACTCAAGTAGGGGAAACAATGAATTTAAAGTTACAGCTTATTATTTATGTAGAATGATACAAAATAGATTACTTGTAATAGCAATACATAAAAATACACAGGCATTGTGAAATCAAAAATCCAAATCGTTTCTGTATCACGCCGAGATAAATATTATAAAAGGCTGTTATGCTCTAATTGACTGAACTTTTTTTTTTTTTTCTTTTATAACCAAACCAGTGAACTTTCTCCCTCTGATATAGGAAACAAAGCAACACATCTTCTTATGTTTCAGAGATTTCACTCACTTCTTGGAGTATTCCTATTTCTATTATGTGGTCTAGCCTCTAAACTTTCCCCACCATTTGGAGTTATACCTTGTCATTATAAACTGGACTACACTCTCTATCCTTTTCTCTGGGTATACCTTGATGATAACTGAAATATAAGAAAAAGGTAATTGATTTTTATCACTCAAGTACCTTCCATTGTGTAAACGTATAATCAGCATCAGAATGAATTTTACTCTACCGGAATGTATTTATGTGTGTCTCTCTATACAATATTTCACTCTAAGTTTCCTCTTCTAAAGAGTCATTTTTTTCTCTTTCATATTGAATGTCTGACCCATTAAGACAATTATTCCAATACATTATTTTTGTCTTTATATATCCTTTAAATAAACAAACCTGCTTGTTTTGAATTCATGATTTCTACCAGCCAGCCCCAAATGTGTGCCTAGTTTTGTGTAGAGAATCAACTCCTGAGTTTGCAGTGCATCCAGGTGAGGTTTTAGTAGAAATTTTATATCTCAGTGAACATTCGTCTCTTACGCATTTCTACCTATTTGTGAAAAAGCAGTGTCAGAGAGGCACTTTCAATGAACAGCTCCATTAGATACACTGAGAATAATTACAGATGCAGAATAGATATTCGCTCACATTTGCAGCTGTTTTTCCCCATTTGGATTTTCTTTCATCAGAGAAATTGCTAGAATGATATAAATCAAAGTTAGGTCATAACTTCAGTTATGAAATAAAAATGATGTCATTAAATACACTTTGGTGAATGGCAAAATATTTATGAAATTTCAAATCTTATGCACTAAAAATTGTGAAATCAACATTGTATTCAGGACCATGTTGTGATATCAAAATATTCATAGTAATAGTGTATTTATTGCTACTAGAGTTAGTGCCAACTTAGTACAATGATAGATAACATTGCAGCGTAGGTCTCCCTTTCCTTTTTTCCACCTACTTCTGCCTGTGCAAACTGGGTACAAATGGATATGCAAAAAGTGGCAAAGGGAGCAAGTGAAAATTAGAACAAATTACCACTCTTTATGAGAAGTGTCTAACTCAGAATGATCGATCGAAACTGTAAACTAGAAACTTGAGAAAAGGTCGACATAGACAGTCTCTGGAAAGGTAGCATTTAGGCTGAGCCCTCAATGACGAGAAACAGTTCTCTGGGGTTGAATGAGGCAAGAGCATTCTGTGGAAAGAGTACTTTATGTGACTACTCTGAGGCAGGGATTAATTTGCAGAATTTCTCAAACACAGAGAAGCCTAATATTGTAATAGAGTTATTAAGTGTAATATAGGGTCTGAGAGAAAGGAAAGGACCAACCAGTTCATTCAGGACCCTGTAGGTCATTATAGGACTGTGGGATTTTGTTCTAAGTACAATGGAGAACCTGCACTAATTACTTTAATTGACCGATTCAATATATGTGTTACAAAAATCAATCTAGCTGATAGTTAGAAAATGGATTACAGCAGCAAGAGTCACACAGAAAACTAGGTCAAAAGCACAGTCACTGGACCTAATTAATGGATGATGGCCAATTGAATTAGAGCGCTGGTAGTAAACATAAAATCAAAAGGAATTCAGCAATATTTAAGTAGTGTGGATGGGCAGGCCTGGTGGTGACATTGGTAGGGTTCTGAAGGAGAGATTAAGATTCAGCGTCTCTGGAATTCACAACTGAAGACTGCAAAGCATATATGGCTGGTTGGATTCTGTTTTGGTCATTCCAGGTATGAGAAGTAAGGGAGATGATTCATTTTTAGAAATACCAAAAACTGTGCTGTCTAGGTGACAGTAGGTTTACAACCAATTGGAAATATGTATGAACCTCCCCCCGCTCATAATGGAATTCCAAACCCTTGGACACTTTACTTCCTGGTTCTTCTTCCCCTCTCCGTTTGGTGGGCTTACTTTCACAGGCTTTGCAATGAGCATGCTCCAAAGAACAAAGGAGGAACTGAAAGTCTCAGAGTCACCTCAGGAAAGGTACATTTATTCCAATCGGACTACTTTTTGCCTTACTTGGGCATAGGCGATGTGGGGGTAAGGCTGTAACCTCTGTAGTACTCAGCCAATGAGGAACCAGGGGAGGGACTTGCAGGCTAAGAAATAAATTGTCTGCTCTCACTGCCCTGAGGGTGCCTGCCCATCAGACACCTGCACTTGAAAGAATGTTGATTAAAGCCTCAATTCACTGTGCTTGAGTCTCTGTGTCCCTCCTTTGATTGGGACAGTGGGCATTTTTTTCATACTATCTTCTGAAGGCCTGAACGGACTTTTTTGCCTTTCTCAATGCTGTCTCCAATTCCTCTGTCCTTTGTCCTTATTGTGACAGTTAAGACAGTTAACTTTTTAGTGTCAACTTGACCGGATCTTGGCCCAGATGGTTGGGGCCTAGATACTTGGTTAAATGTTATTTCTAGGGATGTTTGTGGGGTGCTTCTGGTTGAGATTAACAATTGCATCGGTGGACTGAGGAAAGCAGATTGCCCTGCCCAATCTGGGTGAGTCTCATCCAATTCTTAGAAGGTCTGAATAGAACAAATAACCTGAGTAAGAGAAAATTTGCTCTAATTGGGTGAAAATCACCCAGTAATTCCTGATTTTAATTTTTTGTATGATTTAATTTTCTAACAGAGGGGTAACTTGTGGATTATGTAAAACTTAACTATTTATTTTTAAATAAAAGCTGAGACACATGTCTTCTCCTGCCTTTAGACTCAGACTTGAGCCTGGAATTTTTATCACCTATCCTGGTTCTCAGGCCTTTGAACTCAGATGGAACTGATGTGGAGAACAAAGGCAAAAGAAATATAGTAGTAAAATTAAGCTTCCTTATAACTTACAGCCTTGACAAGTACTTGAGACAGACAGAGTGATCTTCCTCTAAATATTCAACTGCCTCAGTGTTAATACTTTGCTAGAGGCAAAAGACAACCTTAGCTTGACATTAGCCTGACCTCCAGGATCCTGTAAGTCTTCTTTAATATAAGAAAATCCCTTTGGGAACTTACTTTTTCTCTACCCCTTACCTCAAGATGTGTGTTTGCAATCATCCTCCAAGTAAATGACCAACTGACATATATCTGAAGGGTCTCAAGACTGAGGTTTTACTAGACAGTAGTAAATGACCACTTAAGGTCCTGGAAACCTTGTTTCCAAATTTCTTAGAGAACTAGGCTATCCCTAACCCCCTTCCAACTTGAGGGTATGTAATCAGTCACTCCTCACAACTCCAGTGTTGCTTTTTCCGCCCACAGGTCCTGTCCCTGAGCTTTAATAAAACCACCTTTTTTGCACCAAAGATGTCCCAAGAATTCTTTCTTGACTGTTCCCAAACTCTAATATTTCCCATCAGAACTATAGCATTGACACTCCTGAGTCCCCAACTTGCTAACTACAGATCTTGGGACTTTTTAGCCTCAATAACTGTCATCCAATTTCTTATAATAAACCCATGCATATGTATCATATTGGTTCCTTTCCTATGGAGAAACCAGAGTGATCCATGTACCAGATAACATCCTATTTTCTTCCAAAAATTGCTCTTGGGGGCATTCCAAAAGCCTTATTAGTTAGTGCCTTAGCAGAACTATAAAACTGAACCTTTTAGGTTCTTATGGTGAACCTTTAGGTCTTATGGAGATAGAGAACTTTACTTATCTAGGTAAATAATTCAGTTCATGGTTGGCAAAGTATGCAAATGGTGGTCAAGGGGTTCCAATTCAGATGACTCTTGCTCACAAATCATCCCTTCCTTACGAATTTTAATTGAAATATAACACACATAAATAAATATGCACAATTATCACATATAGCTCAAGAAGTAATAACAAACATGATTTGTCATGTAACTACAATCCAGGTAAGGAGATAGAATATTTTCAATATCTCATTATTTTCTTGCTCAATTACTACTTTTATCCTCTTTTTTAATAGTTTCCATTATCTTGACTTCTAATACTATATAATTTTTGCCCGTTTTTTGACTTTATAGGAATCAAGGAACATTGTGTATTCTTTTGTGCCCAGCGTCTTTTGTCTTTTACCATATATATATGTATATATATATTTACATGTATATATGTATATATACATACATGTAAATATATATATACATATATATGTGTCTGTGTGTGTGTATATATATATATACTTCTTGCAATGGTAATAACCCTAGTACTTTAAAAAATTTTTTAATGTTTATTTATTTGAGAGAGAGAGAGTGTGAACAAGTGGGGGAGGGCAGGGAGGGGAGAGAGAGAATCCCAAGTAGGGTCCACACTGTCAGCACAGAGCCCAATACCGGGCTCGAACCTATGACCTATAAGGTCATAACCTGATCCTAAATCAAGAGTCTGATGTTTAACCAACTCAGTCACCCAGGCAGCCCATTAAAACAGGTTTATTGTAATATAATTGACATATAATAAACTCAAACATTTAAAATGTGTGTGTGTGTATATATATATGTATATGTATATATGTATGTTTGTGTATATATATATATATATGCACATATATACACATATACAAATGAAACCATCATCGCAATCAAGTTAATGAACATGTATATAATCCACAAAAGTTGATTTTTGCCCCTTTGTAATTCTTACTTGCTTGTCTCTTCCTAAACGCCCTTACCCCATTACCCAGGCAATTAATGGCCAGCTGTTATTATTTAAATTGCAACTATTAATAACAGTTTGTTTCTTTTCCTTAACTTTGTAGAGCTTACAAAATTTCTCATTTATATATAATTCTAAGCACAAACTTGTGACATGGCTTGGATTGAAATTAATTGAGAAAACAGGTTCAGAGAGGTTATGCCATTTCCTTATGCCACATATTAAACGGCAGGCTAAGAACACAGTCTCATTTGGGTCTTCTGATTCCAAGTTCTTTGTTTTTATTATACACAAAACTCTCACGCTGTACCTTTTTTGTGGTCAAATTTTAGATTTTCTGTACCCTAAAAAAGCACTAGCTTCTGAGGTTACCAATATGTGAATACTTTAAAAGTTTAATATTCTTTTTTTTTATTATTTTTTTTTTTACATTTATTTATTTCTGAGACAGAGAGAGACAGAGCATGAGCAGGGAGGGGCAGAGAGAGAGGGAGACACAGAATCAGAAGCAGCCTCCAGGCTCCGAGCTGTCAGCACAGAGCCCGATGCAGGGCTCGAACTCACAAACCATGAGATCATGACCTGAGCCGAAGTTGGTCGTTCAACCAACTGAGCCACCCAGGTGCCCCAAAAGTTTAATATTCCTAAAACAAAATCACCCTACTCCCAAAAGTCTTCACACTTCTTAATGAGTGTAACTGACATTTAGGAAGGCACAATTAGAATCATAGCTCATCACTTACTACATTATTGAAAACTCATGCAGTCATTCATAACTCTGCTTTTCTAACAGGGAGTGACTTATAGATTATGTGCAACTGGACTGATCATTTGTAAGTAAAAAAAAATGAAGAGGAAATAGAAAGAGTAAGGACATTACACACTTACTCATATTCTAACTATTCGCTCTCACACATTCTCTGTCATCAAAATGATGATTGTCTATAAATATTTGTTATGCACTTGAACCTATAGCAGAGTGTGACAGATTCCAATAAAATATTCAGTGTGATGCTTTGAGGTCTTCAGAGGAACATGAAATAGTTCCCAAACTGCACATTACATGTGGTTTTCCATTACAGACTGCACAAAATGTCCTTGACATTCAAGAGTGCACTATCATATTTTAGTCTACCTCACTCCAGGGTGTATTTGAAAATACCCTCCATTTGCCTTTAATAATAATGACTTGTCATATGGAATCCAGATCTCAGCTAATCGAACATAATATGTACTTGATGGTTTTTATGAACTGTCAAATGGAACCCAACAGTCGTCAGAAACATTCCCCCCTTCTGTCGTGCAATTGTTCTCAGCATGTTCCATTTCTGACCATTAACGTAAAAGGTTAATAAACACAACTCCTTGGTGTTATTAATATTCAGTATGCGTGCAAGTGAATCATTTTGCAGACATGATTTTTAAAGATGCTGGACCATTAATGTTACTGTTTTGCAGGCTTGTAAAACTGTACCATGCAACATGCCTGCCATAATTTGAATGCTAAAATGTCTGCGAAGAATTCTTGCTACATTACATTTTACTCACCTTTATTGAAATCAGACTCCTTCTTTGGAATGTAGAAGAACTCTATCTCACTGTCTCTGTCTCTCTCTCCTTAATAATTTATTTTTACTTGTTCTTACTCCTTATTAATATTTGTTATATTTAATCCAGTGTTATTTAATTCTTGGCTTTACAGAATTGCTGATTAAAGTAAAATCAACCCCAGATTTTATCTAAGAACTCTTTAATGGTCAATATACCTTGTCATATAGATTAGCGGTTAAATATGTTTAACTGAGTGCTACAGTTGTAAAATATGTTTCAAATGTGAAAAGTGTCTGAACCAGATTTCAGGCAAAATTCACAGAGTGTTACTCAGAATCATTGAAGAGGTGTAGTGTTATAAAAGTAATGGATTATAAATGGGAATTCAAAGACAAGCTTTGTCTTCAAAATGGATCTTTTAATTTAGTTTTCTTTTTCATTGTCTGCATATCTATTAGGTACTTTTCTATTGAAACTGAAATCAATTTCCCATAATGCATTTTATTTTCAAATAAATACCTAACCACCAAAAAAAGTAAATAAATAAATAACAAAAGATACATTAGCTGAATGAATCTTATTAAAATAATTAGAACTAAGCAAAACACTCAATGCTTACTAAAATAAAATAGAAATCTATGTCAGGATATTGTAAGCTGTCATTATAACGTAAGAAACATGTCTTTGGTAGTAACTGACAGAACTAAAGGTAGAAAAAATGTACAAGGGTACCATTCTCTTTTTTTCTAGGTACTGTATTTGTAATCAACTATCAAAAGACATCAATTTTAAATGATTAGGATGTAAAACATAATTAATTAGGTATATATCGTTCCTAAAGTAATCTTGAAATAAACAACAGAATTTTTGGAGAAATATTCTGGCCAGATTATCTGTCAAGTACATAAAAATGCAAATAACCACATGTGTATACACATATACTCAATATAAACATGCCCACAGAATATACTTTTTTTTGTATTGTGATTTACAAGCATAGAGCATTTTAACAGTATTGAGAATCTATTACCTAAAATATAGTGACTAATATTACCAACCAAGCATTTTTCTCTCAAGGTTTAGAGCAATTGTGCTGTTGACTTGGAAGATTTTAACCCAAATTTTCACTTTGTATTAGAGAGTAAACATCAAAGAAATTATAGATGACTTATTCCATGGAGATGGGGATAAAATTTATGGTTCAGTATGATTTTGGGGACCAAAAACAACTGTACTACTGGAATTAATTTAAAGATCGTTTGATCTGAGGCTTCTAAGAAAGATTCAAGTTTGCAAAAAATCTATTAAAAACTTTTAAATTCAACTGTGGCTTCATGGAGAGGTATTTGACAATGAAAAAAGAAACAAGTGTAGAGGAAAAGATTTTTGAGAAACTAAGGAGAACACCTCAGATAGCACTTGATATAGACAAGGCTCTTATTTCTGTCCCCCAAACCCCCGAAGATTCTTTATCTCCAGTATTTCACAAAGTAGAATTACAGAAGTGTTTTACATTTTGAAACACCAGCAGATGCATGCATTAATGTTATAACAAGTAAAACCAGAGAGATGACGCATTAGACAAAGCACCTTTTTTAATAAAGATTTTGTTCCTGGAGAACTGGCAAGCAGAAAATGAAAATAATTTTCAATTTTTGATTAAGCCCTGATAAAATAAAGGAACAAACTTATTTGAATTGTGCGGGCTGATGTAGGACAAGATTAAGAGATACCACAGAGTCTGATTTGATGACAAAGGAAAATCTGGATCCAAATAAGTACAGAGTCATTGTGTGGTCATTACTGGCCATTAGGTTTCTCAATATCACAGGCAGCAGAAACTGACCAGAAACAAATGCAAAAAGTGAAAATCCCATGATGAGATAATCAGGTAAGCATACATTCCTCTAAGTCTCAGCTCATTAATGTCACGAATGCTATAAAAATTTCCCCTGGTTACAAGGGCAGACAGAAAATTTCTCTTCTCACCTTCTGTAAATTGAGGCACTTATAAAATGAATGTTAAATATGGCTTTGGAATTTATAAATCCTTGTTGCAAAGGGGAAATAAAATGCTTATAACTTTAATATTTTTTTCTTAAAAACCTATGAACTGCCTCTATGAGAGAAATTAACAAAAAATTAATATTGGCTTTAGCTTTTACTTTCACAGAGTTGATCAAGTCAACATCAAATTCAAGCATAGATAGTTTCAATGTTGATTTTACACGTTCTCTAAAAATTTAAGTATTCACGAGGGGGCAGGGCTCGAAAATAAAAAATAAAATAAAAATAAATATTCACACAGAATGTTTTAGCATTTTTCCATTCTGCTTAGAAATTTTAACCCCAAGTTAAAATTTTGATGTTTTTTGTCCAGGTGTGCAAAGTATTAGAAGACCAACTACAAACAAATTTAAGGGGCAATGATAATGGCACAACAAATATGCTTTTCACTGACTGTCAAAGAGGTAATGAGGAAACGCTTATATCCTTAGTTATGTGCAACTCTCTACAGAAACAGCATGATGCAGGCACCTGGGTGGCTCAGTCAGCTAAGCATCTCAGGGTTTGTGAGTTTGAGCTCCTCCTCATTGGACTCTCTGCCATCAGTGTGGAGCCCACTTTGGATTCTCTGTCTCCCTCTCTCTCTGCCCCTCCCCCACTCGCCCCCTCTCTCTAAAAAATAAAAATTAAAAAAAAAAGAAACAACATGATGTGTTTGACGAAACACAATTCGTAAGATCTGTAAATAATTAAAAACTAGAATTAAAAGTAGCAAGTCACATTACATCAAAGTACAAAAATATTAAATTGAAATTGAATTTCTCAACAGCAAAAATGGAAGCTGGGTCACAGTGGAAAAATAACTTTAATGGTGCTGTGAAGATATAATAACAAAACCAAGAAGTGTATACAAAGCGAAATTTCTTTTGGAGAACAGGAGGAAATGAAAACATTTATAAAAAGAAAGCAACATATGTATGTATGTATATATACATCTGAAAGCTTACCTTTTATTTCCCAACTATTTTACACAATTAGAAATAAAAATAAAAACAAACATGAAAAAGTAATTCTTAACGTTAATTTTTTTCAGGTATTTTGGAAGAAATAAACTGCTGCTTTGGGTTTTGGTTTAAGCCTATACATCTTTTTTCTTAATGTTTTTGGTTGTTTCTTTTTTAACATTTTTTAAATGTTTGTTTTTGAGATGTGAGTGTGAGCAGGGGAGGGGCAGAGAGAGAGGGAGACACAGAATCGGAAGCAGGTTCCAGGCTCTGAGCTGTCAGCATAGAGCTGGATGCGGGCCCGAACCCACAAATGGTAAGATCATGACCTGAGCCAAAGTTGGACGCCTAACTGACTGAGCGACCCCGGCACCCCAAAACTATACATCTTTATATCTGCCTCAACTATTAAATACTTGACCCAAAATATGTATTTAATATTTATACATATATGGCTGAAAGAAGAAAATTGAAGTTCAAAAATATTTGATTTTTATGTGTTTATATACTAATATATGAAAGAGCAGTGACTCACACTGCTATGTGTGTATATATTTTCATTTTCTTTATCGATTCATCTATTGATAGACCTTCAGGTTGTTTCCATATCTTGGCTATTGTGAATAATGTTGAAATAAACATAAGAGTGCAAATATCTCTTTGGGATACTGGTTTTATTTCCTTTGGATATATACCCAGAAATGGGATTGCTGGATCATATGGTATTTCTGTTTTTTAATTATTTGAAGAACCTCCATAATATTTTCCATAGGGTCTATATCAGTAACATGAGCCTATTTGACCTTTAGTGAACCTAGGTAGAATGGAATTATTGTCTTTAATGCTGATAACTCTAAAGGTATGCCTTTCTTGAATCAGCAATCTTAAACTGACTTTTATTTTTTTATTATTTCATGTATTTTTATTTTATTAAAAAATGAACAATATAATCCAGCAATTCCACTTTTGGGTATTTATCTAAAAAAAAAATGTTCATTGCACCATTTTCTACAATAGCCAAGACATGGAAACAACTGAAGTGTCCATTGATGGATGAATGGATAAAGAAGGTGTGATATATATATAATTCATATATCTATTACATATAATGCATAATTTATATATACAATAAAATACTACTCAGCCATAACAAACAATGAAATCTTGCCATTGGGGACAGCATGGATGGATTTTGAAGGTATTATAAGTGAAATAAGTCAATCACAGAAAGACTAATACACACTTTGGTGTGTAATCTAAATAAACAAAACAAATTAACAAAACAAAGCAAAATGAAACTCATAGTTACAGGAAACAGATTGGTGGTTGTCAGATGCAAGGGGGTTGGGGATAGGAAAAATGGATGAAGGGGGTCAAAAGGTACTAATTTCCAGTTATAAAACAAATAAATCATGGGGATATAATTTATAGCATGATTAACTGCATATTTAAAGTTGCTAAGGGAGTAAATCTTAAAAGTGCCCATCACAAGAAAAAAAAAATTGTGACTTTACATGGTGATGGATGGTAACCAGACTTGTGGTGATCATTTCCCAAGGTATACAAATAGTGAATCATTACATTGTACATATGAAACTCATATAATGTTATATGTCAGTTACTCCTCAATAAAAAAATAAATAATAAGTTTGTATCAGACCATAAGTACCACCTTCCAATTTGGTCAATTTCATACCATAGAGCTACTTTATTTATTTATTTATTTTTCTTTATTTATTTTGAGAGGGAGAGCATGAGCGGAGTAGGGGCAGAGAGAAGGAGAGAATCCCAAGTAGGTTCTGTGCTGTCAGCACAGAGCCCAATGTGGGGTTTGAACTCAAGACCCGCAAGATCATGACCTGAGCCAAAACCGAGAGTCAGACACTCATTAGAATAAGCCACTCAGGTTCCCCTAGGAGCTACTTTTAAACATGACAACAACAAAGTTCAAGCATGTTGTTACTCTTCAGCCTGAACAAACAGAAAATATTCCTGGCAGTATTAAAACACACACGCGCGCACACACACACCAAAAAAAACATGGACCCAAAGAGGGTGAAAAAGATACTACTCTCCCAAGATCCAAGCTACTCCCAAAAATAACCAAAGAAAGGTTATTTCTTTTAGACAATTCCCCTGGGAGCCAGCACAGTGCATAGAACCCTAAGGGCAAATGCGGTGTCAGCCACATTTCTCTTCAGCCATATATAACCACAAATAGGGAACAACCACATTTCTGTTTGGCTATATTTTGGGATGCTCTAACCTGACAGTTGCCAAGCCAGGTTCTCAGGAAACAACCGAAGACAAAAAAAAGAAGCAAAAAGCAGTCCCTGGGAGAGAAAAGATCAATAACCAATGTTTTCTCCTCCCCATCTGAATTTAGAAAGGAAGGGGCAGTGTGAAACTTTGCCTTCCTTTCTCCACCAGGCACCACAGACAGAGGTGTGGGAGAGTTGGCTTTCTAAGAGTTCTTACCCGTTGCAGTCTCCTGCCAGTTTTCCCCGAATCTGACTGCAGGCTGTGGAGTGAGTGGGATATCCCAGCAAGTCCCATCCTGGTCACCAGAAACTGTCGAGGAGGACAAATAAACTTTGGTGAATGCTTGGCTGAGGTTTCTTTTTTCTCTAGGGCACCTCCTAATGGATGTGCTTATCCAAGATGGTTAAAAGTTTTCTGCTGTGGCCACTGTAATTCAAGATTATCTTTGGTAGGTTAACCTGCTGGTTGAGCCTTAGAACAAAATCTCACTCACCTGAGACCTCACGCCGGCCTCAGCCCTGTTTCTTAGATTCATTCTGATCCCGGACTGGTCTGGTTTCTGAGTCGACCCCAGTCTGACCCTAGACCCTCTGGTTTCTAAGTCAGAGATAGTCCGACAGCAGAAGGGGTTGGGTTTCTAAGTCAGACCCTCCCCTGGAAGAGTTTTTAAATGGGAGCCAGTAAGACACCAGCCCAGGGAAAGAAAACACACACACACACACAACCTCAGGTCAAGTCTCAAAGCTCCTAATGAAGACCTGCAGAGCAGGGGTCCAGGACATAGGAGGGATTTACCCACTGGAGGCAGCAAGAAAGCAGTGAGCTACCGAGGCTCAATAGGTACCCACACTTGCTCTTTGGTATTGTTGGGGACCTCCTTTGGTTTCTTATCCTGACACTAGAACTGTTAAAAGGTAGACTGAGACATATTAAACATTCCAAGGGTTTCCATGAGTAAAAATTGGCTAAAATACAGCAGAGGCAAAAAGGACAGGGTTAAGAATGCTCCACCCACACGAGCTTAAGAGGCTTTTATAGGAAGAAAAAAAAAGGCAGAAGCAAAGTAAGGAAATTTTTGATTGGCTATAGCTAAAAGCCTGTTAGGCTGCTTGGGATTGGTTGTCCTTAATGTTTTGGCTTCCTAATCTCGAGGCATTTACAGGCTTACTGGTTTGCTCACTGAGAGGTTAGTGTCAACTCAGTCTCTTGGCTTCCTTGTTTAATCAATTTAACAATTGTATGAGTTCCTTATATATTTTGGATATTAACCTCCTTATCAGATATATGGTTTGCAATTTTTTTTTTCCTATTTCATAGGTTGCCTTTCATCTTCTTGGTTGTTCTTTTGCTGTACAGAAGCTTTTTTAGTCTGATGCCATCCCACTTGCTTATTTTGCTCTCGCTGCTTATGCTTTTGGTGTCATATCCAAAAGAAATAATTATTAGGATGAATGTCAAAAAGCATTTTCCTTAGAATTTCTCATAGGAGTTTGATGACTCCAGGTCTTACGTTTAAGTCTTTAATCCATTTTGAGGGTTTTTTTTGTGTGTATGGTGTGAGATAAGGGTCTAATTTTGGTCTTTGTGCATGTGGATATTCTGTTTTCCTAGCGCCATTTATGAAGATACTATCCGTTCCCCGTTGTGTATTCTTGGCCGTTATGTATTCTTGGTGCTTTTGTCAAAGATTAGCTTATTGTGTATGTGGGTTTATTTTTGGTGTCTTTATTCTATTCCACTGGTCTATGTGTCTGTTTTTATGCCAGTGACACATTGTTTTGATTACTATAGCTAACATTGTTTATATACTAATATGTGGAAGGGAAGAGGCTCAAACTGAATTATTTTAGACTTCCATTTCTTAAATTGTAACATTTATACTATAGTTTATTTTTGAAACATTTTAGAAATGTGAATAAGATTTTAAAGCATACAGCTGGAATTTTGTATCAATACAGACTAATTACAAGATGTGTATTATTCTTATTTGCTATATTTATAGATAAAGCTTTCCCAAACATAACCCATGTGCAGTGGATATTGAAAGTGACTTGAGGGGCGCCTGGGTGGCGCAGTCGGTTAAGCGTCCGACTTCAGCCAGGTCACGATCTCGCGGTCCGTGAGTTTGAGCCCCGCGTCAGGCTCTGGGCTGATGGCTCGGAGCCTGGAGCCTGTTTCCGATTCTGTGTCTCCCTCTCTCTCTGCTCCTCCCCCGTTCATGCTCTGTCTCTCTCTGTCCCAAAAATAAATAAAAAAAAAAAGCGTTGAAAAAAAAAAATTTAAAAAAAGAAAGTGACTTGAATACCGGGGTATCTCCCTGTTCTTGATCAACACCTTTATAATAACAACAATTTCAAAAGCTGAACAATCATTTATTGATCTCAAAGAAAGGTCTACTGTACAAGATATAAGACACCAAGACTCAGATTAATGTTGGGCTTTCCCGTTGTGCTTATTTTCTCTTTTTGATTGAGTTTAGTCAATAGGGGAAGTAAAAGTGGAGAAGAGGTTTTGAGAGATACGTAACTTTTGTAGCTTCAGTGGGGTCCAAAAATTAAGAAAACCACTTACAGCATATTAATTTCAATGGTTAGTCTGTAGGCTTTCTGTTAAAGAAATATTCCTGCTATGGATACTGACATGAGTCAGAATGTTCACCCACACAGAGACAGTTTTCTAGTGAAGCTATCATTTTCAGCTCTTCAAATATTTCAACAAGTTGTTTCTGATAGTTCAGTGGGAATGATTAGAGATTTGGTCTCCATGAGGGACAACTGATACAGGCAAGCCAGGTCTGAGGAGCCCAAGAGGGTCCCCCCGGGACCAACCAAGAGGGTCCTTGACTTCATGCAGGATGGAAATCAAATGTGAGCCAGCAGGAGGTGAAAGCAGAAATTGTTGAAGATACTATGTATAGAGACAGACTGTCCAGGAGACTTGGAAAAGAGGAAGTCTCTACTTTGCTTGGGATCTAGGGAATTTTTTATTGAGGACAGTGGATTGGTGTACATATCCCCTCAGACATCTTGGAACCAATTAGAGCAAAGATGAGGCCCCAGGTGTTACTCCTTGGAGCCAGGGAGTCCTCAGAATCCAGATGCCTAGCATCTAGCACAGGTGGTCTGGAATAGCTTCCTTAGGTCATTCTCATCTGGTCCCTCTATTCTAGAGAAATCATTAACTCCTTTACAAGGAGGACATATGCTATTTGCATTACAAGGCCTGTGTAAAGTGAGGTGGGGAGGTTCAGGTCTCAGCAAGAATAGTAGCAGGAGGCATCACAATCCCGGACTTCAAGCTGTACTACAAAGCTATAATGAACAAAACAGTATGGTACTGGTATAAGAACTGACACTCAGATCAATGGAACAGAATAGAGAACTCAGAAATGGACCCACAAACGTATGGCCAACTAATCTTCTACAAAGTAGGTAAGAATATCCAACGGAATAAAGACAGTCTCTTCAGCAAGTGGTGCTGGGAAAACTGGACAGCGACATGCAGAAGAATGAGCCTGGGCCACTTTCTTACACCGTACACAAAAATAAACTCAAAATAGATGAAAGACCTCAATGTAAGACAGGAAGCCATCAAAATCCTTGAGGACAAAGCAGGCAAAAGCCTCTTTGATCTTGGCCGCAGCAGCTTCTTACTCAACATGTCTCTGGAGGCAAGGAAAACAAAAGCAAAAATGAATTACTGGGACCTCATCAAAATAAAAAGCTTCTGCACAGCGAAGGAAACAATCAGCAAAACTAAAAGGCAACCGACAGAATGGGAGAAGATATTTGCAAATGACATATCAGATAAAGGTTAGTATCCAAAATCTATAAAGAACTTATCAAACTCAACACCTAAAACACAAATAATCCAGTAAAGAACTGGGCAAAAGACATGAATAGACACTTCTCCAAAGAAGACATCCAGATGGCCAACAGACACATGAAAAGATGCTCAACATCACTCATCACCAGGGAAATACAAATCAAAACCACAATGAGATACCACCTCACACCTGACAGAGTGGCTAACATTAAGAACAGGCAACAACAGATGTTGGCGAGAAGGCAGAGAAAAATGATCTCTTTTGCACTGCTGGTGGGATTATTGCAAACTGGTGCAGCCACTCTGGAGGTTCCTCAAAAAACTAAAAATAGAACTACCCTACAACCTAGCAATGGCACTATTAGGTATTTATCCAAGGGATACAGGTGTGCTGTTTCGAAGGGACACATGCACCCCCATGTTTATAGCAGCACTATCAACAATAGCCAAAGTATGGAAAGAGCCCAAATGTCCATCAATGGTAGAGTAGATAAAGAAGATGTGGTAAGTATATGTACAATGGAGTATTACGCGTCAATCAAAAAGAATGGAATCTTGCCATTTGCAACTACGTGGATGGAACTGGAGGGTATTACGCTAAGCGAAATTAGAGAAAGACAAATATTATATGGCTTCACTCATGAGGACTTTAAGAGACAAAACAGATGAACATAAGGGAAGGGAAACAAAAATAATATAAAAACAGGGAGGGGGACAAAACATAAGAGACTCTTAGACATGGAGAACAAAGAGAGGGTTACTTGAGGGGTTGTGGGAGGGAGGATGGGCTAAATGGGTAAGGGGCATCAAGGAATCTACTCCTTGTTGCACTAGATGCTAACTAACTTGGATGTAAATAAATAAAAAAAAAGATGTAAAAAAAAAAATAGAAGCAGGAAAAGGAACCTAAAGCAGATTCCTATGAAGTCCTTCAGTTTCCGTCTCAAAACTAAATGCACCTGCTTGGATTCCCATGGTGGTTGTTTCAGATTTGGGCAGGAGTGAAAAAGTTGCAGTAGTTGAAGGCAGTGAAGCTATGGCTGTAATTAGGCACAAGAGATGCATGGATGTGAAAGATAAAGCTATCGTACAAAACATTCTTTTGTAGGACTCTAGAAGAAATCGGGTCACTATGAAAATATTTAATCATCCCATGCTTTGATATTTAGAATTAAATATCAAAATTTATGTCTCTTAAAACATTTAGGATTTCAGAGAAAATTATTTCCCTATTCACCGAAGACTTTTTTTTTTTTTTGCTAATGCCAGTAAATACAGAAATAAGCAAAACCAAAATATAATGTATGTGCTATGTCTGTCCTTAAAAGCATACAGATCAGTGAAAGAAAAAAACAAAAGTAAATAAATAACTACAATGTTTTGGCATTAGTGCTTAAATACAAATTTAAAGTGGGGCCACTTGTGAGCTCCGTAAATAAAAGTGTGCTTAAAACAATGTGTGTATGTCTTTGGCAGGTGATGAAATCCTTTCTGTGGATTCTGTTACCAAAGAACGGGCTTGTAATCGAGTGATTTCTTATAATCAAGTGATTCTGTAAAAAGTGTTGAAAATAATGAGGGTGGCTCTATATAGAGATTTTCTGATTTATAAGGAAAATAATGGATTGCATGTCTCTGTACCTAAGCTACAATATTTGCATTTTGCATATTATATTGTTCCATCAAGGAAGCTTTGGGTGATACTTAATCACAGAATTGCCATTGACTTATTTAGAGTTTATTAATATTAAGCATTTGGGTTCCATGTTATTGTAGCATCATTATTTCAAACAAAACAGAAATTAATAAAATATTCATAGACATAATTAGTCATGAATATTAAAAAGCCTCTAATTCACACAGAAATTCAATCAACTAATTATCCATAAAAATATATTTACTACTTGAATTGCTGTCTACCAAGTGTAATTTTGGCAGATATAGTGAATATTTCCTGCCAAAAGCAGTATTTCATCTTTTCTTTAGCAAAAAAGAGAAAGAAAGCACACGGCAGAGACTAGTACGTTCTTAACCAGGAGCTTGGAAGCTGCTTCATAGCCCATCGCATTACGTGGGTCATTATAGTTACTAATACTTTCATACGTGTTTGTTTGTTTTTAAAGATTTTATTTTTTTCATTAGTTCTTTTTTAATTTTTTTTTAATGTTTATTTTTGAGACAGAGAGACAGAGCATGAACAGGGGAGGGGCAGAGAGAGAGGGAGACACAGAATCTGAAACAGGCTCCAGGCTCTGAGCTGTCAGCACAGAGCCTGATGCAGGGCTCGAACTCACGGACCGTGAGATCATGACCTGAGCTGAACTCGGACGCTTAACCGACCGAGCCACCCAGGCGCTGTTTGTTTTTTATGGAGATACCCTGAGTGCCATGCACATATACATACTACAAAATATACTTGATATTAAATAACAAAAGATGTTGAAAATCCCAACCTAAATTCCCATAGCCTGATCTTTTACTAACAGTGTCCTTGTTACCATACCCACCCTCCTTTTCCCATTATCCCCCTCTCTTACCCTCGTTAATACTTGTGGATTGGAAATTAATCATACTGTTCTTTTATCTCCCTCAATTTTTTGAGCCATTTTTTCTGAGTCAACTGATACCGTAAGTAGCCTTGGCTGTGGTTTTCATATTGTCTCTTATACTTAGTCCCTCCTCAAACATCTTGCTACTTTTGCCATAATGTTACTCCCCACCCTCCCCGTTTTTTTAGAATAACGAAAGAATGATGAATTGCAAAATTGTTTGGATATTGTGGTTTCTATTTTACTCTCAGATATAGCTTATGGATATATGCAGTCATAAATGTAGTAGCAGTTTAAATGGATTTTTAAACGTATGTTCTTGTGGGGGTTTTTTCTTATAAAACAACCTATGTTTTATTTCTCTTTAATTACACTTGATTCAGGGACTGTTTCCTGGTGCTTAGTAACTACTTAATGAGGATTTACTATTTCCCCGGCACTGTGATAACCACACAAAACACACTATCACATATATTCCCAATAAATCTATGAAGTGGATTTTTATTAGTCAATTTTAAGATGTTAAACATATTAGCTGATTTTAAAGTAATAAGTTATACTTTAATAGATTACAATTTAAATGATAAGATATAATTTATCATTGAAATTATAAGACAATAGTTAACCATTTCAGGTTCATATTTCATATAAAAATAGCAATAACTATCCTTGCTGGGTTGTCTACCTAAGTCCTTAATGGCAAAAATAAGATGTAAATGTATCTACATTATCCTTTTTCATTAATTATGGCAGTTACTCTGTATTTTTCTAGGTTTTATTCTTTTTTTATTTTTTTTAATGTTTATTTATTTTTGAGAGAGACAGAGACAGAATGTGAGTGGGTTAGGAGCAGAGAGAGAGGGAGACGCAGAATTGGAAGCAGGCTCCAAGCTCTGAGCTGCCAGCATAGAGAATGCAGGGCTTGAACTCATGAGCCGTGAGATCATGACATGAGCCGAAGTCGGACGCTCAACTGACTGAGCCACCCAGGCGCCCCTAGGTTTTATTCTTGATAATGGAACTATGTTGTAATAACCAATTTAGAATCCAAATCACATTTTCCCATGTAAGTTATGTTTCAGGACTTCAGAAGTTTTCCAATGAAATTAGATAAATCCCTACAAAAAAATTATTTCACCAATTTATTCATGCAGTTCTGAATTTTTCTTCACTCATGCAGGGAATTGAGGGATATTTTGCATACCCAACCTAAAGGAGGTATGCCTAGTAAATAAACAAGGCAAGAAGAAAAAGTTTCTTTGTAAAGACAAAGTGCTTTTTCAGCAAATCAGATATATTTGTTCACACAAGAAAGGTTACAAATAGGGACACATGGGTGGTTCAGTTGGTTAAGCATCTAACTTCGGCTCAGGTCATGAGTTTCGTGAGTTTGAGTCCTGAATCAGGTGAACTTGAGCCCCAATTTGGGTGAGCACAAGCCCCACTTCTCTCTCTCTCTCTCTGGTTCTTGTGGAATTCTCTCTCTCTTTCTCTCTCAAGAAAAAAAAAAAAAAAGATTACAAATAAAAAAAACTCAATTAACCTAAGTATTTGGAAAGTTCAGCTCAAATACTGATAGTCTTGATTTTCTTTTTAACATATAGTAAAATTTCCAATCTTGTATGGCAACGTCAATTACTTGAGTAACTTATAGAATGCACATGGCTTCTCCCCGTCTCATTAGACATCTTCTGAATCAAAATCTCTGAAAGATAGACAGTAAAATTCAACTTGATATTAGTGAGCTTTCTAAAAGTTATAATTACATTCACTTTATACAAATTTTTGGTCATAATTGGTTCTTGATGACTAAAATCCAGAAGAATTCTATGATCTGTTAAACAATATAATTTAGATTTTGCAATATATCGTTATACTTGTTTTGAAATAAACCTTAATTAGTGATGACTTATATAAATTTGGCTATATCTGTAAAAAAACTGGTATATTTTATAGCTACATTTTATTGACGGGATTACCTTCCATTTATGAGATTGTAATATAATGCTTTCATTTGATAATAAATGTAGTTAAGAATGGGTTTTCTAATTGATGGAAAAGACTGTCATTTTAAGTTTTAGGAAGGTATCTTATTTTTGTAAAAAGTGAATGGAGACATGTTTATTTGGTACACTTATATAATGAAAAATGATTACCACCATAGAGTTAGCTAACACCTCCATCAGGTGATTTAACTACCATTTTTGTTTGTTTGTTTTATGTCAATAAACAATAATCATATAGGTGGGTAAAAGTGAATGGAGAGCAATGGAGAGGTATAACGACTGTGCTCTTACCCCCATTTCTTATTAAAAGTTAGAAGGAAAATTGGAAGTTCAGATTGAAAAAAAAATGACAATAAAGCTTTTACAATTCATATCATCATGTGTCATTTGGAACTCTGTGCACATATTTGAATTCTCTTAAAAGTGACCTGACTGCCATACAGCTTTATAATCAATGATAAAAGTTTTTTAGCATCTCCACTAATTAGTGAGATTTGCATTAATATACTCAAGCATCAAATAAATACAGAAGCATAATTGTTACATATTTGTAAAACTTTTAAACCATATATTTAAAAAAAACTTTGAAAATACTCTTTAAAGCATTTTAGAACTAAAAAAATCCCCATTAAAATGAAAGCTTTATCGACTAAACTCAAGTACAGTTGGTTTTTGTCTTAATGTTATTTTTTTCTCTAATAGTCATAAATCGTAACTAATGTAATGTAGGGTGCATCAAGTTAAATCTCAGATGTCAAACCATTTATTCCACTGATTAAAAATATAGTACTTTAGGGGTGCCTGGGTGGCTGAGTTGGTTAAGCAACCAACTCTTGATCTCCACTCAGGTAATGATCTTGCAGTTCATGGGATCAAGCCCCATGTCAGGCTCTGTGCTGACAGTGTGGAGCCTACCTGGGATTCTCTCTCTGTCTCTGTCTCTCTCTCTCTGCCCCTCCTCCGCTTGCTCTCTCTCTTTCTTTCTCTCACTCCCTCAACATAAACTTAAAAAATATTTAAAAAAATTAGAAAGATATATAGCATTTTATAAAAGCTATTCTAAATATGTTCATATGTTACATTTTTTGTACTCATGAAAAGGATATTTCAGGTTTTGACTTCTGAAATTCCTATGGAAACTATACATGCCAAAAAATAGATGACTCTTCATTATTCAATGCCTGGGGAAGGGATGTTGTCATCTGACCATGTATTCTTTAGTGAGACAACCTGCATATATAGAGAATAAAGCTCTGTCTAAACACGAGCAAATTTGACTTCGGTTAAATTTAAAATAATTGATTTTTTTAAAATGTCTTTTGTTTATACTTTATATGTGGATCTACATGGTGCCTAAAGGACTAGAGGCTTATTGACTATGTATTTTTAGAAAATTTCTAACTATTTGCTTAAAATTAGGAATGTTTTAGAGCAAAGAGCAGTAGACTCATATTGGAAATGGTATGTTCTTGCTCCAGTTCTGAAGCTAGAACTTTGAGCAAATAATTGCCTCCTTTAGTATCTTTACTTGTGAGATGAAACTGCAGGGCCAAATGGACTCCCAGTTTGAACATTGCTGGTCTGAACATTCTTTAAAAATGAAGATTTGTTGTCCTCCTTTCAAAGAATTGATCTTTCTGTTGTATCCATGGAGGCCAATGATTCATCCCTGGTATCAGGACTTTTCAGTGCCATAAGAATACTGCTCATTTGTTCTTCTTAAAACTTCAAAGAGCTTAATAAAATCATCATGCTATCTTCTCTAGCATCATAAGATTAATTACAATGCCATCATTTTATTCTTGGGAAAGGAATGATGTCACTCTGCAAGGGAATTATGGATATACTAAGGCTGATTACAGGGTTTTCAATTTTAAGCAGGCTGGAATTCCCCACCACATCCTGACCTTCTCTTCTCCTGGATCTGTAAGTATCCACCACACTGGGCTTTTATCAGTGCCAAATTTCTCAGCCTACATTCTCTTGGAAATGTTGTAGCCTTATTCTGGAAGAACTCTCCCTGTTTCTTTCCAACTGGCAAGTTGCTACAAATGCTCCGAATCCTAGCTTGCATATCACTTGCTCAGCTAAGTTTATTATGACTAACCCAACATTATCTTATCCTCTCTCCACTGAAGAAATAAACTTTATTGGTTTCTGGTCATTTGTTCCAGTGTTTCTTTTAAAATGGCAAGCACAAACAAGCATGGGTATATATTTTTATGTTTTTCCATGTTATCGCGTAAATATTCGCATTATTCCAATTCTTACTTCTTGCATTAACAAGCGTGGGGCTCTTTAAATGTCATACAATTGTGCAGAGTAAGTATAATACATAGAAAGCTTCTCATTTTACTTGTATGATTTCGAAGTATTCCATTATATGGTATATCGTCTTTTATGCATCATGTCCCGATACATAGACATCTGAGGTTTTCCCAGTCTCTTTCATAAAAAAAAACAATGAAACACCTTGTACACATATCATTTTGTATCAGGATATTGCTGGCCTTATACAATTGTTGGGACATCTTCCCCTCTCTTCTATTATCTAATAGTTTTCTTTCTATTTGCTCAAAGAATTTGAATTGAAATGGTATTGTTTCTCTATAACTCTTAGATATTCACCTGGAAGCTATTTGAGAATCGAGATTGTGTTGTTGTTGTTTGTTTGTTTGTTTTTGTTTTTGTAAGGAGGCTTTCCTCTTTAAAGTGCTTGGATGAATGTAGAGTTTTAGGGTCATCTCACCGAGTTGTGACATCTATGTCTTTGGGGAATTGATCAATCTCATCTATCTTTCTGCAACTGTTAGTTTAGAGTGTGCATAGTGGTCTTTTAATACTTTTAATATCTTTTTAATATTTTCAGATCTTGATTATCACCTCTGTTTTGTTCTTGCAAGGAGGCTCCTCTCTATTTCTCTTCCTACTTTCCTTCATTTCCCTCTGTTTCTCTGTTGTGATTTTTCTCTTTAATCTGTTGTAACCTCTGGTCACTTGAGTTTTGGAAAAGCTCGAGCAGTAACTCTTGTCTCTACTTTGTCCACATTGGAAGTGGAGAAAGAAATCGGTTGCAAATGTGTCAGATATGTTCATAAACATAATTACCTGTGGTGACAAATGCATACTGACTAATTTGGCAGTTTGATAAAGTTCTAAAATCAGATTTGGTTGATATTAGGTGGTATCTGAAAGATGGTCCAGAAATACTGCCTTAGCACACTAATCTATTCGATATGCCAAATATGTACTTAAGTAAGAATCTCATTCGTTATTCTGGAAGCTCTAATGTTTAATTTTCTCCATTATGGTGCATCATTCTATACTTTGGTCCTGTGGCTACTGTTATTTTACAGCTCACTGCCTGAGGGATTAAGAGACAAAGCTATGGCTATTTTTTCCTTTTGGACAGTAGAGGTAATGATGATGGCTAGGTTATCTAGAGCAACTGTGAAGAATGAAATAAAACCAAAGGCATACCTCAACAGATGAGCAGACAATAGTGGTTCTCATTTCAAATCCTGAAGTTACAAAGTGTTACACACTTTTCTAATTCCTTGTAACATTTCCACACAGGTATCTTTATTATTAAAAATATATTAACGCATATATCCAATTTTATTAAGTATTTTATATCTGTTTCCTTCTGAAAACAGATGATTATCGTATTGGTCCAATTAGGAGCTCTGTTTGTTCCTTTATTTGGACTCCTCTAATTAGCCATTGATAAAAGTCTGTCAGTGGGTAATGCCTGAGAACATTATCAAATGGTTTGGTAATGATTCATGCAGAGCAGTGATATCTTTCTTTATTTGCCTAATCACTATCACACTTTTCAATTTGCCCAGATCATTACCCCTGGCCTGTCTCTCAATACTACTGGGGCCCAAGAATTTAGCTAAAAATTCTAACATATAAAGCATCAGTTGCTGTCAAATTGTTCTTTTCTATCTAAACTACTGAAAAGATCCAAGGATAAACAGTACATACTGGATGAATAGCTATCAAGAAGTTTCATATTTCCTGTAAATATTAAATACTTATATAATGTTTCATAAAATTTAAGAGAATACTGCTATATCACAGATATATTTACATGTAGAATAACTATAAAAGTCAATTCCTGTGTAGATTTTTATAGTAACTTCATTTACTTTACTTGAATTTTTCTTCAATGCTAAGTCCTTAACAATAATTGTTTTATGTGTTGACTTTTTTTTTTGATGTATAAAATGTTGGTACTATAATAACCTATACATAACAAAACTGGTAGTATGTCACATAGGATATGCATTTAATATATATTTTGGCCAATATCATTCGCTACTCTTTTTATTTCTATAATTCTCTTCTTTATGTTTTAAAAATTATTCTAATAAGATTAAAAAGAACTATTAGATGCCTACTATATGACATATTTTTCTTCCATGGTATTGATAACACCTTAGTTTTATTGAGCCTTGCTATACTTCAGGTAATGTGCTAACCATTTTAAATGAATTTTCTAAATATATTATGACCCTATGA
This sequence comes from Lynx canadensis, assembly GCF_007474595.2. NCBI lineage: Eukaryota > Metazoa > Chordata > Mammalia > Carnivora > Felidae > Lynx > Lynx canadensis. Next base: position 10,621,101 of record NC_044314.2, on the reverse strand, counting down.
TGTAGGTTTATTTTTAGCTCCACTTTATAGATCAAGAAGCAGAGGTTTATTCCGGATGAATGAGTTACCCTGAGGTTACACTTCTAGGATGTGGCAGAATTAGGATTTGAATCTAGTCATTTGGATTACAGCATTTAAGAGTTTAGCCACTACTTTTGCTATCAAATTCACATAGCACACTCTGGGGAAATATTTTTCCAAAAGCCACTGGTGTTTAGACACAGAAAAATGTAACGTGTTGATTCCATACTCCTCTTCTAATATGCATCCATGGCTGTACCTCCCAATAGAGAGAGGACACTTGTCTTCTGGACAGAGAGACCACTATTAGCAATAACTTTCTTGATGACAAGCCAATGGAATCCCATTACACTGTCCTGTTACTTCTCTCAGGCAGGGGAGCTAGTGAGTCAAGCAGGCAATTTACATAATAATTGATAAAAAAGTCAACAGAAGAAGCAACACATTTCCAGTTCCCAGTAGCTTGCTTGAGCAGGCAAAGTCGAAGCAAATTTTTTAAAAATATTTTTTAAAGTTTATTTATTTTTGAAAGAGAGACAGAGAGACAGAACATGAATGGGTGAGGGGCAGAGAGAGAGGGAGACGCCGAATCTGAAGCAGGCTCCAGGCTCCCAGCTGTCAGCACAGAGCCCAATGCAGGGCTCGAACTCACTAACTGCGGGATCATGACCCAAGCCCAAGCTGGGCGCTCAACAAACTGAGCCACTCAGGCGCTCCACAAAGTGACTTTGTTACATAAGTTATACATTTTCTCTCATGAGTTGATTCTGTTGATGGCAACAACCTTTCTAAAATTCTTCCTGAAACTTCCTCAAGGTCACCACTGATATTTTCTATTCTGATGAATGTTAATTTCACTTACATTCCTCCCAAATGCAGTCATGCCTACAAAAACACCAACAAAAATCTCAGCAACCTGGAATCAGACTCAGTCTCTGTTCTAAAAGGATGACACCTAAATAAAACCCAGATAAGAATGAGGCTATGAACGAATGAGACAAGTTAGCCGGTCCACACACTCAACATACATTATTGGATCAAGTCGAGGATAATCAGTATGGATACTTCTGTTCACAGTTCACAAAGCAGTAAACTAGGAGTCACTGATTCAGAGAAATTCAAAAAAATATGTACACATTGTCAATTCCTTAATTAGGGTTTAATCCTACTCCCTGTGTTCATCGTTCCCTCAGGCTTTTGCCATCTGTGTCTTTGGGGACGACTCTGACTCATTCTTTCTTTTCCGTAAGAAATACCCAGTCCTGTAGATAAAAGACAAACCCACATACATCGTTAAGATAAGCCTGTCTGTGCCTTAAGATTCCTTGTAAGACTATTGAGGGGTACCAACCCTAAAATTCTAAGAAGCTTATGGTTTTATAGATGGATTGAAGAGGCGTGTCTTTGAGATATTTAGATTTTTTTTTCTTTTTTTTTTTTTCCCTATCCGGAGAGTTCTCATGGCATTTGAGACCATGTGCTTTTAAGGGCACCCTAGAAGCCGAAATGTTAATGCTGTATCACTGCCATTTAGACAGCCTGGGATAAGTTAATGATTTTGTATTTGAACTTTCTGTGTGTGTGTGTGTGTTCATCAATTTTTAATGTACAGTACAATAAAGTTTGAGGCATATGTACAGGGAGGTAGCCCCCACCACAGTCATAATATAGAGTGACTCTGTTATGCCAAATGTTTCCTCATGTATTTTTTTGAATTCTAGATCATTCCCAAACCCTGACTCTGGCAACCAGTGATCATTTCTTCCTATAGCTGTAGCCTGTGTGTGTGTGTGTGTGTGTGTGTGTATGGAAAATGTTGCATAAATGAAATTATATAGAATGTTGTCTTCTGTGTCTAATTTCTTTTATTTACCACAATCTTGTGACATTTATCCATGTTATTTTTTATCATTAGTTATTTTCTTTTTACCGCTGAGTAGTTTATCATTATATGCTTGCACTACAATCTGTTTATTTCTTGAACAGATTATCTTTGAAACTAATGTAACACTTTGTTAATTATACTTCAATAAAAAAGAGATGATAGGCAAAAGTGTTGTGTATACTCTGGGTTATGAATTAACTTTTGTGTTACATTTATGATTGTAGGAGAGAACATGCATTTTTATTTCTTTTGATAAAATGGAATGGGATAAGCATGGGAATATGGAAAGTGTTTATTTCACTTGTTAAAAAATAGCTACATTTTTTCAAGGTGGCTGTAAACATTTGTATCTTATCACTGTAAAAATTTGTATCCTATCAGGTGTATGAGAGTCTAGTTGTTCAATATCCTTGTTAAGCGTGGTATTGCCTGACTTTTAACATTTTAGCCATATCGATAGTCTGCTTTTCCCCCCGGTTTTACTGAGAAATAATGGACACATGTCACTGTATAAATTTAAGGCAGACAGCATGATTGTTTGATTCAGAGATGCTGTGACATGACTACCAAACAGGTTTCACTAACATCAATCTTTTCATATAGATATAATAAAAGTAAAAGAGAGAAGGAAAGAAAAACAACTGAAGAAAGGTCTCCTAGTGATGAGAACTCTTAGGATTTATTCTTAGCAGTGTTCCTATACATCATACATCAGTGTTAAGCTATACTGAGCATGTTCATTACAGCTCTATGAATTATCTTACAACTGGAAGTTTGTACCTTTGACCCCCTCCCTTGAACCCCCATCTCTGTATAACCATAAGCCTGAACACCTTTTCTGTGAATTTGTTTTAAATATTTTATTGAGGGTTCAATTTGTATCTCTCTGATGACAAATGGTGACAAGCAATTTTTCATGTGGGTATTCATAATTTGTATTATTTTGATGACCTGTCTGTTCAATCTTTTGCTCACTTTAAGTTGTCTTCTTATAATTTTGACAAATTGATGAGTTCTTTATACATTATAGATACAACACCTTTGACACATATATTTTACAAATATTTCATTCTAGCCCAAAGCTTGCCATTAAAAAAATATATTTATTTAAATTCAGGTTAACATACAGTGTACTAATGGTTTCATCACTTACATGTAACCCCCAGTGCTCATCCCAACAAGTGCCCTCCTTAATGCCCATCACTCATTTAGCCCATCCCCTCATGTGCCTCCCCTCCAGCAACCCTATTTGTTCATTAGCAAAAGTTATTTTTTCTTAATCCCCAATGGCCAAGCTTTTTTTTTTACCCTTCGTCTTAAAACTTTCAAGTTTATAATATGTTATTATTCATTATAGTCACCGTGCTATGTATTATATCCCCAGAAATCATTCATCTTACAGCTGGAAGTTAGCAAAAGTTTTAAATTATTATAAAGTCAAATTTAGCAATTGTTATGCTTTGTTTGACATATGAAGAAATATTTATGTAACCCAAGATCAAAACTTCTTGTACTATATTTTAATAAGACTTATTCTGTTAGCTTTGAAATTTACACCTATGAGCAATTTCAAGATAATTTTATGACATGTGATGGAGAGTATTTTCTTAATAAAGATATTCTGTTTTTATTTCATCAGTGTTGGTTGAAACAACTATTCATTTTCACTGAAGGGCGTCAGTATTTTTGTTAAAAATCGATATATGTGTGTTTATTTCTGGCCTTCCTATCCTATTTAGTTATATGTGTGTATATGTATGTATCCTTTAAATCAAAACTACACTGTCTTTATTGATTGAGAATATATAGAATATATAGATCCATTTGTGGAGCACTAATAACAATATTATTTCTTCTGATTAGTACACATGGGATATGTGTCCATTTATTTTAGCAATAGTTGAACAGCGTCAGCAGTTAAATTTTGCTTTGTTTTGTCAGCGGTTATATTTAGTTAAATATATTCCTAATTAATTTGTATTTTGATGCTATTGGAATGGGTATTTTTTAAAACTTTAGTTCCAATTGTTCATTACTTTCTTAGAAATGCAGTTGAATTTTTATATACTTCTTTCATATCCTTTCATATAGTTTCATATTCACGACATTTTCTTTCTTTTTTCATTTTCAATAGGTATAATTGAAAGGGACATCAGTCATTCTGGGCAAATATAAGATCACAAAAAATGATTTTTGACAATTTTTAATTTTGAGAATAATGTCTGCTGTTGTCACTGTTCCTGTTAACTTACAGTACTGTATTTTATTGATATTGAGACTGATAAATTATTTCTGAGTATATAAATACTAGAATGGCATGTGCTGATGATTTTTGAAGAAATTTGTTTTAGATCATTTAACACTTCAGACAAATCAGTTGAAGTCTGGATCGAAAACAATCATTTTAAAGCAATTGCATATTTTCATGCACTTGTAAGAAATAATACAGAGATTGCCTAGAGGCCATATGCTCCTTACTGAGTTTCCTGCAATGGTTGCATCTACTGTAACTATCGTGCAATACGACCACTAGGAAACTGATTTTGACAGGCTTCACCGATTTCATTCAGATGTCGCTGGTCTTCCATGCATTTATGCCTTTGTGTGTGTCTTTAGCTCCATGTATGTTTATCACAAGGTCCAGAACAGTTTTATCACGTGGATCGTGCACACCTGCCATCGTATAGCCTTATAGCCTCATCCTTGCTTCATCTTAGTCTGTTCTCCCATCTTAGAAAATTGCCATTATAATATTGTCAAACAGATTGCAGGGTGTAATGGAGATTTTCTTTCTTACTCAGCATAATTCCTCTGAAATTCAAAAGTGTACCTACTAATTGGTCCCTCCCTATTTCAGATGGGTAGCATGGCAGGGTTGAGATGTCCCACAGTTTCTTGAACAGTTGATCAACTGTAGGACCTTTCTGTAGAATCTTTCTGCCTACTCAAGACCTTTCTGTAGCATAGCCTAGATTGATGAAATTTACAAAGTGACATCGTTATTCATTTTTCACTGTCTCAGCAAATTAACACAGCACATCCATGAGAGTGATTGGCAGGTATTATTTTGCTTATTTTATGGGTGAAACAGCAGGGTTTTTTCTTTTTCTTTCCAGTGTTAAAGATTTATATGCCACCATATGGATAGATGGGGGAAGACCCTAAACTGAATGCATTTTTTTTTCCTTAGCTAAGTGTACTGAAATACAAACCGGGCATGATTTTTTTCCCCTCATGCTCTACTAGCATCAAGCAAAGAAGATTTTCGTATAAGGAAGGATGGGAGAAAAGTCTTATTCTAAAAGAATATGGATGGTTACCTAGGATATATTTTGCTATTTAATTATTTCTAAGGCTAGGAGATGTCTTACGTTAGCAACTAAAGTTTCTTTCCCAGTCTCTTAGTGAATTTTTATGAAAAGTATGATCAGTAATGAGCTCAGGAAGTTGAATTACATGATAAGATACATTTTAAATAATCTTACAAGCACTCTGATAAATCCTTTATTTTTATTCACACATTCCACAGTGTCTCACCTTATGAAAATGGGGCAGAACACCTGCTATTCTTTGAAGGAAATAAGAGCACTTATTGGCAGGCAGGAGAAGAAAGGCAGACAAAAGAATGTGCACGAAATCATAATATAATGAACATTTATACAGGATTATATTTTATTCATTACGCTGTAGGGTCCAGCCGGTGACTGAGCGTTAAGCAGAGTCAAAGCATATTACTCAGTTCAGGGACTTTTCTAAGTTTCCCTAACAACTGCTTGTTTGAATTTTTGGTCCTATATGTATCCCCTATTACATTAGTTTAATATAAGTTAAACTAACTTTACTAGTGGAATTTGTCATTTATTATGAGAAAATGTCATTCCTTTAGTCAACTACTCACCTGGCAAGCACTTTTCCTTTGCTGGGAAGGTAGAAGGGTCAGTGCCTGTGTCAAAGCAGCCATGCTAAGGATGTTATCAGTCTTATTATCTTCCCTGATTTTAACCCAAGAGAAGAGTTCACCGACCACCCTCACGGGTGACGGATTGATGCCTGTCATCAAGCAGTTGATTGTGGTTCAGAACTTTCCCTTTTAGTCCAGAAAGAAAAATACAGATAAAGGACATAGATCCAGAGGTACATAACTGTGAATATTCTTTCTCAATTCATGTTGCTACTAATTTGAAGATATGTGTGTATTTTTTTCTTTCCTAATTTTCTTCTGGATTTGCAGATTGAAGCAAATTGGAGAAATACGCTTACTATTATAACGAAGACCCGATCCTCTACATTTTATAAGATAATACGCTTTTGGCCAAATGTGATCTCCAGTGAAATGGATGCAAAGGTTAGGCTTTAATACTGGGTCAGTCAGGGTTTATTCTTTGCTGTTAGATCTTTTTGTGGTTCGGGGCCACATTCAAAGTTCAGGTGCTTAGCGAGTCTGCTGCAGATTCTTTTTTGCTTAATCAAGAACTCATGCTCCTTTGAGATGAGTAGGTAACCAAGATCCTCTGGCTTTCTCCTGAGCCTGAACAAATACTCAGAAACGAGCTGCCTTCTACACCGGGGATACATGAATCTCATTAACGTCCATCATGAGCATTTCACTCTCCCGTGTTTGCTAAAATTGCTGGCCTTTCTTCCAGGTTTTGGCTGGTCTCAATCAGTATCACCATCTCAGGCTAGCTGTGTGTTGACTTTCCTAAGTGGTTTGGGATCTTTTTGGAGACTTCTTTTTTTTTTTTTTTTTCTTAAACATTTTGTTTATATTTATTTATTTTTGAGACAGAGACAGAGACAGCACGAGTGGGGGAGGGGCAGAGAGCCAGGGAGACGCAGAATCCGGAGCAGGCTCCAGGCTCTGAGCTGTCAGCACGGAGCCCGACGCGGGGCTCAAACTCACGAACCGCGAGATCATGACCTGAGCTAAAGTCAGATGCCCAACTGACTGAGCCACCCAGGCGCCCCTTCTGTTTTGTTTTTCACAGCACTTCTCAGTACAATTTTCTATGCATTGTACTCTTGCTCTACATCAAATCAGAAGGCCTGGCAGTAAGAATAACTATAATAGAGTTGGAGGTAGGGTTGAAATGGAAGCATTCTTCCACTAAAATATCGGACTTCTGTCGTTCCTATTAGGGTTCAGTAGTCTTTTTGAATAAAGCCTTCTCATCGCAAAGTATGATTCTAATTAGTTTCCAGAAGTAATTGTTTTTGACGATTGTCTTTAGTTTCATGCTTGTTTTAGGAGAATTTCTGCTTTCTTCAATCGTTCTGGAAGTTGCACTTACCACCCATAAGCTTTTGCAATATAGGAGATTGTGAATCTCTATAACATTTTTTTTTTAAATGTTTTCTCTACAATTTAAAAAGAATGTGCTTCTGGAGGGTAACGCACATGTAAGCATAAATTTACTGGAAGCAAAGAAAGAAAATACACAGTGATACAAATGTAGAGATATTGTCCACGTTACCATATGCAGTTGAACAAAATGAACACATTTTAACAGTGTGCAATGCAATATTTTGTTCACTAACCTTGTTACAAGAAATATTTCTTGTTGGTTTTGTTACCAACTTTCATATTATAAACATTCTATAATTAAAAAATAAAGATGTTAAAGATAAAAGGAGAAAACTGATCCCCACAAATATATATGCCCTTTTGGTTATACTTATGTGGAAAGATAATTGGCACATTGTCCTGTCATACTTACCTGAAACAAAAATTAAAGAAAAACAAATGACCTAAATAATTAGCTAAGGCACAACTACAACTGAATACGTTAGAAAACCCATATGAACTATATTGTAATGGATCATTTTTTAACAAATTGGAAAGCACTTTCCATGAATATTTTTATTTAAACCAGGGAAAAATTATAACTCTAATGCCCATTAGTTAACTTTCAAAGTTTCTTTTTATATTCTACATGCTAAATTTCAATGCTAAAAATACTTTAAAGAGTACAAAATTTGGATGAGAAGTGTGTACCAGGAGAAGACGCAAAATTCATGTCTATCATTCTACTGAATATATTTGCTATTAATGAAAGTACTGAGATTTTTCCTAACCAAATGAGTATTAATCAATCATTGCTTGAATCATCAAATACTAATGTATAATTGACAAAATTTGTTCAGCTTTGCATATAAAAATGTTTCAAGTTTCTTATTTTTCTCATAAATAGGACTATTTCATTATTTGGTTTGAAGTCTTTTCATTTTTGATTTTTAAAACAAATAAAATAAATACTTTTTATAAGTAAATTCTCAAAATTTCAATTTTCTACTTTAATACACTAGCAAAAAATCTAATTATTTCTCTCTAAATTATGTATTTTTGATATCAAAATGTTGAGTTTGGGGAATATTATTCACTGAGGAATTTGAAGGCTTATGATGAATAAAGATTGGCTGGGCGCTATTTCTGTTTTATGGGGATTATAGGTATGTTGCTAAAGGCAAATGTAGAGATGAATGATTCAGCGCGGTTGAAACTATGCAGCCTACGAAGGAATCAGAGACTGTGCATACACACTATCATGTACAGTCAGCTCTGAAATTGACAAATTACCATCTATAAGGACATGGGTAGGTGCCAGTTTCTACCACTTTCTATGGTGACATATTGTTCTGGTATAATGTGGGGAGATGAGAGTGATCTCATCATCCTAAGACTGAGTCACAACTGGATCTCGTATAGAGTCCAATTTTCATAGCTCAATCCTGTTACCTGATTGAATCACTTCTAACCTGTTGCATATCATTCACTAGCATATCAGAAAGTATTGTATTTCATTGTTTTATATGAGTAAGAGAAGACAGCGCATGACATAAATCAACTTCAATAATGTTGCTTCTAATGTATTAGTATTTGAAGCTTATCATAGGTGTGCTTTAATGAATAAGGTCACATAGTAAAAGTCTTTTATTTTCAGATTACAGACAGTATAGAATAGGAGATAATGTATTCACATTGACTTTTTAATGAATCTGAGATTAATGTCTTTGTTATTTAAAAGAACATTAAGAAATGCACTTTTGGGGCACCTGGGTGGCTTAGTTGGTTAACCCTCTGTTGATTTCTGCTCGAGTCATGATGTCATAGGTTCATGAGTTCAAGCCTCCCATCAAGCTCTGTGCTGATGGGGTGGAGACTGCTTGGGATTCTCTCTCTCTCTCTCTCTCTCTCTCTCTCTCTCTCTCTGCCCCTCCCCCACTCATGCATGTGCTCTCTCTCTGAAAATAAATAAATAATCATTATGAAAAAGAAACACACTTTTGTTTTTATTTGGAGAGAAGCATTTGTTTAAATCTGTTTTAAGACTGCATACTTACAGTCTAGTTCGTAAAAGTGTTTGATTAATTATCGATTTCTGGATTTGATATGCAATGAAAGCTTAGGTTTTCTTTCTAAGAAAAAACCCTACCAGCTCTGTTTTTTTCTTTCCTACCTGTTTTTCACCTCTGAGTTCAAGAAGGAATTCTTCCTTTACTCTATCTAGCTAGGTGCGTTTCGGGCCTGTTTCCATCCAGCTCATGTTTGTTTCCACATTGTTTAACACAATATTTAGTATGAAATTATGCACTAAATTTGTGTTTGATGAATTAATGAATCAGTAAATGCATGGATTAATTAAAATTATTAGCAAAGAAATATAAACACCGTCAACAGATGTCAGTGGATTAATTTTATTGGAAATAATCAGATTAATATAATCTTAGAAATCTCTACAAATAACATTAGAAATCACATTGTTGATCACCTTAATGTCCTTTGTGCTGTTAGGAAAACAGACATAAAAGCTTAAAGGTATTTTTCAGTGTTTTTATAGAGAGAAAATTTATTTAAAAATTTTTTTTAATGTTTATTTATTTTTGAGAGAGCAGAAGCAGGGGAGGGTCAGAGAGAGAAGGAGACAAAGAATCTGAAGCAGGCTTCAGGCTCTGAGCTGTCAGCACAGAGCCCCACATGGGGTTGAACCCACAGACCATGAGACCATGACCTGAAATGAAGTCGATGCTTAACTAACTGAGCCACACAGGCGCCCCTATAGAGATAAATTTTAAAAAGACATGTGACTTCTCCTTATCACATTTGGCCAACCGCCTTCTGTAAAATTACACAAGCACATACATGCATATCAATTAGGGCAAATAAATTATGAAAAATATTTTTTCCTTTAGAGAAAGTCATATTATTGTTTAGAGAAATCAATCTCTTCTTTGTTTGCTAAGGAGAAGTTAATATGTTCAATTAATAGATTAATAGATCATTTTTGGCTTCATTTTTAATTTGTCTTCAGTTATGTTTCAAGGAACTATAATACCAGATGATTGTTTACTAGGATGATCGTCTCAGACTTCCTTTTACTGCCCCCAACACATAGCAATCTCTACAGTCTTAAACCAGAATTCACATCTGACATCTCATCACCACATTGAACATTTAAAAATGGTTACATTTGTATTTAGATAAGTAAAAACAAATACTGTTTCTTTTATTGTTTCACACTAAAATCCCTGAAATATATCCTGAATCTTTATGTCACCAAAATAATCATGTGTACTTTTCTCGTCTTCTTGTGGCATGCAATGGCTAATTTGTGATACATGGCAAAGAATTGTGAATTGCTTCTAAATCACACCACGTATTTATGACTCACTTCAACATGAATTGCTATATTCATTAGACATACATGTTTAGACGTGATTAAGGAAAATTTTTTAATGCATTTTCCCAGCCTGAAAAATGATACCAAATAATAAATATACATTATTCCTGATGCAATTTTCCTGTGGTTTGACACAATATAATATGAACATATAAATGGCCTTATACCGTCCTTTCTTGTTTCTTTACACAGAGATGTGTGTCCTCAGCGTGGGACGCTGATATCTTACAGTTATATGCGTGCTGTGTCAAAAGGAGTTTGTTTTAAAGGATAGTTAGGTACGGTCTTTTGCAATTTGTTTTCTTCTTTTTAAAATAAGTACATACAGGGGCGCCTGGGGGGGCTCAGTCGGTTAAGCGTCTGACTTCAGCTCAGGTGGTGATCTCACAGTTTGTGAGTTCGAGCCCCATGTCAGGCTCTGTGCTGACAGCTCGGAGCCTGGAGCCTGCTTCCCATTCTGTGTCTCCCTCTCTCTCTGCCCCTCTCCTGCTTACACACTCTCTCTCTCTCTCTCTCTCTGTCAAAAATAAATAAGCATTAAAAAAATTAAAAAAAAATAAAGTACATACAGTTTCAGACTTTAGCCCATGATCTATCATTATTTACTAAAGTTAATATAAAATTTAATAATGGAAATTAAAATAAAGATCTAGGAGCAGTGTTCAGGATGATAAATAGAATTATCCCATGTTTTTAGGGCAAAAGAAAAAAAAAAAAGACAAGCGGGCCTTGTTAGTCTTACATTTTAATTTTTTACCCCCAAAAAGCACCCTATATATTGTTTTGTATAAGTGTGCCAACTGAGAAAATTACATCAAAGTTAGATGATTCCAAACTATTAAATGGTATGTCATATTATGTGGTGTGGTTGAAATAATTTATATACCCTCAATCTATTTGCTAACTTTCCACAACATATTTTTATAAGTAAACTGTTTCAATGGGGTTATTCTAGTCATTAAAATTTCCCCTGTAGTAAAGTAGATAATTGCCAATAGAAATATATTTTGTTAAATTTCAGAAATCTCACAAGCTAGTATTATTCACTTATTCTCATATTAAGGAACATTAATTTTGTTCCTTATTTTTCATAAAGGACAGAAATTCAAACTTGAAAAACCATTAATGTCTGACTGTATTCTGTTTCCTTTTTAGAAGCTAAGCTTTGATGTAAATAGGATTATCCAGCTATGTTTAATATAGCAAAAGTTCATTGTATCAGCTATTAATAATGCCATTAACTATAATTAAGATAATTTCTTTCTGTGCGAGAAGTTCTTATTGAATGTTGATCTTCTTGACTTTTTCTTTATATCCCAAATGTGTGGTTAAGTTCAAAAAAAGGTTTCATTTTCTGTATTTAATTAGATGATTTTCTTTTGATCCTACCAATGCATAGTCATTCAAATGATTTTATTGAAATACACTTTTTTTTCTTATACTTCCCTCAATTTACTACTAAAAACAAAGGTGCCATCTTCCTGTGTTTATTGTATAAAACTAGGTTGTTTGCTTCTATTTTTTTTTTTTTATTTTTTTTTTTCAACGTTTATTTATTTTTGGGACAGAGAGAGACAGAGCATGAATGGGGGAGGGGCAGAGAGAGAGGGAGACACAGAATCGGAAACAGGCTCCAGGCTCTGAGCTGTCAGCCCAGAGCCCGACGCGGGGCTCGAACTCATGGACCGCGAGATGGTGACCTGGCTGAAGTCAGACGCTTAACCGACTGCGCCACCCAGGCGCCCCTGTTTGCTTCTATTTTTAATAAAATTTTATTGATACCTGATTTGTTTAATTTTGAACTATTACAAATATTTATATAAATTTATTAAGGACTATATTGACAATTTTCTTTAAAAAAAGTGAAAATCGTATGTTGATAAAAATAAATGTTTTAATTGTTCAGAATGTCTGTCATTCTTGTTATTTTTTTTTTAAGTTTATTTATTTATTTTTTTTAGTAATCTCTACACCCAGTGTGGGGCTTGAACTCACAACTTCAGGATCACAAGTTGCTTGCTCCACTGACTGAACCTCCCAGGCACCCCTGTTTTTAGTGCTTTTTATTTATAAGAAATATTTGCAAGATTCTGAAGTGGCATGTACACTAATACCATCACTCTGTTTCCATCTTCTCTTATTCTTCCTTCTTGGGGTGGCTTTTCTCTTAGTTTAATTGCCTGTTTTGTAGGAGATGACTTTGATTCTCAGTTCCAGAAGAGATTTTCCTCCTTGCTGGTTCCGCTCCTTCCTGCTCTCTAAGCTTTCTGTCTCTACAATTCGTCTGGCAGAACATCCACCTATGAGTAGAACTCATTTTGTTTAATCCTTCCTCTAGTTAGTTAATGGGCATTTGCATTTCTCTCGCTTTGGGTAATTATCAAAACTGCTACTTTAATTTTTTTTTTCAACGTTTATTTATTTTGGGGACAGAGAGAGACAGAGCATGAACGGGGGAGGGGCAGAGAGAGAGGGAGACACAGAATCGGAAACAGGCTCCAGGCTCCCAGCCATCAGCCCAGAGCCCGACGCGGGGCTCGAACTCACGGACCGCGAGATCGTGACCTGGCTGAAGTCAGACGCTTAACCGACTGCACCACCCAGGCGCCCCAAAACTGCTACTTTAAACATGAGTGTGCAGATCTGTGCGTAGATCTATCACGTTTTCATGTCTCTTGTCTGGCTACCGAGAAATCGAATTCCTTGGTGGTACATTAAATTTCAGTTTGCTATCTTAAGAAGCTTCCCAACTGTTTCCGTGAAGACCATACCATTTGCAATCACACCAAAAATAAAAGAAGGTTCCGGTTTCTTCACATTCGCACCCATATTTGGCACTGTCTTCCTTTTGGATCATGGCCATCCTAAGAAATATGATGAGATGCCTCAGTGTGGTTTTGATTTGCTTATTTTTTTTTTAATGTTTATTCATTTTTGAGAGAGGGAGACAGAGTACGAGTGGGAAAGGGGCAGAGAGAGAGAGAGAGAGAGAGAGAGAGAGGGAGACACAGAATCAGAAGCAGGATCCAGGCTCTGAGCTGTCAGCACAGAGCCTGACAGGGGGCTCGAACTCAAAAACTGTGAGATCATGACCTGAGCGAAGTCGGACGCTTAACCTACTGAACCACCCAGGTGCCCCAGATTTGCATATTTTTAATGATACACAATGCTGATCATCTTTTCCTCTATTCAGCCGCTATTCATATGTTTTTTTGTTGGAAATGTCTTTTAACTCTTGAGTGCATTTTTATATGTGTTCTTGGTCTTATTTATATAGTTTTTGTGCTCTGTATATATTCAGAATGCAAGTCTTTTAATATAATTTGCATATATTTTCTCTCATCTAGGACTTTTCAATTTTGAATTTGTGTGTTTTAAGGGACCAAATTATTTAATTTTTATAAAGTCCAATTTATCAAATTTTCCAGTATATATTGTACTCTTGAAGTAATATCTACAAATCTTTGCCTAAATCAAGAACAGAAATATTGTAGCCTCCTATTTTTTAATTCAAAATTTTAATGCATCTGTTTAGGTCTGTGATTTATTTTGAATTATATTTTGATGTGATTTTTTTGAATTATATTTTGGTGTGATTTATTTGAATTATATTTTGGTGTGGTATGAGGTGTCTAGCTTTTGAAATTTGTTAATTAATTAACATTTTCATATAGCTATCCAAAGCATTTTTAAAAAAAAAAAATAATGTTTATTTCTGAGACAGAGACAGAGCATGAGTTGGGGGAGGGACAGAGAGAAGGAAACACAGAATCAGAAGCAGGCTCCAGGGTCTGAGCCGTCAGCACAGAGCCCGATGCAGGGCTTGAACTCACAAACCGTGAGATCATGACCTGAGCCAAAGTCGGTCGCTCAACCGACTGAGCCACCCAGGCGACCCTCCAAAGCATTTTTTAAGGACTGTCTTTTCTCTAATCAATTGGTTTGGAACCTTAGATGAAAACACTTGAGCATCAGTGTGAGTTTGTATTTCTAATATCTGTACTGTTCCATTGTTCTATAGACTTGTCCGTATACCAGTATCATTGGGTTAAGTGTAACTTTATGGTAAATCTTCAAATTGGACAGTGCAAATTTTGAAAGTTTCGATAGTGTTCTATCATGGCAGACATCACTTTAATCAAGTGATCCAAATTAACATTTCATACATGGGACTAATAGCCATGTGTATTTTCTGATATGCTAAAAACACCATGTCATTTCTGGTTTATTCCTTCCCCAAATCTACAATCTGTACCAGATAAATCCAACCTGAGGGATATTCTACAAAGTAAATGGTCTGTACTTTTGAAAATACCCCAGTGATAAACAAAAAAGATGGATGAACTACCTGATTTAGAGGCAACTAGAAACATGATAGCCTAATGCACCTATTATACTGAATCAGTTTCTGGACAAGCAGTATTTGTTTTATAAAGTAAGTTAGAGGAATAATTAGGTGAAATTATAACATACTCAGTAGATGAGATCATTGTATTGGATCAATATTAATTTCCTTATATTTATAATTGCACTGTGCTTACATGAGAGAATTTCCTTATTTTACAGAAATATAAAGAGATCAGAAGAAAGGGGACATTAGATAGACAAGTCACTTTTAAAAAATTCAGAAAAAATACACACGTGTGTATAATGTGCTATATACGTAAATATATATGTGTAAATACATATATTTGTACACATATATATAAACCTACAAATAGATAATAAGAGATCAGTAGATGGATTGATAAATAAACAATATAATTACATGGTAGTTTTTGTGAAATTTAGATGAAAAATGCATGGAAATTCTTTGTAATATTTTTTCAGCTTTCCTATAAATCTGAAATTGTCTCCTAATACAAATTTTAAAAGTAGATAAAAAACAAAATGTGATGACTTTATAAATTCTACACAAGTTTATGCATAAAATAATTTAAAATTTTATCAAATGTCTTAAAATTTGACCAAAATATCACAAATATTTAAAAGCATTTTTTAAGAGCTTAAGCCTGAGTCAGGACTGAATAGTTCAAAACCCTTAGATAATTTGAATGAATTACAATTTTTGTGGATGTGCAAATACATGCTGAAATGGAATAATTTTACTATTTTTTATTTATCCCATCCTCTTTTCCAAAAAAAAAAAAACTCTTTAAATTTAAGAGTTTCTATACCCAGAAAGATAATTATAGCAGAATGATGTTGAAGTAAATTGTGCCAACTTTGTTTATACATAACAACAAAGCCGAGTTATTTTCTACATTCTTACATGATCATTATGGAAAGTACTTTGTGCTAAGAAAACATTATGTTGTTGTCACTGCCAGAAAACAAATAATTCTTTTAAAGCATTGTTAGAATGATTATAAAATTGTGTTTACAAATCCTGTAGAAAGAAAAGTTTTAATCATTTTCAATTTAAATCTCTGCATTTTGAATGGAAAACATTTCAGTGAGTGGAGGATGTAACACATAATATTATATATAGTTGTATGAAAATAAAGATGAACTCTTCCTGGTAATTTTATTTCTTTGTTGTTTGGTTTGTTATGGTCACATGCACAAGAATAGCAGTAGAGAAATTTTAGTCTGTATTTATGTTTTCATTCTTCCCACACCACACTGAAAATGAAAATGTGCTGAGTTTCCTTCGGGGTAGTTCTCGAGATATCATGCTTTTATAACACATACGGCTAATTTTTCTTCAGCAGGCAAAATATAAATATTTGATATCACAAATTATATAATGAAATGAATATCCTGATTTTGTTCAACTGCCCTGCAGGAACTTAGTGCATTGGCAGAACTGATGACCCAAAAATTTTACAAAAAATAAATTTAGAAGTTGTTACATATCTGGGTCTATCTTTAAGAAATTAGAATGTAATGAAATCTAATGAAGAGAGTGACTGTTTTTTAAGATACATCTCATTTAAGCATATGCTTGAGGGGAATTAAATATTTGTGAAAATAAATTTGTAAACATCGTTTTTCTTCCATGGATTTCTTCCTTGAGTAGGATGGTGATTTGGGTACCATAACCAATAAAGCCATGACAATCTGTGTCCCTATATCTTTTGAAAATGACTGACACACTTTGATGGGTATGTTTGCCCTTCGTTATTAAAACCATGACTCTACAGTGACCACTGTCATATGTTGTCATATCATACAGTACAAATTATATTATGTTAGTTTTAGTATACCCTTTGATCTGGTTATCGATTTAATTAGGGAAAAAGACTGGTGAAAAGAGAATCAAAGTACTTTTCAGAAAGTTATTTTATCAGCAGTTGCATTTTTAAAGTGTTTCCAGTTAGAAATTTCTGTGATAGTTAGAAATCGTAAGGGGGGTATTCTTTCTTTGCGAATGTTAAAAGAAAGTAGGAGACTTGACATTAATGATGATAAAATAGGTACCTATATTCCGATATTTTTATCAATACCAAATAAATGGAAAAGAACGAAACATCTAGAATCATCAGAAAAGCATTGCTAAAATTAAAAACAAAGTCTTGAAACTACATATTAAAAGTGTAAAATATAATTTGCACTGATGGAAATAGACCTAGAATAATCAACATCAAGACATAGTCCAGTGAAGTTACTGGCCTTTAAGTACAAGGAAAAATTATAAAAATGAAAATATTGGTGTGTACTAAACAAAAACAAACTAAGCTTGTTACCAGATTATTGATCCAGAGCAAAAGACCAACATTTCGTACTAGAAAATATTTTAAGAATCTCCATGAAGAAAATGCAATGCAAGAGTGTGTTTCTGTCTACGTATACCATCTTCAAATATATGTGCTATAGTCCAAATTTTAGGAACATGAAGTACTCAGAGATATTTAACTCATGAACCTCTCTAGGGTATTTGCTAGAAAGGGAATACCAGACAACCTTGCAATGATTGCATGAACTTCATTAGCTTATGCACTGATGCATCTATTCACAGAATAAAGAATAAAAGGAACAAATAATAATATGATGAAAATACACTACACAATTGTTATGTGTTCTGATAATGTAGAAATAATATGATACACCAAATGGGAAATATTGGTTCTACCTGTGAGGGAATACTCACACTGAAAAATCCTCTTTCTGAAAAGATTTGAAAAAAGTACAAGATACATAGAGAAGCTGTTTGAAAACATTGGAACACAACAGATACAGGCAGAAATTGAAAAGCCACTATTCCTCTGAAATAGAGAAGTCTTGTGAGCAAGATACACTCTCAGTCTTTCTCCCTGAGGGTACTTGCCCCTGGGGCACAGGCAAACAGAAACCTTAAGAAAACTGCAGCCTCCGTGGGCTGAATAGACAGGTCGAAGGTCACAGCTGCCCAAACTGCTAAGTTGTGAGGGGCAGGTCCAGGCAGTCAGTGAAGAGGCTGAAGGGAAACCCAAACATCTGTGTGGATTATCACTTCAAAAAATTTTTTGCAGACTTTTAAGATAAGCATGCACAGGGCATAATTGTAAGAAACCAAAAAAAAAAAAACAAAAAAAAAACAAAAAAAACAAAAAAAACCAAAAACCATAATAGCTAGTAACCTAGAAAGCAAAGGAGAGCTTTCTTCAGCCATGCAATGCTGAGAAGAGAGAAGTCAGAGTTTGGGTTGAGATTACACAAGGGTCTGGGTGCCTGTGGGACTCAGTGGGTTCAGCAGCTGAATTTGGCTCAGGTCATGATCTCCTGGTTCCTGGGTTTGAGCCCTGCATGGGGCTCTGTGCTATCTCAGAGCCTGGAGCTTGCTTCGGATTCTGTGTCACCCTCTCTCTCTGCTCCTCCCCTGCTTGTGCTTGTGCCTGCGCGCTCTCTCTCTCTCTCAAAAATGAATAAATGTTAAAAAAAAAAAGAGTTAAAAACAAAAAGATTACACAAGCGTTACACTCCAGGTATAGGGTAGTGTACTATACCTTTAACTTTAAAGAGAAATCTGAAATTAAAATTAAAGAGATATCAGATATAAACCAGCCTTACCAATGCCTAAATTAACCTGGAACAGGATGAACATGATCTGTTTGCTTTCCACCTTCCCAGCAGAAAAACGCTTACCGCTCTGCCCTTGGCGAGAAGATACCATTAGCCTGGACTTTGACAGACTTTCAAACACAATGTCAGTCATTGGATAAAACATGGACAAAAAAAGCCTAATCCCTGAAAATGAAGATAGAGTAATAGAAAATAGGTCTAGACATTGAGTGACTAATACATTTCAGTTATTAAACAGGGACTTTAAAACAAATATGATTAAAATTTTCTCAAAGGTGTCTGACATGTATATAAATGAGTACAATATAAATTTTGAAAGCAAAATTAAGAATTAAGTACAGTTTCATAGCTTAGGAAGAACAGAACAAAGGCTTAATGGGCAGAACAACAGGAAATCTAGGTTGAAGCACAGTGTTAAATTAATTAAACAAGGAGGCTGGGAGACTGTGCTGGCTCTAACACCATGGTGACTTATGTAAGGAAACCAAATCTAAGCCTGTAAATATCTAAGTTTATGAAATTGACACCTAAGAACAACTAATCACAAAGAGCCAAATAGGCTTAAGCTATAGCCAACTAATAATTTCCTTCCTCTTCCACATTTTCTTTATGAAAGTCTCTCCTGAGCTCCTGTTGATGGAGAATTCCCTAATCACTACCAGTTTGGACTTGCCCAGTTTGAATCAATTTTTGCTGAAATAAACTAAAAAAAATATTATATATTTCAATTTATCTTTTAAAAAACAGTGAGATAAAAGGGAAAAAATCACAAAAGAGAAAAAAATCGAACATGAAGAATGTTGCATATATTTGTAATTGGGGTTCAAGACGGAGAAGGTAGAGAGAGTGGCAAAGATGCTATATTTGAAGTGTTATTTGCCAAGAGTTTTTTAAAGGTGATAAAAAATATTAAATCACAGGCCAAGAAGCTTACAACATCCAAGCTCTATATTAAAACTGGCTTAAAACACGTGTGGATTTGTTTTAGAAATAGGCTTGAATAATCAAACATAAAAATACAATTTTGAGAAAATCAAGGAAGTTTGATCATTAACAAGAGATTACATGATGTCAATGAATTATTTTTAATATTGTTAAATGTGATGATAGCATTCTGTCCACATAAAAGTAATCTGAGTTGTTGTTTTGTGTTTTTTTGGAAATGCGTAGAGGAACCTGAGGGGTAAAGTTATACAATTATCTGTGATATTCTTTAAAATATTTAATATTCTGCAAACAAATATTTTTAAAACATAGATTCATAGTGGAAACAGAAGCATGTCAGCTGACACTCTCTCATTTATACCTTGTAATGGTTTCCAATCCACAGTTTCCTAGTAAGACTTGTTTTTTAAGTTACTCATCCTGTTTGTCATGGTTAACTCAATTAAAATTAGATGATTTTCTGCTTAACTAGATGTAATTAATTGAAACACATCTCAAAACACCTAATTTGGAAGAGTCCCTAAGGCCATACCCACCCTCTCTGCCCAAGCCATTTCCATTAGGACATCTCAGATGCCCGAGTTGTTGCTGGGCACTGAAACAGAAGGACTGAGTGATGGTATGACAAGGAATCTGTGTATCATATATTACGGAAGCAAAATGCTTCTTTGTAAATTTCACATATACATACATAATTCTCTATAATGTCATCTACGAAGAAAAATATAATATATATGTTAAAATTTATAATATCTAAGTTCTGTACTCCATGGTCTTCGCAACCTCGCATAAGTATATACAAATGCTTTGGATAACATCGCCTTTTTTGTTTTTTGTTTTTTTGTTTTTTTGATAATGCAATCGGTACACCCAACATGGGGTTTGAACGCATGACCCGGAGATCAAGAGTCACATGCTGTACTGGCTGGGCGGCCAGACACCCCATGGATAACGTTGATTTAAATGGCCTCAATTTGACCTGTTTGAATTCAAACACTACCACAATTTGATATTAGGCATCTTGGTACATTGCCATAAACACATTTTATATAACAAAAAAATCACCACTAGCTCATAACATATACATACTTTATAGTATTTATTGGATGTGTAAAAAATTATAAATGTGTCCTTTTGTGATATTTGCTTCTAAAGGTGCTGGTCTTAGGAACTTTCTTAAATAATGAGATGAATGAATTTGATTCAAAGATATCTTTTTGCTTTACTTGATAAAACCCACTGCCTACTTCACTACTCCAAGGACTTTTGTACTGCTTTCATAATTAAGGCCATCAATCTTGAACATTTTTATGGCTGATTGTGGTACAAGACTGCTTGGCTAAGCCTCTGAAAAGTAAATGATTATGGAGTGTAGTTTTCTATGGCAATTTCAGCTTTGACTTTGTCTTTGGTTTCCACAGTCTGTTACCCACTACTGTGGATGAGATGCTTATAAATAAGAGCTTTGGTGGTTAATGTGCGTACTTGGAATGACAGAAAACAAAGAAACAAAAACACAAAGCAAAACTCAGATTCCTGAGATACAATGTAACCAGACCTATAAGAAGTTACGCTTAAACCCTAGTTCTCTCACTTGTTTCCAGATTAAGAATTATCTGTTTTTTTTTTTAATTATGGCCATTTTACTATGTTGGAAAAAAAATAATTTTCCCCTCAGCACAAAAGTAATTTCTACATAGCTTTGCTATCCCAAGCAAAGATTGGGATGGATATATACATACACACACACACACACACACACACACACACACACATACACACACACACACACACACATATATATATACACACACACACACACATACACACACACACACACACATATACACACACACACACAGAAAGACATTTACCAAGATTGGGTGTCTCAGTGCCCAATATCAAGTCTGTTAAATTGCTCCCTAGTCTGGTTGCTCTAAAGGTCTGGGCTGCTAAGACTACTGATTTCTTGGCCAGCTTAATAAACAAAACCCAGTGACCTATGTAGTATTGCAGTATTTGCAGTATCTGTGTCCTAGAATCCTTACATCTTCTCTGCTTTTCCACCTCTTAAAAAGCAAAGCAAAAAAAAAAAAAATCACCAGTATAATTTCCAGCAAGCCCGGCATTTCCAGTATTGACAATTCAAAAAGTTACAATAGGCAGGAAACAATTTCAATGGGTAGATACAAAAATTATAATAACTATTTTTTACTAAAATATATCCCATCCTATAGGGGCTCTGAACCCAATTTCAACATGTGTTAGGCAGCGGGATGGTTTTCCTACAGCACAAAGCAATTCTCTGCTCTACAAGCTGGGTGACCTACAATTCAGCTTGATTCTGACACTATTTATCAGTAGATAGCATCAGATTCCACGGTTTGAGGGCTCAGTCTATAAGACCCCCCATCCCCACCCCTCACCCCCAACTGCTGTCCATGGGACACCTCAGACACCAAGTGAAAGTCCAGGCTTCTGATAGACCAGTTATAGATTGCAGGTTTCAGTGACCCCCACCTGGGGTTTGTTTAATTTGCTAGAGCAGCTCATAGGACTCAGGGAAATATTTACATACTAGATCACCAGTATATTATGAAAGCCTATAACCCAGGAACAGCCAGATAGAAGAGATGCCTAGGGCAAGGTACCGAGAAGGAGCCTGGGGCCTGTGTTTCCTCCAGACACACCACCCTTCCCAACACGTGGAGACACATACCGTCTCCATTTGTTCACCAACCCAGAAGCTTTATAAACTCTGTCCTTTTGGGGTTTTATGGAAGCTTCATTACAAAGTCATGGCCGATTAAACCATTAGCCATTGGAAACTGATTCAATTTCCAGCCCTTTCCCCTCCCCTGAGGTCAGCAGATGAGACTGAAAGTTTCAATCCTCCCATCAGCCAATAGGTTTCCCTGGCAACTAGCCTCCTCCTTCCGTGTGCAGGGTCCAAAAGTCACTTCATTAACATAACAAAAAGACATCCTTAGCATTCTCCTCACTTAGGTGATTCCAAGGGCTTTAGATATTCTATGCCGGAAATGGAGACAAAGATCAAAAATATATTTGTTATTAGAAATCACAATATCACAATATTGTGTGCAATAATGAAAATGTTTAATTTTTGGCAACAGTATTTTTTTTAAGTTCAAAATTGAAGAAAAGATAAATAGATCAATGCTTTTTTTTTTTAAACTTGCAGTTTGTAAGTGAAAACCCTGCATCTGTCTTTTATAAAAAGAGACCAATCTTAGGTTTTTTTTCAGGCACTTAGTGTTTGAATATCGTCATTTTACTGTTCAATTTTGTAATGGCAATATCAATAGAAAATATGCATCATTCCCCATGTTTTAACATGTAAAGTGTGGAAATATAGACTCTTAGTTTTTTTCTTTAATTTTTGAAATAATTTTAGATATACAGAAAATTTGCCAAGACAGTGTAGAAATTTCAGAATTTTCTACAGAAAATTCAGAAACAATTTCAGTTTCCTCTAATGTTATCATCTTGTATTATCATAATATCTTTGTCAAATCTAAGAAATCAAAATTGTCACATTACAACTCACTAACCTCCAGCTTTTTTGGATTTCACCAGTTTCTCCATGAAGGTACGTTATCTATTCCAGGATCTGATCCGGAATACCACCTTGTATCTAATGATCCCGTCTACTTAGCCTGTTGTGGTTTCTGTGACTTTCCTTATGTTTGATTACTTTGACAGTTGTGAGTGTTGGCAAGTCCTTTAAAATACATCACTCATTTTAACTCAGCTTGGGTTTCTAAAGTTTCTAACTGATAATCAGACTGAGGTTATGGCTGTTTAGAAGGAATACCACAGAAGTGATGTGCCCTTCCTATCCTGTCCCATCCCATCATATCACATGAGGGCAACAAGATGGCCACATAATAGCATCACTGGTCACTTGGTTAGGTGGCCACTTGGTTAGGACAGAGGAGTCCAGTCTTCTCCGTCGGAAGGTATTAATTTTCCCTTTCTGTACTCTAAATTGAAATCCATTTCACATGATAGATGGGGAAACTAACCTTCACCTCCTGAAACAGGAGTATGTGTGCATGTTATTTAAGATACTTTTTTAAAGATTTGTCTCTTTTCCACATTAATTTACTTTTCAATTATTCATTTATATCAGGAGAGACCCATGTGTTTTTATTTTGTGCTTTGGGTTATAATCTGGAACTATGTGATTCATTTTGTTGCTAATATTGTTCCAGATTTGGACATTGGGAACTTTCTAGGTAGATTCTGGTGTCCCATTGACATATACCTATTCTTTTATTTTTGAGTACTTCTTTACTTTTTTGGGCTACAAGAGTGCCAAGCTCATCTTGTGTTTTCCTTTTACCAGTCTAGAATCAATCAGTGCTCTAAAGAAACTCAGCTTCCTTTTATTGGAAATTGGTATTTTATTGGTTTATTTTATTGGATATTGGTATTTAGAAATAAGATTTAAATGTTGGGAGTGTTATGTATTACTGGGGTTCATTGCTTCTAGGGGTTGAAGGCAGAAAGAACCAAATAGTGTATGTATGTATAATAATATAAGCCCATTTATACCCATATTTATACTAATTGTTTCTACATCTACCCAGCTAACACATACATATGCTTACACACACACACACACACACACACACACACATAAACATAAGTCCATACTGATGTCTCCAACTGTAATCCAGCACCACAGGATTTATTATAGCCTGGTTCTCCTGCTTATCTGTATCTTTTCTGGCAGTGAAAAACCTGTATCTCACCATCCACCCTCCATTCACTTATTTGTTCAACCCCAGTATGTATAAAAAGTAGTTTCGGAATTGTTAACTCGTACCTTCGTGAAAAACCAACTTACTGATTACAGTGTTTACATATTCATTTTACCTTGAACTCACAATTTGTAGCCAAAACACCATTTTCCAAACTTACCATGTCTGCTTTTTCCTTCCATACCCTGTTTGGTGCTCTTAGGTCAGATTTTTTATTACAGTCCCATTCATCTGTCATAGTCTGCATTCCATCTTGGGATCCTTTGACATCCTGGTTCATGATTCTTTTATTTGTTTTGATAGTTTGTTTCCTGATTTTTTTAAAATTTGCCTATATTAAAATTTCCCCTTTGTGATGAACAGTTCTGTGTGTTTTGATGAATGCATAGTTGTGTATCCACTACCCCAATGCAATATAAAATAGTTCTATCATCTTAAAATTCCCCTGTGTCCCCTTTGCAGAAAAGACCTCCGCCCCCAATCTTGATCACTTATATGTTTTCTAAACCTATGGTTTTGCCCTTTATAGAATGTCATGTGAATGGAAATCACGCAATATGTAACTTTTCTTTCTTTTTTTTTTTTTTATGTTTATTTATTTTTGGGACAGAGAGAGACAGAGCATGAACGGGGGAGGGGCAGAGAGAGAGGGAGACACAGAATCGGAAACAGGCTCCAGGCTCTGAGCCATCAGCCCAGAGCCCGACGCGGGGCTCGAACTCACGGACCGCGAGATCGTGACCTGGCTGAAGTCGGACGCTTAACCGACTGCGCCACCCAGGCGCCCCAATATGTAACTTTTCATTTCTGGTCCCTTCATTATAAAAATGCATCTAAAATTGATACATATTATTCCTGTTGCACCACATCTTGCCTATCAGTAGGCTTTTTTGTTTTGTTTTTGCTTTTGCATATTAACCATTCAAATAAGTGTGTAGTGTTATCTTATCCTCACTGTAATTTGCGTTTTCTTAGGAATAAGGATGTAAAGGCTTCTTTCAGCTTTTTACTTGTCATCAATATACTTTTGGTCATTTTTAAATTGAAAAAAAAAATTTAAATTACTGTTTTAATGGTTCTTTATATATTCTGGATATAAGTTCCTTATTATATATGTGGTGTGCAGTCATTTTTTCCCTAAGATTATAGCTTGTCTTTTTATTCTATATAAGTAAGTTTCACAGAGCAAAGTATTTAATTTTGATAAAGACCAGCCTTTTAATATTTTCAACCTAAGTTTGCATAAATATTGTGTATTTTCTTTAAGCAATGTTATAATTCTACACTTTGCATTTATGTATGTGATCAATTTTGAGTTAGTATTTATGTGGGTTCTGACACGTGTGCTGTGGTTCATGTTTTCTTTCTTTCTTTTTTTTAGGTTTATTTATTTATTTTTGAGAGGGACAGAGAGAACACACCTGCGGGGGGCAGGGGGGGGAGGGACAGAGAGAGGGAGAGAGAGAATCCCAAGTAGGCTCTGCACTTTCAGGGTGGAACCAGACATGGGCTCGATCTCAGGAACCCTGCGATCATGACCTGCACTGAAGTCAGCAGTCAGACGCTCAACCTACTGAGCCACCCAGGCGCCCCTGTGGTTCATGTTTTTAATCAATTTTATTTACATTTTCAAAGAACCAGCTTTTGCTTCTCCAGTTCTCTCTACTACTTTCCTATTTTAAATTCTACTCTTTTCTGCTCTAAGTTTTATTTTTGTAATCCTTTAGCTGCCTTTAGGTTTAATATGTATTTTTTTTTTTCCTGCAGTCTCCTAAGACGGAGCTCAGGTTATTCATTTTCAGTCTTTCTTCTTTTTTTATTATATGCATTAGTGAAAAATAATTACCTTTAATCACTGCCTTGGTGAAATCCTACACATTTTAATAATTGTTTTCTTTTAATTTAGCTCAAAATTTTGTTTTTCTTAAAATTTATCTGTGAGTTCCTCTTTGTCCCATAGTTGCTTCTAAGTGGATATTAAATTTCTAAATATTTGCAGATTTTCCAGAAATCTTTCAATTATTAGGGTCTAATTTCATTTTATTATGAAAATGTATAATTCTTTTCATTTAAATGTATTGCCTTTTTAATTTAATAGCCTAAGGATATAGGGTAAATGCGTCTGTGTGGCATTAGAGATGACTGTTCTTCCCGTCCACCAGCTTCTACTACTCTGGGGGGTTGTTGGCAGTCAGGGGAGGGAGGGGTGAGTTTTCTCCTGACTCTTCAGGATTTTTCTGAGAGCCTGATGGGCTTCTGGAGGAAAGTACAATAAATAGGTGGGGACTTCATTACACCTGTGTCCCATGCTGGCCCTTCACTCTCCTGCTTGCCCAAACTCTGTCTTTAGCAATTTGTCAATCCTTCCTATCCAGTTTTCTAGAACATTCCCCAGGCTTTATGGCCTTTGGCACTTTCACCCAAGTAAGCAAATGCTCAATTTTGGTGTCTCACTGAAGTCTCAGGTTCAGGTCTTGATTTTAGTATGGCAGCTGGCCCTTGTTTCTCAGTTTTCTTATGGGCTCACAAGAAATCTGTAATGTGCAGTCTTGTAAGGGAGTGGGGGAGGGACGTCTTTCCTGTTTTCTGTCTCTGAGCTGAAACCGAAATTGCTATTTTTTAATATCCTTTTGCATTGTGTTTTAATAATCTCCTCTAGTCGTTTTCCATTCATACTCCATAATAATTGAGAAAAGTGAACTGGAAAATGTTAAATCATAAAGGTTGAAATTAGATAATTTTCTTTATCGTCCAATCTTTAAATCCACAATTTTTGGGAAAGTGGATCAGACCATCAATTTCATTTCTGGAAAAGTGTTTAAGCACAGAAGGATGACGGCAGGAGAATGAGTTTCCTAACATCTGTTTTACTGCTATGAAATAATAAAATCATATTTTTTTTGGTATGTAAAAATATTCAACAATTTTGGGCGCCTGGGTGGCTCAGTCGGTTAACCATCTGACTTCGACTCAGATCATGATATCGTGGTTCATAGGTTCAAGCCCCACCTCGGGCTCTGTGCTGATGGCTCAGAGCCTGGAGCCTGTGTTGGATTCTGTGTGTGTGTGTCTCTTTCTCTCTGTACCTCCCCTGCCCGCATGCTGTTTCTCTCTAAAATAAATGAACATAAAAAAAAAAAAATTTCAACAATTTAAATGATCCAAATTTCATCACAGAAGTATTTTCTGGTAAACTGACTTAGAAATTTTTTCTTGAATGACATAAATAGGATTATTTCTTTCATCAGGTGAGCAACAAAAGAAACAAAGCTCCAAGTACCCCAAGACTAAGACACCTAGGATAACATTGTAAAGCTGTTGACTGTAATACATCCAATTACTTGAGAAAATTATTGAAAGTTCTTTGCTTCTAACATAGGATAATAATCCTATTGTTAATAATTACTCTGTTCATGATGAGGTCCTGACTTTTTGCTTTACTTTTTTTTTTCATTGTTTTTGAGTACAAATCTATTCATGATGAATGATGCCATAAATGTTGTATGTTCTATATCTTTGCAAATGCTAGATCTTGTGTTTCTATTTCATAACAAATCTGATATTGTTGGCATTTTGACTGGAATTCTTTCTTCTCTAAATTATTTAGAAAATCTATATCCATATATACATGTTCTGTAGATTTGGGGATAATGACTTTTATTCTGCTATTTTAACATAAAATACCATAATGAACTCATGTTTATTGCAATAGATTCTCATTTATTATATTGTCTTTTAATAAAGAGAATTCTTAAAAATCCCTCAATGACTATATTTAGGTTAAAATCTAAACTACTTATAGTGACCTTTCAAACCCTACATGATTTAGACTCTACTAATGTCATTTTGTACCCTATTTATTCTTCCCCATTGGGTCTCAGTGTTCTATCTTGGAACATACCAAACTTATCTTGGGATAACAGCTAATTGATAATTTACATTGCAATGTCAGATTTTGAAATTAATCATGCTTAGTTATATCAGTATCAGTACAAGAGATTAGATATTTTTCTTTTCTTTCTTCTTTCTTTATTTCTTTCTCTCTTTCTTTCTTTCTCTCTCTCTCTTTCTCTCTCTCTCTCTCTCTCTCCCTCCCTTGAGAGAGAGAGAGAGAGAGAGAGAGAAAGAGAGAGAGAGAGAGAGAAGGGCAGAGGGAGAGAAAGAGAGAGCAACTTAAGCAGGGCTCACCCAGGGCAGAGCCCTATGTCTGAAGCAGAGCTCAGTCCCAGGATGGTGAGATGAACTGAACCGAAATCAAGAGTTGGTCACTTAAACGACTGAACCACCCAGGTACCCCAGAGATTAGACATTTTGAAGGGCATATAAAATATATAAGAATTAGTGTAAGTCAGGAGAGAGTTAAAGAAGGAAACCAAAGGAAATCTTTAAAATGTTTATAGAGGGCCACCTGGGTGGCTCAGTTGGTTAAGTGTCTAATTTTGGCTCAGGTCATGATCTTATGGTTCGTGAGATCAAGCCCTGCATCAGGCTCTGTGCTGACAGGTTCTATGTCTCCCTCTCTATCTGCCCTTCTCTGCTTACATTCTGTCTTTCTCAAAAATAAATAAACATCAGAAAACAATTTAAAAATAAATAAAACTTCTCTAGAGATAAGCTCTCATCTTCCAGGTGGTCTTCACTTTACTTGTCTTAGTTAACCATGATCTCTGAAAGAACTCCAGAGGCATTTGTCAAATACCTCCCAAATTATGGAAGAACATGTAGGGCTCAGTGTTCCTATTTCTTAAGGCCAAGAACCTTTCACCAAAATTATTAAAGGGAGGGAGTATATGGAATATATAGACTATAGGAATGTTTGTTCTCACCAAACACCATTGTGAATATTGTTATACTTAGATTTGGGGGATCAAAGCTGTTAGCCTTACTTATAACTTTCCCCCATTGCTGCTCATTTGACAACTGAAGTTTAAATATTTTGTGTAATTGCCAACATTTCCAGTGAGAAAGCATTTATAGCAAATATGTTCACTCATTCCCTTGAAGTTTTACACCACCATGAGCCTGATGGACTATTGATCAGTTTACTGTGGTTGCCAAAATCTTTCTGCTAGAGCAATTTCCTGTAATTGCACTTGTACAAAAAAGCTGGTGACATTCGGGGAAAAGAGTGAGAATTAAATAGATAAAACATTTTGAGGCGCTAAGTATTCCTGGGGACTTGATTATTATTAGGCTGATAGCATTGAAATGAGATATTGTTTCTTGGCTAAAACAATGAAGCCTTTTTATTATAAGCTTGTTTGTGAAGGTAGGCACTGTTAATAAAATAATAATAATAATAATAATAATAATAACAACAACAACATATTTTGAGTGAAAAATCAAGGTTTATTTACCTTTGGCTCCTTATGCTCATGATACTGTCCCCACTCTTGATTCAGCAGCTAAGAATCTCTATAAATACTGTGTAGACAATGATATAGTTGAAAATAAAGAATCTATTTTTTAATACTAAGTTCTAAAATAGAACATTACAATACATAAAGGAAAAACTCTACCTAAAAAGAGCTTTCAACTCCAAGATCTAATTTTATCAAATAATTATTTTAATCATATAAGCTAAGAATTTTGAGAAAAAAATTACAGAAATTTAGGATATAGAAAAAAGGATAATGCAGAATTTTGTAAAGAAAGAAATACCATCTGAAAAGAGGATTAAATTTCCTCCAGTCAATGAGAATTGGATGAAATTTAACATGAACTTAAATGTGGGCATGGAATTTTTAGTGCTAGAGTCAAGGAGGAGAAGGGGGAAAAAAAAAAGAAAAAGAACCATCCACTTATATTTTGGAATCCCAGAATACAGAAATTATTGCCTAGCTTCCAAAGATAGCCTCTAGGAAGATTGCCAGTGTCCTAGAAAGATCCACATGCCTCACAATAGCAGTGACTGAGCTGAGATTGTAAATAATGGGCCTGAGGGGTTCTCAGAATTTCCTGGTCCCTCAGTAGGAATATGAAAATATCTGCAAATGTGCCAGTAGACCTGGAAAGGGTTTGGTGACAGGATTAGCAGGATATTTAGTGAATGCTTAAGATAATGGAGCTAGAGAATATGAGGATATTTAGATGTGCATATTTAGATGTGTATGCAGTGTGATACATGACTCTTCTGATTATCTGTTTTGGGCAAAGTTATAACTTAAGACAACATTAATTATTTACTCTGTCCACAAATCTGCAACCTGGGAAATGCTCAGGTGGCATCTCTTTTCTATTTCACATAGTGACAGCCAAGATGGCTCAAGAGGGGCTACAAGAGCTACTGTCAGTATGGCTCCCACATGGCACATTGATGCTGCTTCTTGACCAGTGGCTCAGCTTAGACGATCAGCTAGATGACTCATTTTTCTTTCCTTCTGGAGCTTTCTACTGAGTTGCTTGGGCGTGGGCTTCCTCCAGTGGAATGATAGCGGTTCTAAGGAAGAGCATTCCAAAGTTTTAAGTGAAAGCTACAAATCTTCTTATAACTTAGCCTCAGAAGTCCCATGTATCACTCTACACCATCCTATTGGTCACATAAGTCACTCAGGCCAGCCCAAGTCAAGATGAGTAGGATTTGATTCCAACGCTTGGTGAAAAGAGTAGCAAACACTGGTGGCCGTCTTTACCACAGTTTACTCTCTGGCCACAAAAAAGCGTATTACTTCCATCTGCAAATACAGTCACCCTCCCCAAAGCCTTGACAAAGGCTCATCCTATTTTTGCATTGGTGTGAAGGCCAGGATCTTGTCATGTAAATCAGGTTTACATGTAGCTAAGACTGCACGGTTACTGTTCTTTAAGTACTATTATTCCCCTTGATCCATCTATTCTATGAAATCAAAAAATAAGTTTTACTTTAAAAGCTTCTAAAATGTAAACCTCCAAATGAGTAACATATACTCTTCTCCAAAGTCAAAGTTTAGGTTGGTAAAGTTTAGAGAAACAATAAAGATATCTTATCATCAGAATCTACAAAAGTAATTATCAGGTTCTAAGAGTACATTCTATTTTATTCTATTATCTCCACATAAAAATAAAGATCTCTTCCTCTTTAAATACCACGAAGGTTATCAGTGAGGTGAGTTGGTGATGTCTGCGTTTATGTGTGATATGTGTTTATTCCATGGGTTTTATGTTTGTGTACATGTGCACAATGTATGCAGTTTGTTCCTCTTAAGGATCAGAGTTTGAATATCCATTAATGCATTTCAAACATGCCTAAGTACAAAAACTTTTGTTAGTTTAATTTAAGGAATTTTCTTACTGTAAATATCTGGATCCTGTTAACAAGGGCAGAGCTTGACCCCAACAAATCTGTTCTAGTCTTCCTAAGATTTTACTGTCACTTTTTTAAAGCAATGCCATTTGCATTCTAACATTGTCATGGAAATAAGTTTTCAGTGCACTCCAGGCACACTTGTAAATCATTCTTTCAGACACTTTCTTCTCCTTCCACACATTTATCTATAGGCCTTTCATTCTCTTGCAGTTTATTCTTGCCAATATCATGGATTAAAATCTTTCACCCAGCTGGACACACTGACCTTTGTATTTGCATCTGTTTGAACTAAAACTTCTGTTAATTAAGAGATTTTTACCAATTAGTTACATTCATATTTAGTCTATCACTGTGTAATGACTACAGAATTTGAAGGACTTAGATAAATGTATGCAAATTAAACCTGAGGTTTACCTGGCTTTGTTCAAATTTGTTTAAACAATTGAGTTCTTCCAGGGAAATTATTCACAATTGACAGTTATAAAAAGATAAGATCTAATATTTCAGGATTATTAACAAACTTGAGAATGTTATCACCTAAAAATAAATTTAAAAAATGTTTGGTCAAGTTGTTGTGCAATTCTTGATATGGTAACTTAGTTCAGCACTGAAATTTTGATTCTAACTTCAGCTATCTTAAAATTGTAAATAATAAGTAATTCTATTGGGTGTCACAGTTAGTTTAAAAGCTACTGTGAGGTGAATTTTAGATCCTATGGCCCCAGACTTTAATTTTTTGAGTATATAAAGAAAATGTAATTCACAGGCTACACAAATAGGCAGATAAAGTGTTTAAAAATTAATGCCTAATGGATGCTGTTTTAAAGACCTGAGAGTGAATAGAAAAATTCTTTTAAAAATATAGAATTGTTTTGTTCTATTTATACATTTCTTTTTCAATTTTTTTTTAATTTTTAATTTTTAATATAATTTATTGTCAAATTGGTTTCCATACAACACCCAGTGCTCATCCCAATAAGCTTTTAATTTTTTTTTAATTTATTTATTTTTGAGAGAGAGACAGAGAGACAGAGAGGCAGAGTGCAGGCAGGGAAGGGGCAGAGAGAGGGGTGGAGACACGGAATCAGGATCCAGGCTCTGAGCTGTCAGCACAGAGGCTGATGCAGGGCTGGAACTCATGGACCATGAGATCATGACCTGAGCTGAAGTCAGAGGCTTAACCAACTAAGCCACCCAAGCGCCCCTGTTCTATCTATACATTTCACAGTGGCTCCATAATTAATTCAAAATTGATTCAACCACCATTTCATGAGTACAATCTTCTTTTTTTTTTTTTTTTTTTTTTTAATTTATTTTTGGGACAGAGAGAGACAGAGCATGAACGGGGGAGGGGCAGAGAGAGAGGGAGACACAGAATCGGAAACAGGCTCCAGGCTCTGAGCCATCAGCCCAGAGCCCGACGCGGGGCTCGAACTCACGGACCGCGAGATCGTGACCTGGCTGAAGTCGGACGCTTAACCGACTGCGCCACCCAGGCGCCCCTCTTTTTTTTTTTTTTTTCATTTGATAAATGGCAGATGTGAACTGGGGACAAGTGTATGCCTTCGCAATATCCAGACAAGTGCATTTAAATATCGGGGCGCCTGGGTGGCGCAGTCGGTTAAGCGTCCGACTTCAGCCGGGTCACGATCTCGCGATCCGTGAGTTCGAGCCCCGCGTCAGGCTCTGGGCTGACGGCTCAGAGCCTGGAGCCTGTTTCCGATTCTGTGTCTCCCTCTCTCTCTGCCCCTCCCCCGTTCGTGCTCTGTCTCTCTCTGTCCCAAAAATAAATAAACGTTGAAAAAAATAAATAAATAAATAAATATAGTAATAAAAAGTGACGTCTTTAAATGTAGACATTACATATGTTTATCAATAAAGTTATGATAAAATCTCTTATGGATTGAATCAGTCATTTTAATAGAAGAAATTAAATGTACATATAAAATGACAATTTAGCTTAGTTAAGAATTATTACTAAAATATTTGAGTAAACACAAATTATTATTAATAATTATTATTATTTGCTTGTCTCTAAAATCAATAACCAGGGGCGCCTGGGTGGCGCAGTCTGTTAGGCGTCCGACTTCAGCCAGGTCACGATCTCGCGGTCTGGGAGTTCGAGCCCCGCGTCAGGCTCTGGGCTGATGGCTCAGAGCCTGGAGCCTGTTTCCGATTCTGTGTCTCCCTCTCTCTCTGCCCCTCCCCCATTCATGCTCTGTCTCTCTCTGTCCCAAAAATAAATAAACTTTGAAAAAAAAAATTAAAAAAAAAATAATAAAAATAAAATCAATAACCAGTTTCTATATACCTATATGTTACTTCAAGTCAATGTGTTCAAATAATGAAAAAATATCCTAGGATACTTGTTTTATTTATTTATTTTTTATTAAAAAAACCTTTTTTTAATGTTTTATTTATTTTTGAGACAGAGACAGAGCATGAAAGGGGGAGGGTCAGAGAGAGAGGGAGACACAGAATCCGAAGCAGGCTCTAGGCTCTGAGCTGTCAGCACAGAGCCCAACGCGGACCTCGAACCCATGGACTGTGAGATCATGACCTGAGCTGAAGTCAGATGCCTAACTGACTGAGCCACCCAGGCGCCCCTAGGATACTTGTTTTAAAGGGACTAGAGCTTTATAGCATCTCTCTCATATTTGTTCCATTAAAATGAAATGATATTTAACATTTAACTTGTTCTTTTTAATTTTGAAGTTTCTTTGAGGATATACTTATATCTGCCAAAAGAGAGTAATAGTGATACAATTTTGGTAGGTATCATATGCTAACAAAATTACTTAATTTAAGAAAACATACTAAAAATATAATTTTTTTTTTTTGCTGAACAATGTAATAATGTATGAACAAACTACTAATGACTGTACAATTTTCACAGGCATGCTTGTGAGAAAGAAGATGTCATCTTTTAATACCATCTCGAGTACGTTCTGTTTCACAGTCTTTATCAACATCATACCTGACCGTTTGCCACCTCCTCTCCTCCTTCTGCCCCATAGTTGCTCCTCTATTCAGTTCCCTGGGATAACAAAGTGATTTATTGGTAGATCCTTTGCAGTTAGTTTATTTTTTTAATGTTTACTTATGTATTTTTGAGAGAGAGACAGAGGACCCACACAAGTAGGGGAGGGGCAGAGAGAGAGAGGGAGAGAATCCCAAGCAAGCTCTATGCCCAGCGCTGAGCCCAATGCAGTGCTCCACCTCACTAACTATAAGATCATGATCTAAGCCTAAATCAAGAGCCAGATGCTCGACAGACTGAGCCACCTAGCTGCTGCTGTAGTTAATTTGAATACTTAAAAGCAACACCTCTGTCTATAAATGAAGCAAAAGAACATAATCTTCAGCTATGTGTCTATGTTGTGTTCACATATGTATAAAATTGTAATGTATATGCAAAAATATAGAATAAAATGAAAGCACTATGCATTACTAACTTTCGTATACTTTAATTTTGTTTTTGTTTTTGCCAATTTAAATTGGTTACCTTTTGTGGTAAGACACAGTATGTAACTTATTTTATTCAGCTTCTCTGCTGTTGAATTGAATATTTATTTGCTTCGGGTAATGCATATATTTGTATCAATATTGAAATCTGATAGAAGTGTATGTGAATGCATCTTTTCATCTTGACTTATTAACAATGACTATTGTCCTATTTGTTTTCAATTTTAATGGAATATTTTTCATATGATAAAAATGAAATATATGCATTGAAATATATCCATTTTAATGTCACCACCACTGGTGATTTATAACATAATATTAATGTCATTTCTATCTATACGTCATGTATATCTGAATATAATTGTCATCATAGGTTATATATGATTGTATATACTTTTTGATATAAATATGCATCAGAGTCATTTTCTAGAAAATAATTCATAAATATAATTCTTGGTAATTTTATACTTCTTTTAGAACATGAAAAATTTATTCAGGTGGGTCAGTAACTTGTCCAGTATCTTATGGTGGTGACATAGTAGAACATGTATTAATGCTCAAGTCTTTTGATTAGAATGTTGTTTTGTTTTTTTTTTTCACAATATAATTTCAATTTCCTCAAAAGCACAATCACTTCCAGTCATAAAAATGTAGTGAAAACTAGCCATATGTGAAAGAGAGAATTACATGAGTGTCCATGATATCAAACTCATTTAATCTATCAATGAGAGGTGGATCACCTGGGTGGCTCAGTCAGTTAAGCATCTGACTTCTGTTCAGGTCATGATCTCGCAGTCTGTGAGTTCAAGCCCCACGTAGTGCTCTGTGCTGACAGCTCTGAGCCTGGAGCCTGTTTCAGATTCGGTGCCTCCCTCTCTCTGTCCCTTCATGGCTCATGTTCTGTCTCTCTCTCAAAAATAAACATTATAGAATATTTAAAAAATCTATAGGGGCCCCTGGGTGGCTCAGTCGGTTAAGCCACCAACAATTGGTTCAGGACATGATCTCCCATGATATCGTGGGAGTTCGAGCCCCGCATTGGGCTCTGTGCTGACAGCTCAGGCCTGGAGCCTGCTTCGGATTCTGTCTTCCTCTCTTGTCTGCTCCTCCCCCACTCATGCTCGCTCGCTCTCTCTCTCTCTCTTTCTCTCTCGCATTCAAAAATAAATAAACATTAAAAAAATTAAAATAAAACAATAGAAATCTATCAATGTGAGTAAATTATGTAATATTTAATAAGATCAAAAAAGTGTTTGTATATGGAAATATGTAAGAAATGCTTATCTGAGAAAAATTTGATCACAGCTTTGTGGTAAAAATACCTCCCTTCCAAAATGTTCAGTGTCCAATTGACAAAGAAAACACAAAATCATACTCTTGAGAAATTCTAGATATCAGTGTAAATTGTTGCAATTGAAGTGATGGTAAAATGGGTTTCAGTGACAGCTCTTCTTAATGAAACTTTACCCATATAATCATAAATCAGAAAAAGAAGTTAAAAACATCGTTTTAGGAATGCAAATCATGTATAGAACAGAAGTAAGTAATGATTTTTGGCAACAGAATATATAAAAAAAATAATGTGTTTTTTCCTCACCTACAATCTGAACAACCATTAATAGCATAGGTAGATGGGCAAACCAGCGAGAATCCTCATTAGAGAACAAAGATGTGTCATTCTCATTCTGTGTTCCACAGTCACCTGTAGTTGTCAAACAGGAAGATTTGAAATGGGGACAAATGGAGACCATGTCTTCTTACCCTCGCTTCTCCTTTTTTGCTAGAGAAAATGCTCTGAGCTGGCTTATTTGAAATTTGAAAAAAGAATAAGCAAAGGAGAATTCGAACATTTAGAAGCCTACACACATACATGCAACACAAGCACATACAGCCTGAGACAAAAAAAGAAAGGGTCTGGTAATAAGAACCGCTTATCTCACCTGAAGTCTGCTGGTTACAGGCTTGCATACATCCAGAATTGGGGGTTGAGTTCAGATGCCATGAATTCCATGTGAAAATAATCCAGCGTGCTTAAACTTTATCCAAGTCCCTCTCACAAAGGGCATCATAGGCATGTGAATACAGCGTTGGTTATATTCTAAGTCCTGGGAGCCCAGCTGAAGTACAATTCAGCAACTTGTTAAACAGATGTGTTCTCTTCCTGTTACACTACATGAAAGCCTGAGTGGTGGGGAAGTTCAAGTAGAAGTCTTTGTGATTCTCCTTTCCTTGGAAAATAAAAAGCTAAGTGGCATCCATGAGGATACGGCACGGATTAGTGTTGCCGCAAAATCCTCTAAAGATTAGGGGTGTATATTTCAAATGTATTACTGTAAGAATAGCCTGTCTGCCAATGAAAAACAACGATCTATCTAAGATTTTGACAACAGGATTGCTTGGAGCCTCCAATCAAACAAACTCTTGTTGATGTTCTCTCTTTGTTAGAGCAAATCATTTGACCTCTGGCATCTGTAAATATCCATTGTTAAAGAAAACACCAACTCTTCACCAGGCATTAGACCATTACTTTTGAAAATATTGAAACAACTAAACATGCAGTTCTATAAATAAGCACCATTTAGGTTGAGTTTCACTTTATCAATCACTATGCCAAATAGTCATATAATAATTTAATCCAAACCACAAAAAAAAAAAAAAAAAAACATTTTAAAGTAATCTATAAGGAACTGTATCTCAGTGAAGTTAAACAACTTAAAAACGTGTTACAGATAATAGGTAAGTTTTTTTTTTTTTTAACGTTTATTTATTTATTTTTGAGACAGAGAGAGACAGAGCATGAACGGGGGAGGGGCAGAGAGAGAGGGAGACACAGAATCGGAAGCAGGCTCCAGGCTCTGAGCCATCAGCCCAGAGACCGACGCGGGGCTCGAACTCACAGACCGTGAGATCGTGACCTGAGCTGAAGTCGGAGGCTTAACCAACTGAGCCACCCAGGCACCCCTAGATAGGTAAGTTTTCAATCCCATGTATCTATGGGCATGGTGCAATATTAAAAAAAAAAAAATTACATTGTAAAGATACTAAGGCCCAAAAGACAAATTTGTAAGAAAGCTAAACTTTAACAAGATGAAGACAAAATTAAATACACAACAAATTCTTTAGATAAGAATTAACATATTTACTAATACAATTTAGACAACTTTAAAAATGGATAAAGCAAGTCAAATTATTTCATTAAAGGAATCCTCTGTGCTAATCTTGGGATTCTTGGCAAAAAGGCTATAGTTTGGAAAGTTAACATCAGGAAAGAAAAATAAGACTAATGGGGCTCTCTGTCCTCTCAGTGTAACTTCAACTTGTGTTATATCCTTCCAGAACTGCTGTGAGACTAGGCAGACTGTGAAAGAAGTCTGTGTCTGAGATATGCTTCCAGTGTATGCAAAAGGAATGGATGAATAGTCTCTGTGCTTAACATTCTCAAATTTATAACTCATCATCACATTGAAATTAGCACAAAATTCTAAAATGGAATATTTTACTATTTAATAATGAATTCTTTAATTAAATTATTTGCCTTGCAATGGTCTAAGATAGCATTCTTTCCATAGAGGAAAAAAAGTCAACCATGCCATTTGCTTAGAAACAATATGATTATAAAAACAGGCTTATAAAAATCACTTTAAAGTTTTTTTTTTTCTTTCAATTTTTAGTTAGGTAATTTTCTTTGAATTTATGTAATTTTCTTTGTCTTTAAGCTTAGGAATTCACAATAATACATGTGTTCTTAATTGGCAGCCTGCAGTTTAATTATATCAATATAATAAACCATTCCCTAAGGTGTCTTTTTGTTTATTTTGTTCTAAAATATGTATGAGCTTTCAAAGTTAATATTTGGATTAAACTTAACTGATAATTAAATGATCAGAATCAGTATTACTACATGCAATAACATAAACCACTTTGTTCCCTAACTGCAAACAGATTATGAGACCAATTCAAGCCGCATAGATTTTATGAACTATTCAGTATTTTCATCAAGGCATTATAGCTTTTTTTTTTATATAACAAACACATTGTTAACTGATGGGAAAAGCATTATGAAGTCAGGATTTTATATGTCTGTTATAAAATAGTTAGCATTTATAATCATCAGTAATGAAAAGTTGTAATAACTACCTCCTAGAATTTGTTGACCTCCTAAGTAAATTATTGCAGAAAGTATCATTTTTCAAACATTAAATTATATGACCACATCTACCATTTATTTTTAGGTACGTCTGAGAGTCAGGGAATTTTCATTTAATCCTCTATTTGGAGAGTTATTTCAAAAAGCACAGAGTATGGTAATATAAGACTTTTACACTTTTATCATCGAACTAGGTACTAGGAAAAATGAGTTTTTGAAATGTAAAATCATTTTGAAAAAGCTGTTATACAAAATGAGAGCATAAACTTAACACTTTAAAGAAAGATCTACAAGGTTAAACATAAAACAGTTGAAGGCACATGCATATTTCAAAAGCACTGGGAGAAAGAAGGACATTAAAATTTACTGAAAGCCAATAAGATGCCAAACTCTGTGGATACCAGCTCTATGATCTGGTTTAATTCACATAAACACCTTTCATAGTAGTTCAGTGTACCATCATTGTAGGAAAGGAGCCTTAGAAGCTTACGTAATGGCTTAGATCCACAAATACAATAGAATTAGACCCAGATATTGACACGGTATGTCTGTTTCCAACATTAATAACCTTTGCATTCTAAAAAATAAAAAAAAATAAAAACAATTGGTTGAGAGTACAGCTCTGGAGCTAGATTGTCTGAATCCATTTTTTTTTTTCTTTTAATCTGCTTCCTATTAGTCCATAACTTGGGAGAACCTGCCTAACACTCAGTTTCCAACCTTTGCATTGGGTTATAATGTACGACTATATGATCTCTTAACTTAGGGTGACATACACACAGTACATACTCAATGATTATCACCACCATTCCTTTCATTCAAGATCAATAGCTCCTGACTGGCAAAGTAGGGACAAGAATTCTGGTCCTCACCTTAGTCCAACATTGTGCTCAGTCACCTAGATACTATTTGCAAAACAAAGTACATTAATATTTTATAACAGTGTATTACGTATATGGTCTGCTCTGGGGATGTTAAGTTACTTACATGAATTTGACAATGTGTAGTGATTCTAGAAGCAATGAACCCTCACCAAAATAACTGTACCCTTTAATACGTTAACCTGCCACAATTGCATGGATGCTGACAAAGATGAGAGACTTTGGGGTCAGAGAATAAAACTGTATTAGTCATAGCATAGCAAGCAACAGGCACATCAGCGTACTTGTGCCCAATTCCCCTGTTCCATGAGGCAACATGATGAATCTAGATGGATGCTTGATGTGCAACAGGCAGTCTCACAGTCAAGGAACCCAATGCCTAAGGGACCTGAGTTCTACAGCAAGGGGTAAGAACACCCTTTCTTTGCCAGGAGAGCACCAGGTGCAGGCAGGAACCCCTACTCCATTTCCTGCATCTGTTAATCTTCTTTTCAAAATTTCCAGCAGCAAAAAATGATCCTGAGAACTGTCTGGAATTTGGTTTGCATTATCTCCCTGTCTCTATAGGAATAATATATTATCCAACCAGTAAGACCAAATCAATGGAAACAATTTTATCTTTGCAATAGCTCTGAGAGATCAAGGTGAAATGGGTGTCTTTTGGTATTCTGACAGGCCCCTGTCAACCACAACCCAAGTTTATATTAATGAGATGATTTTAGACCAGGCCCCTAAATAATCACAGGGTTAGTGGCTCATTGCCAAGGACCCCAACCTTGTGGTTTGAGAATTGAATCATTCAGCCCCACTCTCCTACTCGGGGAGGGGAGAGGGTGCTGGGCTTAAATTAATTCCAATTGCCAATGGTTGGCTCAACCATGAGGATGTAATGAAGCCTCCATAAAACCCCCAAAGAATAGGTTTTGGAGAGGAATTCTGAGTTGGTGAAGAGGGGTACATCTATGTGCTGGGAGAGTGGCACAACCTCAAATTCTGTGGGGGACAGAGTCTATCGTGTTCAGAATCCTTCTACACCTGATCTTATGTATCTCTTCATCTGACGTTGATCATTAGCCTTTGTGATAAACTAGTAATCTAGCAAGAAATCGTTCCCTTAGTTCTGTGAGCCGTTCTAGCAAATAATTGAACCTGACAAAGTCATGCCAACCTTTGGTTTATATTGTGTTGGTCAGAAAGAACACAGCTGACCACATGGACTTGTGATTACCATCCGAAGTGAGGGCAGTATTGTGGGACTGAGCCCTTTATTCCAAACAGTATGATAAAATATATAATTGGTTAACAAATATCCACTCTTCCCTCTGTATCTTCATGGGGAGAGTATACTAATTCTCCCCATTAATGTCTGGCTTCAAATGGTCCTCAGAGTGTAGCTAAGAAGAAATAGGGATCTCAGTCCTATAACTACAAGAAAGCGAATTCTGCCAGTAATCTGATCAAGAATCAGATTTTCCCACTAGGGAGACACACAGCCTTACCAAGCACCTCGGTTTTATGCCCGGAAGACCGGTGCTAGACTGCTGATACACAAAACTGTAAGATAAACAAGCTTCATTTGTTTTAAGCCCCTCATTTTCGACATGGTAATTAGCAGCAATATAATACTAGTACGAAGGACACACATTGCAGGCCTGGAGCAAATGTTTGGTTTTCAGACACTCTTGGTCTACGCTAAAATATTACTATTCTGGAGTCACATGAGTAAGGAATAACTCTACATGAGGTATAGCACTGATGCTCAATGTCATTGTTATCTCTCATTTTATGGCAGTCTGATGTTGATTGATGCAGAGATAAACTAGCATTACTTTTCTGCTAATAAAGAAGAAACGAAGGCAAAGTTTAATCAACTGGATCACTGTTTGCCAGTGAAAATGTAGCAGACTTAAACCTGGAGCTAGATTGCTCTCCATGACACCCAGGTTTACGGATGTCAGTTGACAATGCCACACTGATTCCCACTACCACCGAACATACACTTTCCCCTTTGGAAGATTAATATGGTAACACTGAGTAAGCGTGTTTTATGGAAATAAGAAAGAGATAGGAAAAATATCAAAATACCGAGGACAGAATTAGGCTGTGTGCATTGAAATAAAACAAAACAACAAAAAAAGCACAGCAAGCAAAGGACTAATTAATTTTTAAGACCATTTCTGGAGTGCCTGGGGGGCTCAGTCAGTTAGGCATCCGATTCTTGGTTTCAGCTCAGGTCATGATCTCATGGTTTCATGGTTTTGAGCTCCGCCTGGGGCTCTGTACTCACAGTGCCCAGCGTGCTTGGGATCCTCGCTCTCTCTCTCTCCCTCTCTCTGTGAGCCTTTTCGGCTCACGCTGTCTCTGTCTCCCTCAAAATAAATAAACTTTAAGAATTATTAAAAAAGACATTTTTTAAAAAAATAGACTTTGCAATAAGGTGGAAAGGTTAAATGAATGGGAAAGGAGGAGAAAAGGATGGTTATATAACTATGAGATCAAAGTTCTTGATGGAGTTGATTAAGAAAGGTATAATTAAAATTCTGGAAATATTGACTTTTAAGTGATAAGGCATATGCCTTGAGGATGTATGGGACCTCTCATGTCTCATGTATGGGACCACTCATACCATGAGTGATGAAGATATGCAACTCTGAGTCTTTTGTGGCTTTAGTTGTAAAAGAAGGCAAATTTTCCACAGAAAAGAAAAAGGACAAAAGTATTCCTATAATACTTCTGGCATAAAGGGGTGCTTATGGTACAGATGAATACTTTTTTTTCTTTCATTTCTTCTCTCATCTACTGAAAGTTGCATGTTTAAAAATAAGGGTTGGATAACCTCAGTAACCTGAGATGTTTACCCATTTCTACGGAATACATGTGTCTTTTTAATGTAGCTTGCATATCTTTCCATTATTTAACACAAATAACCTATTCAGATTTTTATACATTGTTCCAAAAATTCTTGGCTCATACACATACATTACCATTACTTTCTGAATTCACTTTTTCTATACCCATTTCTACACCATTACTGTATTCTATAATTTACATATTTATTTCTTATAAACTATTAAAATAGTCTTGGGGTACCTGGGTGGCCCAGTAGGTTGAGTGTCCGACTTAGGCTCAGGTCATGATCTCATGGTCTGTGAGTTCGAACCCTGTGTTGGGCTCTGTGCTGACAGTTCAGAGCCTGGAGCCTGCTTCAGATTCTGGGTCTCCCTCCCTCTCTCTCTGTCCCTCCCCATCCCCCACTCTTTGTCTCTCTCTCTCTCTCTCTCTCTCAAATAAATAAATATTAAAAAATTTAAATAAACTATTAAAATACTTTTGATCCCATATCCACTAAAAACACTCTTTTCCTCTATGAAGTTTTCTTTGATTCCCTGAATACCAACAAAGCTACTTTTTCTCTAGAATATAGCAATAACTTAATGTTCTCACTTAGTCAATTAGGACACTCTCCCTCCTTGTTGATTATAATTGTGTCTCTCCATAATCGATTCCTTGCAAGTTTCTTCAATAAATATACAAATCTCATTTGTTTTTGTATCTCTCACACTCTAACAGGGTTCTGTAGACATAGTATCCTCTCAATATTTGCTTAATGTACCTAAATTGGTAATTAGCAATTATTTTCTTTAATATGTGAAATATGCTACATTTACTACAGAGGCTACCCAACTGAGTAAGTGTGATGGAATGTGCTCGAATTTGTAGAAAATATATTTTGCAATAATTTCCAAAGTGGCTACTAAATATTAACGATTAGCACCCTTTCTAATGAACAGATGGCATGAAACAATCATGGGAGTCAGAGGGAGCCAGTTTAGCTAAGATGTTTTTAAGG
This sequence comes from Lynx canadensis, assembly GCF_007474595.2. Classification (NCBI taxonomy): domain Eukaryota; kingdom Metazoa; phylum Chordata; class Mammalia; order Carnivora; family Felidae; genus Lynx; species Lynx canadensis. The sequence continues at coordinate 10,577,153 of NC_044314.2, read as the reverse complement.
GACAGCAGATAGTCTCAAGCAGTAATAGGATTTTTTTTTTCTTTTTCCATTTTACAAAGGTCTACTTTATGGTCTAGTTTCTTATTAGGCTTTCCAAGACGCTGCATGTGAATGATGCTGCAGTACAACTCTGTATAGATTATTGGTTTGACAGCTACTAGAGACAAGTCACTATATGAAATGAGATGTCCTCTAGGTTCAGAGCAGCATTCCAGAACGGAATTTTAGGTTTAGTACACTTCTATATAAACGAGTTGAATAAATAAGTAATTTAAATGCAGATGTTACTATTTTCTATGCTAGTGGGGATTGGTGAAAAGTTACAGTCTTCCTGGGGAAAGATCTTTGCTGCTTCTAGATAACTTTATTTCAAAATAGAAGGCTTTCTAAGGAAGGGACAATGCAACTACTGTATATTTTGGGGGTTAGACAAGATCACCGGGACATGGAATTAAAATACAAATGTTGAATCTCTTCAGAAGTTATACATGAAAACTGATATTTAGGAATTTGTACATTTCATGGTAGCATGATTATTTTTGTTATAATAAAAAAAAAAGGTAGCTTAATGGTTAGCATGAGTAACCAGAATTAAATGATATTTGGTAGGTACTTTATAGCATAGCTGTCAAAAACAAACAAACAAAAAAAACTGATGAGTATGGAATTATGAGTAATTAATTTGTTTTGACAGATATAGAAGATGCCCTTAGCAAAAAATAAAATAAAGTAAAATATTTGTGTAAAATAAAAAAAATGCCTACAACTGGAAAGTAACAAAAAAAATTCTCTCATATACTTCAAACATCTTTTATAATTTCCATATATTTTATCTTTTCATTTAATAAATTAATGAAAATGGAATTTTTTAAAAGTCAGAAAATCAAGCCTTTCAGAAGGTTTTGTCTCCTAGTCAAAATGCCAAATATGAGACTGAGCAGATAACTAAGATACTAATATTTCTTTTAAGCTCTCATTTAAAGGAATAAAAAAGAGATTGGAAAGTTTAAAATGGAGCTTCATGTCAAAGAAATTGATGTGATTGAAAGTTATGAGGCCTTGTTAGATATATAGACTCGTAAAGTACCATTGGTAATAAAGAGGCTGGATATTACATTTTGAACATAATTATTAGCTACTTGATGTTCATAGTAATGTGCTACTTTGCTGTAGAGAATTTTTAAACCAGAAAACATGTTAGCTTGTCATAAACAATGTCATAATAGACTATTAATAAATAGATATTAAAATAATGAGGGAAAATAATGACATTGGACAAAAGAATAAAAGGAGGGTATCTTGAGTTGGAATGAAAATAATAATATTCATACAATGAAATATTGGCAAGGTTACCTGTTAGAGGTAAATAGAATTAGAAACAGGGACATAAGATAAATTATGCCCTGCATGAAGGAAAAGGAGTGAAAAATATTCTAAAAACAATATCAAGTGTACAAAAGTTAACATATGGTTATAAATAGTAGACACGACTAAATGGGTTTTCTGATCACATGTTATATACCATATACTATATATTATATACACACACACACACTATATGTGTAACATGTTATACACTATATATATTGTGTGTATACTATACACAGAGGAGTTGGGAACAGAGATGCAGTAGCTTACCAGAGTTTAACAATAATTGGGACGCCTTGGTAGCTCAGTCGGTTAAGTGGCCGACTTCGGCTCAGGTCATGATCTCGCGGTCCTGACAGAGCCTGGAGCCTGTTTCAGATTCTGTGTCTCCATCTCTCTGACCCTCCCCTGTTCATGCTCTGTCTCTCCCTGTCTCAAAAAAAAAAAAAAAAATAATAACAATAACTGATCTACATATCGTCCAGTAATCAAGATGTTTATGTCATCTCTCTCCCTGTTCCCCTTCCCACTTCCCTTCATTTTCCTGTTGCCCTTCCTATCTTTCCCCTTTGTCTCTGTTTAAAACATGATGTCTATAATCATTTTCATTCAATTCACAATACTTTCTAATTTCCCCTGTGATTTTATTCTCAGATTCATCAGTTATTTAGAATGAGGTTGACGGGGCGCCTGGGTGGCGCAGTCGGTTAAGCGTCCGACTTCAGCCAGGTCACGATCTCGCGGTCCGTGAGTTCGAGCCCCGCATCAGGCTCTGGGCTGATGGCTCGGAGCCTGGAGCCTGTTTCCGATTCTGTGTCTCCCTCTCTCTCTGCCCCTCCCCCGTTCATGCTCTGTCTCTCTCTGTCCCAAAAATAAATAAACGTTGAAAAAAAAAAAATAGAATGAGGTTGGCTAGTTTCCAAATATATTGGGACTCATGTTATTCAAAAGGTGGAAACAACCCTAATGTCTATCAAGAAATGAATGGATAAACAAAATGTGATATATAAAACAGACTACTATTTAGCCTTAAAAAGGAATGAAGTGATGGGGCACCCGGGTGGCTCCGTCAGTTAAAGCACTGGACTCTTGACTTCAGCTCAGGTCATGATCTCACAGTTCGTGAGGTCGAGCCCTGCACTGGGTTCTGCACTGACAGTGCAGAGCCTGCCTTGGATTCCCTCTCTCTTCTCTCTCTGCCCCTCCCACCCTCAAAAATAAATAAATAAACATTAAAAATAAAGGAATAGAAGGAATGAAGTACTGATGCATGTTATAATATGAACGGACTTTGAGAATTGCGTATTGTGTGAAAGAAGCCAGACACTGAAAGCCACATATTGCACAATTCCTTTCAAGAAATGATCATAATATATTAATCCACAAAGACAGAAAATTAGTGTCTGCTACTGTCTTGGGGAGGGGGAATGGGTAGAGAGACTTCTTGAATATGATATTTCCTTTTGAGGTGATACAAAATTTTCTGGACCTAGATATTATTGAGGGTTGCAGAACATTGTGAATGTGCTAAAAGCCACAAAATTGAATGTTTTAGAATAGTAAACATTACAAACTTTACGTAAGTTTTACCTCAAAAATGCAGTCTAAAAAAAAATCATATTTGGTGTTGCCAAACATGAACTATTTATTTAACCATATAGTTGAGGCGTATGCATTGAGTATTATAAAATATTATAAAAGACAGTAAATGAAGAAATATTCAATTTTAATGGCTCAATACATTACGGTACAATATTGTTAAGACTATGATTCTTCTGACATTGTTTTTAAATTCAAGGCAAGCCTGATAAAATCAAAGCAAAGGACCCTAGGGTAGAAAGGATAACTTGGAAAAAGAGAACGAAGGCAGTGGACATAGGTGAGTGATTTCACTATGTAATCTAAAGCTGAAGTATTCAAGATGGTAACGTATAAATCAGTGGGACCTAATGGATCAGGCAGCAATGAACCCCCAAAAACATAGTGAAATATTTGCTGACAAAGATGTCAGGATAATTCAATTGGAGAAGAAATCTACAATGACAAAGGCACTAGAACAACAGATTATCTGTGGAGGAAAAAGACCAACATTGCCTCTTACCTCATACCATCTACAAATAAAACTAAGCATATTCACAAAGGACATAAAAATCTGAAAGGATACGTTAGTGAGAATCATCATAATGGCATGAGTGAGCAAAGATTTCTTAGGAAACAAAATTCACAAACAATAAAGGAAAAGCTTGACAAATTAGACTTTACCGTCATGAAATCCCCTTTAGTCTGATAGTGTTAAGGAAATGAATAGTCAAGACACAGACTGAGAGCCATATTAAAAATATACAGATTCAAAAATGTAAATATCTCTAAAATTTAATAGGATAAAACAACAAAAAATCATCAGTGCTTCAACAGAAATTTCACACAGGAAAATATATGAATAACCATTAACCGCATGCAAATTTGTTTGCTATTGTTCTCAAGCTAAAAGTCACAGTGTGATACCACTCTCCACTCACTCAAATGTCTCAAATAGACTGGGAATGCTGAATGTTCTCAAGAAGAGAGGTCAGCTGAAGTTCCCATTCATTAATAGGGGTGGTATGATATGGCAAAACCACCTTTAATATATACTTACATGTGATGTAGCAGTTCTACTTTTAGGAATTTAAACAGCAAAAATGAAAGCACATGTCATATAAAGATTTGTACATGAGAGTTTTTTCAGCCGCTACAGATTAAATTGTTCCCTAAAGATATGTTGGTGTCCTAACCTCTGATTCCTATGAATGTGATCTCATTGGGAAATAGGGTCTTTGCAGATGTAATCAAATCAAGATGAGGTCACTAAGGTGGATCCTAATCCAATAAGACTGCTGTCCTTAATAAGAAGAGAACAAAGGCCATGTGAGAATACAGATGTGCAGGGGAGACTGGAGTATGCAGAGAGAGACAGAGATTGAAGTGAAGCATCTAAAAGCCAAGACATGTCTGAGGACACCACAAATTGGAAGAAACAAAAAAGGATTCTCTCCCAGAGACTGAAGAGGGAGACTGACCCTGCCAACCCCTTGATTTTAGCCTTCTGGACTCTGATTTCTGTGGATATACACTACCCAGGTTGTGATACCCCCTTAGCCATGGCAAATCGGTACATCAAACCTACGCATAAAGCCCAAACTAGAAATAATCAAAATGCTCTCCCACAATTGAAAGGATAAACAAACTGTGTGATCCCTTCTGTGGATTACTATTCAGCAAAAAGAAGAATGAGCAAATTAAGCACAAAAAACGTTGATGAATCTCAAAAACATTAGGCAGAAGTGAAGGAGATTCCTTATGTGTGACCATGAGCAAATTTTGTAAGCCTTTAGTCTGCACTTTAATAATCTGAACAATGGAAGGATTTTATTTTATAATCTTTAAAGTGTCTTTTATTATAATATTGTATAAATCAAGAATCATGTCCTGGATTAAAACCTACACTTTAAAATCAGCCCATGATTATTGAATGACAATTGTAGTAATCACCTATTAGAGATGGGAAAGGATTCTTTTCCTTAGTTATGTTGGGTAGAAAAGAATGAGCAGCAGCAAACTGTAATGAAGAACTATGTCAGAGATAAATCTAAATATGGTGAAACAATTCAATGTAATTTAATTTTTTTTTAGTTAAAATTAAATTCTACTTAAGGAACACAATTACCATTTCTGCTGACATTATCCAAAACAACCAAAAATAAATAGATAAAACAACTTGTTATAATAATTTAAAAGCCTTCAAATGATATAAAACTGTTGAAAAAAAGACTGTCAAAGTTACTATTTGTAATGCAATTGGTCATTACCATTGTACTGCATTTCATTTTTAAATATCAGAAATGGCAATTACAAAACTTTGTTTTTTCACAGAGGAATTTGATAAACATACTTGTTTTCTAAAAAGTCTGCACAAAGACTTATTATATGTAGCATTTCATATTTCTTATCTATTTTTAATCTTTAGTTATTTTTGAGAGAGAGAGAGAGACAGAGCACGAGCAGGGGAGGGGCGGAGGAGAGAGGGGGAGACACAGAATCCCAAGCAGGCTCCAGGCTCCAAGCTGTCAGCACGGAACCCGAGGTGGGGCTCCAACTCACAAAACGCAAAATCATGACCTGAGCTGAAGTCGGATGCTCAACCAACTGAGCCACCCAGGAGCTCCTTTCTTATCTATTTTTAACAGATTTTTATTTACATATCCTGTTACAAACTAATGGAAGTTAAAAATTATTATGTTTTTACCATGGCATATGCTCAGAGTAGTCCATGCTAGGTACTCACAAATAATCTGTAGAATTCTTGAGTCAAATTATTCATAATAGAGTGATGTAATGGCAAATGAGTTTTTATCTTCAAATATCTCAAAATACGAAGAGAAGATATAGGCATAATTACTTACTACAGTACACTTAAAATATGAGTACGGTGGGGGTATTTGTGTTCTTTAGGCGATGCATACCAATGAAAATTCAATGGACTACTAAGTAAATTGTTCTTATTTAGGTTACAACATATTAAGAGTTCCAACTCAATTTCAATTGTTTAATATATGTTATTTTCACTCTAAGTGGGTTGAACTCACTATAATTATTCCTTCCTTGGTTCTAAAACACTTATTTCCCTTAAAATGAAATCATTATTCACCACCGTTCCTTCTTTAAAAAAAAAAAAAAAGGCAATTTGTATCTTGGGTACAAGTATATCTGTGAAAAAGACATTTTAGCCTTTAACAGATGGACTTATTTCAAGTCATTGATTTTGGGATGTTAAAGAAAGCAGCAGAAAAGTATTCTTGGTAATTTTTATTGAATAGACTCCTTTTAAAAATGGAAGGCATGGCAATAAATAACAGTAACCTTTGTGTAGTACAGCTTTAGGCGGTATTAAGGCCAAAAACTTCTCATGGGATTGAAGACAATTTTAGTGCTAATTACCCCTTTTTCTATATGAAATGTTAACTGTCTAAGAATTAATGGAACAAATCCTTTTCACTAATCTAATGCTTCAAGAGTTATGTCATCCTTAAATGTCTCAGTTGTTCAACGATAATCAGTGTATTTTCACTGCATGTTCAGGCCCTGTGTCTGTTTCTTTGACACGCCGAGGCTGTGAGGCCCAGATGTTGAAGTGCATTTTTCTCCTTCTTGTATTTTTTAAGGGGCATTCATCCAGGGGCAAAATCTCATGTTAAAATGTTACTAGAGTTTGCGATTTGACGGACACAGCCTTAGAAAGCAGCTTGATCTTTCCACTCGCTTGCAGAACCATCAATCCTTGCACAAACGGACATTGAGATGAAACATCCAGACAAGCGTGGAAAATGGCACCTTGTCCCTGTCATAGCTGCAGCGAGGAGAGAGCCCTGGGAAAGCCTGGAGTCAGAGGTTATTCCCTTGAGCATGAGAGCTCTGCATCCGAGGCTGACCAAGACACGGTGTTGTTCAGAATCAGAAAGATCAGGTAATTTCCTTACCTTTTTTTCCCCTGTAATACTGGAGGCTGCTATTTGCCACCATGATGAATGCTATCATTTATCAAAAAATTAGTTTAAGCTGGAAGACGAAGTCATAAGATCCCTTCAGCAATTGAAACTTCACTGAATGAAACACATCAGACAATTTGGGAGAATACAGAACAATTCCACATTGTTCCTCGGTGTAGGGGAAGCCAAGCAACTCTAAATTTATCAAATTATTTGAAATGGTTCCCAACATTGATTCTGATTTACAGAGAAAAGAGACCATGATTCTCTATTATGAAGCAAAAACGTAAGTCAAATTATAGGAAAATAAGCTATTTGAAAATGATACGAATGATAATTTTATGTCTCAAAACTCACGTTAGCAACACGAGCTGGAGAACACAGTGTACCGTTTAGCTTATGAGATGGTTGGGCCTTCTTAGAGCTGTGAAATCCAGAGACTCTTTCAGAGATTTGTAGGAACCGAAAGCAGAATTTGCGATTGCATCTATCTTGATCTGGTTTACATACTTAACTCACCCTGTGGTCTTTACAAAGGCTAATATAGAAATCAAAATGTTTCATATGGAAATAAGACCAACAATGAAATAAGTTCGGAAATAAATTATAAAGTAGTTGTTTTGGAGAAACTATAATCCAGCTAGGGAGAATCAGTTGGGTACTTTTCATGGCCACTGTCACCTCTTCAAAGAATTGTCCGCTGGCGGGATATGCTTGACCATCATACTAGAAATGTGTGGTCAACCTTCATCCCTCAGTAAAGACAAACTTGTCTTTCTTTGACTCATATTTTCTTTAGCTACACACAGACTATTCCCTTCTGTATCTTGATTCCTTATTAAATTTAATATCATTTTAAAATTGTAGTTTGATTTTAAATATTGATCAAATTTGATCAGATTTCTAAGTTTCGCTTCGCCTTTGATCTGGCAAATAACTCACTTCTTGGATAAGTTCCACTCATAACCTATGTAGTCCTTTCCACAACCTATGTAATTGATTACAACTATTTCTCAAGAACATGCACCAACTCTGAAAATTACGTGAGGTATTTTTTTTAAGATTCCTTCCCTTCCCTCAATACTGGAAGTCTTGTGTCTGGGAGTAGGACCTAGAAAACAGTTTTTCATGAGCTCCCTAAACTATTACCCTGGGTTCTAATGTTTGAGAGCCACTGGACTAGAATATGCTTGTAGCCTAAACTTTAAAGGAAGTGAAATATGTTTAGTTTTTCCAACACTATCAAGTCCCCAAGCTCATATAAGACCTGTGTTATCCTGCTCCTAAATGTTTGCCAGAGAAGGTTTGAAAAGAAATTTTTTTAATAAAGTTTAAAATTTGTGCAGAGAATAACTATTCAACTTCTTTGTCATTAAGTTCCTTTCAATATCAGATGCATCATCATGATGACATTAGCATAATGAAAGGCTTAGGGAAATCCCAGCAGATTGCTATGGATGTTAGCGAGGAGAAAGGCCCTATAAATGCATTTTCAAGGATAGAATGGAAGTAAGTCTTGGCACTAATTGATAAATGATGAATCACCTTCTCTACCAGCCAGATATCACTTGGGGTTTCTTTTGTTTTTTAATTTGCTATTTGAATGTGTTTTATTTTTGCATCTAGAAGGAGAAATTCATAGGAAATATACAAAAAAAGGCAAAAAAGGATGATTCGTTAGAGGTCTTCAAATGATGTGCTGCATATGCTCGAAAATCAACAAGCGTCTTTTATTAAGAAGTGTTTTAGCTTTTAGCACAATGTTGAATATCACCTTCAATGCTTCTTTCAACGTCTCTTCTCCCTGCTTCCTTTCACCCTGAACTTGATACAGAGGTGTGTTTGATACAGAGATGTGTTCCTGTTACCTCGAGACTAGATTTTCCATGTTCTTGTTAATGCTAGTCCTCTCTTTCCAAGGGCTCAAGTTTAATGTCCCTGGATGTCTTTTCTATGCACCCCCTACCTGTGTAGGCACTACTCTTTTCAATGACACCAGCATTTTCTGCATAGCATAAGAGTAATTTATACAAATGCCTTAGCTCCCTCTGTTGAGTACCTGTACTACTTTAGGGGAGAGAAAGTATTCCTTTACTCTCACCCCACATGCAATGACTAGTGGGCTACTTAGTACAATACCGGCCCAGGTGTACAATAATTTCTTGGTGTAGAAAGGAATAATTAAATAAACGAATAAAAAATGGGGACTAGTCTATTCAAAATCTGCTGAGAATTAAATGTCTATCTCCAGTCCTTGTGAACAATTTGACTCCAAAAAAACGAATGAAAAGTATTAAACGAAAAAAAAAAAAATGCATTGTAATTGTTTTCACACTTCTGCCTGGAATGTGTGTCTTCCTCACATGTTGTGGGTATACAGAACAGAGAGTAGCTATAAAGACAAGAGTATCCTGGTAAATCTTGTATCCTTTCATTTTCATCAACTCACTTTAAATGAGGTCTTTATAAAATGTAATATTAACTAGATCCTCAATGGATCCTATATATATCAGGAATATAATCAAGAAATATAATTTTCACATACAGGCTCTGTGTGTGTGTGTGTGTGTGTGTGTGTGTGTGTGTAAAATCTATAGATCACACTAGATTGGGATCTCATGATGCACTTAGTGACGTTATTTTGACATACTTTATGTTTTAATCAGAGTTCAGTAATGAAAAGTAGTTATTGAGTAAGTAGAGTTTGCAGTTTACTAAGGAAGAAAATACTTTGTTGTTCTTTTTAAAAAGAGCTTATGTATGTATGTATGTATGTACGTATGTATGTATTCTAGATGCAAAGGAAGAGAGACAGAGAGAGCAGGGGAGGGGCAGAGAGAGAGAGATGGAGAGAGAAATCCCAAGCAGTCTCTGAGCTGTCAGCACAGAGCCCATGAGATTATGACCTGAAGCTGAAATCCAGAGTCAGACGCTTAACTGACTGAACCACCCAGGTGCCCCAATACGTTGTTGCTCTGTAAACTGGTTCCATGAGTCTGTTTTAGACCTACCTGTGTTCTTTTTCTCATGTCTACTGTATCACCACTTCTTTCTGCAGAATTGCACTTTCTTTATAATTCCCAGCATTTTTTAATCTGAGTTTTTTCCTCATATCTTAGTTTTTTCCTGTTTTCTGCCCCTCTATTTTGCTATCTAACTACAGCTTTGGACCATGTTATTTCACACAGATCTCCAATCAGTCCATCCTGTTCAGGAACTGGTAGCCAACCCTGAACTTGGACTCTTTGCCCTGTTATCCAGAGGCCTGTCACCAGAAAGCAAGGACATTACTCTAAGCCCAGTCCCTTCTCACCTGAAAGAGAGAACCTACATTTGGGTTATTATGCATAGACGAGCAATTACAGTTAACTGAATACCACCTGTGTCTCAGAACTGCTCTATAGCCGTGGGGTTACAAAATGAGCAACGCTCATACAAAGACCGCTCTCTTGGAATTTAGAGTTTAATTTTTGGAAAGCAGACAAAAGCACTAAGACATAAGTAATTCATACATTACATGGAGACTATATCGTAGAACGTTGTACATGGTTTGGGGAGGCAACATGATACCTGACAAAATTTTGAAAAGCCTCATCCACAAAACACTGTTTGAGCCGCAAGAACCTAGTCATGTTGATATCTGAAGCGAGCGCTTTGAGATGGATGAGGCAGCGAATTCAGAGGCACTAAGGTTAAAGCAGAGTGAGTCCTGTCTAGAAAGGGAGAAAATGTGAGGGTGGTTTAACGCAGAAGCCTATGGTTTCTCTCTTTAGAGAATTCACGATGCCGTAGCTGAGCCCCTGGTCATGTTACTTGCTGATTGTCACTAGTACTCTCATGAACTTCTTACTTACTATGACTTGAATTATTTTACTCTTGAGCGCATCAAAGTTTGGCTCTGATCTCAGGGATCTGTTGGAGGATAAGAGTTCTCTGACTTGTCAGGATACCAGTGGTTGTTGTTTCTGAGTGCTGCAAAAATAGTCTGCGCAGAAGCAATTCTTTGTTATCCAGGGGTACTTCAACACCTTCAACAAGTGAGTGTTTAAATTTCTTAATTAGGGGCGCCTGGGTGGTTCAGTCCTTTAAGCACCCAACTCTTGTTCTCGGCTCAGGTCATACCTTCATGGTAGTCAGATTGAGCCCTGCCTTCATCAGACTCTGCTGGGCCTGGAGCCTGCTTAAGATTCTGTCTCCCTTGCCTTCTGCCCCTCCCACAATCGCACTTACTTCCTCTCTATCGCAAAAAAAAAAAAAAAAAAAAAAAAACCCAAAAAACTTCCCCATGTAGACTTCTAGGTGGCAATATTGTTACAGATGAACAATCACCGACTGGGTGATGTTCACTCCGTTTCTATTTCCGAGTGTCCACATTTTGCATAATCCTTAACTCTGTCCAACCTGCGTTCCCACTCCCAGCCTGAGCACTTACAGCCAGGGGACATGTGGAAGGCCACATGCACCCACATGTTTCATTTTATGCTTACGTTCACATATTTGTGTTTGTACGTACACATAAACACATAGATTTAACATATTTAAGGCTGCTTCCAATAGTCCATATTGGCAGAATATCTCTTGATTCAACTTAAGTTTTTAAAAATTAGCTCTACACCCAACACGGGGCTTGAACTTACTGCCCCGAGATCAGGTGTTACATGCTCTAGGGACTGAGCCAGCAGGCACCCCAAATGTCTCTTCATTTTAAAGGTTATATAATTATAATATATGGAACTAAGTCTACATAAATGTATGTGACCAGATTATATGGAAAGTGACAGAGATGAGTTCAGTTTGGGTTTACAGATTATTAATTATGTTTTATTTCAAGTTAAATCTTATCTTTTTGTTTCCCAATAAGTAACACTAAGATAATGTTATTTAATTCCCAAGGTTAGGGGGAATAAAAATTATATATGTGAGAGTATTTGAGGTGGCTGTTAGTAAAAGTTAGGTATTCAATACTGTCAATACTTTCTCCTTTTTAAAAAATGCTAACTCAACATTTATTTATAGAAAATGTAAGGAGTTCTGTGATCTGATTCCCTGAACCAACATAAATAGCAATCAATTTTGTGAAGAATTTCTTACAGTTGGGACTAGGTCTAAATAACGAATGAACAGATGAAACCTTTTTCTTTTACTCAAATAAGAAGGAAGGCGATTTAAATATAGTAAGACTTTTTTTTTCCATTCATTTCTAGCTATTACGCTTGATGCATTAAAAGATAGTAATTATATAGTACACATATCATGTAAAAAGGATATTTTTTAAATGCTTGCTAAGATTGTCTTAATTTAACAGAGAAAACTAGGAATTAAAACTGGTTTTAGAGACTATATGAAGGTTTTTAAATGGCCCGTGATTTAAGGTTGGTATAACCGGAGAGCGTTATCTAAAAGTCTTCGAATATGATTGATAGTAACATTAAAGAAGTCTTTGATCTTGAACTTCAAATAAAAATGGCACATTGAAAAGAAGGTAGGGTATGAGGCCATCCCTAGGGAATCAGAAATTCTCAACACTGTGAGATCTTAACTTCACAAGTGATTTAATAAAATCCATGGCACAACACTCCTAATGTTTGTGTAATTGCATAATATTACTAAGGGATTTTCCCTTCAGGGATGTGATGTTCAGACTTACATATCTTAAAACACATAATCGTTTTGAACCTACAATCTTAAGAGAATGTGGCTTCAGTAAGGCAATGTGCTGTGTGTGTGTGTGTGTGTGTGCATGAGTGCATGTGTGTGTGTGTGCGTTTGTGTTTTTCCCCCACCTAGGAACCTTTAGTAATTTAGTCAGGAAAGGTACCAATTAATCGAGCGCACAGGGACTGCCGTCTTTTTTGGTAGTCTGTATTTGCTTTGCCTTTGTAAGCCTCACCAAATGAAAGCACTCATGAATGAAAATAAATATATCATCCTGCTAGGTACAGACCAGGGCATTCCCCAATATCCTCAATCCTGGTTAATAGCACAAAATAAGAAGGCTGCTTTGATTACTGGTTTCTTAATGATTCACACAAAAACAAGTCTGCGCTAGAAGCAAAACGCTATCTGCTGTCAAGCAGAGAGCCCAGTGAAGGGAAAAAAACCTTTAGCAAATTCGACCTAGAGGAAGTAACTGACTTAAACATTTTTTTAAGCTTATTTCTTTATTTTGAGAGAGAGAGAGAGAGAGAGAGAGAGAGCATGCAAGTGTGAGTGGGGGAGGGGCAGAGATAGAAGGAGAGAGAGAATCCCAAGCAGGATCTGCATTGTGAGTGCAGAGCCCAACGTGGGGCTCGATCTCAGGAACCATGAGATCATGACTTAAGCCGAAATTAAGAGTTGGATGCTGAACTGATTGAGCCACCCAGGCATCCCATGACTAATTGTATTAACTAATCCAAAGACAAAACCACGTGACTCTGTGAACAAGTATAATATTCATGTTGAAGATTTAAATTTTAGGGACATATAAAAACTCTATCAATGTTGTTTGTCCCTTCTTCCCAGTAAAGTAAGTGGAATTTTTGAAATACCTAGAAATGTCACATAGATCGTATCATAGCAATAATGTAATATTAAGAATTTTCTTCTTTGAACTGGGTCATAGAAAGAATGCCTGTGTTCACATAATTATTACTCATCCCTGAAAGAGCATGCTTGGCTATTTTTAGCAACAGATGAAACCAGCATAGCTCTTCACATAAATATGCCTCATGTTTTAGTGAGAAAGTCATTCCAGTAGGCAAGAGAATAACACTGATGATATGATATTGTACCCTGCATATAAAGACCTCTCAATTAAGGTTCGGTACATAATGGAGCTACCAAACTAAACTTAAGGAACTGTATCATAAGGCTCTTGAACCTCAGGGAGTCCACAGGTTGTAACTCTTCTGATGGTACGCTTGTCTCTCCCTTGGGCTCGTTTTGTCATTTAGGTCTACATAAAATAATTTCTGCGAGTTGTCAAATGCCAGAGGTTCTGATGTCTGCATTGTAATTATCCCAAGGATTCTAGTTCAAGTAACCTGAAGTACCACACCTGGCATAACATTGACACGGGATGATGCCAGGCTGACTGGTAAATCCCACATATTCCACCAAACAGCCTTTGACCTTGCACCTGTGATTTAACCTCTCTAAGTCTAGTTCTTCTCACTGATAAAAGGGACGGACATCATAGTACTGTTATAAGGACCAAATAAGAATATTTAAAAAGTGACTAACACATCTCAGAGTCAATAAATTAATTATTGATTTGTATGTTAGTGATTAATAATAATACATTATTAACAATTAACACAATGCTAATATAAATTCATAGGTGATGTTATATACAAAAAGTTAACACATATGTATTAAACGTCTGCTCTATAACAAGCACTATTCTTTTTTCTTGGAATAAAATGGCTCAAAATTATCTTAAGATAGTAAAACTAGTTAAGCAAGACTTAGTGACTACCACCAGTGAAGCATGTCTTTTTAGGGGAAATGAAAAGGTTATATGATGTTTTGAGAGGAGATTAATTAGCTGGCAGGCAGTAGTGAATAAAGAACAAGTTATGCATTGCCTGTAGCAAAATCAGCGAGGAACATTTATTTTACTGAGGATGTTCTAGGGCAACTAAAAACTGTAAATGCTGACACTATAATCTGATGTGATCATGCAACATGTTTCTGTTAAATAAGGGAATATACTTATCAGGAAAAATATTTTGAATTGGCACATGTAGTTAATTAATGGAAAACATTTAATTTAGCTTTTCCCAGAAACCTTGATTCCCTCTTTATAGGAAATCGAGAATTATGAATGGACCTCAACTTCCTTATGAAATAATTCTCTTTCCCATGGAGATGAAACATGATGTTTGTGCATTCCTGTTACAGACTTTTTTCCTATTATATGTATTTCCTAGATCTTGGACAACCTCGTGTTCTCCCTGTCTCTTCTTAGGCTATTCCCCAAAATATCTCTTTTCTGCAAGTTAGAAGCCACTCGATGCAAATCTTAATTGCTTTTATTCCTACTTTGGTAAAAGGGGATTTCCAAGCTCTTGTGACTGTGGATCTTGAGATATTTTTCATTTTTTCACTCAGTAGTTTCAAGAAATTTACCAGTTTCAGATATCAGTTGAATACTGTTGATTTCTCATTGTATATTTTAAGCTCAGATCTCACTCCTGGGTCTCAGAAACATATACTCATATTCTTATGCACATACTTGACCAGTTTCCCTTAATACCTTAGATAGATCATGCTTGAAATCTAACTGCTTGTCACCTCTGTGAACTGTGCTTTTCTCATTTGTTTGATGGTGAGACTCATGCTTCAAAATCCCCCAATCAAATCAATTCTAGAGTCTTTTGCTTTTAACTCCTATTTCCCAAATTTCACCTGTTGCACAATTTCTGTTTTTCTGCCTTAGTTTAGAACTTCGTAATCTTTTATCTGACTCTAACAACATGCAAAACCATGCCAAATTCTTCTCCGTGTGGCATTTTCCTCAAATGTATGCTCAGAAACTTCTGTCCATGTTGCTCTACTAGGTATAACACCTTTTAATAACTTGACTGTGACTGAAAATGTTTCAAGGATACTTCATCTGGTCCTTTATTCCCTAGTCTCCTCTCTAATTACTCTCTGATTTCTGCTTTCCACTCCACTCTGTTGGTATTTTAGGTTTGTTTGGTTGGCTCATATTGCTTTTTTGTTTCTCTTTTTGGTCATGAGGTGCCTTGCACCATATCTCATGACCCCAGTGTCTTCATTTGACCTACACTTACTTATGTTTCAGGCCTTAGACTACAAATTACCTCTTCCAGGGAGGTTTTCCTTACTCAACCCTATAAGCCTCCCCCCATATCTGGGTATATAACCCTTTCGTTGTGATCATGACGCTTTTCTGTAATTCTAACACAGAAAGAACAGGCTCTATCACTGATGTAACTTTAGAATGATGGAGGCAAGTTACTTAAATGTTGTAAGCCTCAGTATTCTTTTTCCAAATGAATAAGTAAGACTGACCACTCAAAATATTGCTATTGTGTGGATTAAATAGACTAATATATGAAAGACTTGTAACAAAGTCTGGCTTATAGTGAGGAGCCACAAAGAATAGATCCACATAAAGAAACCTGTTGAGTTTCTGTCCTCAGAGGATCAGTTCTCCCCCTTCATGGAGCACAGTCTGAGTCCCCCAACCGCATTTCCAAATTAGAACTACATGCTCTACTGGTGACACTCAATCTAAAACAGATAAAATTCCTTTCCCCTGAATTCATTAGCTATTTCCAACCCAAAATGATCACTGCAGGAGTAGTGGTTTGAGTTATTGATTCAATTACTTAGCATTTCTGTTTCAGGTACTGTAGATGCATTTCGTAAATATTATCTCATTTAGTCCTTGCAACAACCACGTGGAACTATTTTATATGCAAAACATTAAAATAAATTGAGGCTTAGAGAAATATGATTATTTTTATAAACCTAAATCCTTAAAGTAGAGGAAGAGCAGTGATTTGAACTTGGCTTGAATGGGAACGCCCATTATACCACACGTTTCTTTATCCTCTGTGTTTCTCCTCTTCCACTTTCCCATCAGGGAGCTTTGGAAATATTTCGAGGAATAAGGCTGGACGTTATGGAAAAAGCTCACCAGGTGATTGTAATAGTGCCCGAAAACTTCCTCCCAACCCACTGAGATCATAGTGATTAACATTGGAAGGGGATTATTTATTTCTAATCAGGAGAAAAAAATGTATTAATCATGTTGGAATTTTTGTGAGTGAGTCATTCCTTTTAATTCTTTCCTACACAAACATTTGTCATTTTAGTCTTGAAGGCTGAAAATTAGCAAATATGGAAGGTTCCGTCTTCCTATTGTCAGGGCTTATAAAAATGACAGAGAATTCTATTTATATAACCAGTTGTTTCAGGCCAAATATGCTGCTTAGTGGAGTCTATGTCTCTGTGACCTCTTTTCTGCATATTTTTGTCTTGCCAAAAATTATAGACAAACACACAATTCTTGTGAAGAATGTAGTTTGCTGTCTGAAAACTACCTTTCAATGATGCTCAAGCAGTGTGTGATATTTATCAACCCTCCGAGCAAAAAAAGATAGATTTAGAAGTGTTATCTATCTATCTATCTATCTATCTATCTATCTATCTATCTTTCTATTTATCTATCATCTATCATCTGTCGATGTCTATTTTTTTTAAATAACATACATTTGTGTTTCAAAATGATTTTAAAATTGATTCCTCTTTAGAAATTACAAATAATGACAAATTACCACCCCTCTACCAGATATACTTTAGATGGGCAGAGGGACAAAATTATCTTGACTATATTGCTAAAGTAATGTAGTTATGGGATAAGTGATAAGTGGCTGATGACAAGCAGAATTTACAAGAAATGGGATTAAATATTCATTTAACAGGACTCTCATTTCCTTTTTCTCATTCTTTATGTGGATATGCTGGGAAGCTTGTTATATTTATGAAGAATGTATTGGTATGGAATATATAGACACAATCACATTAAAAGTAATGGAATGGGATTCCTTGTACCATTACTTTCAATGAGATAATTCAATTTTACTTGATAAATGGATACACCATTCTTGATATTTCCTGCCACACATGCACACACACACACACACACACACACACACATTTTAGAATTTATTATAGGTTGAACAGAAACATATGATGTATGTGGTAAGATATATGATTTTTGATCCCTTTTTTTACAAGTCCAGACCCATAGATTTTATTTATTTCTTCTTTGCAGCTTTACATGGGAAGGTAGAAATTGTTTACCTCAGATAAAGTGTTTTAAATTACTGTTTGAAGATATTTCTTACTATATTATTGAGCTACGACATTTTATTCTCCTTATACACTGAGGCGATTTCTTATGATAGGATATATTCTCCTCTAGCTAACCTTTGAAGGGAAGCTGTCAAACAGTGATGGTCTTCCCTGTGCTTTGAGCTCTCCTGGAGTGTGCAGAAGAGGAGGCACCTCACAGTTGCACATTTACTGCCATCTAGTGATTGGATAATAAATACATCCCGCACACTTCAATTGCTATTATTTAATTTTTTTTTTTTTTACCATAGTAACACTGAACCATGGAATAAAAATAAATGCGAATTTAGAAGTCATGTAGACTGATACAAGAAAAAAACCCAGCCCTCAAAAGGATAAATTCCCATCAATACTATGGGGTTGAACCAGCGTTGATATCTGCTCTTTTTACACTCTTATTCAGTATTTTTTTTTTTTACCTCTGCTTATCTCACCTGACTTGAATAACCATGCTGTCTTTTCCTTAGCTTTTCACTTCAGAAGATTTAGAATGCAATTTTTTTCCCATGTTGCTGTTCTATACTGTCTAGGGATTTATAAGCATTTTTCAGTTATTAAGCAACAACCACATTCCGAAGATTTTGAGTGGGTTTATATGTTACAAATAATCTCCGCAAATATTTCAAATATATGTTTTATTTAGGAAGATACAGGATAGTGGTGAGAAATGACACTAAGTTGACCTTCATCACTGCTTAAAAATCTCCAGCTATTAGGGGAGCCTGGGTGGCTCAGCTGGTTAAGCAACTGACCCTTAGTTTCCACTCAAGTCTTGATCTCAAGGTTTTGTGAGTTTGAGCCCCACATAGGGCTCCAAGCTGACAGTGCAGAGCCTGCTTGGAATTCTGTCTCCCTCTCTCTCTGCCCCTCCCCCACCTGCACTGTCTCTCTCTCAAAATAAATAAGCTTAAAAAAAATCTCTAGCTATTAGTCCAGTATGATTTTTTTTAAATTTTTTTCAACATTTATTTATTTTTGGGGACAGAGAGAGACAGAGCATGAACGGGGGAGGGGCAGAGAGAGAGGGAGACACAGAATTGGAAACAGGCTCCAGGCTCTGAGCCATCAGCCCAGAGCCCGAGGCGGGGCTCGAACTCACGGACCGCGAGATCGTGACCTGGCTGAAGTCGGATGCTTAACCGACTGCGCCACCCAGGCGCCCCAGTCCAGTATGATTTTAACTTATTTGACACATATATTATTGTTGTAATGTGTTGGTGAGGAATTTTTAAAAGTTTATTTCTCATTTTTGAGAGAAAGAGAGAGAGAGAGAGCATGCACAAATGGGGGAGGAACAGAGAGAAGGAGAGACAGAATCCCAAACAGGCTCTGCACCATCTGTGAAGAGGCCGATGCTGGGCTCAAACTCACCAGCCGTGAAATCATGACCTGAGCTGAGATCAAGAGTTGGTCTCTTAACTGCTCACCCCCATGAGGAATTTTCTTAATGACAAGGCCTAGCTCTATATGAAGTGTCACTTGAAAGAAAATCTCATTGATATTTACAATTCATGGCAGACATTCTTATATTTAAAAAATAAAATAATAAACAATATGTTTAATTTGTGTACAAATGGATATTGGCAATAGGTACAAAATTAAATCATGTTGTTTAAAATAACAGACATAGAATTTTAAAATTCCATTGTCTTTCACAATTTCATAAGCACATATACTCCTCTTCCTAAGTCCTGTGCAAGGTGTTTCACATTTCTTTATCCCTCTCCATGTACTTGAAGGTACATCTAATATGTATTTTTTAAAACGCCTACCCATACAATCCATCTAATCATGCTGCTTTCCCAATTTTCTGTTTGTTTGTTTGTTTTTCTTTTTTTTTTCTTTGCTCTACTAATCTAATTTGTGCCCTGGAAATGAAGTGAATGACGGTGAGCACTGGGATATTGGCCCCATTGGAGAGAAACTGATAGCTTAAGGTAGCAATGGCATCTGGCAACTTTTCCTCCCAAACAGATTGAAGTAATTTTGTTGTTCATCTTGCAGCTCTCAGATGAAGTAGAGCTGAGGCTACATTTCACTGAATTTGTTAACAGAATCTGCCATAGGCAAACCAGCAATGTAAATACAGCAGTTATTCTCAAAGTTTGTGTGGACTTGAGTTTATTGGAGATTTCATAAATTTGGTCGATCTTGGGTAGAGTTCAATGTTCTGGTTCTTAGTAAGTATCCTTGGAAATTCTGAAACAGATAATCCCTAAACCATATTTTTAAAACACTATCGTTGAACTTATTTTTCTAGTTCCTCTGTCAGCTGGCTGTCTCCTACACCTTCCAATGGCTTCTACATCTCAGGGGACACAACCTACCAGCTTTTTCTCTCACAAAAGAGGTTAGCTGAGAATTATATTTACATTATGGTGCTAGGGACTCAAAACTCCCAGAAATTATTGCAAAAGCAGAAGCTGAGAAGCCAGGTGAAAAAAATGATGTTCAGGGACATGGGTTCAGGTTCCAAACCAGCCTCTGAAACTCAGGCAATGTGTGACATTGGACAAGATGATTCAAACCTGTTTCCCCTAGTGTAAGTGCCTCTCAGAATGGTTGAGAAAATTAAATGAGTTAATGTGCACAAGTTCGAGAACTACACACTGTTTTATTTACATTAAAACAGTATTTTAGTTAATTGTTTAACTTGTTTAATTTGTGAATTAACATTTTACTGACATTTAATTTATTTTAATTACACCAAAATAAGTTCTGAATTGGTTTCTGTGATTGAATACAAACCAGTTGGTTTGGCTTTTGATTCTGCAGTGAAAGAGACTGTGGTAGACTGTCCTGGCTCTTACCTGTGGACCTGAATTGTGGAAACTACATGGAGGGCAGACTAAGTCCCTTTAGTCCTGTCCCATATAAGTTACTCGAGCCTCTAAACTTTACAGCTCATCTAATGACTGTGCTCAGTTCAAAAGTACTTACAGAAGCTACTGTCAGTATTTATATTATAGTTGATTTTCTATAGGTATATTTGATGTGATAATTTACTTTAAAAATGATTAGATAAATGAGAGTATTTGGAACTTACGTTTTGTTCTCCTAGTCAGTGTCTATATAGATTAAGCATGTGTACCAACATATATACATATGCCTATACATAAAGCAAAGTAGTGACTTCAAGAGGCTTATAAAAATATTCTGATTCAAGATCCCAGCAACATCCAGTTGCCTTTAGCTTGAAAGGATGGCATTATCAGGAGAACTGTATCTTATTCCTCGACTTTACTTTTGAACACTCAGTCTTAGTCAAAGCCCTATGCAGGTAATCAGATGTTTTGCCAATAGGCATTTGTTTTGAAGTGTATAAACCTAATGTTACAGATCAAAAATCAATATATTCCTGTTTTTCTTTTACTATTTTGTAAAATTATATTTTTTTCTTGAGAAAAACACCCATGCTATTCAAGTGATATAATCTCAATAATTAAGTTCAATGAAATTTAAAAAAAAAAATGAACTTAGATATGTTATAAAGTGAACTCTCAAAGCATAAACCAATATCGAACAGCTACTAAAACTAAAACATGAGTGTATGTTCCTGTTTCCCACTACCCCTGGTTGTCATAGACACCACCACCTGCCTCCACAAAGTCACCCTCTTCCTTCTTCCTCATTGACAAAACCAAAACTTTGCTTATGTTTATGTTTACGTTTATGTTTATGTGCTCTCCTACGTGCTCTGTGTCATGGGCAAGGTTGGAGCCATCCTTAGTTTTACAGGAGAAATATTAATTATTCTAGGCTATTATAGGCAAAAACATTTAAGGAACGGACTGGGGATTTTGGTGCATGGAGAGGTGATGCTTGGTGCTGCTGTAGCCATCCTGTGACACATTTTTCTATCAGTTAAACCTGGCTCTTTGATGATGATGTTGAGCCATGAATTAATCAAATCTACAACCAAACCTTAACTACTTGTTCTGAGAGATAATAAATATCTTTATTTTGGGGGAAAAACAAACCCTCCATTATACTAGCCATATTTTCTACCAGGACTCAGGAGTAATTCATCTAAGTACATACACTGGAAAATTACTGAAAGAAAATTATATTTGGTAAAATCATGAAAGCACCAGTAACTCATATATGGCAATCTATTCCATACCAATGTGAGGTTTATATATTGTTTAAAACATAAAGAAAATGACTATACACAGCCATGTAACATTTGACCCACATTATACATATTTGGAGAATATGCAGTACTGAATCCTGTGGGACCAACATAAAATTTTGTCAGTCTTAAGGGTCAGATTTTGATAATTCACATACTCCTCTTACAAAATTAGGATTTTATTATTTGACTTGTGGTCAGGACAAATCATTTGAAAGTTTATACTTGTTTCTACCTTTACTCAATCATTTTTATTTCAGAGTTTATTTATTTAAACTTTATAGAAGCCAGCAAGGGATATATTAATTAAAAAAAAAAAAAAACATGGGGATTAGTTGATAGAGCAGTAAAAATATGAAAACTCATTATAAACATTTTATAATGTGCTGGGCAAAATAATGGCCACCCCAAAGATGTCCATGTTTTAACCTTTAGAACCTAGGAGTATGTTAGGTTACACAATGAAAGAAAATTAAAGTAGTAGACAGAGTTAGGATTATAAATAGCTAACCTTAAAATAGGAACATCGTCGGGAGCTTAGGTGGCTCAGTTGGTTGAGCATCCAATTCTTGACTTCAGCTCAGATCATGATCATGGTTCCTGAGTTTGAGCCCCACATTGGGTTGTGCACTGACAGTGTGGAGCCTACTTGGGATTCTCTCTTTCCCTCTCTCTCTGCCACTCTCCAACTCGTGCCCTCTCTCAAAATAAATAAATAAACTTAAATAAAATGGGAACATTGTCCTGGATGATCTGAGCGAACCTAGTGTAATCACAAGAACCCCTATAAGTGGGGGAAGAGGCAGAAGGGAGGAAACCAGAGAGATCACAGTGGCAAAGGGATGGCATTGAAGATGGAAGAAAGAGGCCATGAGTTGAGGAAATCAGGCAGCCTCTAGAAACTGGACATCACAAGGACTTGGATTCTCTTCTGACTTAGAAAGAAGTTTAGACCAGCCAACACCTGGATTTTAACACAGTGAGACCCGTGCTGAACTTCTGATCCCCAGATAAATAAATTTCTGACCCTCAGATAATAAATTTATATTGTTTGGGGCGCCTGGGTGGCTCAGATGGCTAAGCGTCTGACTTTGGCTCACGTCAGTATCTCATGGTTCGTGGGTTCCAGCCCCATGTTGGGCTCTGTGCTGACAGCTCAGAGCCTGGAGCCTGCTTCAGATTCTGTGTCTCCTCTCTCTCTGCCTCTCCCCTGCTCATGCTCTGTCTCTCTGTCTCTCAAAAAATAATAAACATTAAAAAAAGGAAAAATAATAAATAAATTTATATTGTTTAAACCACTAAACTGTGGGAATTTATTTAGAAATATGACTCAGTCAAATCTACACACATTTGGTGAAAAGTTGTTATGGTAGCAGTAACTATGGTGTTTATATGATACCTTTCCTAAATTTGTTACATATAGCATTTCAGTGAATTGCAAGATTGGAACTATACGCCAAAACATGAACGTGGAATATGTTTTATGGGAAATTTAGAAAAATATCTGTGACACTACTGATATTAGAAAGGAAAGGCAAAGAGGAGATAAAATCTTATGATGATAGTATACAATTCATTTTAATGGTTTGTAATTTATAATTTATTTGTGATAGTGTTCTTATAAAAAGACACCTCTTCACAAACGTCTAGAAACCAGAAATTCTTCCCTTTATTTTACAGAAAAAAACTAGTTTTCTTATTTTTCTCTCATTGAATTTGTAAATACTTTGCTTTTTTAAAAGAATGTCTATGTTTATCACATAGTTTTTCAGCCGAGCTTTGTTATATCAATATAGAATATAACTCATTTTGTTAAAAAAAAAAAAAACCTCCTAATACTGTGATATAATAGATGCTGATAGCCTTTTTTCTTGAGCATATTTTCTGAGCCTATATAAGATAATAGAAAATTCTTTCAGTAATCAATTAAATATGTCTATTAACATGCATATCTCCCCAAAGTATTCACTATGTAATTAGTGTTCGGGTCATGCAGAAAGTAAGTCATTTCATTTCTGTGACTACTAAGCATGAAAACATTGATAAGATGATATTTACAGCTATAAATCACATGATGAATAATTTTCTTTGGAAGAATAGAGAAAGCCAAACACATTAAAAGTGTAACTTGTATAATTTTAAAAATAACTCTTGAATTCCATTTACAAAATTGGAAAATACTGACCCCTATAATAGGAAGTTAATCACTATCCATTAATCTTTCCTGTGGATTGCTGAAGGTAATCTTCAAAATGTAAAATCTCCACTGGTTTCAAATTCCAAACCTGACAAATATTTTAGCAGTTCAGCATTCCTGACCTTAACAGTTCAAGGGCAATCTCGTGAAAATTAGCCATAGCATTGTTATTCCAAATGTATATTTGTTTTGTAATTACCTACCAACAAGAAAGTGGACATGTGAGG
This sequence comes from Lynx canadensis, assembly GCF_007474595.2. NCBI lineage: Eukaryota > Metazoa > Chordata > Mammalia > Carnivora > Felidae > Lynx > Lynx canadensis. The sequence continues at coordinate 10,552,832 of NC_044314.2, read as the reverse complement.
AAAATGACAGTTCACATTGTGATCGGACAACCCAATCAATGACCATGGTGGTCTTTTCTCTGAGAAGCTACAGGAATAAATCTATACTTGAGTATGAAGTTATGAGGTGATATGAAGACATTTGGAAAACCTGGGAGATCTCTTTCTTATGTTCTTTCTAACATGTAATTGTTAAATCATTCTTTAGCTTCTGGCTAGCACACTGTCTTCTGTCAGTCTTTTTAGCCTCACCCTGATAAATGTTTTCTGTTTACTGAATTTTTCTGCAAAATTCATCACAAATATTGCTTTGGTGACACCTCATTAGTTCTTAAGTTTGGTAAATGAAACCATTTTTATATGTCAGAAATTAAATATCTGCAGTATCATTTTGTTTCTGTTTTAATTTCCTTGTTGTACATTAATCAATAATAACATGCCTCTGTAAATTCTGGTTTCTCCAAGTACCCCATCTCTATTTATAAACAACATCTTTATTCATATGATCCATTTGACATACATAAGCTATCCTCTTTAAATCACAATCTTAAAGCTAAAGTGGCTAAATGTTATATGGAAGGAGGGTGCTGGTTGCATGAGTTAAATGGGTGGCTTGAATTTCTGTTATAAAGAAAATCACTGCTGGGGTGCCTGAGTGCCTCAGCTGGTTAAGCGTCTGACTTCGGCTCAGGTCATTCATGATTTCCCGGTTTGTGAATTCAAGCCCCATACCGGGCTCTGTGCTGACAACTCAGAGCCTGGAGCCTGCTTTGGATTCTGTGTCTCCCTATCTCTCTGCCCCTCCCCTGCTTATGCTCTGTCTCTCTCTCTCTCTCTGTCCCTCTCAAAAATAAACATAAAACATTTTTTAAAAAATCACTGCTATCTTTCCAGGAAAATTTGACTAAGATTTGATTGTTGATTATTGTATCCAGTTCTTTGTCTTGTGGAAGTAGGAAATCGCATATTAAGGGCTATCATTTGTCTTATATGAGAAAATGACCAAAATATTTTGTTTCTTACAGAAAAATTTCAGTGTAAATAAGAGGTTTCTTAAAAGATTCATCCAATTCCTGTATTCTTCTGTCTTGGTGTGCTTTACTTTGGCAAATGACATTCATAGCAAGAATTCCCAACATTTTGCTACTAAGCAAAAATGTGACTTTCTATAAATACTTAAAGCAAAATTTTATGAAATCAGCAAGCCTGGGAGAAGATGTGTGGTATGAAGTACAACTGGATGGGTAGAACAAAGCACAGTGACAATTTAATTTATTTCCGTTTTAGAATCTTTCTAGTTTATTGACTTCTTTCAGCATTGAAGGACACAATCTCAAAGTAGGATAATTTGCTCTTTAGATTTTCTAGTGAATTGCAAATCCTATAAAGTAAATTTTCTGGATATCTGCTAAAACTTCATCCCCTTTGCTATGTTTTTAGTGGTTTTACTCTATCATGTTATTGAAACAAAAACTCAAACTCTGTATGAGGAGAAACAAAAATCAAAATGGTGAATATACTTGTATAACAAATCTGTGTAGAAATTATAGAGGAGCGCCTGGGTGGCTCAGTTGGTTAAGCACCTGAGATTGGGTCAGGTCATGATATCTCAAGGTTAATGATATTGAACCCTGTATCAGGTTCTCTGCTGTCAGCACAGAGCCTGCTTCAGATCCTCTGTCCCTTCCCCCCCCCCACCTCATCCCTGCGCTCGCTCCCTAAAAATACATACATACATACATACATACATACATAAAAATTTAAAGAAATTAAAAAAAGAAGTCTTTAGAAAATGGAAGTTTTGTAGATATGTCTAGTTATCTCCCAAAGTGAGAAAATTACCAAAGTTTGTATATTTGTTTTCTAAAGAAAATAAACCCCACACAGATTTGAAAGTAATAATTATTCCATTTACTTTTATATGTGTGTGTGTTTTCATGCATATACATTTCTCCCTCTTTCTCTTCTCTCTCTCTACATGTGGATATTACATACATGTGTCTATGTGTATAAAAGCTCTAGTGTGGAAACTGACTTTGACCTTCACGTGATACTGATAGCTTTTTTTTATTATGGATAAATTTTATATTGGAAATAATATAAAAATATTGGCATATTTTGGATATCACTGGTAATTGGTAACCAGAAAAGATCATGCACAGAGACCACATATTGAGAAAACAGAAGGTCCACAAACAAAAGAAGATAAAATAATACCATCAGAAAACTGGTGTTAACTAAAACCTATTTTTAAAACAAATGTATTTATAACACATGGCTACTTAGAAAATGAATCACCAGCAGGTATTCATTGTTGTTATATAAGTGAGCCAAAGACTGCTCTCTGTACATTGGCTTCTAGGTTTATTTCATTACTGCTGGCTGAGACCTTGTAGCTCAAAAGCCTACCATGGAGAAATTCTAATTGTTATACATCAAATTATTTCAAAAGTAGCCCAAACAAGTAAATGTTTAGATACTTGGAACCTCCTTTCCATAGAAGGGAAACCTCATCCAGTACCTGGGACCTCCTGATAACATATAATGCTTTGCAGTTATGAGGCTCTAGGAGCAGCTGTACTCTGGAGGTCTTGGACCCAGAGAAGGCCCACCGTGCTGCTGAGGGACATCGCGTAGACAGATAAGCCCTCTCTTCAATTTCTCCTTTCCCCAGGACATTCCATTACCTCCCACCCCTTCCGAGTCGCATGGACCCACCTTCCTCCCCAGTCTCTGGGCAGACTCCTGCTGTGCGTGACTTCCCCCACACCTCCAAGCTGTTGCCCAGTAAATCTTGTGTGTGTGCTACTGTTGTCTTGCTGTGTCTTTTGGATTGGCCCCCAAATTCCTTGATCCCCTACACTTGCCTACAACACATTAACAACGGACTCAACAGATCTCCCCCTTCTTCTTCAGTCACGTGCTGTCAATGTCAAAAGCAAGTGTTCACCATTTTTCACTTTGTCTATTTTTAGAGCTCCTACCCATTCCATCGCCATCCGTACTACCTGTCAGGAAGAGATTTATTTCTCTGGAGCACCCTAATAAGGACACTTTTTTTTTTTACTTATTTCATGTCTCTGTACGGACTTTGGGAAACACGGATATTTTTTAAAACTATGTAAGGCCTCCCATAGTTTGCCTTCCTATTAATTTAACAGCTTCTTCCATCTCTCTCAGCTTTGGATCTCCAGTATGTAACATGGTATCTGAAACATACTTTTCTTTTTTTATTTTCTTAATGTTTATTTATTTCGAGAAAGAGAGAGGGAGAGAGAGAATCTCAAGCAGGCTTCCCACTCAGTGCAGAATCCAAGGGCTCCATCTCGTGACCACAAGATCACTACCTGAGCCAATATCAAGAGCCAGACTGAGCCACCCGGGGGACCCTGCAGCATACTTTTAAATAAATACTAGGTGTAAGGGTGAATAGTTATCACTGTGAATAAAACCTTCATAAGCTTTAAGCTTGATGTCTGAGTGATACGTAAGCGTCAGAGCCCGATGTTGCTTTTTACTGAGAATATTCTCCCGACAGATGTTAGGTTACGTATTCCTGTGCTATTATGAAAATAATCTGTGCTCTTTTAAAGATTTTGTTATTTATTCAATCAAGCATAAAGAGAATTAAGACCCCTCTGAGACGACACGGAATTATTTTGCATTAAGGGATCAATAATGAGATGCTTCACTGCTATTAAATAAAATAAAAATGAATTGGATAAAAATAACTTTACTATTTGCTAGAAGAAAAGGAACATAAAAATGATAACAGGAAATATAAGACGAAATTTCCTGGGGTACCATGAGGAATTCAACCCTACAAAGTGAACAGTCAAATATCTAAATACACCTGAAGATTCTGGAGTGGCAAAAGATTTATACAAGTTCAATAGATAATCTCTGTCTTAGAGAAAGGCTTGGAACCTGGAAATATTTCTACATAAAAGCGGGCAGTGAGGAACAAAGCAAGAGAGAACTTCTGAACAGTTGCTAAGTTAGTGTTATTAGGATTTATGTATTCAAACATCTATATACATGTATGTATATAATATGCATATGATTTTATTATATCCATGAACGTTACAGTGCTCCAAATTATAGAAGGTTTATGTGGCTGGGAATGCGAGAGGATACATGATCAACCCCCAGGGATAACATAACATTTATTCCCAGGTGTAATACCAGGCAAAAAGCAGAATAACCATAAAAATCTTTAATCTAGATATGCTTAGACAACCAAACAATGTAAAACACAGTTCTTAAAAATGCTTGTGTGTGTATTTGGGGAAGAATGTTGAATACAATTGTAACATAAGTACTAAAAACATCAAAATTTTGTTATCTGTAAAATAATAAAGCCCAGAGGGTTGGATCCTGCAGAATATCATAATTTTTGAAAGTTTGATAGTTTAGGTAAGCCCAGAGGAGATTATAAAGCCAGCCTGTCACAGCCACTCTGAAAAATTATAGAGTTGCACTCAGAATATAACCCCACCTCTTTTCCTTGAGAACGCTGAACAGGTTGCATGTAGAATACTGAGAACATGTACCTTCTGAATTTCATCATGACCATCTAGAAGGTTCTGGTGTGGATCCATGTGACAGGGCACCTGCCACTTACCTTTCAGTTTGCACATGGGGATACTGGCATCATTCTGCTGACCTCACTTCTTTTCCCTTTTCTCCTTTCTCTTTGTCTGAAGTTCCTAACCGTTATCTTCACATCAGACATGTTCACTCCTCTCTGTTGAACAAGATATCCATATTTAAACCCTGGTCTCACTTTTACGATACTTATTGCTGAGTGATTTTTACACCCATCTTTCACTTAAAGACTTGAAATCGTTTCTCAAAATCTTGACACAAAGTGAAAAAGTGTTTAATAGAAGAAAAAGAAAATAATCTCATTAATCTTAAAGGGGAAATTGTGTTGCATTCAATGACAACCCTAGATACCCCAGCGATTTTCAGGATTATTAACTGTATCATTAAAATAGGTTTATACTTGTAAGAAACACCAATTTAAAAGTAAATAAATGCAGATTTGCATTGAAAATCAATAAAATGGTGTTATTGACTAGTCAAAGGAGAGGGAGAAAACACTTGAGAGATTATAAAAGAGGAAAGGGTTGGAAAGGGTGGATATCATTCTTTGGGAGGTGTGATGGATTTTCAGACAGGTACAGGCATTTCACATCAGAGTCAGTCAAGCCTGAGGATAATTTTCTTTTCATTGAAACTTTGACACTTAGCAAGAGTTCTGATGCAGAAAGTTTTTGGATAACCATAAAGAGGTGAGTTCTTTGGGTCAAAAAAATGCAAGATGGATTTTTGTTTGCCTCCTCTAAGTTTCAGCTTATATACCTTTTTAAAAGCCAGTCTGCATGACAAAATACAATTTCAGAGAAGTGTATAACTGATTCAGAACTTGTTTATATCTTCTTTTATCGAAAAAAAGTCAGAGATTCAGTACAACTCAAAAGAGAGTTTAATATTATTTATTTTCTATCTCTAATTGTATTTATATACTAAGAAAGTAAAACTCTTACTTTGTTTTATTTTATTTTTTTTAAATTTTTTTAATGTTTATTTATTTTTGACAGAGACAGAGACAGAGTGTGAGCAGGGGAGGGGCAGAGAGAAAGGGAGACAGAATCTGGAACAGGCTTCAGGCTCCGAGCTGTCAGCACAGAGCCCGACGTGGGGCTCGAATTCACAAACCGTGAGATCACGACCTGAGCTGTAGTTGGACGCTCAACCGACTGAGCCACCCAGGTGCCCCTCTTACTTTATTTTAATATCTATGAGATATTTTTCTTCACACTGTGGGGTTTTTGATTATCTTGTACATGGAGTGCTTTCACACACCATGGTGCAGAAAACAATTATAGAGCAAAATAATGAGTAAATGCAAGGGTCTTCTCAAATACATAGAAATAGCACATCTACAAAAACCAAAAAACAAAACTGAAAAGCTGAAGAATAAGGAGCTTCTTCAACTGTCTTCATAGCACACATGCAAAGAGCAAATCGCTTTGGTTCCTTGAAACGTGGTAAAATTTTGTGTTTATCTTGTAAGAATACTGTTGGCAGAAACTGAAGAGGGTGGCTTTGCTCACAGTTTAAATGTTGAAGACATTACTTCTTTTAGCAAATTTATGTATAGCCTGTGGTTTTAAGTAAAAGTAAGCTTTTATTTTTAAGAAACAAATCTCTTACCTAAACAATGGCATATATTTTCACTACCTGATATAAATAAAATGTAACTAAAATCCATACTTCCTCTCATCTTGAATACAAGACTGAAGGATTTTGTTGTGTTGTGTTTTGTTTTTGTTTTCATTTTTGGAAAATTCCAAGTCTACGTGGATGCGTACATGATCACTGGTTACTTAATCATAAGGATTGCAAATTCTTTCACTTTTGCAACAGTATCCTTCCTCTGCCCATGTGATTAAGAGTCCCTTCGATATTTGTTCTTCTGTTGGATGAGTGCCTTCCTGGCTAGAAACTGAACTTGAGATTTTAGATTTTTATTAGGTAAATCACCATCCAGGTAATTTGACATCTTTGAAGAATACTCTATAGTCCTGAACAAGGGGAAGCCGGGATTAAGTAAGCAGGAAACAAAATAGTGGATCAAAATTAATAAAGAGTTGGGAAATTATTAGAAACATGAACAATATGACCTCCAGTTAATTTACCAACCTGGAATCTATCGGTAGCTGATAAAGGTGAAGAAAAACATGAAGTTTAAATTTTGTGCACAAGCAGCACAGTTACTTAATCTTTTCTCCTGGCCTGAATCATGGAAATGATTCAAACGTAAAGAAATAAAGTTTATTAAAATGCATGATGTACTTTTGTGAATAATTATCTTTCTTTTAGGGGCGCCTGGGTGGCTCAGTCAGTTAAGCGTCCGACTTCAGCTCAGGTCATGATCTCATGGTCCATGGGTTTGAGACCTGCCTCAGGCTCTGTGCTGACAGCTCGGAGCCTGGAGCCTGGAACCTGCTTCAGATTCTGTGTTTCTGTTTCTCGCCATCTCTCAAAAGTGAATAGACGTTAATTTTTTGTTTAAATAATAATAATTATCTTTCTTTTAAAATAAAAAAAGGTCTTCTTTCATCTAGATTTTTAATTATTGCTCCCTTGACAGTATTTTTTTTGCATCATACATCTTCTGTAAGTGCTTTTGCTTTAAGCATGTCTTGTCATTATTTTAAGATACCTGATTTCTGTTCTGATTTTTTAAAAAATTTTGTCTCGGGGCGCCTGGGTGGTGCAGTCGGTTAAGCGTCCGACTTCAGCCAGGTCACGATCTCGTGGTCTGTGAGTTCGAGCCCCGCGTCAGGCTCTGAGCTCATGGCTCAGAGCCTGGAGCCTGTTTCCGATTCTGTGTCTCCCTCTCTCTCTGCCCCTACCCCGTTCATGCTCTGTCTCTCTCTGTCCCAAAAATAAATAAATGTTGAAAAAAGAAATTAAAAAAAAAAATTTGTCTCAAGGCATCTTTCTTCCATCAGAAATCCCTATCTTTGCACATGAAGCATGTATATTCACTATCTCCGTGATACTAAATGATATGCTGTTGCTTAGATAGTTGATGATAGCTTTAGTTCCACCATCTACTATGCATGACATTCAAAATTGTTGCATACTTTGTAAGATAACGAATGAGCTGTCACAGAAATTTTAAAAAGAAAATATGTATGCCGAATTATTATTGTGTTTATTTTTTGTGTGAGAAAGAAAAGGCTGCTAAGAGTTACCATAGGGATCTGGTCTCACCTCTTCTGCTTTACTTGTGTGGTGTTTTCATGGTTCTTTTCTTCCCCTGACCTGACCCCAGGCTCCAAAGTTTTGTGTCCCGTGGTCTCTTTGATGTATTCATTTTACAGCCTATTGGGGAGATTTAACATGGCATGGATTCGCCAGTGAGGGCAGACATAGGTGCGAACAATATCAAAAGTCACACAGCAGGACAGCGGCCTTGGAGGTACTACAACTGCCTGCTCATGTGTGGAGGCCGTGGGTGTGCCCTCCCCAGGCTGGCATGTCCAGCCCCCTCTGCTGTCAGTGGTAAGGGCTAATGGCTCATACTCTGGCTGTCCCCTTCCCTGGGGATTGCCCTCTGCTAATGGGAGACCTCTCTTTTGTTGGGAGGATTTAATTATTATTTCTGTTTCTCTGATATGTATAATATTTTTCATATTATCTATTTCTCCTTAGGTGATTTTTGGTAGGCTCTTTCAATCAATTGCTCCATTTCATCTAAATATCAAGTGTGTAGGGCTAGAGACTTTTTATGTTATCTCTTTAACCTTTTAATGTCCATGGGATTGGTAGTGCTGGCTCCTCTTTCTGATTTTGGTCATTTTTTTTCTTGGTTGGTCTGGTTAGAGTTTAATCAATTTTACTGATATTTTTCTATAGTTTTGATTTCAGTCATTTTTCTCAGTTATTTCTCTGGTTTTCTTAACTATGGGAACAATAATTTTATTTTGGGCTTTACTGAGTTATAATTGACAAATAAGTTATATTTAATATGTACAATGATTTGATACACACACATATTGTAAAATGATTCCCACAATCAAGTTAATTAACACATCCATCACCACACAGAGTTCCCTTTGTGTGTGCGAGAGGGAATGCTTAACTACTGTATTACATTTCAAGTACGGTCCCCTGTTGTGCATTAGATCCCCAGAATTTATCAGTCTTATACCTGTGACCAACCTCTTCCCATTTCCACCTCTCAACCCCTTGGAAATCACCATTGTATTCTGCTTCTATGAGTCATTCATTCATTCATTCATCCATTCATTCTAGATTTCACATATAAATGATAACAAACAGTATAAATCTTTCTGTATCTGGCTTATTTCTGACATCTTCTCTAATGTTTACTGATACTTTTTATTTCTTCTTGCTTTATGTGTATGAAATTCTTCTTTCTCCAGTTTCATAAGATGGAAACTTAGGTTATGGCTTTTACTTCTTTTTTAAAAAATTATATATGCATTTAATGCTGTTTTCCCTCTAAGTACTTTATCAGCATTTAACAAATTTTGATGTCATATTTTTTTTTCAATTCAGTTCAATTTTTAAAATGCAGTTTGAGATTATGTGTTTTGTAAAAGGTGTTTCATTTAATTTCCAAATATAAGGGGTTTTCTCCCTAGCTATCTTTCTGATATTGATTTCTAGAATAATTCCACTATGGCCTAAGAACATACTTAAATTAAAAAAAAATTGTCAGGATCTGTTTTATGGCCTGGAATATGATCTATCTCCACGAATGTTCTGTCTGTGCTTGAGAATAACGTGTCTTATGTTGTTTTGGGATGCTGTATAAATGTCTTTGTGTGTGTGTGTGTGTGTGTGTGTGTGTGTGTGTGTGTGATATTTGTTCTGCTGAAAGTTATTAGAACTTTTTAGATGTAAACTTGAGTAAATTTTGGAATGTTCGTGGCCATTACTGCTTCAAATATTCATTTTGTTCCATTTTTCATCTTCTCCTTTTAATATTTCTTATACGTATGTTATACCTTTTTTAATCTCCCAGGATTTGAATGTTTTGTTCTGTGTTTCTTCAGTCTTTCCTCCTTTCACATTTCAGTTTAGGATACTTTTCATTGACCCATCTTCAAGCTCACTGACTCTCCGCTTGGTCATGCTGTGTCCACTGATGAGCACATCGAAGACAGTGCATTTCAGTTACAGCTTTGATCTCTAGCAGTTCTTTTGTTTTTTTTCTTGGAGTTTACACCTTCCTGCATGCTTTAGTTACATGTTCATGTTCTGGTATGTTTTTTACTTATTCTTTACAGAACATAACATATTAAAAACTGGTTATTTTGAAATTCTCTATGTGTCTGATCATTTTAGCCGTTGTGTCATATCTGAGTCTGGTTCTGATGTACGCTTTGTGCTTTCATAGTCATTTTTCCCTTGCTTTTGTTAGCTTTGTAATTTTTTGTCGAAGATGTGATGTGTTGCATGAGCTAATAGAAATTGAGTCAATAAGACTTTTGCACGAAGATGTAGGAGCCAGTAGGTTTCATGTTGGTTGCAGGTATGGGTAACAGAGGCTCCATATCCCGTAATTTTCTGGGCTTTCACCTTCCTTGTCTGGGGCTCTCCTATATTTTGCTTCTGGGAGAAAGTCTGTGTATCACAGCCCTTTCACTATAATGCACTGTTGTGATTGAGAGCCTTGTGATGTGGTAGTAAGGTGTGGGGATTATAGTTCTATGATATTCTGATCAAATCAGTCTTTCAGAGGGTTATGTGTCAGTGCTAGGCACTTTACAGGTTCTTTTGTCTTTTCTTCAATCGTACAGTTTTGTATCTCTTGCCTTCTCCTCTCTTAGCTGGCCGCAGTATTCCTGCAGTATAAATAATTTATTTCTTACAGTCTCATCCCCCATTGAATACATTGTTGTTGTCCCCCTCCGTGACTCACTTAGAGAAGACAGGAAGACCAGAAGAGGTTGGAGAGGGGAGAAATTCTTTGCAGCTATCTGGGAAGGTTTCAGAAGCATGCTTTGGTGAATCTGGTGCATCTTTTCCCCTAGAGAACACATTTTGATATGGAGAAGTCTCTGGGCATGGGTCACAATTATTTTTCTTCTTTCTGTCTGAGGCCACAAAGGGAAATTTCTCATCGTTGCCATGCGAACCTCGTGGAGTTCATGGAGGGAAAACCCAGGTAAATATACGGGACTTCCCTCAGACTGTGACCTATAGGAGATTATTTTCATGCTAATCTACACTCAGCCTCCATCAGTTTATTAAATTCACCATTTATGTGTTCCTACCAGGTTTTTTTGTTTGTTTGTTTTTTGTTTTTTGTTTTTGTTTTGCTCCAGTGACTTCCAATCCAGATAAACAGGTTTCAGTTACTGGTCTCCATAAATACACCTGACTCTCAGATTTCAGGATAGCAGCTTGCCTTGCAAACTCATTTCTATAGTCGGTATAAAGAAAGACTGGTTTTTCAGTTTGTCCAACTGTTTTCTGTTGTAATAATGGGGAAGAAAACTCCCCAGATCTTTACATGTTATTGCTGGAGCCAGAAGCCTTGAGCTGTTTTCCGGCAGGATAGCTCTGTCTTTGGAAACTGAGATCGTTCAACGGAACCTCTGTTGATTCTCCAGTGGGTGTTTTCGGAGCCTCCGCACACTAAATTCATCTATCATCATTCTATATCTTGGATCATGTGTCCCAAGGACTCGAGCAGCTGATACCAGTGCTTGGAGCTGCTCCATCGCCTTCTCTTCTCCTGGTATCTGTCTGAAACTGGCAGTCTCCCGATCTAAGAAAAGTGGATCAAAGCTCCTGAAGTGTAATGTGTGTTGCCTTCAAATCATATGAAATCCCGCCAAACTGTGTGTCTTATTATTATTTGCAGAAGATATGAAAACAGCATCTTAACTTTTGTATAGATATGCTGGCTTGACTTAGGAAACTGGAATCCTGAACATATCACCAAATATGGGTCTTACCTCAAACCCTCTGTCATGCATGTGTCTTATTTGCCCATTCATACCCACCACATCTTATTAGCTTATTGTCATCGACGTATTAACTAGCATGATGTTCTTTGGAAGGTCACCATGATTAAGATCTCTTTATACCCATTATTAGGGATGGTAGAACAATTAAGATACCCATGAGTTCAGGCAGCAAAGAGTTTCTTTTTTCTTGCCATGCCATGGCAGCTTGCTTTTCATCTGTCTTCTTCATCTGTCCTGAGAAGAAATTTGCTAAAACAAAAGCTGTATGCCAGGTGTCTGAAGCCATACTTGTCTGCTCTGATCAGCATACAATATCCAGGATGGCAACTGCAGTTGAGGTCTGACCTGTTTATATTCATCATTGTCCACAACCATTGAGCACCATCTGTCTGTTTTTGCACTGTCCACAGAGGTCGATTAAATAGGGCTGTGGTAGAACCTCCATCACTGCATTTTGCAAGTATTTGAAGGTGCATTAATTTATGTGACCTTACTTTTGATTTACTATCATTGGTGTATATAGGGGGGGAGGGCAATTTCACGGGCTTTCACTAGATGTTTTGTGTTATAGTGGCCCTTGTTTTCCAGGCCAGGAAATCGATGTGAAGTTTCTATCAGCTGCTAAGTATATCTATCCCATTATGCTTTAAAAATGAAAAAAAAGTTCAAAGAGGTTCCATTAGTTTCTTATTGCTAGTGTAACATAATTTGTGGCTTAGAGCAAAAACAAAATAATTATCTTATATATCTGAAGATCAGAAATTCAAAATGGATCTTACAAGACTGAAATTAAGGTATTGACTTCAAGGTGAGTTCCTTTCTGAGGCTTTAAGGGAAAATTTCTTTTAGGGGCACCTGGGTGGCTCAGTTGGTAAAGCCTCCAACTTCAGCTCAGGTCATGATCTCGCAGTTTGTGAGTTCAAGCCCCGTGTCAAGCTCTGTGCTGGCAGCTCGGAGCCTGGAACCTACTTCAGATTCTGTATGTTCCGTCTCTCTGCCCCTCCCATGCTCAAGCTCTGTCTCTCTCTGTCTCTCAATAATAAATAAACGTTAAAAAAATTTAAGAGAAAATATCTTTTATTCTCTTTCCAACTTCTAGAAGCTTCCTTTATTCCTTGGCAAGTGGCCCTTATATCAGTTTTACCTCCACTTGCAACATCACAATCCTTTCTCTAACTCTGACTGTCCTGATTCATTTTTTCCCATAAGGACCTTTTGGATTACATGGAACTCACACTGATCATCCAGGATAATCTCACTATCTCAAACTCTTTATTTTTTAAGTTTTTTTATTTTTAATTTTGTTTTAGAGAGAGAGAGAGAGTAAGCACAAGCGGGGGGTGAGGCAGAGGGAGAGAGAGAGAATCTCAAATAGGCTCCATGCTCAGTGCAAAGGCTGATGAGGGGCTCTATCCCACCTGAGCCGAAATCAAGAGTCAGATGCTCAACCAACTGAGCCACACAGATGCCCCTCAAACATTTTAGTCACATCAGATAAGCCCCTTTTGCCACGTAGGTTAACATATACACGGGTGGCAGAGAATAGGTCATGGGCTTTGGGGCGGGGGAATGTTACTCCTACTACGGTAGTCATTGGATATTGGATTCACTGACTCATACCACAATTCCATTTATCACCTGGAGTTTTCATTTATATTCTTATTATAAAGCATGATGGAGTTTCAGGCCTCTTGGTATTAGTTCTGTATCAGTCCTTGTATTCAACGGACCTTGAAAATCTTAGGATTCTCCTTTTCTTAGTGACATTTGCCTTGGTGAGTAGCTTTAGAATCTGGTTGGGAAAGAATGTTTACTGAATATATTTATGATGTGCAACATCTCGCCTCAAAGCTCATCTGGTCTTTTCTTCATCCTGGATCAGTCAACTGGCTCTACATCTGATACCTGGGTAAGAGTCCATAATTTTTCGTTGTAGTGACTGATACATTCACCCTCTCTGTGCCAACTTTCATTTTTGTTTTCTTACGTAAATATGTCAAGCAACACTGTCATTAGCTATTTTTCTATCTCAACACTCATCACTCTAAAATGTATTAGCTGCTACTGTAAATAGTCGCAGGTCAAGAGATAATGCTTCCCACTCGGGCCTCGCTGGTCATTTTGACATTATGACCACCTTGGCTTTAGTGTGAAATGCTTCCCCTTCTCCCTGTCATTTTGGGATGGCCCAAAGGTGTCTTTCCCACTGTGACGTGAGAGCCTACCTCTGTAACAGAATGTGTGGTTTACAGGGGAAACTTTCCTCAGCTTCCCAGAAGTCCCAGCACTTTACTCAATAGCCCATGATTTTTTTGCCTTAATAAAAATAGGGCTCTCTGGACCAATCAAATAAATGCAACAGATGGTGGGTTCTCAGACCAAATATGATACATTAGGCCTAACATTTCCACTTCCGGGAGTTTTTGTGCCTTTATTCAACACCAGTATAAGGAAGTTCTTATTTCTTCATTTAATTTGATAAAGACCTTCACTGGGTCCATGTTTTAAGTAGCCATCTGAGAAATTATTGCTACTAACTGCCTGTGTCTTTGCCAAAGTATTCATGAGTGAGTGGCTTTTCTGTCAATACTGTGTTCCAATTCAGTCCTTATATTCTGCATTGTCGGTCAAGTTCCTTTGGTGACTAGGTCATTTCTACTTAGAGCGGGGTTTATTTTTCTCCGCTTTGGCCAACCTGACCTACAAGTACTGACATGAAGCAGCAAGAGAAGGAAACTGATGGATTTGAGGAGAACAAAAGGTGCCTTAATTTAAAGGACCTTTATTTACATTTACAGGACATTTATTTCAAGTGAAATTATGTGGTTTAAAGGCAAGGAATGACTATTTGCTTCTGATAAAGGGAAAGGTGATATTTCAGGGATATTTGAGAATTCAACATTTTCAGGCATCAGTGCCCTGTAAGCTGGGGATTTAGAAGTCAATTCTATAAGCTTCTGACCGGATAATATGCAGAGGCAAGAAAGACCATACTATTAGTTTTCTACAAAAATACATGCTATATAAAATACATATTGAAGAATTAATATGAATTAACATAAAACAAATGGCACGTAGAGAAGCATTCCTCTAAAGAAAAAGGAAATATCCCAGTGATTAAAAGGAGGTGTGTACATCTGGTGATACATTGTAAGTAATAGAAAAATAATTTGGAATCATTTCTTCAATCTTAGTAAAAAGCACTCAGCCTACATTTTATGACAATAGAAAATAGAAAATAGAAATAGGCTTTTGCATTATCAAGATGGACGAGGTCTGGGAGAGATGAAAATAAAACAGAATGAGGTTTAAAGGCAAGCTGAGGAAGCACAGATAAAGGTATTGTACAAAGTATGGAAAAAGCCTAAGTGGATAAATTCTAACAGTGCTGTAGAACAACTGATTGGACAGCACAAAGAGCAAGATGGCCAGTGGGAAAAATTCAGAGTGCAAGGGAACACAAAACTGAAAAGTTTTCAAAGAGTAGAGGCCAAAGGAGTAAGAGATTAAAGAGTGAAGTCAAAGATATAGAGGAAAGTGAATAGAAATCAAGGTCCATCCTGCATTTTCTAAGGTGGCAGCTAGATGAATACAAACTGATGTTTCCGTGTTGTAATTGATATAATAGAAGCACATCTTTTTGGGATGGAAATACAAGGACTATGTTGGCTGGAGGAATGAGTTTTCTCTCAAAAATATTTTTTAGAATTAATTCGATAAAAGATGTTTTCATGAGGTGCCTGGGTGGCTTAGTCGGTTAAGTGTCCAACTATTGATTTCAGCTTATATCATGATGTCAAAGTTCCTGAGATCAAGCCCCACATCAAGCTCTGTGCTGACAGCATGGAGCCTGCTTGGGACCTCTCTCTCTCTCTTTCTCTCTCTCTCTCTCTCAGTCTCTCTCTCTCTTTCTCTCTGCCCTTCATCTACTTGTGCTCTCTCTCTCAAAATAAATAATAAACATTAAAAAGAAGTTTTCATTTGGTTAGTTTAACCACCATAGAGAAAAGTGCAGTCATCACTTTTGTTACCAGCGCTGACCCAGGATGGAACTTTGCTAGACATTTGAGCAAAAAGGATTATAGAAGGATTTAATAAAAACATTACCATTAAGTTAGGCAAAATTCAAGTAGTTATCAGGCGAAAATACCTCAAGAATACCATAGACTTTTACAGATATCAACAGGCAGGACAAAAAAGTACTCTGTTACTAATTTAATGAATGATGTATTCCTTCTTCTAATTTTTCTGATCATTTTGTTTGTTTGTTTTTTCTAACTACATCAAACTTCCTAAATGTTTTGGATTTATGATACAGATATTTGGAATAATTCAACTGAAACTGGGAATGCATCCATTATACTATTATGTTCAAAAATATATGTAATTAAATGTTCTAATTTAACAAGTATCAGTTTCAAAAATTCCTTGCAGACTAACATAAAATCCAAGAAGTTTGTTAGTCATCATTTAGTCATTACATAACCTTGTCAACATGTTTTTGGCTCCATTTTACTGAATAAATCATGACTGATTCTTTTTATTAATTTATTTTTATCTACTGGAAATAACTGATAATATCAAAATTCTACAAACAAAAATATCTGAGGCAATCATCATCAAAATGTCTGCATATCAATGTATTAATTTGCAGGATCATGATATTTAATTTGCATTATTCTTAGATTGGAATACCTAAAACAGAATTGAGTAAATTTGACTCAATCTGATTCAATTCAAATTAAATTTTAAAAATAGTAAAACTTTAATCAGAATACAGTCAGTTGTAGCCCACTATATTTTAGGTCATATTACTCTTTCCCTTTTATTCTGTGATAATGGTATTTATGTTAGTATCTCTTTCAAAATCATATTGCTTTGTCCTATTCTGATTTTCTGGGAAAGCATCTATTATGATGCATTAATATTAAGATTATGACAGAGATTTCTTTAAACTTACCATTCTCAGAAGGCAGTTGAAATAGCTTTAATAATTTCTATTGATCTACAAATAAGCATAGTATTGTGTAATGTTTTCTTGTATAGCAATATAGCTTTGCAAACTTGAATGGCATTGTATAAATCAGAAATGCACATTATGGACTCAAGGGATATACAAATCCTGCAACCTAAGACTTTTTAAGACTCTTAATGTTTAAATAAAAAAGAGTAAACAAATTCTATAAGCTGTTACCAAATGCCAAGTTTAACGTGGAAGACAAAGACACTTGGGAGGATTGACTTAATTTGTGTCTTTCCCATTCTTCGTTTTTGCTGCCTCTTCCTCCATGTTCTTCCTAAGCACCGTTACATTCCCAAAATCTGCCTCTAATTTTGGTCTTTTTTTTTTTTTTTTTTGCTACATTTCCTTTGTAATGTTTCACACACCCAGAATCCCAGAATTCCACTAACATTTCTTGCATGACGAATTACCTTTTTACGTATTCGTTTCTCTTGAGCTCTCAATCCTTGTGTCTCCTCCCTAGTAGAAGCTCTCTCCTGTAGTTTTGTAAATGCCTTAAAGACCTCTTGACATTTCTTCTTTCAGATATTATCCATTTAATTCATCCTGAACAAACAAAAATAAAAACAGGCAAGCAGATTAATTTCTCTAAAAGTATAGTGGTGTGCATTCCTTATTCAAAAGTCTCCTATGAATCTCCATGTCCTTCAACTTAAATAGAATTATGTCAGCAAAGCATTTAGCAGCTTCCATAAACTACACCGACAGAATCTCTGTACAATGCCCCTCACAGTTCTCTTGCAACCTGACTAACATACTGGGTCAAATGTGAACATTCATCTATGACTCAGATACATGTTAATCTAACTTCACTTCATTTAGGGCATTAATGCTTAGTTTTTTACATCTATCATTTCTCATCCATGTTTTAAGACACTGATGAGATCAAAAGAAATTACATGAATCTTTCCTTGATCATTTTTCCAGATAATCTTCACCCTCTTCTGAGCTTCAACTTGACTTTGTATGGATATAACATAACTTTTCATAATTTGGCTTGCTTTATCTTTCTTCCCTAACCCAAAGATAGACAGTTATAGGAGACAGTCTTATTTTGGCATTCCATAAAGACTTCATGGTTTTTCTTTTTATTAACAAACTAAGAAAAACGATACTGAATTGACTTGGGTATTTTTTAAAAATATTTATTTATTTGTGAGAGGGAGAGAGACCGAGTGCTAGTGGGGGAGGGGCAGAGAGAGAGGGAGACACAGAAGCAGAAGCCGGCTCCAGGGTCTGAGCTGTCAGCACAGAGCCCCACGCGGGGCTCAATCCTATGAACCATGAGGTCATAACCTGGGCTGAATTCAGATGCTTAACTGACTGATCCACCCAGGCGCCCCGAACTTGGGTGATTTTTACAGTGTACTCCTAACACCGTGACTGTAAGTGTGTGCAGAAGATCGTCTCATCAAACCAGAAAAGTGCATCGGGACTCTTGTGGATTATGTGTTGACTTTTCTGTTGTTCCTATTGATATTATGTATATCAACTTTATATTTTTTCTTGCTTTCTCATTTAACCAAAATTTTAGAATTTAAATTGTCACTGTCATGGAAATTGATTTTAAAACTCTTTCATTTTTTTTTTAATGTTTATTTATTTTTGAGACAGAGAGAGACAGAGCATGAACGGGGGAGGGTCAGAGAGAGAGGGAGACACAGAATCCGAAGCAGGCTCCAGGCTCTGAGCTGTCAGCACAGAGCCCGACGGAGGGCTCGAACTCACGGACCATGAGATCATGACCTGAGCTGAAGTCGGACGTTTAACCGACTGAGCCACTCAGGCGCCCCATGGAAATTGATTTTATATTGACTTTTTTTTCATTAAAAATTTTTAGCTCCGCATTCATCATCAATTGGAGGTCACATTACTCAGGTTTCTATATTTTGAATTGTGTTCTTAATTACCAGTATGGAACATTTATTCTAAAGCGGTAGATTAAAACAACTATTATTTACGTATTATATAATAAGTATACAGATAATGTGATTACAATTTGAAATTGCTCATTTGAAGAGCATTGAGTCTGAAGTTCTGGAGCCCAGTGCCTGGCGGTACTCTGGTGAGGAAGCAGGGCAAATCCCCAGGAGCAGGTGGCGGAGTCTAGGGTTCCGTGTGCCCCATGGGAAGCATTAGTTCCCCTGCATGGGAAGAATTGGTTCCCCTGCTTGGATAGCATTTGTTAGAGGCAATATCACCTCCCCAGGGGCAAAGTTTCCAGCAAATTCTCATGTTGGCTGGGATTGGGGCAAAGACGCCAGAGTGCAGGGAAACCTGGCTCTGTCTATGTGTTGTGATTTGCCACCATCTCTGACCCTCTGCTGCTCTGTGATTACATGAATATTTTCTGGGGTGAGCTGGCACCCAGCCATTGTTCAGTGAGACCCTCCCCCAGAGAGTCAGCCCCGGTCAAAGCTGTGGGGGTTTCTGAAGTGTGAGGTTTTGAAACACAACCCCATCTGAGATAACTCTGGAGGGAGGAGTTGCCTCACAGTCAACATGAACAAGATGAACATTTCATCCTAAAGAAGCAGAATACATAGTCTTCTCTGGTGCACGTAGGACATTCTTCAGAATAGATCACATATTGGGGCACAAATCAGCCCTCAACAAGTACAAAATGATCAAAGTCATACCTTGCATATTTTCAGACCACAATGCTATAAAATTCTAAATCAACCACAAGAAAACATTTGGGAAGACCGTGAATACTTGGGGATTAAAGAATATCTTACTAAAGAATGAATGGGTACATGAGTTAACCGAGAAATTAAAGAGGAAATTAAAAAGTACATGGAAGCCAATGAAAATGAAAACACAACAGCCCGAAACCTATGGGACACAGCAAAAGCAGTCATAAGAGGGAAGTATATAGCAACCCAGGCCTTCCTCAAGAAGGAAGAAAGGTCTCATTTACACTACCTAACTTTACACCTAAAAGAGCTGGAAAAAGTACAGCAAATTAAGCCCAAAACCAGAGGAAGAAGGGAAATAATAAAGTTTAGAGCAGAAATCAATGATATTGAAATAAAATAAAAAAGTAGAACAGATCAATGAAAGCAGGAGCTGGTTCTTTGAAAGAATTAACAAAATTGATAAACTCCCAGCCAGGCTGATCAAAAAGAAAAAGGAAAGGACCCAAATAAATAAAAATCATGAATGAAAGGGGAGAAATAACAACCAACACCACAGAAATACAAACAATAATAAGATAAAAGTGTGAGCAATTATATGCCAACATATTGGGCAATCTGGAAGAAATGGACAAATTCCTAGAAACATAAACTACCAAAACTGAAACAAGAAGAAATAGAAAATTTGAAGAGATCAGTAAAGAAATTGAATCAGTAATCAAGAGTCAGGGTCAATGGCTTTCCAGGGGGATTCTATCAAACATATAAAGAAGAGTTAATACCTATTTTTTTTTTTTAAAGTAAATCTCTTTTTTTTTTTTTAATTTTTTTTTTCAACGTTTATTTATTTTTGGGACAGAGAGAGACAGAGCATGAACGGAGGAGGGGCAGAGAGAGAGGGAGACACAGAATCAGAAACAGGCTCCAGGCTCCGAGCCATCAGCCCAGAGCCCGACGCAGGGCTCGAACTCACATACCGCGAGATCGTGACCTGGCTGAAGTCGGACGCTTAACCGACTGCGCCACCCAGGCGCCCCGAGTTAATACCTATTCTTTTGAAGCTGTTCCAGAAATAGGAATGGAAGGAAAAGTTCCAAACTCATTCTACAAGGCCAGCATAACTTGGATTCCAAAACCAAAGACCCCACTAAAAAGAAGAACTACTGCCCAATTTCCCTGATGAACACGGATTCAAAAATTCCCAAGAAGATACTAGCAAACCAGATCCAACATTACATTAAAAGAATTATTCACCATGATCAAGTGGGATTTATTCCTGGGATACAGGGCTGGTTCAATATCCACAAATCAATCAATGTGAAACATCACATTAGTAAAAGAAAGGATAAGAACCACATGATCCTTTCAATAGATGCAGAGAAAGTGTTCGACAAAATACAGCATCATTTCTTGATAAAAACCCTCAAGAAAGTAGGGATAGAAGGATCATACCTCAAGATCATAAAAACCATATATGAAAGATCCACTGATAATATCCTCCTCAATGGGGAAAAACTGAGAGCTTTCCCCCTAAGGTCAGGAGCATCATGGGGATGTCCATTCTTGCCACTGTTATTCAACATAATGTCAGAAGTCCTAGCCTCAGCAATCAGGCAACAAAAAGAAATAAAAGGCATCCTAACTGGCAAGGAGGAAGTCAAATTTTCACCCTTTGCAGATGACATGATACTCAATGTGGAAAACCCAAAAGACTCCACCAAAAACCTGCTGGAACTGATACATGAATTCAGCAAAATCGCAGGATATAAAATCAATGTAGACAAATCAGTTGCATTTTTCAAAAAAAAATTTTTAATGTTTGTTTATTTTTGAGAGAAAGAGAAAGAGTGAGTGGGGTGGGGGCAGAGAGAGAAAGGGAAACATAGAATCTGAGATAGGCTGCAGGCTCTGAGCTGTCAGCACAGAGTCTAATGTGGGGCTTGAACTCAGGAATGGCAAGATCATGATGTAGGCTGAAGTCAGACGCTTAACCAACTGAGCCACCCAGGTGCTTTAGTTGCATTCCTATACACCAATAATGAAGCAGAAGAAAGAGAAATCAAGGAATCAATTACAATTGCACCAAAACCCATAAAATACCTAGGAATGAACATAACCAAAGAGGCGAAAAATCTATACATGAAAGAAATTGAAGAACACACACACACACACACACACACACGCACACACAATGGAAAAGCCTTCCATGCCCATGGATTGGAAGAACAAATATTGTTAAAATGTCAATACTACCCAAATCAGTCTACATATTCAATGCAGTCCCTATCAAAAGCTGTACTGCAGAGCTGTAATCATCAGAACAGCATGGGACCAGCACAAGAACAGACACTCAGATCAATGGAACAGAACAGAGTACTCAGAAATGGACCCACAAATGTATGGCCAACTAACTTTTGACAAAGCAGGAAAGAATGTCCAATAGAAGAAAGACAGCCTCTTCAGCAAATGGTATTGGGGAACTGGACAGTGACATGCAGAAGAAGAACCTGAACCACTTTCTTACACCATACACAAAAATAAACTCAAAATGAATGAAAGATCTAAACATAAGACATCAAAATCCTAGAGGAGAAAACAGGCAACAACCTCTTTGACCTCGGCAGCAGCAACTTCTTACCTGACGTGTCTCCAGTGCAAGGGAAACAAAAGCAAAAATGAATTACTGGAACTTCATCAAGATAAAAAGCTTCTGCACTGCAAAGGAAACAATCAGCAAAACTAAAAGCAACCTATGGAATGGGAGAAGATATTTGCAAATGACATATCAGATAAAGGATTAGTATCCAAATCTATAAAGAACTCATCAAACTCAACACCCAAAAAATAAATAATCCAGTGAAGAAATGGCCAATGACATGAGAAATACTTTCCCAAAAAAGACATCCAGATGGCGAATAGACACATGAGAAAATGCTCAACATCATTCCTCATCAGGGAAAGACAAATCAAAATCAGAATGAGATATCACCTCACACTTGTCGGAATGGCTGACACTAACGACACAGGCAACAACAGAGGTTGTCAAGGATGTGGACAAAGAGGAACCCTCTTGCACTGCTGGTGGGAATGCAAACTGGTACAGCCATTCTGGAAAACAGTCTGGAGGTTCCTCAAAAAATTAAAATAGAACTGCCCTTAGACCCAGCCATTGCCCTAATAGATATTTATCCAAAAGATACAGGAGTGCTGATTCACAGGGGCACGTGCACCCCAATGTGTATAGCAGCAATGTTGACAATAGCCAAATTATGGAAAGAGCCCAAATCGTCGACCGATGAATGGTGAAGAAGAGATGGTATACATATACAATGGAGCATTACTTGACGATCAAAAAGAATGAAATTTTGTCATTTCCAACCATGTGGGTGGAACCGGAGTGTATGATGCTAAATGAAATAAGTCAGAGAAAGACAAATACCACATGATTTCATTCCTATGTGGAATTTAAGATACAAAAAAAGAAGAACATAAGGGAAAGGAAGCAACAATAATATAAAAACAGAGAGGGAGACAAAACGTAAGAGACTCTTAAATACAGAGAACAAACTGAGGGCTTCTGGTGGGGTGTTGGGTGGAAGACGGGATAAATAGGCAAGGGGATTAAGGAAGGCACTTGTTGGGATGAGCACCGGGTGTTATAAGTAAGTGATGAATCACTAAATTCTATTACTGAAATCATTATTACACCATATGTTAACTAACTTGGATTTAAGTAAATAAAATAAAATAAAATAATAACATAAAATAAAATAAAATAATAAAATAAAATAAAATAAAAAGCTTGTTTGTATTATGACAAATCATTTCTAAAATTTTCGGGGGTATATGTTATTCAACCCACACATTTTCATGTGTTTTTTTTCTTCCCATGTTTTGGAGGTATAATGTAAATACAACAAAAATCCATTTGTGTTTTATTTATAAGCTTTTTTTTTAATCTTTAGGACTTACAGAAATGTAAATGTTCTGTTAGTTTGACATGTCGAAAGCTAAGGCACCTAAGTCCGTGTAGGAATTTCAAATGCATTAAAATAACAAATACAACAAGAGTCCATTTTTAAAGTACACAAATTGATTAGTTTTGGCATATGCATCGCCATGCAAAGTCAGGTTTTGAAATATTTAGTGTTTGTGTGACCGTAAGTGCTAAATGGTTGTTGCTAAAACACAGAGAAGGAGGGCCAAATGCCAAATGCATAAGCACTTGTCCACTGCTGTGAAAGAGAGTGAGCACAAGGTATGCCAATTAGGTCTCTTGCTGTTTTTGAACATATTTTCTGTTTGCTCACTGCCAAACTTTTGTTTATCCTGTTCCCTCTGTCAGAATCCTCCTACCACAACATCCAACTGTCAAAATGCTCCCTGTTTGTCAGTGTCTAAATCCAATCCCAGCTAGTCCTTGGAGCCCCTCTTTATGTCCTCATCAAGAAGTTCTATCATCCATTTTTAAACTCCCATAGTGTGCTAGCTCACATCCTTTTTTGTGTTGCTTCTGAAGATTTACCAAACACTGTTTTCCAAGGCAACGGTGGGTTCGTGGTCCTTTTCGACAGAACATACTCAGAAACTAGCTGTAAAAGAGTAACAATGTAATTAAATGTATATATTAACTTGTTTATGTAAATAAATGCATACATCAATGCATCGTGGATCTTTGGGCCTGCCATAACAAAATACTACAGGATGGTTTGGCTTAAACAGCAGACATTCATTTTCTCACAGTTCTGGAGGCTGGAAGTCCAGGATCAAGTTGCTGGCCAATTTGGTTTTTGGTGATTGCTCTTGGTTTGTAGATGGGCCCTTTCTCACCGTGGTGGCATCTTTCCTATGTGCACAGAGGGAAACAGCTCAGGTGTCTATTCCCCTTTTATTTATTTATTTATTTATTTATTTATTTATTTATTTATTTATAAGTATATTTATTTATTTTAAGAGAGAGAGAAAGTGCAAGTCAGGGAGGGGCAGATAGAGAGAGAGAGAGAGAGAGAGAGAGAGAGAGAGACAGAGAATCTCAAGCAGGCCCCCCACTGTCCACACAGAGCCAGATGCAGGGCTCCATTCCACGAACTGTGAGATCATGACCTGAACCGAAGTTGGACACTATACTGACTGAGCCACCCAGATGCCCCTCTCTTCCTCTTTTATATGGACCATAGGATTAGGGCTTCAAACCAATGGCCTCATTTGACCTTTCAGTAATACCCTATCTCCAAAAGTAATCACATTCAAGTTAGGTGTTTTACATTTGAGTTTTTAAGGGGGACACAATAAAGCCCATAATAATCAGCAAAAGATTCACCTCGCCAACCACATTTATTTTGAGTTCACTTTTTTTAAAATAATTTAAACTTTCCTGAACAGAAAGTTATCAAAGCACAGCAATCTTTCCTTTGTTTACAGCATGATCTATCACTTAATGTAACAGATTGTGGTGAATATGCTTTTTAGTAGATCCTACTGGACCATGTATCACATCTACCTAATAAATAGCTGAGACTACATAGGGCATTAGAAATCTAGAAAGGCAGAAGATAATATTGAGCGAATAATTTCTTTACAAATGTTTTTTTATGTTTATTTTTGAGAGAGACAGAGAGCAAGCAGGGGAGGGGAAGAGTGAGAGGATGACACAGAATCCAAAGCAGGCTCCAGGCTCTGTGCCTATAGCACAGAGCCTGACACAGGGCTCGGGCTCACTAACTATGAGATCATGACCTGAGCGGAAGTCAGGCTGAGCCACTCGGGTGTCCCTTCAGGGAATAACTTCTTGACATAAAGGAAACCCACACTCTTGATTCTCATAGCTTGAGTTGATAGTATGAACATATTAAAATCAGCACTATAATAGCCTGAAGGAAGCTGGTATATCATTCATTTTTCATTTTAGGTGTCTACTTACTTAATTGTATTAAGTATATCTAAAATTATTTTGCATATGCACTAAAATATTCTTTCAGTGTTTTTGTTTGTTTGTTAACAAATTTTCTGGGAAGAAGGAAATAGATATACCCCCTCTACCCACAAATAATTACCTGGAATATACTTGTAAAAATACATATATACTGTTATATAAACTAAATAAAACATAACTTTGTTGTGGGAGAATAGATAAATTCTAATGTCTCCAACACCAATGTATTTTTTTTCCTTTAGTCATTAAATGCTGAAATTGAAAACATACAGTAGATCATAGAGTCCACTGGTTCCATCAATATCAGTTTTAAGATAAGAGAACTGAGCCTATTGATATGTTTAGATGACTAGCACAAGGCCATAAGTAGTACCTCCCTGATGAAACCAAAGGCGATCAGGTTCATAATCTCTAAATCTTTTCATTTAACTTCATGTATTCCTGACATGGGATTAGTGGACTCTCTCAATAACTCCTCATCCAAAAATGATCGATCAAAGACAGTCTCTGATATTGTATATTTTCTTTAGATAAAGTTTAATGTTCTTCAATTTAGATATGATCATTAAGTTAGATATGTTCTTTAAGAAACATATGAGCCACTTTTACTTCTCTCCAGGAGGGAAGGGGAATAGAGATGGGTTTTACCCTCCTAGTCAAGGATATTGACACTGAATATCCCCCTGTGATATTGACACTGGGGGAAACTGTGGTGTGCCTTCCCATTGTCCCATCATAATGGATGGAGAATTTCAAGGCTGCAGTGCAGTAAAGGGGACATCAGAGAGATCCTGGGAATTTTCCTAATCTGAGAAGATACAATTAGGTGTTCCTGCAAGTCTCAACAACGGGAGTTTGCATGTTGGAGTAATGGAGCAGAGGGGCTACAGAGAAAGATAGATTCAGAGATTTACACAAGGTGGCTCTCAAGTCTTCAGATGAATTCAGATCGTTGTATGCAGGGGAGGAAACTACCTTGGGTTAGAAGGCAACTGCTAAGAGAAAAGAGCCACATGGAAGGAGAAGAGAAAAACATCCTGAGAGCTCGAGAAGCACTCGCAATAGTCTTTGTTCCCATTAGCTGCAGAAGAAAAACAGTAATTTAAGAGGTGTTGAGTAGATTTTTCAGAATGGCACTGGCTCAGTAGTGGGATAAAATGAGAACTAAATTAAGGCTGTTCTTTCCCACCCTGATAAAATTTATGAACACATTTTGAAAGGATCAAACTATAACCACCTACTTTAATTGCACACCAGAACAAATTTCCAAAATATTAAGAGGACTAAAAAACTTTGCTGAACTAAGCAAGGTAAAATTCACAATGTCAGGCATCCAGTAAAGAATATCCAAGCCTGCTTTCGTGTATAGATACGTTTTACATGTCATTTTCTTCCTTGTTACGGATATAGAGAAATGCTACTTTTATTAGTATATTGACTTTTATCTTTATACTGTGGTCTTTCTCTACTTTTCAAAAATGATCTTGATTTAAGATTCTTGATCCCCGGATATCTGCATGCCTCACTTCCTCACTTAATTCTTGTCTCTGTTCAAGTGTCATCTCCTCCAATGATATCTTCTTTAAAAGGTTTTAGTTGAGTACATCTGTCATGTCTCTGCTTTATTTTTTATCATAGCACTTATTACTTAATATATTATAAACCTATGTTTTGTTTGTTTGCTTGTCTCTCTAACCCACTGAACTCTAAGTTCAGTAAGGACAGCTACTTTGTTTCCTTCTCTGCTGAAATGCCCCAGAGTCTAGTGCTGGAACAAGCCAAGGATTCAGTGATGATTCCTTGACTGTATACATCGGTTAGTAACTGTATGGCTGTGGTTTCTATGGTCAGTTCAAAAACAGATACAGACTGATCTAATGATTTTCAGACTAAGTGAAGAGTCTATTCTAAATAGTTTATAGAATAAAAAAAAAACAAATGAGATTTGTGTGTGTGTGAATTATAGAATTGTTTTTATGAAGAGACTCCTAGATCAAAAGACCCAGCTATTTCTATTTCTTGCATTCTGGATATAATCAAAAAGGTGGTCAGAAAGATGAAGAAAGCATCCATCCATGTAAGCAAATATCCACATGATTATAAAATTATATCTATTACGCAATACTAGATATAAATATTAAAGGAGCACAGGAGAGTTCTAAGATCAATGCAAATAAAAGTTTAAAATCATGAATTAAACAGGGGCACCTGGGTGGCTCAGTCGGTTAGACGGCTGACTTAGGCTCAGGTCATCATCTTGAGGTCCATGAGTTCGAGCCCTGCGTCAGGTTCTGTGCTGACAGCTCAGAGCCTGGAGCCTGCTTCAGATTCTGTGTCTCTCTCTCTTTCTAGCCCCACCCCCATTTGCGCTCTGTCTCTCTCTGTCTTCCAAAAATGAATAAATGTTAAAAAAATTAAATTATGAATTAAACAGTAACAGATATATGTCTATATACAACCCATGGATATATTTATATTTAAATATATAAGAAAGTTGAGATAAAAGTAATAAATGCAAATGTCTGGTAAGATACCATAAAACAATATTAGAGAATAATGGTCTGTAAAAGTCATGTTCTTAAGAATATTTTTATGAGTTCTATGTATAATACATCTAGGACACAAGAATGTGTTCTTTATTAAACGTAACGACTATCCATCCATGAAGTTTATAGAAAGAACTGAAAGCTTTGTGAATGACAGTGATCAAGAACTTCAAGGCAAAATGGACTAGCTGCTATCATTAAACAAGTTTATGGAAATACTTTGTACTCAATAGTATTGATATACTAGCAAAAATGAAAGCAAATACACGATTGATAGAATAGCAATAGTGTCATAGAATGCATATTGGCTAATCAATCCGGATCACTACTTCACTGCTTCAGTTATATATGCATAAAGATGCATCTCTGTATATTTGAAATTTTTTTTTTCAACGTTTATTTATTTTTGGGACAGGGAGAGACAGAGCATGAACGGGGGAGGGGCAGAGAGAGAGGGAGACACAGAATCGGAAACGGGCTCCAGGCTCCGAGCCATCAGCCCAGAGCCCGACGCGGGGCTCGAACTCCCGGACCGCGAGATCGTGACCTGGCTGAAGTCGGACGCTCAACCGACTGCGCCACCCAGGCGCCCCTCTTTTTCACCATCTAACTACTAACTGCACTGCGACATGCCAGACGAGGGGTCCATAAGAGACTGATGCCAGGAACAGTACACAACTCCTGGGACTAAATTAAAAGCCTGAGGATTTCTTTTTTTTATTTTTATTTATTTATTTATTTTTTTTTATAATTTTTTTTTTCAACGTTTATTTATTTTTTTGGGGACAGAGAGAGACAGAGCATGAACGGGGGAGGGGCAGAGAGAGAGGGAGACACAGAATCGGAAACAGGCTCCAGGCTCCGAGCCGTCGGCCCAGAGCCCGACGCGGGGCTCGAACTCCCGGACCGCGAGATCGTGACCCGGCTGAAGTCGGACGCTTAACCGACTGCGCCACCCAGGCACCCTAAGTGACGTTTTATTTATTTTTTTTTTAATTTTTTTTTTCAACATTTATTTATTTTTGGGACAGAGAGAGACAGAGCATGAACGGGGGAGGGGCAGAGAGAGAGGGAGACACAGAATCGGAAACAGGCTCCAGGCTCCGAGCCGTCAGCCCAGAGCCCGGCGCGGGGCTCGAACTCACGGACCGCGAGATCGTGACCTGGCTGAAGTCGGACGCTTAACCGACTGCGCCACCCAGGCGCCCCTCATCTCTGTATATTTGTAAATATGGTAACTGCAGTAAATTTGCTTCAGTAATAAGGTTGACACATTCATATACGATTTTAGGAAGAATTTCTCCTTAATGAGATTTTCTCCTGAATGATAAATCGATGATACAGTACCAGGAACCACTATTGTCCAAATTAAACTAATGAAACTGTTTAGCTATATTTTTCATCATCTAGAATCACTCCTAATGTTAACAGATGTTGAAAACTTCCTGAATATCAGACTACTTTTTAATATACTATCTATCAAGGAAACTATTCTATCTCAGCTCTCCTTTAGATATATTTAGATACAATCAACAGAAAGAAAGTTCAATTTAAAACCTGTAACCTTTCAGTTTTTAAAAGATATGTCTTGGGGCGCCTGGGAGGCTCAGTCTGTTGAGCATCCCGACTTCAGCTCAAGTCATGATCTCTCGGTCTGTGAGTTCGAGCCCCGCGTTGGGCTCTGTGCTGACGGCTCAGAGCCTGGAGCCTGCTTCCGATTCTGTGTCTCCCTCTCTCTCTGCCCCTCCCACGCTCATGCTCTCTCTCTCTCTCTGTCAATAATAAATAAACATTAAAAAAATTTTTTTAAAGATATGTCTTAAGTAGCAAAATTCAAAACGTCATTTAATGTGAGCCAAAAAGACATCCATTCCTGACCACTAGAGATGAAAAGTTCAAGAATTAAAGCCTGCATAACTGTCTAATAGGTATGTTAGACATACCTATATCATGTAATCTAACACACAGCTGTCATTTTTTTTCATTTTTAGCTTAAATCAAAACCAAGCTGAATGAAATGAAATTACTGCTAAAACTATTGGTAAATGAAAGTATAATGAATATTAGACAAAAACACCATGGAAGATTAAAAATAAGGTCACTTAATTTCAAAAGCCTAAGAAATTATTTCATATGTCAACATGATGCAATTATTGTGCAAAAAAAATGCAATTATTGTATATCTGAAACTAATATAACACTGCATGTTAACTAACTGGAATTTAAAAACTTTAAAAAATTATAAAAAATAAAAATAAGAAATTAAAAGAAAAAAGCATGCATTAGAGTATTTAGCTTAAAATCTGCAATATTCTATTTATAAGCTATTTCACACACATGCAATAAAGTCTTGATATTTTTATCAATTCATAAAATATGCTGATAATTTTTTAAAGTATCAAATAAAATATTGATAATTTTTCCTTAATAAAGAAATAGAAATAAATTGGAACCAATACTCACAAGCTAGGAAAGCATGCAAGAAAAACAAGTGACATTTACATAACCATGACTATTTTAGAAATCCAAACAATCTAAATTTGTCAGAAAATATTCGTAACATCAGCAGAAAAAAAAGATAAATTGGCATATACCTTTTTTTTGTGGCAATGAGTTCATTTACTTTTACTTTTATTTTTATTTTCTTGACATAGACCTTTTTATTCTGAAGTTTACCCTGATTTTCCTGAGAGCACAGCTTAAGTTTGTCCTTGAACTTAGTGCCATCTCTATGCAAATGTATCTGTGCCGGCTCTGATTTATGAGTCATTGACAAGAGCTATGCACTGTAACCAGAAAACATCAAGATAATATCTTCTTACCCATTTAATCCACACAGGATTTTGATATCTAGCATATGAACATTAGATCCAAGAGCAGGAAAGGCAATAAGGTCAAACAAGGGCCCATAGACTCATTTTCTAATTTCTGCTTCATCCTGAACACCATTATTTTTCCCTAGGAAGAATTTATACATAACAGACTTCCTTTGGATTTTCACTGTCATGATAGTGACTTTCTTTTTTATTTCTAATAATATATACAACTTTCATCAAATTTTTATGTTTTTCATTTCTTGATAGTCATCCCAACATTTTGTTTCAGAATGACTATATACAGTCTGCAACTCTCACCCTTTATTTTTCTTTTGTATTGATATTGATTATTTTTAGTGATCAAAAATAGAATCTTTATTCAAAGATCTTTTTATGAATCCAAAATTTCTAAACATTTGAATTAATGCTTTAAATCTTAGCAACCTCAAAAAAGCAGGCAATGATATGCTGATATCTGTAAATGTGAATTTAATATGAATTTAATGTTACACAGTTTATTTTTATTCTATTTTGCCAGATTCAAAGCAATGGAACTATTCTATCAAACTTGTTATTATGATTCTTATTCTATGTTAGGAAGCGGTGTTCAGAGACTGTGGTTTTTAGTAATACGAAATTTCTATTTCTCTAGGCTCTGCTGGGATTGTGTTTTGGTTTTAGAATCAATGTGACGTGTCGGTGGCAGGCCTTGAGAAGAATAAATATGCCTTTGGAGTTTCAACTCCCGTAATCAAAATGCATTTGTCTTTGTTTGTTTGTTTGTTTGTTTAGTTCTTCTTTCTTTTCCTTCCATGAAAATAATAGGTACCTCAGTTGGACGAAGTGCCTTGGCAGACCCTTATTTCTGAGGCTTGGGTATTCAAGTTTCTCAGATTTGTTTTTATCTTTCCAAATATCCCCGTCTTAAATATTAGGATCCCACTGGCTTGTAACAAATAACTACACATGAATAGAGTGCATCTTTATAAGATTTTGCAACTCCAGGACCCAAACATCAGGTGCTGGGATTAATCCTGTCACTGTGGTGACTTCCGTTAGGTCAGCACATACAAACACATACAAGATTGTGGTTTTTTTTTTTTTTTTTCATTAGTGCTTTGATTGAGAGTTCAAGTCACCATATAGATAGATAGATAGATAGATAGAGAGATAGAGAGATAGAGATAGGGATACATATATATGTATACGTATATGTACATGTCTATTTTTTCTTTCCATGGTCACTTCGTCTTCTAATGTCCTTCTTTCTAGTAACTAACAAGTTTTTATTCTTACCAAGGTCAATGTGGGTGATTGTGGTGGCACCATGTGATACAGATTATTAGTGTCACATTTCCACCGGAAAGAGAGTCTTCTGTGTGCTTATAAAACATGTGAACAACCCCATCCAGAAACCCATCTTCAGGCTGTGCTCCTTGAGGCATCCATATGAATTATGGAAACCTCCATTTAGCATTTATGTCTTGTCATACGCTTGCCCCATTTTTGAATAAGGAGTCGCCTCTTTTTCCATTTACTGGAAAAGTTTGCAGAAGATTGGTACTATTTTCTCATTAAATGCTTCTCAAGCTTCAGCCGTGCAGCCATCTGGGCCTGTGAGTTGTTTTTGTAGGATGGTGTTTATTAACAGCTTCAAGATATTCATAGCTTATACATTATCTTTGAATCTATTATGAAATTATGTTTAATTGTATGGTTTTCTAACAAAAATGTAGCAGTTAGCAATTATATTTTCCATACACTATACTTTTCAATAAGCAATATATAATTTTCTTTTAATCCTAAATCTAGAGTTCACCAATCATTTCATTTCAAAACTCCACTATTTGTGATTCTTAAGTTCTATTTTGTTTTTTCAGCTGGCTGGATTACAACGCCAAGTACATTTTTAAAAAAAATACTTCACAGATATTAAATTCCTATACCATGTAGATAGATGAGAATACTTTCTTTTTTCTTGACTTGTGAATAATATCTGGTACATTATTCCATTGTCTTCCATCACTTAATATTACTAAGACTTCTGACGTTAGTATGAAATATTTTATTTTACTTTTTAATTGAATTTAATTTTGTTTTATTTTATTTTATTATTTTATTTTATTATTTTATTTTATTTTATTTTATTTTATTATTTTATTTTATTTTACTTTAATTCATTATTTTATTTCATTTTTCCCATGAAGCTGGCCTACTTTTTATGTTTGGTTGCTGTAAGTTTATAAATGTTATTTATTGATGTATTTAAATCTTAATCATTTCTATTTATTTTTCCTTGAACGTAAGTTGTGGCAGAGTCTCATTTATCTTCTCAGAGTCTTGGAGATTTTACCATTTTACCACTTCTGCTCCCTTCAGGTGCTTCCGTGGGCTTTCGGAAGCCATATCAGCACCTTCTTTTTGGAGGACTGGCTTGGGCCCCTGGAGCCATTTTACCAGTAAGCAGGGAGAACTAATATACCCAGTTTACATCTTTCACCCCTTTTGCCTGTTCATCTGCTCCCGAGGCAGCAGTTAACCAATGACTACACTTTCCTTCCTTTTCCTTGGAAACCATAAGGCATCATTTATACTTTATAGCTCTTCTAGTGGAGCCAGTTCATGCTGGTCCTCTGCAGGACATTTTCGTGACACTCTATTCTGGCGTGGCCTTCTACTCTGATTCTTCTCTGGTTCCTCTGAAGGTGCTTTCTTAATAAATAATTTGCACACAGAACCTAAGTGTAATATATGTTTCTGGGACACCAAAATGGAGTCACTCTTTTCTTTTAAAAAATTTTTTTTGTTTATATTAGTTTTGAGACAGAGAGAGACAGAGCATGAGCGGGGGAGAGGGAGAGAGAGAGGGAGACACAGAATCTGAAGCAGGCTCCAGGAGCTGAGCTGTCAGCACAAAGCCCCACGCGGGGCTCAAACCCATGAACTGCGAGATCATGACCTGAGCCAAAGTTGGATGCTCAACCCGCTCAGCCACGCAGGTGTCCCTGGAGTTAATCTTTTCTTAAATCTACACTATATATATATATATATATATATATATATATATATATATATATATGTTCAATAGTAGCTTAACAATGTATCACAATGCCTCCATCATTCACCTCGCTCCAGTCATCATATAGGCATTTTATCATCTCACATCATCACAAGATGAAGGGTGAATACAGTACAATAAGATATTTAGAGAGAGAGAGATCACATTTCACATAACTTTCATTACAGTATATTTTTATAATTGTATTCGTAGTTATTGTTGTTAATCTCTTATTATGCCTATTTATAACAAACTTTATCATAGGTATGTATAGGAAAAGCGTGGTATAAACGGGGTTTGGTACTATTGGCAGTTGCAGGCATCCTGTGGGTCTCGGACCACATGCCCCAGGGGCAAGGGGAGGTTATTGTGGTTTATCAGTCATGGGTTAGTCCTGGAGAGGACACATGCACCATATAGGGCTACATGGGCATTGTACTCAAGAGTAGTGGAAACAACCCGGGACTGTGGGAGGCAGATTTTGTATCAAAAGGGTGAAGTGAGCCCTGGTTCCCAAGGGCAGTTACAATATTGGCCTGTTGAATAATTCCTGGAGCTGGCAGCTAATTGAAACCTGCTATTTAGGGGTAGTTGGAAAAGAGGGTGGTTTGGCCAGGGGGCTTTGTTCATAGGAGCAGACTAGGGAGGGGAACCGTGGTGAGGCCACTGAAGGCCTCCCCAGTCCCACCAGAGATTAAGACCAGCATAATATCTTATTTCATGGTCTTAATTTTAAATCTTATACCACATTTCTGAGACTCTTCTTTTTTTTTTTTTTTTTGTTCATTCATTTATTTATGTTGAGAGAGAGAGAGAGAGAGCATGAACAGGGGAGGGGCAGAGACAGAAGGAGAGAGAGAATACCAAGCAGGCTCAATACTGCCAACATGGAACCTGACATGGGGCTTGAACTCATGAACTGCAAAATCATGATCTGAGCTGAAATCAACAGTTGGACGCTTAACTGATTGAGCCACCCAGGTTCTCCTGAAACTCGTTCCTATTTAACTGTTCATTGAATTTTAAATGTATAGTCCATGTAACCATCACCATCCATGATACAGTGTGAATGCAAGAGCTACTTGAACATTTCCAGAGATAATTTTCAGAGATTTCTTGGTGTCCCTATAGAGAAAAGAAAGTCTGGGATTGTGATATGCGAAGGAACTGAGGTATGACAATCCCATGCTTTGGAAAGTGATCACTTGCTCTCTAAATTCCTCTTTGTTTCTGAAATGCAGTTCTATGAGACAGTTTATTTTATTTATTTATTTTTTAATTCTGAGTTTGTTTTCTTGTTTCCCATAGCAAAGCTAAGTGTCTTATCTATGCCCATACCACCCAGAACCCACACTTATCTACCTTTTCTCATTCTAATACTATGGATGTGCTAAAGACTTCATATCACGAGATTTTGGGTCATTTTGCTCTTGTCCATCACCTCTCATGTATGTAATAGACTCACTGATACAACTCATATACCCTGTAACTCCACACGATACCTCACAGACATTTCATACTCAACATGCCCCAAATCAGATATCAGATAGAGTCCACCACAAAACTGCTCTTTCTGCAGTATTTTGGTCTTAGTAAGTTGTCACTACATTCTTCCAGTTTATTTCTGGGGGTAAAATTTGAATTATTGTTGTGTTTTTTTTTTTCCAAACACTTTATTACCAAGCCATCAAGAAATCTCAAATCCTATTGGCTCTCCCTTTAAAATGTACCTAGAATTGAATCATTTCATACTTCCTCCTCCATCACTACACCAACCAAGATACCGTAACTGCTTACCTCTCTTGCAATCATTTCATAAGTGTTCACCCTGGTGTTAGAGTCTGTTGACCACACAGTAGTTGGAGAGATAATTTTAAAGTGCACATCTGATCATATCATTCTTTTGCTCAGGAATCTCACCTCATTCCAAATAAAGTAAAGTTTTCACCATGGTCTGTATGGACCTAAAATACCTGGCCTGTGATGATGTGTCCAATCCCCCACTGGCTACGGTAGCCTCCTTGCTCTGCTTCAAATATTCCCCAAATGATCCATTCCAGTCACTTTGAACTTACTTTTTCTTTCTGCCTAAGAATTCCATTCCCCAGCTATCTTCTTAGTTTGCTGTCACTCTTCAGGCTGGTGCTGATTAACTATCACCTCCTTAGAGAGGCCTTTCCCACCCACCCATCTAAAATGACACTTGTCACCCATCACTTCCAATCTGATTTCTCAGCTTTATTTTTTTTCATTGCATTTATCTACACCTGATACATTACACAGTTGGTTATTTTTAATAACACTAAAGTAAAACGTAAACTCCAAGGAAGTCAAGGAATCTGACTGTGTTGATCTCTTTCTGTTTGCCAATATTAGCAACTGATAGTAGCTAAGTTCAGTCACTGAATGAATGAATGAATGAATGCATAGTTAAAACTAATTGGCCCAATTGCATTTTAACCGATGCCTCTAGTGTTTGGAGATGGATTCATTTTATTTTAAATACTTTAAGAATACACCACATTTCGTTTTTAACCTTTGCTTAAAGCAAATGCTCTTCAAATGTGAACACAAAAAGAAAATTCAGCTGAGGATCTTTGAGGCACCATAATTTCTAGGTTAACATGGCTCAAACTATTGGGGTGTTCTCAGTTGCAGCCTGTCTCTGCTCATTAGATTTGCTGCCTTACAGAATTATTCAGACAGGTACTAAGTAGGTACCTATCGATGACTTGGGAGAAACAGAGCTGGGTCACTTCCCTAATCTTTTTCTTTGCATGTATTTTAGCAACTCATATGGTTTCATCTCCTGTAAACAAGACAAACTATGAACTACGTTGGTCAGCAGTGGTATATTTTGCTTTTATAACCACTTATATTGAAAATATGATATTAATCATAATAAATCAGATCTTGCCGTCTTTTCTTTTCAAAATTAAACTCATCTACGTTTCACATCTATAGCATTCCTCGTAATGGATTTTTATTTATTTTTTATTTTTACTTTCTTTTTTAATGTTTATTTATTTTTGAGACAGAGGGAGACAGAGCATGAACGGGGGGAGGGTCAAAGAGAGAGGGAGACATAGAATCTGAAACAGGCTCCAGGCTCTGAGCAGTCAGCACAGAGCCCGACGCGGGGCTCGAACTCATGGACTGCAAGATTATGACCTGAGCCAAAGTCCGATGCTTAACTGACTGAGCCACCCAGGCACCCCCTCATAATAGATTTTTAAATAACACTTAATTACAGTTTCTCTTTCGTATTATATAAAAGCCCTCTTTAGCATTTCTTAAATTGTTAAGGATTCTGAGGTTAACAGGTTTACATCTGCTCTAATGCTTTGAAAGTAGATTTATACCATGTTGCAACATTGAGCTAGAGTTACTATTGTTCACTTCACACACTTTGTTCAAGTTACTATCCAAAACAAAAGTAAAGAAATGAAAAGGGAAATGCCTTTCTTTATTTTAGGAAATTAGAAGCCATTACACACAGATTCATGGCTTTCTCAGTATTCCTCTCAGAGCATCAGGGATTTGTCCCAAGGGAGTGTTCTCAGCTGTCCAGATGGTGATGTAGAGTGTTTAAAAATTATAGAATTTTTAAAATTAATGTTTCCATTTTAAGCAGTTTATTTTTTCTGGATTTATAAATAGCAATTTGCCTATTGTTTATAGAGATTATTTTGAATTTCTCACTTGCTTATTTGAAGTCATTCCCATAAAACAACATAAAAATTTAACATTTTATTCTTAGAACTGACATCTACAAATTACAAAGGAAAAGTGTCTAAGAACAATTCAACAACAGGAGATTTTTCAAATATGCTGTTCTTTCCAGTACTCCTTCGTTCATTTCATAAATATTTGTTATGCTGTGGACAGGGAACATTGTTATGTGCTAAGAACACACACACAAACACACACACACACACACACACACACACAGAGACAGAGAGAGAGAGAGAAAGAGAGAGAGGAAGGGAGAGAGAAGACATTTCCCCTACTTTTAATCTGAGTGATGGCCATGTGTAAAAAGAACAAAGACTTCCATTCTTGACATACATTAACTCCTAACAAAAATACCTACTATAATTATCTCCAGTTTATAGATGGAGAGACTGAGGAAAAAGGAAGTTAAATAATTTGCTGAAGTCAGACAGCTGGAAAGGACAGAATTTGAAATTTGGCTTATTTTCTGTCTCTTAACCACTAGAGCACATTTCTTCTCTTAGAAAGATGTTCTAAGACAAATCTGTGTATCTTCCCGGTGGTACATGGCATTGGGTTTCGACTGGAAGGTGAACTCTACAAGAATTCTGCAGTTGACATTGTATAATAACAATTGATTTGATAAAAATTTTGTCTCTATGTTTAGGTACTCTTGTGAGTTGATCACATTCAGAAAATGTATGTGCTGAGACTGGAAGATGGACACGTGGTTGAGAGTAATGGTGGGAGGCACTGGTTAATGCTATTCCAGAGACAGGGTCACTATGAACTAGCAAAGAGAGGGTGGAATGTTCAGAAAAATAAGTCATTCAGGCATGCCTAGAATATGGGGCAGAGAAGCCTAGAATACAGAGCAGACAAGAGCAGATGCAGTGCTGAGATAGGAAAGCTTCTGTAGCGAAAGATATGCAAAGAGACACATAAGTGAGGGCCATGTGTGCCGTGGTAAGTGGTTCAGGCTTTATTGCAGAAGAACAAGGGAGCCATGAAATATTTTAAATGTGTGTGATTGAGGGGGAGGGGATTAAGTAGGAAAATTACTTCAAAGTCATCGCATGATTTGGCCATGACATCAATGCAGCCTGCACCAAGGCTCCTGCCGTGGGGACACGGGAGGGAATGCCACTTGAATGTTAAAATGAAAACGCAGAAGAGGGGGATTTAAGTGCGAAGACGTGAAATGGTGGGGAAGTCAATAGTGGTTGCCAGATATTTTGCCTTGGTTGTATCTACCTACGTTAAACAAGAACAAAAGTGAGATAAAAAAAAAAAATAGTGGTCAATATGAGGAAAGAGAAAGAGGAAGTCATGTCATATCACAAAGAGGTTACAAATAATAAGGATGTCATGAACAAATTTCTGCCAATACATTCAACCACTTAGGTAAAATAGATATGTTTTTTGAGAGGCATAAATTGCCAAAGCTGAATCAAGAGGAACTAGAAAACCTGAATGGCCATATATCTATTAGGTAAACTGAGTATTTTTAATTTTTTTTAATGTTTATTTCTTTTTGAGACAGAGAGAAACAGAGCATGAGTGAGGGAGGGGCAGAGAAAGAGAGAGACACAGAATCCAAAGCAGGCTCCAGGCTCTGAGCTGTCAGCACAGAACCCGACGCGGGGCTTGAACTCACGCACTGTGAGATCATAACCTGAGCCGAAGTCAGACGCTCAACCGACTGAGCCACCCAGTTGCCCCTCAATAAACTGAGCTTTTAATTAAAACAAAACAAACAAACAAAAAACCCAGAAAACACTTCCACATAAAAACACTCAGTCTCAGCTGAGAACACTGATGAATTCTATGGATGTATTTTAAAAATAAAGGAGCAAGAAACTTCAAATCATCCTGTCAGGCAGGTGTTACCCTGAGAGGCAAACCAGCGAAAGACTACACAGAAGGGAAACTATTGGCTAATATATGAACATAGATATGACCATCCGTAAGAGCATTTTAGCAAACAGTGTATATATTTTTTCATATAAAATTTTATCTCAGGGGCGCCTGGGTGGCTCAGCGGGTTGAGCGTCTGACTTCGGCTCAGGTCATGATCTCATGGTTCGTGGGTTCAAGCCCCATGTCGAGCTCTGTGCTGACAGCTCAGAGCCTGGAGCCGGCTTCGGATTCTGTATCTCCCTCTCTGTCTGCCCCTCCACTGCTCATGCTCTGTCTCTCTCGGTCTCAGAAATCAATATAAACATTTAAAAAATTTAAAAAAAGAATAAAGTTAACAAAAAATCTATATGAAGAAAATAATGAACTTAAAAAAATTATCTTAGGTTTCTCTAAAAAATACAAGGTCTGTTTAATATTCAAATTTCACCAACTTATTTTCATTATATTAATAGAAGTAACAAATTAGCCTGGCATTCCAACATGTGGAGAAAAAATCATTTCAGAAATACTGACACCCATTTATGAAATGAGAAGACAAGGACTAGAGAGAGATCCCCCCCCCCACCACTGGCCATAAGGATCTACAAACATCCTTGTGTTGACATTGTGCAATAACAATTAATTTGATAAAAGTCTTTGTCTCTAGGTACTCTTGTCGGTCAATCCCATTCATAATACATTTTACAGAATAAAATAAAGGTATGGAGATTTGTCAGTATCTTTAATTTCGATAGTCTGCTTTTACAGACAGATTAATCACTGGCTAAATTATTTAAAATTAATTGTGTGTTGTACTTCAATAGAAGCTTCGACTCTCTTATTATACAAAAACTTCATTGTCGATATCATCTGCAACCTTCATTAGTTATCCTGTGCCCTTCAGAGACCCTCCAGCCTCCTTTTCAGGAATCAATTAACTGCACGCAGAGAACCTGCGCGTCTCAAGGGATGACAGGTGAACTCACTTCTATAGATGACACTTACCTTCCTCATACGTTCAGTGTCTGACTAATGTTTGCTTCTTAAACACCAGCCATTCAATTGCCCGGCTGCACACATATGTATCTAGATGTACAAAAATTGTGGAGAGACTTTTAGACATTAAAAATCCTACTCTTCAAGTACACCATGTTTCTTCATACTTAAATGCTTCTACAATGACACAAATTTAGGCTACTCACGATAGATCCCAGGAGTACAATTGACTCCTTCTTTGTATATATTATGTGTAATCGTTTTCCAAGAAATGGTAGTATGGTAAAATTATAAATGACCCTATTTAAGCCCTAGAGCACTAATTTAAAATCATTAGCCAGAATTGGCATGGAACATTGCATTTGCTTGCTTTCCTCAGCTGGACAAGAAGGGGTATGCGTCACCATCCAGGTTGAATAATCTGTGCTCAGATAACTGAAAATGACATATGGATTTTTGTTTTTTACAACATCCAACTGGACTTGGAACATATTTTTGTAGTCTGGATTTGGGGATATATGGCCATGACTGGTTTTATCTTTGACAAGGACTAATAATTATTTTCCTTTTTGTAATTCCTTAAATTGCAAAAGGCCAAAACGTTCCTAATTGACACTACGTAGACACCTTTCATCAGATCATTGAACAAAAAGAATATCCAAAACATTTAAGTTTTACCCTAAAGGCTTATCCATTCTCCTATCTCCAGCAAAGTTGGCCGAGCCATAAATAATTCATGAAAGCTCTTTTTGCTTATACCAGATGTCTGGCCACTCATGGTCTTTAGGCGCAAACCTTGGTGTTGGCCCTCTTAATTTTCTCACTCAAATAGTGAGATGTGAAAAGTCAAATCAAAGGGAAGAAAATGAGCTTAAATTTTCTAATTCATGGCCTTCCTTATGATGGCTTCCCTGGTCCTGCTGGGCTTTCCAAATGCTTGGGACACATCCCCAAGAATGAATAATAACGTCAGTGCAATCTTAACATTTCATCAAATTAGAAATGCCATTAAATATAAATCAAAAAGGGAGAAAATAACACATGGAAAATAATCAATTTCTTTCTTCTTCCCCAAGAAGTCTCCATTTGTTAATACATGTTCTGACCTATATTAGAGACCTATGCTTAAAAGCAGTACTGAGACAGGGAAACTAGAGACAGTGTGAAACAATTGATATGAATGTTCAACTTGCATAACAAAATTAGAAAAATATAGTTCTTAAACCAAACTTCTGCCTAATGAGCTTTCACTGAGCTACTAGAACTAATCTAAAATTTCAATTGACCATTATCGCACTTAGCACTCATTCTTCTTTCCTGGTGTTCCTCGAATGTCAGTGCTCTTACATGCAATGCCGCAAAGATTGGTACAATAATGTATATGTACTACCCTCAGTTCCTTGGGAGAAATTTAAGCAGGAAGTAGTAGTATCAGTTGTTATACTGGTATTCATTTTTGCCTCATTTTTAGAATGAAATGGATGCAGAAAGCCAAAAATTTCACAGGAAGTGAAATTAAATATGAACGGCTTCATGAACAGTTCTCAGGTTATTTTTCTCAGGTGATTAGTCAGCACCCCTAAATACTTTCTACCTTGGGTTCTCTGAAGTGTACAGTGCCCAGGACTGTCAGGGACTTTTTTTTTTGTTTCCAGAGGAAACAGAAGATATCCTAAATATTAAGAAGTCGACACCACCCCCAACCTCATCCATTGAGAATTTTGGATTCCGAATCACATTCTTTTTCTTCATTTCCTGTCTTCTGAAATGTATCTGCTTTTTTTATTAATCCGCACCATCCTTCCCTCGTCCAAGATGCCATCATTTTTTACTCTGAATTGGCCACTGCTATGGGGGACATCATACAGCATGCGTGCACGCGCACACACACACACACACACGCACACACACACACACACACACTTCCTATTTTAAGCACTTTCATTAGAGACAAGAAATAGCTCTGTCTCTCTCTCCATACCAGCCTCGATTTGCCCTGGCACTTCTGCTTTGCCACGTTGGCTCTGAACCCTCCTTCAGATACCAATTCAATCACCTGTTCCTTAGGAACCATTTTCTAACATTCTGGTTTTGTCGATGCTTTCCATTGTATTACCTCATGCATCATGTATTTCTCCTTCACAGAATATATTATAAAGTTATTTATATATTTAAGTGATCACTTAATTCATGTCAGCCTTACCACATGACTACAAGACCCATAAGGAAAAGAACTGATTTTTTTAAAGCAATTTTATTGCCATCGATTAGCTTGGTGTGTGTGCCTGTGTGTGTGTGTGTGTGTGTGTGTGTGTGTGTGTAGATTTCAGTTTCATTTCTCTAAGATAAATGCCCAGGAGTGTGACTGATGAACCCTAAGTAAGTATATGTTTAAATTTCAAAGAAACTGAGAAATTACTTTTCCAGAGTGCCTATATCATTTTACATTCTCATCAAAATATTATGGTTTAATTTTCATTTTTCTAAGGAAGAATGATCCTGAACATCTTTTTCATGTCCTTTTTAGCCATGCATATATCCACTGTCATGAAATGTACCTTTAAAGCTTTTGTCCATTTTCTATATTTTTAATGCTGAATTTTGAAATTATATATTCTAGATATGAATTCTATGTGCATACATGGTTTGAAAATATTTTCTACTTTGTGGCTTGTTTTGCTTTATTCTCTTAATAAAATCTTGGAGCAAATATTTTTAATTATAATGAAGTGCATTTTTTTTCTTTTATGGATTGTATTTTTGGTGTAATGTCTGAAAACTCTTCACCAACCACTCGTTCTTGAAACTTTTCTATGTTTCTTCCTAAAAACGATATAGTTGTCATTTACAAATAGGAAGGGTTTGTCTCTTCAATCATTATGTTCTTACTTTCTCTTCTTACATTACTGTCTAGTTAGGGCATCCAGTACTGTGTTGAATCTAAGTAACGGAAATGAGTATCTTTATCTTATTCCTAATGTTAGAAAGGAAAGAATTCAGTCTTTCACCATGAAGTGTGATGATGACTGTAGTATTCATGTAGGTATTATTTGTGAAATTGAGGAAGTTTTCTTCCCTTCCTAGCTTTCTTAGTGGTTGTATCATGAATGTGGATTGAATTTTGGTAA
Organism: Lynx canadensis; assembly: GCF_007474595.2. Lineage (NCBI taxonomy): Eukaryota > Metazoa > Chordata > Mammalia > Carnivora > Felidae > Lynx > Lynx canadensis. The sequence goes on along the minus strand of NC_044314.2, from coordinate 10,509,580 downwards.
TTACTTTTCTGCATCAATTGATATAATCATATTATTTTCTTCTTATTTAGCCTGTTATTATTATGGTTGATTAAATTGATTGACTCTTTCATATTGAATCAGTCTTGCATCTTTAGAATAAATCCCAAATGACCATGGTGGATGATTATTTGTATATGTTACTGAGTTTAATTTGCTAATATTTTGTTAAAGATTTTTGTGTATTTATGAAGTGCACTGTCCTGTGGATTTCTTTTTTTGGTGTTTCCCCCATCTTTGGGTATGGAATCAGAATAATGTTAGATATTTCTTTTTTTGGAGAACTAAAAAAATTTCCAGTTCAATTTATTTAATAGTTAGTAGGACCATCCAAGGTATTGATGATTTGTAGTAACTTGTCCTTTAAGAAAAATTGAAGCTGATTGGATTTAAAAGTAAGGCTGCTCAGATGGTCTCCAGTAACAACATGTGTATGGGGGTGGGGGGGGGCAGGAGAATTTTGTTACCATTGGGCAGGAAAAAATTTCTAGTTCTGGTTTGGAATTGTCTGATACCACACCAGTGAAGTATTCCTCATTACAGCCGGTCCCCCACTCAACTTTCGGGGACATGGATGGGGGTGAGGCACTTTTTCTTTTTCTTCTTCTTCTTCTTCTTTTTTTTTTTTTTTTTTTTTTGGTGGTGGTGGTTTTGGCTGAATTTATGATCTAGAGGTTTTCTGCCTTCCTATACTTCCCCCTTCCTGGTTCTTTGACTGAAGAAAGCAGGTTTTAATTTACTTTTAATTCTTATGTTTTTGTCTGTGTTCAGCGGTGCTTCTGCATTTCTGGCTTCTTCAGCTCTAAGTCTGGAGTGCTAGAGGCATATAGAAAGCCCAGGGAACTATCTGCCTTGGTGTTCTGTGGTTGTCAGTCTTCCCAGCCAGGCATTTTCTTTTCAACTTATTGTTTGTATGTTATTATGTCATAGAGTGTTTAGTTATATATGCAAAACATATAAAAGCCATCATTTTTATCTGTGCTTAGCAGGAAGAATAAATAGGAAGACAAATATCTACTTCCTTGTGTGGAAACTGAAACAGCAATTTAATCTTGACATTCCAGAGAGTGAATCCTTCTCACTGGTGTTTATTGAGCTTCCTGTATCACTGGGCTCTAATTTTCACCCAGTGTGAGCAATTCTCAGATGGTGTTTCAAGTATTTTTTCTCCTCCTGCCCTGTCTTATTCTGAACTCTAAATATACATGGTAGATTGACATTGCTCATAATTCCTGAGATCCTGTTTTCTGTAGCTATCTCATTGATAGAACAGTATTTTATTCCTCTTTTCTACATTTTTGTATTACTATTATTATTATTTCTCACATGGATATTTACATATAGAAAGTGCACCTAGTTGGGTGTCTGGGTGGCTCGGTCAGTTAAGCCTCTGACTCTTGATTTGGGCTCAGGTCAGGATCTCATGGTTTGTGAGATCAAGCCTTGCATCAGGCTTTGTGCTGACAGGGTGGAGCCTGCTTGGGATTCTCTCCCCCTCTCTCTCAACAAATAAATAAAGCTCAAAAAATTAAAAAGCATCTGTGGCTTTTATCCAAGGGTATAGTAAATTATATAAAGATCTATCTTGTCAGGTTCAATAAAAGGCAAACAATAGAACACAACAGACAGTTTGGGTAAACAGTTCTCATTATATTTGAAAAAAATATAAATTTAATGGCAGAAGTGATTGGGTAAGTCTTATTGCTCAATTAATCACGTAAAAGCAATTGATTGATGATTTAAGACAAAAATACAAAGATTGGCTTTTGCTGCGGAGCAAATACTTTTGAGATAAATAATGTTTAATTATGATTGTAAAAACCTGAGGAGACCCTTGAAAGTTCTTGAAATATGAAGGGACTTCTTTTTCATTATGAGAGAGAGAGGGAGAGAGAAAGAGAGAGAGAGCAAGCACGAGCAGGGGAGAGTAAGAGAGAATCTTAAGCAGCCTCAATGTTCAGTGTGCCGCCCATCTTGGGGCTCCAACCCACAACCCTGGGATCACAACCTGAGTCGAATTCGAGTTGGGCACTCAACTGATTGAGCTATCCAGGTGCCCCTGAGGGACTTCTTAAACATAAAAATCATAGGAGAAATCCAGGATAATGGTCATTTTTTGAAATTAAGGATGTTAAAATTTCCTTTTTTGTAAATGTACCAAAATGAAATTGATATTTAAAGGACATATTGAGATTAAATGTCTATAGCAAGCATAACGGGGAAAAAAAAAGGACTATCCCATGACATAAATAGCTCCTAAAGGGCTTGAGAAAAATCTACACATATATTGTAGAGGAAATGAATAAATAGTAAGTATAAAAATGGCTGGTTGAAATAAAAAAATGTTAAATTCAATATTTAGAGAATATTTTTTAACTGTTTTTATTTGTTATACAGAATGTACAGTTTTATCATCTCTTTGGGACCTAGTTCAGCAATTTTTGTATCATTTGACCTAGTTATACAGCTTTATTCAAAGTATATTATAGCACAGATATTAAGAAATCTAGATCTGGATGGGACGCCTGGGTGGCTCAGTCAGTTAAGTGTCGGACTTTGACTCAGGTCCTGATCTCATGGTCCATGAATTTGAGCCCCATGTCAGGCTCTATTGAGAGCTCAGAGCAGGGAGACTGCTTCAGATTCTGTGTCTTCCTCTCTCTCTGTGCCCCTCTCCTGCTTAGGCTCTGTCTCACTCTGTCTCAAAACTAAATAAACGTTAAATCAATTCTTGAAAAAAAAAAAAGTAAAAGAAAACTAGCTCTGGAGAGAGTCTCCCACTGTCAAGCTGTGTGATATAAGTCATTTTTCTGGTATTGTCATCTATAGAGAATTTTATACATTATTGACTTGTTTAGGATATTACAGTGTTTTACTATAAAAAAACATACAATATTTAACTATTAAATTACATTTCAAACACTCTATATGATTTAGCAAACATTTATAGTATAAAATCTTGCCTTCACGAGGTTCCAAACTCATGATAAATATATACAAATGAGTTCTAGATAGTGCACAGACACCAAACAGAAACACAGACACATGTGTGCCTTCACAATACATTCTCTATAGTGTGGTTAAAGGTCATTTTTGTTTTCTCTTTTGTGTCCACTATTTCCAAGAATTCCACATATTTCCATTTTCTAAAATATTCCATGTGAACATGCATTATTTATTGAGTCAGGAAATAATAAAAACAATCATTAACTTTCCAAAAACTTC